>NC_063157.1:4832500-5447500 GCF_020921035.1 Rhodamnia argentea | reverse complement strand
TCAAGGTGTGGGACCACATGATCAAGGTTGGCATCGAGCCAAACTTATATGCATACACGATCATGGCTTCTATATTCACGGGACAGGGAAAGTTCAAGATGGTGGATGCTGTAATTAAGGAGATGAGTTCATTGGGGATCAATCCGACCGTCGTGACATATAACGCGATTATAAGCGGATGTGCACGGAACGGCATGGGAAGTGCAGCGTACGAATGGTTTCACCGAATGAAAGTGCAGAATGTACCTCCGAACGAGGTCACTTACGAGATGTTGATAGAGGCACTAGCAAGAGATGGAAAACCGAGGCTAGCATATGAATTGTACTTGAGGGCTCGCAACGAGGGGCTGAATCTCTCTACGAAAGCTTACGATGTGGTCGTATGGTCATCTCAGGTTTATGGGGCTACTGTAGATTTGAGCGTTCTAGGACCTCGGCCTCCTAAGAAGCCGAAACTTCGAGTTTCCGAAAACTATAGCTGAGTTATGTGATGAAGCTGACTCTGTGAGAGGCGAACCCTGTTCAATTGGAAGGAAACTTACACGTGACTCACTGAAGAAACCAAGACCTGTTCGGGCTGCCTCAACAACGAGGGCAGGTATAGACATTGCCTCCAGGAGGAGCAAAGACCCTGAGTTCATTCCTGATCTTGGATATTTCATGGACCGGTGTGCTAGTCAGGAGAGTTCGTTGGACTCAAGTAGCGACTCCCCGTCCGAGGTCCCGAAGTTCACCATGCTTGGTGAGTCATCGAGTTGACAAGCATGGAGAAACTGAGAGCTGACTTGTTTCTGTAAACATTGTTTACATACTTTTTGTGCGTTGGATGCTGAAAATGTCATACCATGTTCAGCTTCAAGGTTCGTATACTTGTTTTGTTGCAATCCACATGCAACCGAGTATGTCTTCCAGCTTTTAGGTCCCTGAGCCAGATGCTCGCGATGTTCTCACGGTAGGCATATTCTGTCGTCGATTCTCACGGGAATACCCGAGTAGGGCAGTTGAAGTTTTCCTGGTACTAGAAACTATACTGCTCGGACGGACTACGTTAATATAGCTAAGCATAGATGGGTAGTTGGGTCCGACCTTCATCGATCAGGTCTATGCACCGAAGGTGTGTTCTTCATGATTGAGGCTAGTTAAAAGAGGGTTTCTTTGATTGTCTACGCTAAACCGTGCAAGAAATCAACTCCGGTCTTTCAAGCAACATAGTACTTTCATAGATAGCTCTACTGATTTCAACATGGTGATGATCCGCTATAATGTGATCGGTCCAATCAACCCCTCAATTGCCCGGAAAATGGTTTGGCTGGACTCGCATTCACGTGGACCGGGTCATCGTGGCCGTTGATCTCGAGGATACATCGACCTGCGATTGCGATTGCATCAAGATCGCGACCCGAGTCTCAACGAGTCCCATCTTCCTTGCCCATTGCTTCCAAGTCGCGACCTAATCATCAGCTCGTTGGATTATGCTGGTTGCTGGACCCCTTCTAAGGTATAAGGCCAACATCACAGGACAAAAGAAAGGAATGCAAATTGTTTATCTATTTTCCGACCAAAAAAAATATTATTTATTTATTTTTTAATTTCTATGCACTCCATGCAACAATCTTGTTGCGTTCAGTCCAATTAAATTAAGTGGGAAGCAATTAAATCCAAAGTACGAGTCAATCAATAATTAAATAAACAATGCATTTCGTGCCCCCTTTTCTTACCTGATTTTTATGGAGCAACTTACTCAAATGGTGGCTTCTTCGTCTGGTTTTGCAGATAATCGTTTTATTTTCTATCTTTAGGAGTCAAACATGTCATACATCATTTGCATGCGTGAAGGTTTTTGTATTTTATCTTATTGCCAACGAAAACATTTTTTTTTTAATTTGAATTCTAGAGCTGGCTTAAAGAATAGCGTGCTTTGCATCTATGACCGCAGCTCACTCATATAAAAGATTTTTTTTTTCACATTTTTTTTTATGGCGGCGTGGCTGAGCGGTAAGGCGGGGGACCGCAAATCCTTTTTCCCCAGTTCAAATTCGGGTGTCGCCCGATCAAGAAAAAATTCCAAATCTCTTATTAAAACCATTGAAAGAAAGAAAGAAAAATCCGGCGAATTCAATCTGAGTGGGAATCCTATTCTTATTCATGCTTGAGTTGTCCCATGATCTTTCTGACCCGCAGCAACTTTAAAAAGAAGTCGACCTTATTCTTAGGATAAATCTCAAGAATATTCCGATTTTGCTTTTATTAGCCACTGAGATTTATGAGGAGAATGGACAACTGTAGCATATGTATATCATGGATCTAGAAATTTCTCCTAGATATCTCCTAAATTATCACTAGTTCTCATGGCATGTGCTACACTTGCTCGTAATTACTTTCGAGATAAATTCAATGGCTTTGCTAGATTTATCAAGTGTTATCGTCCTAGGGATGAGATCAAAACCTAGAAAAAGGAAGTTGCCAAAAATAATAAGCAATTGTCTAAAGCATATGATAAACACTTGTCCAACGGCACTTGTGAGAAAGTAATACAAATGACACTTCTATGTTGGGTGTAATTCATGTTCCCTATCGATAAGGCACAGGATCTTGCTTTGCTAGAGGGCTTTCATAACTTGAGCTCATATTAATTGGTAGCTTGGGCTTTGGGCCATGAATGACTACCGTTATATATACTCTTTAGTGATGTAACGAGATGTGGGGGTTGCTAATATAGTGGAATCATTTGCTGGACGTAGCCCTAGCTTAAGGATGAACCGAGATAAAATATTGTGTTTCGATTTCTCTTTTTCATTTTTACGCTTTACTTTGTTGTGATTGTGCGCCGAATCCTAACATTTCAATTGACATATATTTATGTATCCATATATCCAAAACTTTGTAATTTATTAACAGATGGACAAGACATGTTGCCATTTTCTTTTCCTATTTTCCATTTGAAGGGGGTTAAGGGTGGTTAGAGGCTGTGAGTTTGATAGTGCAAAAGGAGTTGCTCCTTCAACATCTCTACTTACATTCTTAAAATATACGTATGTATATTCTTATTTATATGCTTTTTCCTGGGTGACCTTGGCATATAACTTTACTTCAATTAACAATGTAATGAATAAATCAATACATTAGTTCGGATCAATTATATCTGAAATTTATCCGAGAATCTCAGGCAGTTGTACAAGAGGAGAAAGAAACACCCCTTTTTTTTTTGTCCGTAGCAACAGCTTTTTCTTTTCCGCCACTCCCAAAAGTGTACGCAAAGTTCTCCAGCAAAAAATATTGCCTTTTTATTTTTTTTCGTTGAAGAACATTCGTTTGCTGCGCCAAGCATTTTAACTAACCTTGTTTCCCGTTTGTTGGGTCCAGGTTATGTTACCATCTATAACGTCAACGCCGTTTGTTGGGCCCAGGTTATGTTATCGCCAAAAAGGAAAAGGTTTGTTCTTTCCTTATCAAGTCGTCTTGAACTCACTGCTTCTAGTTGTGGTAACCATTCCAGAAAAGAAAATGGCATTGGAAAGGGAGAAGGATGTCAACTGTTTGATGTGCTGATTCTCTGTTGACAGCAACTGCTGTTGCTCTGCCTCCCCACCAGATTTTTCCTGTGAATCTGAATTCTCAATTCAAGGTTCACGTGCTTGCTTCTCGATCAAGAACTTCTTCGTTCATTCAGAGCGAAGCAAATCCAGGTTTCCGCGTAATCTCCTTATCTTGGGCTCGGGAATCTGCCTTTTGCTTTCTTGGGTATCTTCTGGTTACCTTCTTGATTTGTTCTCAGCTCTTTTTTTTGGTAAATTGGGTGTGTCTAAAATTGTCCTCGTCTTTGCAGAGAGGAGCTTGGGATTAAGTGGCGGGATAGGTTCTGAATGATTTGCATAAAAATTGTACGGGAGTGTTGAGTAGGAGGAACATGGAGCCTCCAAGGGGAGTTCTTACTTCTCTATGGCATTTCATTTGCTTCTTGCCTTACTTCACTGGGCTTTTACTGCTGGGCACTATTAAAGGTGAGATTGCTCCCTCCGTCCCTGTTTCCAAGACATCTTTGATGACGAATTGATCATACAGTTAAAGGAATTGTTCGTGAAAAAGGGCAAGTTTTTTTGAAAGGAAATCCAGTATGCACTTAGCTTGGTATTTAGGATGAATTCTGTACTTGAGCTTGCCTGCTGCTTGATGCAAATTGCCTGTTGGTGCTTATTCTTACTTCCTGGTAACGTTTTTTATTGCAAAGGTCCGGTTAGTGAAAAGTATCTTATTTCCACCCATGAATTCTTCTGCAAGGATGTATGAGCTTCTGCTGCCAAGTTTTATGATTCTGGCATGCATTTATTTACACAGAGGTAGGAAAAGGAAAACGATCACCCTCAATGGGTTGTTATGATAGAGTTGTAGTCTTTTCTGTTGGCCAAGAAAAAGAACAAATATGACTTGTGACGCCAGAAATGAGTATATTGATTGTTCATGTCTTACAAGTTTAGTTATTTGGTAATGTGGCAACCCTGTACTGAAGTAAGTTTGAGTTGTGAGCTTAGATATCATCTGAGCTGTCTCTTCGTTTGAATTTTCAGGTATCATTTTCTGCCCTTTGGCATGTCTAATCTTGACTGTCGGAAATTCTGGTATCACATTGGGTCTTTGGCCAGTGCATGCCTTCTGGACATGCTATTCTGTTTTTAGGTGATTTCCTGAAACACTACCCAATTATTCCAAATTATCGTCCCTGAAAAAAAAAAAAAAACACTCATTGCTTTAATTTCTGTTTCTCTATGGATAGAGCTCAACAATTAGGCCCCATCCTGAAGCTCATTATCTTCATATGCATACCTGCTCCCTTAATTGTGTGGCCGGTAGTCGCCATTGCTGGAAGTTTCATAGGTGGAGCTGCATATGGCTTTTTCTCACCAATATTTGCCACTTTTGAAGCAATTGGAGAAGGAAAGGACAATAAATGTTTCCACTGCTTTCATGTATGTGGTGACATGAGATGTTCTTATCATTTGAATTTCTAGTTTGGGTTTTCTCTAGCTCATCTCCAAATTCAGTAATTATCCGCTTTCCTGAAAAATTTCAGGATGGAACTTGGAGCACCATACAAGGGAGCTTCACAATTGTCAGAGACTTTTGGGATTGTTGCTTCCATTCCTACTTCTCGCTTATGGATGACCTGCGGCATCAAGAACCTCCAGAAAGGAAATACCATGAGATTAGGTCCACTTCGTTCTCTCTCTCTCTCTCTCTCTCTCTTCCCCCCTCTCTCTTCCCCCCCCCTCTCCCTCCCTCTCTCCCTCTCTCTCCCCTGTATGTCCTTTTGAAGAAGATTTTTCATAAGTTAGTTTGTGCTTACTGAATGCATTGCTATCTGTAAAAAGTTCTAGGCAATAATACATGGCTTGTTTGCATTTGTGTGATGAAAATTGACCTTATCCTTACAGATGAGCTTTTTAATTGTTATGCTCCGAATCTCGACTTTTGCACTTCCCTCTGAAGTTGATATACAAAAGCATTGTCACTGTTCTATTGAGCAATTCATATGATGAATTTTCTGTTTATATGGAAATGAGTTCACAAAAGGGAAACTTATGCTCGTGAGGAACCTAGATGACTTTGTAAGAGCGGAATTCTATTGAGATACTAAAGATACAGAAGGAAAAAAGATGACTAATTGTTGCTTAATTTGATTGCAGAGTGTTATATCTTCCAGGTGCTATTCTAGCTGGAGTGATCGGCTTCATGGTTGACATGCCTATGATTTCAGTAATTGCAATGTGCAAAAGCCCTTACATGCTCTTCAAGGGTTGGCATCGTCTCTTCCATGATCTCATTGGTCGTGAAGGCCCTTTCCTGGAAACAATATGTGTTCCATTTGCGGGCCTAGCTATCATACTCTGGCCAATGGCTGTTGTTGGAGCACTCTTGGGATCCATTGTGTCAAGTATGTTTCTCGGTGCCTATGCTGGGGTTGTTGCTTATCAGGTTAGACTGTTCTTCTGGTTTCTTTGGTACATTTCTATGAAAACATTATAAAGCTTCCATTTTTTATAAAAGCTTGCTGGCAGGCCCAGTGGAAGCAAAATTTTCAGTTGTGGAGGTTCATATTGATGGTGATCCGAGATTATTATCATTTATGCTTTAAGGGCTTGAATTGACAGGAATCTTCATTGTGGTTGGGGCTTTGCTACATTATTGCATCCCTGTCCTTTTATGATGAGTACAGCAATGACGTTCTTGATATGCCAGAAGGGTCCTTGTTTCCTAGGTTCTCCATACTGTCCCCATGATTTTAGTTCTAAAACTACGTGCTAACGACTTATGCCCTTACTGTATTCTTTGTCTTGACAGACCGAACTATAGGAGGAATCCCCAGCTAGCAAGGACCAGCTCTTTCGTGACTTCTCTCGCTGGGTCCAGTTCTACTAGGAATCCTCCATCTCGCACAGTTTCATTTAAAAGTGCTGTGGTCGATTTGAAGCCACTGGAGGTTATTTTCTTTCCAATCCTTTCTCTCTAAATGTTGTTAAAAAGATTTATGTTGTTCTTTCTTTGTTTATTCAGCATCACACTTATGAAAGTAAAGCCGAAAAAAAGGAAAAAAAGAAAATCTGTCATACACCCTCATATGTACTTTAAAGTTTGGAGCCCTCTGAAAGTTTTTCGTTTTTAATTTTCTTAGTGATGATTGATACTGTTTGGCTAAGTATGAGCACGAAATAATATCCTGTTAGAAATGTGAAATTTATTTGCATCACCAAAGAATGAGCTCATTAGCACCATTACAGGCGTTGCTCTTGCTTCACTTCCCTAAAAATGAAATTGGTCCTCTTATAGTTGCTTCGTTACATATTCAAAGAGATTCAACGCCATGGAGAGCGCATGGTCTCTGAAGGACTGATAACATCCCAAGACATTGAAGATGCAAAGTCGGATGGTGGCAGCCGAGTGCTGAGCACAGGTTTGCCAGCTTACTGCATTTTCCAAACACTCTTGCGATCAGCGAAAGCTAATTCTGCAGGAATCTTGCTGTGTAAGTTAAACCACTCATTTTATTGGACCTATTCAGTAGATATTCAAATGAATGAGCCTGACAATTTTTGTTTGGGTAGAGAAGAGAAGGTTTTATTCATCTGATAATGCAGGTGACGGTGCAGGCGAAGATGTTATCGAACTGACTGTTACGAACAGACCCAAAGATGTCTTCTTCGATTGGTTTCTGAATCCCCTCTTGATCATCAAAGACCAGGTCAAAGCTGAAAACCTTACGACCGACGAAGATGACTATTTAGGCAAGCTTGTCTTGTTAAGTGGCGATCCTGCAAGGTTAAGAAATTCATCAGTTGGTTCGCCTCCGGAATCCGAGCTCAAAAGAGCTGAACTTGACGGATTAGCTCGAAGGTAATGCATGTAGAAAGACATCAACTCGTGTGTGAAATCGACGTTTTCTTTTGTGCTAGTTTACTTCTGCAATCGTTGAAACCTTTGTTTTGTCAATGAAGGCTTCGAGGAATTACCAAGTCAATTTCAAGGTATCCTACTTTTAGGCGTCATTTCGACAATCTCGTGGACATTTTGTCTGAAGATCTTGCAAAGAAGGATTTCGGCAGCAAATCGACTAAATTCGAGCTGCGAAAGCTTACAAAGTCGAGGAGCCTATTTGTCGGTTTACTCAGCCAGAAGTCCTTCAAGAGCAAAACAAAGGACACGGGTTCCTGTCAAGAGCCGGAACAGGCCGCTGCGCGAGATATCGAAGTGGTGTGACTGCACATTCTAGGTCTCTACTTCCCTTAAGATGTACATCATCCTTCTGTAAATTGCTTATTCTTCTGTCTTTACTTATTTTGTTCCCACGATACGATATGAATTTAAGTTTCTGTGTCATGTAAACCAAAAAGAACAATCTGTTGTGATCAAAACAAAAGAGGGGTTTTACATATTGAAAGACATTTTTTTTTCTTCTGTTTAAGCTGGAAAATTATGAGAATCACTTGTTGCGTGGCTAGCGTCTACTGGTCTTTTCTTCTTCTTCTTCTTTTGCCACACTTACAGATGTATTAAGCTATCATTTCTCCATCCTCTTCTTCATTTGTCTATAAGCAACAGTACATTATGTGGGGCTTATCGTTCTGTCGTGGAGATGTACCATCTTTTCACAGATACCAGCACTGTTTGCAAGTTGATTTTTGGTTGTTTTCTTATTCCTTCTTTTGTTCTAAATCCACATTTATTCAATGTTGTACTATTAGATAGACAAAAAGAACGTAACGCATAACCATTAAGGCAAATGTGTAGAGTTTTGAGTTGAGTTCTGTGATTAACGGAAAAGTACATAAAAAAAAACGGTACTAAATCTATTGCAATGGTACCAATTTTATTTTAAACTTTTTCGCATTAGTACCAATTTAGTCTATCTTACCAATTTTGACCTTGTCGGCGCTGGCCCTCGCCCTCGCCAGCCATGGCATATGGTCACGGGCAAAAGGAAAAGGGGGAAAAAAAGAAAGAAAGAAAAGAAAAAAAAAGAAAATTATAACAAAATAAAAAAATAACAAATTTAAAACTTTGCTCATCAACGCCAGCCGTGTCATGTAGGATGATCGGCATTAAATGCATTTGGTGTAAAACTTTTTTGGTACTTTTTCAATGCCGAATCTGAGAGATTTTTCAGATGAGAAAGCATTCTAAATGCAAATGCACTAGGATGAATGTCCCACAATCATGAGAGACGGTTTAGAATTTGGTTACTTTGAAAATAGCTATGTCCCCTTAATAATCTCCAAACGTGCAAAAGAAACATATCATTTCTTGTTCTTCTTCTTCTCTGCAACTGACGAAGCTGACCGAGTCAAAAATTGTAGCAAACCGTCGCCTCCCACTATCTCCACATTGTCCAGTTTGTCCACCTCCATCTCTCTCTCTCTCTCTCTCTCTCTCTCTCTGTGCAGCAACCGACTCTCTTTCTCACATTCACGTACTTCTTTTTAAACTTCACCAGCTTCATCATCCTTCATTTTGGAGTTGAATGCATTAGGAGCAGAAAAGAAGTTGTTCCGCCTCTTCAGAGTTACCACCAGAATGGCTGCTGCTTCAGCTCTTTTCTTGATGATGACCGTGTTCGTCTTTGTTGGTCTGCAGTGTTCTCCGGTGACGGGGTTCGACTACCAAGTCGGAGGGGCCGATGGCTGGGTCGTCCCTCCTGCGAATGACAGCAAGGTCTACAATGACTGGGCTTCCGAGAACCGGTTCCGACCTGGCGACACCCTCCGTGAGTTTGACGCTAAGTTTCCCTCTAGTTTCAGTGGTTTTTCTTCAGCATCATATGTTGGTCTGGAGCGTTTGTCACACAATTTTGCCCCTATCTGTAGTGTTGTTTTTGTTTAAGTGAACCTTGTGCAAGATTTACTGGAAATGAGCGAACTTGGGGGAGCGGTTGATCCTTTCTTGAAGGATTAAGTTTATGGATTTCTCAGGCTTTAAGTACAAGAAGGATTCGGTGATGGAAGTGAGCGAAGCTGAGTACAAGAAGTGCAATTCCACCCGTCCGAGCTTCTTCTCCAACACTGGTAACACGGTCTATGCTCTCAACCAGTCGGGGCCTTTCTACTTCATCAGCGGAGTCTCTGGCCACTGCCAGAGGGGACAGCGCATGATCGTGAAGGTGCTGTCTTCCGAGGAGTCCGAGGCAAGCAGCGGAAGTAGAAGTTCGTCATCCTCCTCTCCTTCTTCTGCTTCCTATGCTTCCTATGCTGCTGATTTCTCTAAGCTCGGGTTCCTTCTGTATGTTCTGTCCTATGTTGCTTCCCGTCTGTTCTAGTTTTCTTTGTAAGGTTCGGCACTGCTTCAGGTGTTCCGTGTCTTTTCTAGTCTTCAGTTTGTCCATTTTGTTTATCCGTAGGTCTGGATATTACAAGAACTTTGTTTCAGATTGTTCTGTTACGTACCGCTTGAAACTACTATGATGATAGTATTGTTCCACTTGCTGACATCTTCGCCTCAATTTATACACCTAACGGACTTCTGTCGAAAAATGCCCCGGATAATGCTTGTACGCATTTCTGCCGGAGCCGACTCGGCTAGGATTTTGAACACGAAGTTGGGTGTGCAACACTAACTGATAAAACGGAATCAATTAGGTTGTCATCCATCAAACATTCGGCACAATTTACTGCTTCTTGCAAAATGATGCTTAGGATTGTCTCGAATGCAAATGCATCGGCACAATTAGTCAGCATACAACCTTGCTGAAACAAGTGAACATCTGAAAATCCTCCAAAGGACTAGCTAAGATTTGGAGACTGTACAAAAAGAACATTCGCGAGGGGCGCCGCTCTTCTATGATTGCTGTATTGTTTTCTCCATTCCTATGTACATAACATTCAGAACAATCAATCTCCAAGAACGAGCGACATTAACATAGAATTCTATCGAGACAGGGATGGCTTAAGTGAGTGTCTCGGCACCACCATCATAAGGCCGGATACGAATGCCACGAGCATTGTTGTCGCATGCGAAACATCTTAAATTGTCTGGCTAAAACAGAGGGCTCAGAAGCAGCACCACCGTTTCTTCTGCAGCCAAAAGGAAAACATCAAAAGACGATAGTGGAGATTTTGATGTGATTGAAGACTGCCATACGTTCACTTGTACATATTATGGTAAGAAAGGGCTTACCATGGGAGGATACGCTCCTCCCGGCTTAGACACATTGTCGTTTCTCTGCGACATGGCCCCATTTCCGACAGCTCCGTTGGGGGATTTCTTCTCGTCCCTGGCCTTGCTGAATATGACGGTGAATCCTTCAGCCGAAGCAGGATTGTTCACGTCCCACTCGCCAAATTTCGGCAAGGACCGGCCCTGATCCTGCTGCAAAATGACCAACATGAATGCGAGCAATACGTGTAATGCCATCGCCCGACTTGATCAACTTGAACATGAAAACAGAGCAGCCCGAGTCACTAATCATTTTTCTTCAGAAATTTTTCAAGAATGGATCAGACACAGACCATCTGATTGATCTTCTTCTACGACATTCAGTGATGACCAAGTATTTTCTTTTTCGCTAGGAATCTAACAAATGTTGCAATGCCAAAAAAAAAAAAAACAGATTGCACCTCTCAAGAACTCAACTTAACATCAAATGATGCAACTTTTCATCATGAACAAGTGTCAAAGATGGATGATGATGCAAGAAACCTACTGCAAAATGGCATGCTAACACAGAGGAATGGATCATACCGTCGACATATTCCGGAATATGTTCTTCTTCCAACTTGGAAAATTGCCGATGCAGAGAAAAGAATGAAGAGAGAAGAAGGAAAGAGAAAGGGAAAGAGAGAGAATGAGACAGAGAAGAGAGACAAAACAGCAAAAATCCCAAATTAGAAAAACAGAGGAACTGACAGGACGATTCTCAAGGTCTACCAAAGGACATCATGGGATTGGAGCCAAGTGCACAGCTCTATGTTTGGTTTTTTTCTTCTAGGTTTGCCACTTCTAGCACAGTTTTGATTGAGCCATTGAGTAGTTTACAAACATCACCATCTTAATTCGAAACGGTAGATTCAAGAAATGTGTGACATGCTACAATTTGATCGCCGTACATCATATCAACTTATGATGTGACACGTGACAACCACTTAATAAATTGTTTGGTGACATATCAATAGTGAAAAAGTAATAAATAAAGTGTATTCAAAACTTAGAACGGACATTCTACTACTCATGTAGTCGTGTACATATAACCGTAATGGCCGACCAATGAGTGATTCATTGACATCAATGACCATTCATATCTAAAGCGATTCCAGGTAATGAAACAAAGCATCATCCCATCCATCTTAACTGCTTCGCTTCCGCTGTGAAGTTCCTCGTTAATATGTTTAGATCTCATAAAACGAGCAGGTCGGATCACTTATTTATCCTTTCCAAATACCCGTCTTTCTCGTATTTTGTACAGTCAGTGCATTGAAAATTAAAATATCTTCGGTTAACGAGTTCCCCCAAGGAACACGAATTTCCCAATTCCACATTTTCTCGAGTAATCTTTTTCTGCACTTGTATCACCTGTTGCCTGACTAGTCATCGGCAGTCCTTGAGTGTAGTACTTCAGCTATCCACGGAGGGATCAGAATGACGGTGTTGGCCATGGGAAGCGTCGTTCCAAGCATCTGGACGAGAACTCGTCCGTGTTCATAAGCTTGCCAAGCATTGGAAGTTGCAGACGCACGAGAATTCCGTCTCTCTTATCCACAGCACCAGAATTCATGAGACCCTCATTTTCTGTTTCTTTCGAGGTTTTTAATGTCTTAAAATGGGGAAATGAGGGATTATGAATTTCTCTTTCCAGTTGTGAAATTTAATTCCTCTTTATTTGCCGTTTTCTTTGTGGTATTAGCTATATCCACCAGAAATTCTGGGAAAAAAATGCAAAATCTAAGAGTGAGCGATTGAAAGGTTGGTTCAGGTTCCACCTGAACCTGAAATCCATCAATTTGAACCAATTACCTAAAATTTACCTTGCATATCCTAAAACCTAGAGGTAAGCATAGTTCAAGGATAAACTGGAACATGGAATCGGACATGTAGATTTCATGTCACAAAAATTGAGAACTTGTTCTGACGGTTAAAAGTTTCAAGTTTTAGGTAAGTGAAACTTGAAACCTGTGACCTATAACAAGTTTTGTGTTTTTCTTAGTATATATTTTTGCACAATCATGTGGTACTCCATGGTATTTTATGATGAGTGTGTAATTTGAAATCACAAGTCCGAGTTTCCATTCGACTTTATTTATGACTCGAGACTTTTACTTTGTTAATATCTCATATTTATTCATGTGTCTAAATATGAACTGTGGTTAGTAGATTGTAGCAAGAAATGGTAGTCATTAAATGTGATGATTTCAAACGTGGATAGATTCTAGAACCGACCTTGAAACCTGTGACATGGTAGGTTTCAAGTTTTAAGGTATACATGGTAAGTTCTAGGTTCCAAAAAATAAGGAATCTATTTGACGGACGGTTTCCAGGGAACATGTACAAAACCTAGAATCACTTCGTCACGGGTTCCAGGGTCTAATCAGGTTCCACCAATATCGTTAATTGAATTAGACAAATAAAAAATATGAAACATTAAGAAAGTTTAGACTAGTAGTTGACGAAAATTATGAAATATTAATAAAATTTAGACTAGTAGTTACAGATTACACACTTATCCGATGACGCCATATAAAATATTAACAAAGTTTAGGCTAGTAGTTGCAAATTATACACTCAACAAAAAAAATACAAAAATTACCAAGGATGGAAAGATCACCAAGAGGGAGCAAATCCAAGCCCGTCAATATATTTGGTTAGACCCACCTTCACTCAAGCTAATGAGTTATTGAGCAATTAGGATATATTAACTGCTTAATACCACCTTAATTCTCCGATACTTGACTTTTTTAATGCAACACTCACATGTATAATAACAAGAATCTGAAGCCTAATTGGTTCTCACTGTTCTAATTTTTCATTTTGTGATTCTATTTTGAAATCGTGCTCACCCCTAGCGAAAACGTTCACTTTTTTTTTTTTTTATAGCTAAACCGTTCTATTGAAAGGAAAACCTGAACTGACCGACCGGTTACGCTTTTACACGTCAGACAAGTCCAAAGAACGAGAGTGCCACGTGTCACCGTCTTTGGCCAATTCTTGACGCGACCTCGTTCAACAGCCGAAATCACTCAGATTCCACCGTAAAAGACCATCGGAAATTTTCAGGCACATAACTGCAGCTCCTCCTTGCTCTGCTTCATTTCTCTCTGCTCTACTGGAAACTGGTAAAACGTGGAGGGAGAGAGAGAAATATGGCTTCGTGGAATTCAACGCCTCTCGAAGTGTTGTACCAGGTTCTGGGATGGACAGCTTTCGTCTCTTGGTCCATCAGCTTCTACCCACAAGTCATCTTGAACTTCCGAAGGAAAAGGTGCCCTCAAAATTTCGACTTTCTCAAGAGTTTTCATACGGAAGTTTCGGCATTTCTCTTTAAGTCTCTGTTTTTGTTTTTTCTCATGGTTTATCGGCATTCGGCAGTGTTGTGGGTCTGAACTTCGATTTCGTCGTGCTGAATTTGACGAAGCATTCGTCCTACTTGATATACAACGCGACCCTCTACTTCAGTGCCGCTGTTCAGGCACAGTATCGTGAGAAGTACGGCTCTGGACAGGTTTGGTTCTCAATCATTCTTTATCTTCACTTTGAGCTTCACGGAGGGTAGTAGTGGTCAAAAGTCAAAACTATTAGCATGCCATTTATCTGTAATTCTAACTTCTGGATAATGATGCATCGTGAAGAGATTCTTCTTCATTCTAACGATGTTATGATTCTTTATAGATGATTCCCGTGGCCACAAATGACGTGGGATTTTCGATTCATGCCCTCCTTCTAACTGCAGTAACATTAATCCAATTTGCAGTTTATGATGTAAGCAGTTACTCTGTTCTCTTTTCCTTTTTAACTCATCTCTGCAACGTTGAAACGAGTTTTTGAAGATTAGCCTTTCTCCATCTTCTCTCGCTTCACTTGAACAGCGTGGCAGCCAGAAAATCTCTAAGATTTCTGTGGCAATTGTCTCTGCCGTGTGGTTGGTCGCTGCAGTCTGCTTTTTCATAGCCTTATCGAAGCATTCTTGGCTTTGGCTGATCTCCATTTTCAAGTAAGTTGTTATCGCAACTGTTGTGTCTCCTGCCATTTTAAGATCCTCACTTCTCATTTAAACAACAGCTTATTCTATCGATGAGATTGCCGTCGGCCTTAATTTACAATCTTGGTCAGCAAGTCGAGAATCTCTTGTGCAATTATGCCAGCAAGATCATCTCTCTTTTGACCCTTCAAATTGCAAAACTGATTCTAAATTATTGCCCCGAACTTCTAAGTCATGGATATCCTCCTGAAGTAGCGTATGTTATGTCTAATCTTAAGCTACTTCATTCTTTCGCAGCGGAATTCAAGTGTTTATGACAGTCATCAAGTACATTCCCCAGGTCAGGCCCTGATTTGGCTTTGTTACAAGGGTTTCTGCTTCTTTTTCTGTCAACATCATCTGTGTGATGTACCATTCGTATCATCCAAAATTTGAGTTGAATTTATGGTCCATTTCTCCAGGATGCAGACCAACTTTTCATCTCTGAGAATTATGTTCATTTTCTCTCACTGAAGCGTGTTTTAGAGAAATTGTGTCAGTTTGCTGATGAATTAGCATATCTAACGTAGGCATATATGAACTTTCGACGAAAAAGCACAGATGGTTTCAGCATTGGCAACATTTTACTTGATTTTCTCGGTGGCGTCGCAAACTATGGGCAGATGGCAGTGCAGTCCATTGACCAAAGTATGCTGTTGTTCATCCAACCAAGTATTCCTGTTACCTAATATTGATCAACGTGCTCATAATGTTATACTGAACTTTTTTTCCTTCCAGATTCTTGGGTCAACTTCTATGGGAATGTTGGGAAGACGCTACTTTCCCTGGTATGAACATGCTCCGAGGCTTCACGTTTCTATCATCTCTTCCGTGTCGTCCGGTGTTTAGTCTCGCTTTGTTAGACTTGTTATAGGATTCTTCGAGGTCTTTTTCCGTCTCTAAAAAAACACGCTGCAAAGATTATCCTTACAAATTTCGGGATAAGAATAACTTTTATGCATTAATGTTCTTCTGCTATTGACTAGGATGGATTAATAGTATGGTATTAATCTTCTTCGATGTTGCAGGTGTCTATATTCTTTGACCTGCTTTTCATGCTTCAACGTTATGTTCTCTATCCTGCCAAGAAATTGCCGGTTCATCCAAAGGCAGGTAAGGGAACCGAAGACCAATTGGCCAAGTCCACTGATCAGTCGCCGTCAGAATGCGTTTGAAGTCAAATTGCCATATCGGATCGACATTTTTGCTGCTACTGCGAACTAGAAGTTCTCTCTTGTACATAGTAAAACTCATGATTATGAGGCATTTGAAATTTTGAAGGAGATTCGCATAAATGGACGTGTCTTTTTATTCCATGACCCTCATTTACCTGGTTGTTTCATGTTTGGATCAAAACATCCGATCTGCCGTGTCCACTTACACCTATCAATATAGTTGTAGGACAGTTATTTTGATGTCAAAACTTTTCGCCGGATCATTTAAATGTCACTTTTGAAAAAGGACACTAAAAATGCTATAATTTTCGTACGGCGCTCGCTTTGATGTCAAATTTTTTTACTGGACATTTAATGTCATATTTATTAATAAATAATAACAATCATTTCATGCAATCGAAAGTCGGGACAGTAATATTTTAGTAATTTGTTTTTACTGGAATGACGTTCCAAGTTAGCATTAATAGTCCTAAATCACGTTCTTCAACATCTTTCTCCAGATATAAACCCTAATTCAGACAAATCAAGCAAATTTCCTCAAATCCTTCGGACCCTAATTCGGAAAAATCAATCAATTCTCCTAAATTTTTTCAAACCCTTATTCGGAAGGCAATTTGATCCGAATATGGAGAGTACAATTCAGCCAGCATGTGGCCATCCTTGTTGTCGAGCATGAAGCGGGTCCGCTCAGGCAACCGCTTGTTCCGGAACGCGAACTTCATGAGGCCGAGCCGATTGACGACGAAAACCGATCTCGTGGCGGCACCGCTGGGGGCAAAGAGGCCAAAACCCAAGAGGCGAAGTTGAGGTCGTTTTAGTCAAGGACGGCGTCGATCTGGTCACGGTAGGAAGAGGCAATGGATTATCATCGAAGCCGAAGAGCTTATAAATGAGGGAAGGAAAGGCGAGAGAGAGAGGGAGAACAAGCGGTGACACAGAGATTTGTTTACTTCGAGAGAGATGCAATTTGAAGAGGATTTGACGTCACTTATGTATAGAACGGCACATTGGACTGTTTTTCATAAGAAAGCCACGTATGTAGAACATTCTATTAAAAAAGCCACATAAGACTTTTTATCGGGTGACAATGATGATTTTGAACTAGTTGTGCAAGGAGAAAATTAAAGGAATTTTCAACGAGATAATAGCTCAAAACTTGCGTTAACATTGAGGTAGCTAGTACTTCCTAATTAAAGGTTGAGGGAGTGACGCAGTGTATAGCGAGTAGTAACAAGTAGAGAATGATAAACCGAGAACAAACTCTGTTCTCTCAAAACGATATCAAATTGTTATATTGTCAATAATCAATAATCTCCCTTCTAAACCCTAAGAACGACCTTTTATAAGGTGTCAATCCTAATGACAATAGAAAACGCGAAATTACAAAAATACCATTAGAATATAAAGTGCCTAAAAAATAGAAAAAGGCTTGAAAACCGATCTAAATGGTCTCAAATTGCCAAAATCCATCGTTAGACACGGCCAAAGGCGTGAGTATTGATCGGGAGGCCGATTCGTTTCGATCGACCGAATTTGAGTCCGTTCTGAAGTCGTCGACTTTCGAGTCCGCCGGTCCTAAGTGCATCATCGCTTCGACGTACGTTTGGATTTCTACTTGTTCAATCGGTCCAAAATCATACTGCTAATTCTCTCCACATCAAGAAGAAGCTCAAATTTTTTTTATTTTATCAGACTATGTAGAAGCTCGGTTGGTGGACGCTTCCGAGTATGAAACAAAATATTATCATTCTTACGAGGAAGAAAGTCCTTATTCAGGTTTAAATGATGCGGGTGACAAGGAGGTTGAGGTTGTTGTTTCAAGGAGGAGAAGTATGTCTCATTATACGATCAGAATGGTAGAAATTCGATATTTATTGTTGGGATGACACTTGAAGATGCAACTAATTTCAAAAATGCAATTTTGAGGTATGTTGTGGCTAGCAAAAGAGCAATTATATACACCAAGAACGCATAGATTTGTAAGAGTTGTTAGGATCGGCGCACAATTGCAGCAAAGTAAAACGAGCGAGAAAGAAAAAATTGAGACATGAGATTTTATCTTAGTTCATCCTTAAATTAGGGCTACTTCCAATAGAGAATTCCATCATAATTAGCACATCGCACCTCTTATTACATTAGTCAATTGCAGGCGAAAAATAGTATATATAGCAGTAGCTACTCATGAGCTCAAGCCCAAACTGCTAATAAAAAATTACATGCTTAAATCGTAAAAGCCTATTGGTGTGCCTAGATGTGCCCGGATCAATCGTAATCGGACAATTTATGATGCTTTTGATAGGAACATTGGGTCATTCCACTCGAAAAGTACATTGATGAACATATATAAAATATCACTTTCGACAATTAGAGTGTTTCTCGTGCTTACTTAGTAAACTCTTCATGATTCTCATTTTTGCAATGCCTAAAGTCAATGCACATAAGTTGACGGAACTAGTTAGAAAACAACTAGGAGTAATATGTCACTTTGAGTCGGTGCATAAGAACAAAGCTAAAATTGTTGAAGGGGCTACAAGGCAATTATAAGGAATATGTTGTACGACTAGTTGGGGGAGTTTTACACTGCAAGCCCCGCAGGCAAAGTTGAAAGACCGCTGCTAAATTTCCTACCATTATTTGATAGGGCTTATATTTTCTTTGCTGCTACAAGAAGGATTTTTGGAAGGATGTAAGCGGATCATTCGATTAGATGTATGTTTCTTAAGGGGTTTGATCAATGGTGAGCTGTTGTGTGCTGTGGGAAGGGATGCCAACAACGAGTGGCATGGGCAATGGTACATCCAACAACTTCATCCAATCATCTCAACGAATCTTCCATCGTCGGGTTCCTTACTAAAATTTCTAAGCTACTGATCTCGCAAAATGAGTGTCCGGTCCATTTATTGATAAATCTAAATGAAAGAATTTTTTTATCATTTCCAACAAAGCAGTTGTTCTCGTGTCATACATAGTCATTACATTGAAAATGTTACGAGGGTATTCGCCAACGAGAATACCCTCATCGTTAGTTTGGGGATTTGTCTTCTTTTCTGTTTTCTCCTTTGTGAATCAGCTTTGGTCGAGGTGTTGAAGAGGTGGGAGATAGAGAATTTCTAGCTCGCTGATCTGCCGAGACTGAGACGGAGCTTTCGCTCTGCTTGATAAGCTGAGGATCGCGGCGTGTTTGTCAACAAATGACAATTGAGATCGAGAGAGCTTAATATGTTCAAAAGGCTTTAACTGACCATTAAGCTTTTAATTACAGAATGAGTACAGTCAAACTAAGAATATTTCAGGCTTCAAGCAGAATGTGGAACATTACTGCACAGTTGTTTTTTCCGTCAATACATTTAGCTTCGAAATGGCCATATAAGTAGATCGAATTCGAAGTCTTTTGAGAGAGCCTGAGCAACTGAGACGAGAAAGATGCTCATGAGATATCTGCATACTTGGTTTGGGGGGCCGGGGGGTTGGGGGGTGGTATCAGGAGTTGAAGGAAGAACAGCGGAACAACAAGTTCTAGAGGTAGCATGACTTGCCATTTCTTATTTGAAAATGTGTTTTGGGATCCCAATGTATCTATTTAACCACTATGTGCATTTGAATTATGAACAAATGATGATTTTTCCCTTATGGACAAAGCGTTTCAAAAAATCCCGAAAATTTCAAAAAAATCAAATTGGGTCTTCTCCATTTGTTTTTTAAAATAATTTTTAGTTTGTTTCTAGTCAATCATGACATTTGATCCTGACATCTTTAATTACATTCTAGTCGAATCAATTTCATGAAAACGAGACAAATTGGCGTCGAATCGGGGACGTTTCTTTTTTTGGACGGATCAGGTGGGTCAAACCTCATCTGACTTGGTTAACCCAATGAATCGGTTCCCAATCCAATGGATGCAGAAGCGCAGGGTAGCAGAAGCCAGTAGGGAAAACTCCCGATCTTTCTTCCACGTTGGCGAGCGAGATGTCAAGGAAAGTTTTATCCTTCTCCCGAGGTGCTGCATCAAGGGATCTCCATCTGCTCCCGGCGATCCTCTGCGTGCGAGAAGAGATAAATGGCATGACTATGGGGGAAGCTTGATTCGGGCATAAAGGAAGAGAGAAGTGTGAGAGCTAGAAAAAGGAGGGTCTTTTACTGGGAAGAGAGTTGAGGGCGCTTCGGAGATATTGGGGGTGTTCTTCAACGTGAGGAGCTCTAGGCAGGAAAAAAAGAAAGGAGAGAGAGAGAGAGAGCGCGCGGCTTTGGGGGGTTCTCTAGTGGAAAGAAAGAGAGCTCAGTGAACTCCCGAGGGACCAAAAATGAGATTTGATCGAGAGAATGTAAAGGTCGGGTGTTGAGGCTAGAGAGAGAGAGAGAGAGAGAGAGAGAGCTGAGAGGTTTGGTTTTGGGTGAGACCAAAAGGAAGCAGGCGAGCAAAAGAAAAAAAAATGCAACGAAAGAGAGTGGGAGTCCCTTCTGTGTTCTGGCATCAAGGCCCGCCTCCACCTCTGCTTCATCGCCACCGTCAAATGGCCTTAAACCAGCAGCGACCTCCTCATATTCTCCCTCTCCGACTTCCTGCGTCGTTGCCATCCGCACGTTTTTGTGTGAGATTCCAACGGGGAAGAAGGGACTGAAGGACTGAGCGCTCGATCCACGTAATGAAGCAGAATAGAGACGGGCTGGGTCAACCCGACCCAAAAAAGAATTACAAATATGTTTGTTACCACAATTGATTCCGATTCTGCTCTCGAGAACATGTTTGGACCAAAAATAAGAAACAAAAAAGTTATTTCTCCAAAAAAAAAGAACACTTTTGATAATAAAAAAGGCAACGATAACCTTCTTTCACTTTTATCGGTGCCATGGGTTGGGTCAACCCGACTCGGTTAGGTTAATTTATTTTAATAAAAAAATTTGAAAATTAATATAAAATCGAAAAATGATTAAAAAATCCAAATATGGAAAATTCATAAAAAACCTAAAAAAATTGCAAAATATCAGAAAATATTCCAAATTATCTCAAAAATTAGGAGATGAGTCATTTCAACCGGCCAATCCTATTTGTGACCTTTTTGCCTTTCAATTTTTCCCAAATGATGATTTTGCCCTTATGGACAAAGCGTTTAAAAAAATCCCAAAAATTCCAAAAAAAAATCAAATTGGACCTTCTCCATTCGTTTTTTTAAAATAATTTTTAGTTTGTTTCTAGACAGTCATGACATTTGATCCCGACATCTTTAATTACATTCTAGTCGAATCGGTTTCACAAAAACGAGCCAAATTAGCGACGAATCGGGGACGTTTCTTTTTTTAGCCGGATTGGATGGGTCAAACCTCATCCGACCCGGTCAACCCAATGAACCGGTTCCCAACCTAACAGAAGTAGAAGCGCCGTGTAGCGTGGCCAGCGGGCAGAAATCCCGATCTTTCTTTCACGTTGCGAGAGCAGATGCCAAGGAAAGTTTTATCCTTCTCCCCGGGGCGCTGCATCAAGGGATCTCCATTTGCTCCTGGTGGTCCTCTTCGTGCGAGAAGAGATAAAAGGCACAATTATGGAGGAAGCTTGATTCAGCCATAAAGGAAGAGAGAAGTGTGAGAGCTAGAAAAAAGGGGGGCATTTTCTGGGCGGAGAGTCGAGGGAGCTTAGGAGATATCGGGGGAGTTCTTCAACGTGAGGAGCTCTAGGCAGGAAAGGAAGAAAGGAGAGAGAGAGAGAGTGCGGCTTTGGGGGGTTCTACAGTGGAAAGAAAGAGAACTCAGTGAGGTCTTGAGGGACCAAAAAATGAGAGTTGAGCGAGAGAGTGTAAAGGTTGGGTGTTGAGGCCCAAAAAGAGAGAGAGAGAGGAGACCCGAGAGGTTTGGTTTTGGGTGAGACCAAAAGAAAGCAGGCGAGTAAAAGAAACAAAAAATGCAACGAAAGAGAGTGGGAGTCCCTTCCGTGTTACGGCATCAAGGCTTGCCTCCACCTCTCCTTCATCGTCACCGTCGGATGGCCTTAAACCAACAGCGATCTCCTCATATTCTCCCTCATCCGACTTCCTGCGTCGTTGCCATCCATTTCTTTTTTTGTGAGATTCCAACGGGGAAGAAGGGATCGAAGGATCGAGCGCTCAATCCACGTAATGAATCAAAACAGAAATGAGCTGGGTCAACCGGACCCAAAAAAGAATTACAAATATGTTCGGTAACACAGATGATTCTGATTTTGATTGTGATTCTGCTCTCGAGAACACATTTAGACCAAAAATAAGAAACAAAAAAGTTATTTCTCCAAAAAAAAGAACACTTTTGATAATAAAAAGGGCAATTATAATCTTCTTTTACTTTTATCGGTGCCCGCAAGGCATGGGCTTGGTCAACCCGATCCGGTCAAGTTAATTTATTTTAATAAAAAATTTTGAAAATTAATAAAAAATTAGAGGATGATTAAAAAATTCAAATATGAAAAATTCATAAAAAAAAATCTAAAAAAATTGCAAAAAATCAGAAAATATTCCAAATAATCTAAAAAATTAGGAGAGCCGAGAGGTCCGGTTTTGGATGAGAGCTAAGCGAGAGTGTGTAAAGGTCGGGTGTTGAGGCCCAAAAGAGAGAGAGAGAGAGAGAGAGAGAGAGAGAGAGAGAGAGAGAGAGAGAGACGAGAGCCGAGAGGTCCGGTTTTGGATGAGACCAAAAGGAAGCGGGCGAGCAAAAGAAAAAAAGTGCAACGAAAGAGAGTGGGAGTCCCTTCTATGTTCTGGCATCAAGGCCTGCCTCCACCTCTCCTTCATCGCCACCGTTGGATGGCCTTAAACCGATGGCGACCTCCTCATATTGTTCCTCGTGTGACTTTCGACGTCGTTGCCATCCGCGCGTTTTTATGTGAGATTCCAACGAGGAAGAAGGGACTCAAGGACCGAGCGCTCAGTCCACATAATGAAGCGAAAAGAGATGGGAAAAATTGTTTTTCTTCTCTCGGGGCTTGTGCACATCAGCCGCGGTATGTCGGATGCCTTCGCGCCTCTCCCGGTAACGTGCTCGCTAGCCGCTCTTCGGGACCAGATAAGATCGCGCCTCCTCGACTACCCCCGTTTTCGGGAGTGACAAATCAAGGTTCGTCGCCCTATTTCACTAGTAGTCTAGGCTTGCTTTGGCCCTCTTTTGTTATTCAAGGCATTATTTGCTGGTTGTGGATGTTTTTCGCTTGAGTTCATGTCCCGTAAGAATTAGGATACTCCTCTTCTTGTGCGCGCTATGTGAAATGTTTAAGCGGGAGTCGGTCTTTGCCTTTGTTCTTTTTTATCGGCGAGCGCGAGTTGGTTGGTGGATGATAGAGCTAAGTTGGGGCTTTTGTTCTCGCATCTTCGTCCCGTTGAAAATCGATGGCGGTGTCTCGGTTAAAGATCAAGTACACTGGTTCGGCAAGGGAATTGGTCGGCCATGTTAATGGTGAAGTTACTGTGGAATGTTCTGTGAAGGTTGGGGAAAAGTACACTAAAAGTGTCATAACTTTTATATGGCATTCACTTGAGTGCTATAACTTTCAAAACGTTACTTAAGTGCCATAACTTTCAAAAATCATTTACTTGAGTGTCACGTTGATGTGAAAGCCAAAAAAGCCGACGTGACAACCGAAAAGCCGACGTGGCACGTTTGAAAGCTGACATGGCTCGCTGAAAAGATGACGTGGCACGTTGAAAAAGCTACTGTAGCACTCAAGTGAACGATTTTTGAAAGTTATGGCACCCAAGTGAACGTTTTGAAAGTTATGGCACTTAATTGAACGTCGTGCACAAGTTATGGCACTCATGGCGTAATTATCCCGTGAAGGTTGGGATAGAGTTTCAACGAAGAAGAAGCACTGGGGAAAAGAGAGAGAATAGAACGGGAAATAAAAAATTAGAAATGTAAAGAAAAGAGTAAAACAATTAAAAAAAATAGAGAAAAAAGGAACAAAATAGGCTGGGAGTTGGGTCAGGTCTGTTTCGAAGGTGTGCCATTGGTTTAATGGGCCATTTAAAGTTGAACGAAAATCCAGCTTTAGGACAAAGATTGGGTCTTTATTGAAAATCATTAAAAAATCATTGGCGGTAGAGTGAACTCTCATTCGATGAATCTTTTAATCATAGAACTTTAGAAGTAGAAACCTAACCTATCTTCTGTGTTGCTTGTGTGTAACGTGCATGTAGCATATATTTGCTATTGGATGTCAATCAAAATGAATACACATTTGACCTTGACTCCAATGTTAACTAGAGTACCAAGGCCTATCAAGACGTTGGAAACAGAGGGATGCTAGCAGGCATTGTAGTACCTTTGGCCCACTTGGCGGGTGCCACCCAATTAATGCCGACTCGAATCACGATTTGGAAATAGTACTCCATGCTTGTGAAAAAATGACGAATAACACTATGGAAACGAGCAGCAATCACTCTGTCCCAATGAGCAGCGATCGTTCTATCCATCATCACACCGTTGTGAGTTTATCAAACAGAGTAATTGGAACTAGTTGTCATGGGACTACGGTATTCCACGGGACTTGTTGCACTTGAAGCATCGCGGTGAAGCATCTTGTCTGTGGTCGTTGTGAGGTTGCTAGAGGGACACCGACCCCTTTATTAGATTGCCGGCATCTAAATGTCGTATGTGCGAACAAGTGATAGAAAGCAAAGATTTCACATTTATCAGTCAAGATCTTTGTAATGGCAATTTGACCGATCTTATTGGAGTAGTTTAAGCAAATGTGAGCCTCTCTATGTTGTGGATCGCTCCTGGCCATCCGTCATCATTGTTGTTGAAACTAATGAGGTAATATTTATGCCTTAGAATGTTCAAATACTATTTAGTTGGTTGTTGTTTAATCATGTCCACTTATGATTCGGGGACATGCCATTAGTAGTGGCCTATTTGCATGAGGCGAATATCATTCACGGAGCTCTGATGCCTAATAGCATGCTGATCGGCCGAAGTAACACATTATCCGCTAAATTGACGGACATCGGAATTATCAAAGGCCTCCAAGGAGGGAAGTCCATCTGGAAAGATCCCGACTATGGTAAGTTTGATATTCTAGGCTAGTAACTAGGAAAAAGATTGGGAGTTTTCTTCTTCTTTTTTAAATGTGTGATGTCTGTTGTGAAACTTCGGGTTGGCAAGGCCTTGAGATGCTTTGTCCCGAGGCGCACCGAACACATGAATCTGACATGTTCCGTCTTAGATGTATTTTCTTTTTTTGTGTTGCCTCGGGAAATCCCGCGTTTGGCAAACCGCTTCTACGTCAATTTAGAATTTGGAACCATTTACACAGTTTGAACATAGTAGCCATCAAATAGGAGATTTAAGATTTGATAGAGTCAATATTGAGGTCGGATCCCGAAAAGTGGTAAGAGTGCTTCGATTTTAATTGTTTCAGAATTGGATAAATGTTGTGATACTTTTAAACTATCTCAACCTTGTTCACGTATTATTTCTTTGAGCATTTTGGATCAATATTTAATTGCTTTTAGTTTTTGACAGGTCAAAAGCATGGGAGGTACTTAAACATCCCGTTTTTTGGAATGTTGAGATGAGATTGCAGTTTTTGAGGGAAGTTAGTGACAAACTAAAGTTGGAACCATACCATTCACATCTTTTGCAAAAAAATTGAGAGAGACCATACATTGATTTTTGGTGGTACAAATTGGCAAATGAGAGTGGATCCCGATATTACAAAGCACTTAGATCTCCATAGTTTCTACGATGGTCACACTGTGAAAGCATTGCTTCGAGTTGTTCGAAACAGTTATAGCCATCAATTGGAAGCTCCACCGCATGTTCGCGCGATAGAAGGGTTGGTTCCCGAGGGCCTAGATTCGTATTATTTCAAGCTATTTCCTGCACTGCTGATGCAATCATATAGATTTGTTTCCTCGCATTATAGTGGTGAAGACATGTTTAGGAAGTACTTTTCTAGGTGAGGTTCTTTTGACCCTTTGGGGATTATTTCCTGTTTCGGCAACATGGCTTGTTCCATTCTTATGTCTATTATCGGGGAAGTGATGATGGTATTCGGTACTTCCTTTTTGTCAATTACAAAGGTTGGATTTGTTTCTCATGCTTCTCTCATCCTAATAAATTCATATCTCACATATATGTTTATAGTCCCATCTTCTGTTCATTTCAATCTTGGGATTTCATGACGAACGAGATCATTTCGTGAGGGTCTTACTTGTTTATGTTGAATAAGTTGCGGTGTTTTCACTGTCGGGTATGCTACACCGGGTGAAGAGGGGAAATGAACCGACGAAAACATGGGATTTTGAGCTCACGAATGGACTAAACATTCTCAAATCAAGGCAATGTATAGCATAAAATCTAATGAGCTGTGATCGTTTGATTCAAAGAGATTGTGACAAGACCAAGAAAGTGAATAATGTTACACCCGAGCGAGGAGATCCCAATGATTAATTAAGAAACCAAATAAAATGGTTTTCAAGAAGTGTGAATAGTGTTGGGTTTTGACACTGCAATGATTATACAATTTGCACATTGTAGCTATTGTTCAATTGAAAGTCTTTTGAGTACAAAACAAAGAAAAGGGAACAATCGGTGTGTGTGTGTGAGAGAGAGAGACCGTGAGTGACTGTGTAGTTGTGGTTGCTGAATATGTACTCTAGTGGCTTCTTGTTTTGTTATTGTGGTTTTAGAGATTGCGTGGTTGTATGGAGGAGTGGAACGAGCTTACGTGAAGTACAACATTGGTGCTGGAAGTTGAACATGCATCCGGTCCTACATCCACACGAAGACGCCGGATGGTTGAAGACTATCGATCAATACGATGTTGGCTCGAATAACACCATCCAGGTCTTTATATTTTGGGATTGAAGGGTGTAATATTTGGCTCTTGTTTTGACTAGGTCAACCAAGGTGGTGGACCCACCATTAAAAAAAAAGAGAGAGAAGAAGAAAAAGTAAAAGAGGGCAGTCGGCCACCCCTTTTAAGCTGCACCACCAGAATAGAAAAAGGAAAGGAAGAAAAGAAGAGAAAGGGAAAGGAGAGAGGAGAAAGGGAAAAAAAAAGTCACGTGCGCGTGCCACCCGCCACGAACACCTCGCCGAATTCGTTCCACTACGTGTCGCAGCGCTAGGTAAGGGCTCGCACCTCTCGTCCCTCCTATTGAAGCAATTTTTCGGATTTAGGGCAATATTCGGATTTTTGGGAAAACTGAGCTGCTGTGTCTGATCTCATGGGCGATTGGCTGCGTTTTTGCTTGAAAAAGAAACTTTAGGATGTTATGGACCCGTAGGATTCGACGGATCTTAATTTGACACTACGGTTTGCTCGGAACAAGATTTTCAATTCTGGTGCGCTACAGTACAGCGCGAACAGTAAACTTCGAGGCCTGATTTCGTTAGTTTCCAGTTATCGGCTGAGGTTCGCTATGCTGAGACTTTTGTTATACGTTGAACAAGCTTCGCGTGGACAGTAAGATGGCTTGAAACGGAGTTCGATGGAGGAAGTTATGGCCTTAACGGTTTTGGCGCGCAAACTGTCCATAGCAGACAGCATTGAATTTCTGTTAGGGATAAGTTTCCGTTGGCGCGTAGTCGTTGTTTTGTCACTAATAAGTGTAGTTTAGCTAAGTCGTATGTTAGGATGACTTGTTACTCGATTTGATCCGTTTTTCTATATATTGGATAGGGATTCGGATGAGTCGGTTCGAGTAACCTACGTAGTTGGATTTTGACTTTATCGGGTGAGTAGTATTTTTCTTCTTTGAGTTTGTAAACTCATGTTTCGAGACTAAGAAAAAAAAAGAATACTAGATATGTTATGAAATAAGAAAAGAGCATATTTCTTGCATAACCGGATCGAACCTTTACTACCTTTTATCGTTGACCGACAAAGCTTTGAAAGGGATTGTTTGTAGTAGTTTTGGAAAGAAAATCATTCGAAATGCCTTAAATAAATGCTTTACGAAAGGAATATCTAAAAGCTATATATATACGGTTTATGAAATGCATTTTGTCAATAAATGCTATTGTGGAGTTTGTCCGAGTTGTTATGAGATGGTTCTGATTTTGATTGGATTATTGGAGATTGTGTTTTATGTACCATGCCCATATCGCTCTATTAAGAACCCATTGAGTGGGAGAGGTATGCATACTTTCAGGACGTCCTTCTAGGCCACACCACCGGCTGATATAGGTAATATTTGGCCCTTGTTTTGACTAGGTTAACCAAGGTGGTGGACCCATCATTAAAAAAAAAACAAAGAGAAGAAGAAAAAGTAAAAGAGGGCAGTCGGCCACCCCTTTTCAGCTGCACAACCAGAATAGAAAAAGGAAAGGAAGAAAAGAAGAGAAAGGGAAAGGAGAGAGGAGAAAGGGAAAAAGAAAGGGAAAAAAAAAAGTCACGTGCACGTGCCACCCGCCACGAACGCCTCGCCGAATTCGTTCCACTACGTATCGCAGCGCTAGGTAAGGGCTCGCACCTCTCGTCCCTCCTATTGAAGCGATTTTTCAGATTTAGGGCAATATTCGGATTTTTGGGAAAACTGAGCTGCTGTGTCTGATCTCATGGGCGATTGGCTGCGTTTTTGCTTGAAAAAGAAACTTTAGGATGTTATGGACCCGTAGGATTCGACGGATCTTAATTTGACACTACGGTTTGCTCGGAACAAGATTTTCAATTCTGGTGCGCTTCAGCACAGCGTGAATAGTAAACTTCGAGGCCTGATTTTGTTAGTTTCCGGTTATCGGCTGATATACATGGAGATCTAAGTGCTTTGTAATATCGGGATCCACTCTCATTTGCCAATTTGTACCACCAAAAATCCATGTATGGTCTCTCTCAATTTTTTTGCAAAAGATGTGAATGGTATGGTTCCAACTTTAGCCTGTCACCGACTTCCCTCAAAAACTGCAATCTCATCTCAACATTCCAAAAAGCGGGATGTTTAAGTACCTCCCATGCTTTTGGCCTATCAAAAGCTAAAAGCAATTAAATATTGATCCAAAATGCTCAAAGAAATAATACGTGAACAAGGTTGAGATAGTTTAAAAGTATCACAGCATTTATGCAATTCTAAAACAATTAAAATCGAAGCACTCTTACCTCTTTTCGGGATCCGACCTCAATATTGACTCTATCAAATCTTAAATCTCATATTTGATGGCTACTATGTTCAAACTGTGTAAATGGTTCCAAATTCTAAATTGACGTAGAAGCGGTTCGCCAAACGCGGGATTTCCCGAGGCAACACAAAAAATGAAAATACATCTAAGACGGAACATGTCGGATTCATGTGTTCGGTGCGCCTCGGGACAAAGCATCTCAAGGCCTTGCCAACCTGAAGTTTCACAACGGACATCACACATTTAAAAAAGAAGAAGAAAACTCCCAATCTTTTTCCTAGTTACTAGCCTAGAATATCAAACTTACCATAGTCGGGATCTTTCCAGATGGACTTCCCTCCTTGGAGGCCTTTGATAATTCTGATGTCTGTCAATTTAGCGGATAATGTGTTACTTCGGCTGATCAGCATGCTATTAGGCATTAGAGCTTCGTGAATGATATTTGCCTCATGCAAATGGGCCACTACTAATGGCATGTCCCTGAATCATAAGTGGACATGATTAAACAACAACCAACTAAATAGTATTTGAACATTCTAAGGCATAAATATTACCTCATTAGTTTCAACAACAATGATGACGGATGGCCAGGAGCAGTCCAAAACATAGAGAGGCTCACATTTGCTTAAACTACTCCAATAAGATCGAGCAAATTGCCATTACAAAGATCTTGACTGATAAATGTGAAATCTTTGCTTTCTATCACTGGTTCGCACATTACGACATTTAGATGCCGGCAATCTAATAAAGGGGTTGGTGTCCCTCTAGCAACCTCACAACGACCACGGACAAGACGCTTCACCGCGATGCTTCGATCGCAACAAGTCCCGTGGAATACCATAGTCCCATGACAACTAGTTCCAATTACTCTGTTTGATAAACTCGGAACAGTGTGATGATGGATAGAACGATCGCTGCTCATTGGGACAGAGTGATTGCTGCTCGTTTCCATAGTGTTATTCGTCATTTTTTCACAAGCATGGAGTACCATTTCCAAATCGTGATTCGAGTCGGCATTAATTGGGTGGCACCCGCCAAGTGGGCCAAAGGTACTATAATGCCTGCTAGCATCCCTCTGTTTCCAACGTCTTGATAGGCCTTGGTACTATAGCTAACATTGGAGTCAAGGTCAAATGTGTATTCATTTTGATTGACATCCAATAGCAAATATATGCTACATGCACGTTACACACAAGCAACACAGAGATAGGTTAGGTTTCTACTTCTAAAGTTCTATGATTAAAAGATTCACCAAATGAGAGTTCACTCCATTGCCAATGATTTTTTAATGATTTTCAATAAAGGCCCAATCTTTGTCCTAAAGCTGGATTTTCGTTCAACTTTAAATGGCCCATTAAACCAATGGCACACCTTCGAAACAAACCTAACCCAACTTCCAGCCTATTTTGTTCCTTTTTTCTCTATTTTTTTAATTGTTTTACTCTTTTCTTTACATTTCTAATTTTTTATTTCCCGTTCTATTCTCTCTCTTTTCCCCAGTGCTTCTTCTTCGTTAAAACTCTATCCCAACCTTCACGGGATAATTACACCATGAGTGCCATAACTTGTGCACGACGTTCAATTAAATGCCACAACTTTCAAAACGTTCACTTGGGTGCCATAACTTTCAAAAATCGTTCACTTGAGTGTCATATCGGAGCAAAATCATTCACTTGAGTGCTACGGTAGCTTTTTCGACGTGCCACGTCGCCTTTTCGGTGTGTCACGTCGTCTTTTCAGCGAGCCACGTTAGCTTTCGGGCATGTCACGTCAGCTTTTTTGGCGTCCACATCAACGTGGCACTCAAGTGAACGATTTTTAAAAGTTATGACACTTAAGTAAACGTTTTGAAAGTTATAGCACTCAAGTGAATACCATATAAAAGTTATGACATTTTTAGTGTACTTTTCCCCAACCTTCACGGAACATTCCACAAGAACTTCACCGTTAACATGGTCAACCAATTCCCTTGCCGGACCAGTGTACTTGATCTTTAACCGAGACACCGTCGTCGATTTTCAAAGGGACGAAGATGCGAGAACAAAAGCCCCGACTTAGCTCTATCATCCACCAACCAACTCGCGCTCGCCGATAAAAAAGAACAAAGGCAAAGACCAACTCCCGCTTAAACATTTCACATAGCGCGCACAGTAAGAGGAGTATCCTAATTCTTACGAGACATGAACTCGGGCGAAAAACATCCACAACCAGCAAATAATGCCTTGAATAACAAAAGAGGGCCAGAGCACGCCTAGACTACTAGTGAAATAGGGCGCCCAACCTTGATTTGTCACTCCAGAAAACGGGGGTAGTCGAGGAGGCGCGATCTTATCCGGTCCCGAAGAGCGGCTAGCGAGCACGTTATCCGGAGAGGTGACGAAGGCATCCGACATACCGCGGCTGATGTGCACAAGCCCCGAGAGAAGAAAAACAATTTTTCCCATCTCTTTCTGCTTCATTATGTGGATCGAGCGCTCGGTCCTTCGGTCCCTTCTTCCTCGTTGGAATCTCACATAAAAACGCGCGGATGGCAACGACGTCGGAAGTCACACGAGGAACAATATGAGGAGGTCGCTATCGGTTTAAGGCCATCCAACGGTGGCGATGAAGGAGAGGTGGAGGCGGGCCTTGATGCTAGAACATAGAAGGGACTCCCACTCTCTTTCGTTGCACTTTTTTTCTTTTGCTCGCCCGCTTCCTTTTGGTCTCATCCAAAACCAGACCTCTCGGCTCTCGTCTCTCTCTCTCTCTCGGGCCTCAACACCCGACCTTTACACACTCTCACTCAGCTCTCATTTTTGGTCCCTCGAGGTTTGACCCACCTGATCCGGTCCGGATGAGGTTTGACCCACCCGATCCAGATGAGGTTTGACCCACCCGATCCGGTTAAAAAAAGAAACGTCCTCAATTCGACGCTAATTTGGCTCGTTTTCGTGAAACCGATTCGACTAGAATGTAATTAAAGATGTCGGGATCAAATGTCACGACTGACTAGAAACAAGCTAAAAATTATTTAAAAAAAAACGATTGGAGAAGGCCCAATTTGATTTTTTTTGGAATTTTCGGGATTTTTTTAAAACGCATTGTCCATAAGGGCAAAATCATCATTTGGGAAAAATTGAAAGGCGAAAAGGTCAAAAATAGGATTGGCCAGTTGAAATGACTCATCTCCTAATTTTTTTAGATTACTTCGAATATTTTCTGATTTTTTGCAATTTTTTTAGATTTTTTTATGAATTTTCCATATTTGGATTTTTTAATCATTTTTTATTTTTTATTAATTTTTGAATTTTTTTATTAAAATAAATTAACCTGACCAGGTCGAGTTGACCCAGCCCATGCCCCACGCGCACCGATAAAAGTGAAAGAAGATTATTGTTGCCTTTTTTATTATCAAAAGTGTTCTTTTTTTGGATAAATAACTTTTTTGTTTCTTATTTTTGGTCCAAATGTGTTCTCGAGTGCAGAATCAAAATCAAAATCATTTGTGATACCAAACATATTTGTAATTCTTTTTTGGGTTGGGTTGACCAGTCCGTCTCGTTTCTGCTTCATTGCATGGATCGAGCGCTCGGTCCTTCAGTCCCTTCTTCCCCATTGGAATCTCACACAAAAACACGCGGATGGCAACGACGAAAGAAGTCCAACGAGGGAGAATATGAGGAGGTTGCTACTGGTTTAAGGCCATCCGACAATGGCGATGAAGGAGAGGTGAAGGCGAGCCTTGATGCCGAGAACACGAAAGGACTCCCACTCTCTTTCGTTGCATTTTTTTTTTATTTTGCTTGCCTACATCCTTTTGGCCTCACCCAAAACCAGACTTCTCGTCTCTCGTCTCTCGTCTCTCTCTCTCTCTCTTTTTGGGCCTCAACACCCGACTTTTACAATCTCTCGCTCAGCTCTCATTTCTAGTCCCTCGAGAGCTCACCGAGCTCTCTTTCTTTCCACCGGAGAACCCCCCAAAGCCGTGCTCTTTCTCTCTCTCCTCTCTTCTTTTCCTACCAAGACCTCCTTACGTTGAAGAACTCCCCCGATATCTCCCAAGCTCCCTCGACTCTCTGCCCGAAAAAGACCCTCCTTTTTTCTAGCTCACACACTTCTCTCTTCCTTTATGGCCGAATCAAGCTTCCCCCATAGTCGTGCCTTTTGTCCCTTCTCGCGCGCAGAGGATCACCAGGAGCAGATGGAGATCCCTTGATGCAGCGCCATGGGAGAAGGATAAAACTTTCCTTGGCATCTGCGCTACTAACGTGATAGAAAGACTGGGAATTTTCCCCGCTGGCTTCTGCTGCGTGGCGCTTCTGCTTCCATTGGGTTGGGAACCGGTTCACTGGGTTGACCGGGTCGGATGAGGTTTGCCCCACCCCAACCAGCCAAAAAAAGTAACGTCCCCGATTCGACGCCAATTTAGCTCGTTTTCATGAAACCGATTCGACTAAAATGTAATTAAAGATGTCGGGATCAAATGTCATGACTACTAGAAACAAACTAAAAATTATTTTTAAAAAAAAATGAATGGAGAAGGCCTAATTTGATTTTTTTTGGAATTTTCGGGATTTTTTGAAACGCTTTGTCCAAAAGGGTAAAATCATCATTTGGGAAAAATTGAAAGTTGAAAAGGTCAAAAATAGGATTGGCTAGCTGAAATGACTTATTTCCTAATTTTTTTTAGATTATTTGGAATATTTTCTGATTTTTTGCAATTTTTTTAGATTTTTTTTTATGAATTTTCCATATTTGGATTCTTTAATCATTTTCTGATTTTTTTTATCAATTTTTCAATTTTTTTATTAAAATAAATTAACTCGACCAGGTCGGGTTGACCTAGCCCATGCCTCGCGGGCACCGATAAAAGTGAAAGAAGATGATCACTCCCTTTTCTATTATCAAAAGTGTTCTTTTTTTTTTGGAGAAATAACTTTTTTGTTTCTTATTTTTGGACCAAATATGTTCTCGAGAGCAGAATAAGAATCGGGATCATTTGTGTTATCAAACATATTTGTAATTCTTTTTTGGGTCGAGTTGACCTAGCCCATCTCTGTTACGCTTCATTACGTGGATCGAGCGCTCAATCCTATAGTCCCTTCTTCCCCGTTGGAATCTCACACAAAAACGCGTGGATGGCAATGACGCAGGAAGTCAAACGAGGGAGAATATGAGGAGGTCGCTACTGGTTTAAGGCCATCCGACGGTGGCGATGAAGGAGAGGTGGAGGTGGTCCTTGATGCCATAACACAGAAAGGACTTCCACTCTCTTTCGTTGCATATTTTTTTCTTTTGCTCGCCTACTTCCATTTGGTTTCACCCAAAACCAAACCTCTCAGCTCTTGTCTCTCTCACTCTCTTTTTTTTTTTTGGGGCCTCAACACCCAACCTTTACACTCTCTCTCTTTCGGCTCTCATTTCTGGTCCCTCGAGAGCTCACCGAGCTCTCTTTCTTTCCACTAGAGAACCCCCCAAACCCGTACTCTCTCTCTCTCTCCTTTCTTTTTTTCCTGTCCAGAGCTCCTCACATTGAAGAACTCCCCCGATATCTCCCAAGCTCCCTCAACACTCTGCCTAGAAAAAACCCTCCTTTTTTCTAGCTCTCACACTTCTCTCTTCATTTATGGCCGAATCAAGCTTCCCCCATAGTCGTGCCTTTTGTCTCTTCTCGTGCGCAGAGGACCACCAGGAGCAGATGGAGATCCCTTGATGCAGCGCCTCGGGAGAAGGATAAAACTTTCCTTGGCATCTGCTCTAGCAATGTGAAAGAAAGACTTGGAGTTCGCGCTGCTGGCTTCTGCTGCACAGCGCTTCTGCTTCCGTTGGGTTGGGAACCGGTTCACTTGGTTGACAGGGTCGGATGAGGTTTGACCCACCCAATCCGGCTAAAAAAAGAAACGTCCCCGATTCGACGCCAATTTGGCTTGTTTTCATGAAACCGATTCGACTAGAATGTAACTAAAGATGTCGGGATCAAATGTCATGATTGACTAGAAACAAACTAAAAATTATTTTAAAAAAATGAATGGAGAATGCCCTATTTGATTTTTCAGGATTTTTTATACACTTTGTCCATAAGGGCAAAACCATCATTTGGGAAAAATTGAAAGACGAAAGGTCAAAAATAGGATTGGCAAGTTGAAATGACTCATCTCCTAATTTTTAAGATTATTTGGAATATTTTCTGATTTTTTGCAATTTTTTAAGATTTTTTTTACGAATTTTCCATATTTGGGTTTTTTAATCATTTTTTTTATTTTTTATTAATTTTCAAATTTTTTTATTAAAATAAATTAACCTGACCGGGTCGGGTTGACCTAGCCCATGCCTCGCGGGCACCAATAAAAGTGAAAGAAGATTATAGTTGCCTTTTTTATTATCAAAAGTGTTCTTTTATTTTGGAGAAATAATTTTTTGTTTCTTATTTTTGGTCCAAATGTGTTCTCGAGAGCAGAATTAGAATCGAATCGAGAATTAGTTGTTTTACCAAACATATTTGTAATTCTTTATTGGGTCGGGTTGACCCAAACCATCTCAGATCTGCTTCATTATGTGGATTGAGCGCTCGGTCCTTCAGTCCCTTCTTCCCCGTTGGAATCTTACACAAAAAAGCGCGGATGGCAACGATGTAGGAAGTCGGACGAAGGAGAATATGAGGAGGTCGCTGCTGGTTTAAAGCCATCCGACGGTGGCGATTAAGGAGAGGTGGAGGCGGGCCTTGATGCCGGAACACATAAGGGACTCCCACTCTCTTTCATTGCATTTTTTGTTGCTTTTGCTCGCCTACTTCCTTTTGGTCTCACCCAAAACCAGACCTCTCAGCTCTCGTCTCTGTCTCCCTCTTTTTTCTTTTTATAAAGGTGCACAGTGATTGTTCGATCTGCTTAGAAGAAATGTATTACTCATCGAGCCGTGTTAGCTCACTCCTTTCGTCTTACTTGTTTTTTAGGTTCTTCAGTGATGCACAAGTAGGAGAACACTTCGTTAGCAGGGGGTCTTTTGATAGGGGATTTTTTTGTATAAGTTGCATGTATAGCCAATGAGCTTCTAAAATCTTTGCTGACTACGCGTATTTTGTGTTGGTTTATAGAAGGCTCTGTTATCGTAACCACAAAACCTTTTTATATATATCTGAACGTATGTGTGTGTATATATATATATCAAGTTAAACAGGTTATATTTTGAGGCTGCATCCTTTGAGTGAAAGGATGACCGTGTCATTACCCTATTCTCGTAGGAATTGGGGTGTGACAAAGGGCATACTGAAGTTTGGCTATATGGTCTGGTTGATGAATAATTATGCAGTTCTGTGAATGGAAAAATGGTTTGTTGTGTTATTGATTGTGCCGAGCGCTTGAGCCAAGAATGTGCTTGACTCTGTTGTTAAAGCGTTGGTGCAAGATCCCAATAGGAAGTTTGTGTTCGCCGAGATGGTAAATTCTATTAATTCTAGACTCTCTCTGATGTATATCTCTGAAGGCTTGTTTTTGTTTTGATAATCTTCAAACCATGATTTTGAGTTCTCTGCAATCAGTCAATTTTGCTATCACAGGCTTGAATCTAGATGATCAGCTTGACTCTGCTGGTCTAAAGCGTTGTGGTAAAACTTCAATCCTATCGACCATCATGATAGCCTTTAATAATCTAAACACATAAGAAAGATTTGATGCCTCGAACAATCCAATCTTTGGAACATCACTCACCTTTTGCATTATATTCTCGTTGACTTGCATGCTGGTTCTCATAATCTTATCAGCGTCGGTTTACACCCCTTAATTGCTTATTCTCAGAGCCCTCATCTAGTACCGTTGATTGAGCAAAGAGAGAGGAGAGAGAGAAGACAAACTGTGAACAGTCGTGGTTTCAGACCTTTGCTCATTCCGTCCACTGTCCGCCTACAAACGAGCTTAGCTTGATACAATCACTAACGAATTTCATGAAAATCACAGGTTTTTTTACAAAGATGGTGGTTAGAGCAACGTCCAGAAATGCGAGAGGGACTGAGGAAACTTGTGAATGCTGGCCAATCTGAATTCATGTATGCAGTCAGTAAGCATTTAAATGGGTTATGGCAATTTCTGCACCACTACTATCCTGAAGGTAATGTTGGCAATTTGCAGAACTGGCGGATGGTGGATACGACAAGGAACTTTGTTAGAGCTTGATACAGTCACTAACGAATTTCATGAAAATCACAGGGTTTTTTCCAAAGATGGTGGTTAGAGCAACATCCAGAAACGCAAGAGCAAGTGAGGAAACTTGTGAATGCTGCCCAATTGGAATTCATGTATGCAGTCAGTAAGCATTTAAAAGGGTTATGGCAATTTCTGCACTACTACTGTCCTGAAGGTAATGTTGGCAATTTGAAGAACTAGCGGATGGTGTATGCACGACGAGGCAACAACTCATTACATTGACATGATTGACCAAACAACTCTGGGTCATGGCCTGATAAAGTTGCAATTTAACGAAGTTCCTTGAGTTGGATGGCAAATTGATCCGTTTGGACATTCTGCCGTGCAAGCTCACCTACTCGAAGCTGAGGTAGAAGATTCTATCTAAGGTTTTCTCAATGTCAACCTTTTCTCGTTTCAGCTTCGAATCAGTCTTAATAGTAGCGATGAGTCATTTTTCAGTTTGATGTCTGCACACTATGATGCAACCATGAGACTTTGAAAAGTATCATGTTGTCTAACTCTCTATGTCCTTGAATGAAAAAAAAAAAGTTGCTCAGTATGGTTGTTTTTCCCAATAAATTTTCAATGCTTTGTTTTGAATTTCCTATGAAAGGACCATCACCATATTTGCAGATTGGATTTGATTCTGTACATTTTGCGAGGATCGATTATTGAGACAGAGCAAATCATAAGAATGATAAATCTCTTGAGGTTATACGGCCTGGGTCTAAAATTTGGTTCCTCCTCTCAGGTTTGAAATAGAAACAACCTCATTACCTTCATTGTCTTGATTACTTTGCCTCAAAGATTAATAACATGCACATGTCTGTGCCCTTGCAGATTTTTGCACATGCATTTTCCATTCAATTTACTCCACCGGAAGGTTTTGATTTTGAAGTGTCTAATGATTTTGAGCCTGTTCAGGTGCGTGCTGTTATTCAACCAAATTAATCACTTCCAAGCTTTTTTCTTTTTCCGGCATACGGATTCACAATTGAGATATTCGAACTGCAGGATAATACTCTCCTCTACAACTACAATGTCAAAAAAAGAGTGAATGATTTTATTAGAGCTGCAATGATACAGGTATACTCTTAGCTTTTTGCAGACAACAGCTTATCTGGATCTTGGTTTGTCTCTGACCGAGACTGACCATTGTCAAGTGATTATATGCAAGTAAACATGATTGAGGTACACATTTTTGAACTCATTTTTCCCAACGAACAGGCAAATATTACAAGAACAAATCACAGTATGTGGACCATGGGTGATCATTACCAGTACCAATACGCCGAGTCTTGGTTCAAACAGATGGACAAATTCATTCATTATTTTAACAAGGTAAAACTACCTGCTCTATCAGGCAATATGTTTCACTGAATTTACACCTTTTTTGCCAATTATTAGTGAGATCAGGGACGCTTGACTTCGTGGCATGATAAATAGCAGTAGCACTCATTAGTTCGCTGCCTGGTATGCTGGTTATGGTTTGCTTAGTGAAGCTGTTGTATCTGGAGAAGTTGAAGGATACCTTAGTTGCACACCCCTGCGGTGCCCTAAACATAATCATGCTCAATTTTGACCGTTCAAAAATAATTTTTGACCAAGAATATGGGGGTAGTTATCGATTCTTGACTTGGGCTTATGCAGTGATTAGTGGAATAGTATCGAGGATTCATTAATTGCAATAAGCCATCAGCTCTACTTCAACAATATGTTTCCACTTTCTCCTTTCTGTATTGGGAACTTATAAACGGTTTTTGAGTCCTCAATTGCATAAACAGCTTCCTTCTCCAGCATGGACGGAACAAATAAATGCATATATTCTGAATCAATTATTCAAACAAAAGAGTTCAGCCAACAATTTGTTTTTTCGTCTTTTTTTTATATATATATAACCAAGGTTTTTTAGGTGCAATGGACTATTCCTCAGAGTGGTGGGGGTATGCCAATGCCACCGGATAAGTCCCCAAGACGTGATCGTTGGAAGTCGAACTTAAGACCCATGAAGCTCGACCAACTTGTCCAATGCCCCATTGGCTGTTTTTCCATCCTTTTATCTGTGTATGATAGTACAAATGCGTTAGAACAAATGCAAATTCTAACATGTGCAATCTATTCCCTTTGTAGATTGTCTTTATTAAATCAAGGAAGGATTTGTCTGCATAGCTATGGAGATGGGCTGCCCCTTGGTTCCAGTTTTCTGCAATGGTCAAGTAACTTTTGTCTTCGCCTTTCTTCTCCGCTCTTTTTATTGGGCCATTCCCACATCATTCGTTGTCTAATGCAGCTTGTTAGATTTAATAATTAAAGCTCACATAGCTATTTTGTCCTTGTCTTGCTACAGTCAAATGTCTACAAGTGGTGGAAGCCTGGTGGAAAGTTGTACCTGCAATTTTCTAGAGCAATTAAGTTTACCCCAGTTTTCTTCTGGGGAATCTTCAGGTATGTATGACTCTCTTTACTGAATTAGGAAGATGGGATTGTTGAGGATTTTCAATGAGTTACACGTCTAAAGTACAACTGTGATGCTCCCACACATCCAGTACGTGTGTTACATGGTTTTCTCTTTCACATGTGTCCTTTACCCTTCCAGAATCCGATGCATGGGGTGGTTGGTAGACCCATTGAATTTAAGAAAACGTCCAAACCCACCATGGAAGGGGTAAACTTTTGCCGGTTTTCGTCATCCGTAGTTTGCTGCTTTTCTTTTGCTTGACTTCACATTCACACAAAAGAATGGAGCTCTGCACTTATTCTCAACAATTCCAAAAATTGAATGCTTAAAGTGCCTTAACGTTATGACTCAGAAAATCGACGCATATCATGTGGTTTATACTGCAATTTATGATCTACTTTGGCAGGTCAACGAGATGCGCGGAGCATTCAGAGACCTCTTTGAAATGCCAAGGCAGGGGTCAGCCACGCTAATCTTGAGCTGAAAATTATTTTAACATAGCTTCGATTCGTTTTCATTTACTGGAGACCTTGTTTATATGTTTCAGTCAATCAGGACTCTTAAGACCCTAAAGCAAGGGCAATTGGATTCACCATACATTCCAGCATCCCATGTCCCATCTACGTACATTGACGCTAGTCTTGTTCTTTCTCGCTATCTTGCGGCTTTGGAAGTAATGAGAGACTTGATTGGAACCCCAAAAATCCATTATGTTCAAAATCGATTAAAGCGGGTAGTAAACACAATATAAGTCATCTATGCATGTTTTAATGCTTTCTACTTCAATACAGTTGTGGCTCTTGCTCCTCAAGATCCTTCCAACATTGACATCTAGTTGGCCCTAATATATCAGGGGCTTTCGAGGTGATGGAAATAGTCTTTGAATCTTCCTCTTTTGGTCACCCTGCACTCTAATGCAGAGTCTCTAATTATGCAATGATGGAAGATATTGCGCTGAAATTGAAGGACCCCATAAATTTTAACATACGCCTAAATTTCCCATTAACGCATATAAATTTTAACATACAGCATTGTTTCCAACCGAACTTATCGTCCATCCCTTTAGAATACAAAAGTTAATGTTGCCTCAAATGATTTTTACAAGAGCTACCTCCTCTCAAGCTTCCCTTGGGGAACTCGGAACAGTTTACTACCTACTATTTAAGCCTACGGCATGCTGGCCGCTACATCCACGGGACCAAATTAATTCTAACGCAAAGCGAACACAATCAGCTAGTCTCCGGCTCGTAAACTACACAGCAAATATTGACCAATTTTTCATAATGCTGGTTTGGTTGCAAGCTTTTTGCACTAATATTTACGAAAACTGATGTCCTACCACACAATCCTAACTTTCAAACAAACCATGAATATAATCAGTGCCTAGATAGAAGGATCAAACCAAGGTGCACAAGCAATATCACTGCAAACAGGCTTCTACCAAGATCAGATTCAGGTCGATAAGCTGAAATAAATACCGTTACATGCCAATGCTGTTGCTAAAAGGGAACGACCAAATATCCGGCTGTATAACTTGGCCATGCGCAATTGACGCCTAATTTCTTCCTCAAGATCCTTCCAACACTGATCCCAAAGGGTGAAAACATCACTTAAAAAGTTTCAAGTGCTTCCTAAGGACATCTTTTTTGCAGAATCGAGACACCACCTTACAGGACTCCATCAAGAGTGCAGGAAATCGTCCAATCTCCTACCATAAACATCAAAGCATGAAGCCTTGTATGCATGCGGCTACGGATATTATCACAATCCTAGAGATAGAGAGAAAGAATGAGAGTACCTTAGCTAGTTTTGGAGCATCCATGGAGTGTGCTATCGCAACTGCTCTATCCCTGAAGCCACTAAAAAAGGACAGTCTTGTCTCTGAATTCATGAGAAATGGATGCTGAAGCACCTCTGATGCCTTTGGCCTGCTAGTTACTAAAAGCAATTAACTATTGACCAGAATGCTCAAATAAATCAATTACATGAACAAGGCCGAGATGGACCGACTTCTGGAGTTCAAAAGCATCAATTGGTGCCATCTCTTTAACAATTCAAATTCGATTAGCTCAATGACAGAGAACTCTCACCTCAATATAGGATCCGGGTTTAGTAAATCCGATATCAAATCATGAGCCTCCGGTATGGAGGACACCGAGGACAGATCCATGGCATTGTTTAAGATATTGGATTCACGAAGTCTTCCAAATGGATGTTTTCCACCAGTGACACAAAAGAAAAGGACACAACCAAAACTAAACATATCAATTGCGGGAGTTGGAAAACAACCAGGAAGAAGCACCTCCCGTGCTTGCCATCCTGGGGTTCCACTATCTGCAAGATAGACATCAAAGATCATCAACAACAAAAAAGCCGTCACGACTAGGACAATATACATATGGATGTGATAGATTCCCCAGTCAATGAAGGGAAACAATGGCATTAAATCTTTCATGAGCACTTACTGGTGTAAGATCCCATATCAGATAGCTTAGCAACTAACGGTTTCCCAGTAATCAAGATATTTTGAGGCTTTATGTCCTGATGGAGTATTTCCAACCCATGCAAATAGCCGAGTCCTGATACCACCTCCCTGTATAGTGTAGACAGTATGAATTAAACAAAGAATGCAACCAAATAGTATCCTGGCCACTCAAAATCATTGGAAACAAAATTAGATGGTCCGTATCAATCACATCATCATGTACTTTATTGGTGTATAGGGATTCTGTAGCATTCACAAATCTCTATCAAAAGGAGAGAAGGTATACCAATTCTACCAAAATGGGAAAACCAAACACTACATGATAGATAATGACTAATTGATTTACATGGGAAGACAGCTACAAACACAAAATTTAGCAAGCAAATAAAGGGTTCAAGAAGGTAGTGATCTCGATGAGATCCTTCTGAATCATGAAGGCATATGAAAGCAAGCTCACTACAAATACAAATCCATGACAGCTAGACTAATACCTCATCAGTTTCAGCAACAAGGGTGAGGGACGGCCACCAACCATCCACAACTTAACATCTTGCATCGTATCCCTAACATATCTCAACTTGCTCTTATACATAACCATTGATGGTGAATCATCAGGGGAGACAGATAAATCTGAAGAATCTGAAGGGGCTGAAAGTGCTAGAATCAAATCATACAAGCTGCAAGTACAGCGCTCTAGAGGAAAATACATGAAATCCTCGTCATACTCAGCTGCCCAATACCGAACAATATTTGGATGAATCAACTGAGGACACCAATAGGCAAGATTAAACTGATCATGTACGACTCGTTTGACCGCAACAGGTGTGCCATCATCGTACAAGCCCTCGAACACTCTGGACCCACCACTTCCCATACCGATTACTGTATTTGATACGAAGATCTTACCAATCCTAGTCCCTCCAATGCTTTGATCAGGAAGATAAAATCCCTCAGCCATATCGCTTTCTGAGTCTGACGAGTAGGTCGCCACGTGGAGAGGGAGAGAGGGAGAGGGCGAGGGCGGTGCTTACGTTAGGGTTTATGGCATAGGTCGAGGGAGGTTTATCCAAAACTAACGAGATAATTTCGATTTCTTTCCTTTTATCTCTCGGAATTATGTTTCAGCGTATTGGCGACATCTTAACTTGATTTTCTCGTATGTTGTCGCTCATCCAACCCAGGTAATTCTTGTTACCCTAATCTCTGGCATGAACATGCTCTGAAGCTTCACGTTTCCATCATCTCCTCCGTGCCGTATGTGTTTGATCTCGCTTTGTTAGACTTGCTATAGGATATTTCGAGGTATTTTTCCGTCTCAAAAAATGCTGCAAAGAATTTGTCCTTAAAAATTTCGGGATAGGAATTGACTTTTATGCATTAGCGTTCTTCTGCAGTTAACTGGGATGGATTAAGGGTATGGTATTAATCTTCTTCGATGTTCCAGGTGTCTATATTCTTTTACCTGCTTTTCATGCTTCAACACTATGTTCTCTATCCTGCCAAGAAATTGCCAGTTATTCCAAAGGAAGGTAAGGGAACCGAGGAGCAATTGGCCAAGTCCACTGATCAGTCGCCGTCAGAAGACGTTTGAAGTCAAATTGCCATATGCTATGAGAATTACCAATCAACCTTTTTGCTGCTACTGCGAACTAGGAGTCCTCTTGTACATAGCCAAACTCATTATTGTAAAGCATTTGAAGGAGATATGCATAACGTGACCAACAAAAAAAAAAGGAGATTTGCATAAAGTTACAAAATGGAAGTGTCTTTTTATCTCATGACCCTCATTCATCTTGGTTGTTTCATGTCAGGATCAAAACACCCAATTTGTCGGATCACTCACACCTATTAGGCTAGGAAAAAGGACACTAAAAATGCTAAAACTTTTCGTACGGCGCTCACTTTGATGTCAAAACTTTTCGCTGGATATTTAAACGTTATTTTTATTAATAAATAAAAATGATCACTTCATGCCATCACAAGTTGGGACAGTAGCCTTTTATTAATTTTCTTAACTGGCACGACGTTCCAAGTTGGCATTAATAGCCCTAAACCACGTTCTTCAACATCTTTGTCCAAATGCAAAACCTAATTTGGACAAATCAAGCAATTTCCTCAAATTCTTCGGACCTTGATTCGGAAAAATCGATCAATTTTCCTATATTATTTAAACCCTAAGACAATTTAATCTGAATATAGGGAGTACAATTCGGCCAGCATGTGGCCATCCTTGTTGTTGTCGAGCATGAAGCAGGTCCACTCAGGCAACCGGTCGTTCAGCAACACGAACTTCATGAGGCCGAGGCGATCGGCGACGGAAAATTGAGCTCATGATGGCACCATTGGGCACAAAGAGGCCAAAACCCAGGAGGCGAAGTTGAGGCCGTTTCAGTCAAGGACGGTGTGGATCCAGTCATGGTAGAAAGAGGCAATGGGTCAACGTCGAAGCCGAAGAGCTTAAAAATGAGGGAAGGAAAGGCGAGAGGGAGAACAAGCGGTGACAAAAAGATTTGTTTATTTCGAGAGAGATTCAATTTGAAGAGAATACGACGACGCTTAGGTATAAAACGGCACATCGGACTGTTTTTCATAAGAAAGCCATGTATGTAGACCATTTTATTAAAAAAAGCCACGCAAGAGTTTTTGTTGAGTGACAATGATGATTTTGAACTAGTTGTGCAAGGAGAAAGTTAAAGGAATTTTCAGCGAGATAAAACTTATAACTTGCGTTAACATTGGGGCAGCTGGTACTTTCTAATTAAAGGTTGAGGTAGAAGCTCGGTTTTTTTTTTTTTATCAAACTAGGTAGAAGCTCAGTTGGCAGATGCTTCTGGGTAAGAAACAGAATATTATCATTCGTGTGAGGAAGAAAATCTTTATTTGGGTTTAGATGATGCGGGTGACGAGGAAGTTGAGGTTGTTATTTCAAAGAGGAGAAGTTTGTCTCATTATATGATCGGAATGATAGAAATTCGATATTTATTGTTGGGATAACATTCGAGGATGCAACTAAGTTAAAAAAAAAAAAATACAATTTTGAGGTATGCTGTGGTTGAGCAAAAGAGCAATTATATACGCCAAGAACACCTAGATTTGTAAGAGCTAGGTGTGCCCAGATCAATCGTAATCGGAAGATTTATGATGCTTTTGATAGGAATATTGGGTCATTCTATTTGAAATAGTACATTGATGAGCATATATACGATATCATTTTCAACAATTAGAGAGTTTCTTGTGCTTACTTAGTAAACTCTTCATGATTCTCAATTCTGCAAGGCCTAGAGTCAATGCACATGAGTTGACGAAACTAGTTAGAAAACAGCTAGGAGTAATATGTCACTTTGAGTCGGTGCATAAGAACAAAGCTAAAACTGTTGAAGGAACCGCAAGGCAATTATAAGAAGGAGTATGTTGTATGACTACTTGAGGGAGCTTTACACTGCAAGCCCGCAAGCAAAGTTGAAAGGCCGCTGCTAAATTCCCTATGATTATTTGATGGGACTTATATTTGCTTTGATGTTGCGAGAAGGATTTTTGGAAGTATGTAGGAGGATCATTTGATTATATGTATGTTTCTTGAAGAGTTTGATCAATGGTGAGTTGTTGTGTGTTGCAGGAAAAAGGATGTCAACAACTAATGGCATGGGCAAATGCTACTTCCAACTACTTCATCTAGTCGTTCGAACGAATCTTCCGTTGTGGAGTTCCATACTAACATTTCTATGCAACTGATCTCGTAAAACGATTGTCCCCATGCATTTATTAAAAAATCGAAATAAAAGAAATTTTTATCATTTCCAGCAACACAATTATTCTCGTGTCATACTCAGTCCTTGCATTGAAAAATGTTACGAGGGTGTTCCTCAACGAGATCCCCCACGAAATGTGAAATTCTCAATTCCACATTTTCTTGAGTAATCTTTCTTGGACTTGTATCACCTGTGGGTGGCGTGACTCGTCATCGGTGGTCCTTGAGTGCAGTATTTTCAGCTATGCAAGTGCTGGGTAGAATGAATTGAAAAGTTGGCATGATCACAATTCAGAACTCAGAAGGGGGTCAAAATAGGAATAAGGGGAAAATCAGGAGGCGAAAAACAAAAAGAAAAATGTCGGACAACATTGCTTTTTTTTTTTGGGAGGGGAGGGGGGTTCAGAAGACAACATAGTTTGAATTATCTGCAAAAAACACTGAAAATAAACCAAATTCTTTTTTTTTTGTCGGGTTTTTTTACCTTGAGTTGTAACAAGGCAAGAAGTCTCATTGCTGAGCTAATAATAATTAGAAGAGGACAAGAACATTTAAGGCCAACGAATCTGAACGGCGATGATGGACATGGGAATTGGGAAGCATGATCCTGCGTCTGGATGAGGCCCCGTCTATTTTCATCCTCCTCCACTAGGGCCTCTCTTATGCACAGTATTAGGGCTGAGCACAATAAACCGGCCCAACCCAATCGGCACTTAGAGGCTCCGGTCTAATTCATTATTCTATAAAATTGAAATCGATTATAATTGTCGCAACTTGCTTTTCCTACTCTCGAGGGTCCGTAAATTCAATAAGGACGCTGACAACATTAGGTGTCAACGATCGTCAGTCCGGTCCCTGAATTCACATGGAACCGGACCAACCAAACTGGACCTATTAATTTTTTATTTAAATTTTCTAAATATAAATTTAAATCTAAGATGCTTAGAATACTTAGTATGATTTTCAGGTTTAGCGATAATGCGATATAATTAACAAGAGATTATTCTCTGAATATGTCGTTAACGAAAAAAATTTAACAACAAATCATTAGAAAAAAGGCGATGAATCTGATGTTCATTTGAAGCTAACTTAATTGTCATCATACAGATCCGATGAGTGCTAGGAAGATTGAGATAATTCAGTAGACATGCAGGCTCTCGGCCAATTATTCACTGATGCAGTACCTTTACTCGACTGAACACCTCCCTGAAAGTTTGAGTCCCATCATTTTGAAAAGAACTCATTTTGTTTGAATTCTCGTACCATAATGGTGCACCGGAGGTAATTATTTACCGGTTCAAATCATTGAACCTAGGTAATAGAAAGTTTCGCATGCAATGCATTCATTCACAACCGTCCAAATTCTAGCTCGATGATTAACGTTGGCGACAAAGTTACTCCACGATTAATTTCCATTAGGTTCATGTGTGGATGATCTAGATCTTGAGTTATAATTGGGTGATCACCCACCCTGTACATAGGTTTGGATGGCACGTGACAATTCATTTGAACGTTCGAGATCTTAATTTCGTATACATTAAACTAAAATGTGACAAAGGTACGTCAACATGGACGTTTTATGTCTCCCGAAAGAGTTAAAATCAGGTTTTTTTTTTTCCAATTTAATTTTTTTAAAAAAATATTTACGAAATTATTTTTAAAAAAAATGTATTTACAAGTTTAGGCCTCGCTCGGCAACCGTGCTGGGCCCAGCCCTAGCCGCTTGGCAACCTAGCTGCCAAGCGGGGATGGGCTTTTTTTTTTTCAATTTTTTAAGTGTTTTAATTATTTATACTTATAATATTTAGTTTATTTAGTATTTTCTTAACATGTTTATATTTATTTTATTTATAATTTTTTTCTTGCGAAGCTTATCTGTATAACATAATTAGTAATAATTAATATAAAAAATTATTAAGATCTATAATTCATAAATAATGTTGTAATTTTGTAATTAATTGAAAATATTCATAAAATAAAATTGGTAAGATATATGAAATTAAGGAGGACGAGGATCTAGATGTCATTTCGTAAATATTTTTTTTAAAGTAAATTGAAAAAAAAATCCCTTCTTTTGCCCTTTTCCCTACACTTCATAAATGACAAATTTTATCGCCTTTTGTAGTTTTGCCAGAGTGATGCGGAATGTATTAGTAGTACGTTTCTAGATCGATTGGACAGATAGAAATCCAATCGGAAGGCGAAACAATGATGTGTTAAGAACCAGCCAGATCGGTCAACGATATCGGGTCCGGCTCAAATTTGATCGGCTGAAACGAAACGGCATCCTAATCAATATACACTACCATTGGCGGTGACGAACAATAGATTTTTGCGATTCGGGATCGTCTAAATGGGTTTTTCTATTTTTTTTTTTAGTATTTTTGGGATTTATTAATGGCAATTTTTGCGATTCGGGATCGTCTAGATGTGTTTTTGATTGATTATGTTATAAAGATATTAAATTAAGAAGGGGATTCCTTAATTTCATATATCTTACTAATTTTATTTTATGAATGTTTTTAATTAACTACATAATTACAATATTATTAATTATAGATCTTAATAATTTTTATATTAATTATTACTAATTATGTTATAAAGATAAGCTTCACAAGAAAAATAAATAAATAAAATAAATATAAACGTGTTAAAAAATATAAAATAAACTAAATATTATAAGTATAAATAATTAAAAAACTTTAAAAAATGAAATTAAAAAAAAAAAAAAAAAGCCCAGTCCCACTCGGCAGCCCACCTGCCGAGCAAGTGGGTTGCTCAGCAGTTGGGCTGCTGAGCGGGCCTCGCTCGGCAACCCAACTGCCGAGCGAGGCCCAAACTTGTAAATACATTTTTTAACAAAATAATTTCGTAAATATTTTTTTTTTTAAAAATTAAATTGGAAAAAAACTCCTTAAAATCACGTGCAGCATTTTCCGGCTGAGCTATCGTTCTGGGCCAAACCAAATGGTCCCTTGAAAATCAACCAATTTCATGGAAGACTAGCTAAGGGCCTCAAAACTTTAGGACCCCGTTGACTTGACCCGCAAAGGAAAGCCCGAGTTGAAAGACCGAAATGACAGCGACGACCTTTTACGACAAGCCTTTTTGGACGATCCATCTACTGTAAAAATCTAGTTTTTTTTTTGGGTGATGACATAAATCTAGCTAGAAGCCTCTGCGTTCATTGTGGAAGGCCACAACTGTCCCCAACGCTCCTCCTCTCTCCCTCTCTCGAACCACACACGACCAAAAAGCTTCAAAATTTTCAGGAGAGAAGAATGGCACAACCCCTCCACGAGCTCTAGAGAGAGAAAGACCCGTGGCTGCACGTGTTAGAGAGAGAAAAACGGGGAGATACGGTGGCGAAGCGAAACGGTACGCTGAGAAGCGCGGCGAAGTCGGGAGAGAGACACGACTCTGGTGGTACGAATCTTGGGGCGCTCTGTTACTCGAGGGAGAAGCAAGCTGGAAAGAGAAGAAGTCGTGTTGGGAGGTTGGTTGGCTTTTGGTCGAGGAGTTGAAGAGGTGGGAGATAGAGAATTTCAAGCTATAGCTGTTGGGAATCAGCTCGGTGATCTGCAGAGACTGAGACGGAGCTCTCGCTCTGTTTGATAAGCTGAGGATCGCGGTGCGTTTACCATTGACTGGGCTGATTGCTTTCGCTTACATGGTCTTTTACTAGCTTGGAATGGGCTTATAAGTTTGCCTGACTGAAAGAATAAGCCACCTGAGAAATGCAATGTGATGGTGTCCTTTGGCTTTGCACGACGTACATAATGCTGATACCTTCATGGGTGCATGGAAATGAAGTTTGAAATGACTTAAGGGTGGCACTTAAAGGGATTTATCGAAACCGAATCAGACGATCACACAGAGAATTAAGAAAAATTGGAATGACACACGAGATTACCCAGGTTCACCCCAAGATTAGGGCTACGTCCCGCAAAGAGATTTCACTATATTTTTCGGTTCACAACCAATTCTTGCACATATAATGATAAAACCGAGCAAAATATATATGCCCCAAAAATGAGCTAAAAAACATAAAATCTCTTAATTCCAATCATACGAGCCAGCTTAAATAAAAGCCCAAACCCATAGAGGTTTCGGGGGCGCGGCCCCCGAACCCCCGTTCACTGACCGGGCAACGGAACACCCGTGTCAGGAGGCTGCCCCCGAACTCCCGCATCCCCGCGCGCAGGAGTCACATGTCGTTAGGTAACACTTCGGTTTCCCTAAACTTACGTGGGTGTACCCGGTGTGAGAAACAAAGGTCCCCGAAGTATTCGCCAACTCCAACACCACTCAGAACACTTGTTGTGCCCGAATGCCGAGCCAATTATATTTTGGACAGAACATTTAGCCCCCTCGCGGACAAATGACACGAATGATGGAAAAACAGTGCTCATTGAGTGCAGCCAATACAAAGTAAATAACAAGAGTTATTGAAATTGAATGGTTATAGACTATGCAAAATCTGATTCGAAACACCCGCAATGCTTGTCATTATTCCTCACCCAGGAATTTATTTTGCTTCATTTTTGGTTTTTTGAGAAAAGTTTCTACTGGTCTTTGCTTTATTATCGTAATCATTTGTTGGTGTTCATGGCATTTTTAAATTGTTTACTTTAAAGTAACTTGATATCTCTTTCGCGACTTTGCTTCCGCAGGCTCATCCAGTGCAAATAATTGTGAGTTCTCATGCATGGGTTGAAGATCCTGTTCTTGCATAGATTGATGGAGAAGTTACTTCAATTATTGGTCATGAGGTCCATGTTAAGACGACAAATGCAAAGACGGTAAGTGCACCATCATCAAATGCATGTCATGCTTGGAACTGTAAACATCTGGTGGTAACCTAATTGAGAGTCCTGACACTTATTAAATTTCTGTTTGACAAGTCTCTGCCACTTCAGCTACTGCCACGTCACAATTGAAAAAAGGAAAATAAAAAACAACCAGAGAAGCTTTAGTAATTAGTAACCTATTAGTTAGAGGAATCGAGATCGAGAGAGCTTAATATGTTCAAAAGGCTGTAAATGACCATTAAATTTTAAATTATAAATGAGTACGGTCAAACTAGGAATAATTCAGGCTTCAAGTAGAATGTGGAATATTACTGCACAGTTGTTTTTTCCGTCAATACACCTAGCTTCGAATGTCCACATAAGCAGAGTGAAGACTTTACAGAGACTCTCAGCAACTGAAGCACTCTATGGGTTCTAAATATTGCTCTGCATGATATTTAGCTTTTCTGCCGTCTCATGACAAATGTATCGAAGGTATACCTGAAGGATACTAAGGCTGCACCTGGAGGTGTTGATGACATGACAAAGCTTTCTTGCATGCATGAACCTAGAGTGCTGGAGAACCTAGCGACAAGATATCAACTCGATGAAATTTATGTGAGCTACTGGCAGTCCCTCACAGGATTATCTTTTATTCTTTTGCATTACTGGTCTCAGTAATTTAATTTGCCTGTTGCTTCCAGAACTACACGGGAAACATACTTGTTGCTGTTAATCCATTTCAAAGATTGCCTCACCTATATGACACCCACATGATGGAACAATACAAGGGAGCTATTTTGGGGAATTGAGTCCTCATGTGTTTGCAGTTGGTGATGCTGCATAAGGTGAATTTGATTCCTAGTTGCTCTGGTGCAGCCTTTTCTTTTCCCTCTTGCCTTCCTGCTGATGTGCTGAGACACAAGAATATAGGGCGATGATCAACGAAGGAAAGAGCAATTCAATTTTGGTCAGTGGAGAAAGTTGGGCTGGTAAAACAGAGACGAGAAAGATGCACATGAGATATCTTGCATCCTTGGGTGGTGGATCAGGAGTTGAAGGAAGAACGGTGGAACAACAAGTTCTAGAGGTAGCATGACTAGCCATTTCTTATTTGAAAACGTGTTTTGGGAGCCAAACTTATCTATTTAACCACTATGTGCATTCGAACTATGAACATGGCAATTATTAAGCCTAATTATTTTTGTCGCAACTGAAATTTGTAGTCAAACCCTCTTCTTGAAGCATTTGGCAATGCAAAGACAGTGAGGACTGAGGACCAATAACTCAAGGTGACAATAGGATGTTCTCATATACCTCTGATGATCCATAATGTAGTCGGTTTGGTAAATTTGTTGATATTCAATTTGACGAAAAATGGGTGCTTTCAGGGGCTGCTATGAGAACTTATCTGCTTGAAAGGTCACGCGTTTGTCAGATTTTCAATCCCGAGAGAAACTACCATTGCTTTTACCTTCTTTGTGCTGCTCCAGAGAAGGTATTCTCTCAATGGATTCTTTTGGAACTTTCATATTAATCTGTTTATGTGAAATGTGGCATTTTCGAATTCTCCTACTTTTTTCAGGATATTGCAAAGTATAAGCTAGGAAGCCCTAAATCTTTTCACTACTTGAATCAATCTAGTTGCTATGAGTTAGAAGTTGTAAATGATGCTCATGAATATCTTGCAACAACGTGGGCTATGGATATAGTTGGAATCAATGAGGAGGAACAGGTCAGCAATTTTTTATCCAGGCCATTCATGGGATTGATGATCCTTCAATAGATTCTGAATAAGCAGAAATTGTTCAGGAGGCGATTTTCAGGGTTGTGGCGGCAATCCTTCATCTTGGAAACAGAAGTCAAGATTTCATCTTAATACTGTTGTCGGCTAAGTTCGTATGTAATAAATTGCAATTGAACGACGAACAACTAACCTGAAGCCAATGCAGATGAGTATGCAGAAAGTTGATCCGAGCCCAACGTATTGTCGTTGTGTCCTTAAGACAAATTTGTCCCCTCAATTCAGATAAATTTCGTACCCGAGGACGTTGGACAATTGTCTCCCAGGATAGAACGGATCACGTTCCTCTGAAGCGGTACTTCTTCAAAGGACTCCAACGAACGTAACTTTGCAGAATTATCGCACCGAATGTATGAGGGGAAAACAGGTATGCAAGATTTGGAGGAAAACCGAAATGTATGCTCGGGAAAAAAGAAAGAAAAACCGTGTCCCGAAATGGCCTATTCGAGGACTATTTATTTTGGAAGAACGAAAAGTCACGAAGAGTCACGAAGCTTGAATTCGGGCGGTAGTTTTTTCATAACCGACCAACTCCTTACGAACAATTGTATTCGTTCGTTATTCTTCGAATCCGAACAATTGCAACTGTTCGTTCACGGACGAATGTCCAGAAATTTCCGAACAATTGCAACTGTTCGTTCGTGGACGAATGTCCAGAAATTTCTAGACAATTCTGTTCGGCTATGTGTCTGTTCGGCAAAAAATAAAAGATTGATGGGCAAAAAATAAAAAATGGAATATAAGAAGCCCGGACCCGAACCGAACCGAGCCGAGCCGGCCGGACGGACGGACGGCGGCGGCGCGTGTGGACCGAAATCCATTTGCGTAGGTCCTCCCTCCTCCACAAAAGTGGGGTGCCCCTTGGGGCCCAAACCCATTTGTGAGGTTCCACTTAATAAACCCATCTCCCATCTACCTCTCATCCTATGTGGGACTCCCACATTTCCTTCTCATTCACTCTAGAGGGATAAATTCCCCAACAATCCCCCACATGAATGAGATATTCAGACATCACGACTCTTCGTATATGCATGAAATGCAATGTGCGATTATTCCTTGAGAGATAGTTACATCGGGATAAGTAGTCCGAAACTTTGAACTTTCCCTAGTGAAACCTATCGGACTTACTCGGTCAATCAGTAGACTTGATGTCTTTGAACCTGTCGACCTTTGGTGTAAGCCTAGACAATAAAAATCACATAACTTTCTCTCGAACAAAGTTAGTTCTCACCTGTTGTGTTCGTTTTGGCCATGAACACCGCCCCGGTCTCATGAGTGTTTTAGAGAATTCGGCCTTTTCAATTCTCACGTAAGCGGCCCTCACTTCACACTCACATAGGTGATTTCGAACATATAGTATATCACATACTCAATTCAGAATCATTAAAAGCTTTTCGCTTAACCTTTATATATTAGTCTTGTCTTCATTTAGGAATGAGTAATAAATTACAAGTACTCTATACGATCTTCATAACTTGGTTGTCCCTTTGAACCTAGATCTTGGGATCTCCAAATCAACAAGGTAGGGTATCCGCTATGAGGACTTAGTTATAGGCCTTAAACCCATTCCTTTCGATGTTTTTACAACTATCTCTCTAGTTAGGCGTTTTGTTAATGGATCTGCAACATTATCTTTTGACTTCACATAGTCAATGGTGATAATTCCACTAGAAAGAAGTTGTCTTACGGTGTCATGTCTTCGACGTATGTGTCGAGACTTACCGTTATACATGACATTCCTTGCCCTTCCTATTGCCGCTTGACTATCACAATGTATGCATACAAACAGCAATCGGTTTAGGCCAATTAGGAATATCTTCCAAGAAGTTTCGAAGCCACTCTGCTTCTTCACCGGCTTTATCCAAAGCTATAAATTCTGATTCCATAGTGGATCTAGCAATACAAGTTTGTTTGGATGATTTCCATGACACTGCTGCCCCACCAAGTGTGAATACATATCCACTTGTCGATTTTGTGTCTTTGGTGCCGCTTATCCAATTTGCATCACAGTATCCCTCAAGTACCGCTGGATACTCTGTATAATGCAAAGCATAATCTTGAGTATGCTTCAAGTAGCCCAATACACGCTTCATAGCTTTCCAATGATTTTCATTTGGACTAATTGTAAATCGGCTTAGCTTGCTTACCGCACAAGCTATGTTCTGTCTAGTGCGATTCATGACATACATTAAACTGCCTAGTATACTTGCATACTCATTTTGAGCCTTACTATCACCAGTATTCTTTGAAAGATGTAAATTAACATCTATCGGTGTACTTATCGGTGATATGCCTAAATTCTTGCTTTTTTCAAGAATTTTCTCAATGTAATGAGATTGTGATAGAGATAGTCCTTCAGATGTTTTACGGATTTTAATTCCTAAAATGACATCTGCGATCCCCATATCTTTCATATCAAATTTACTTGTGAGCAAACATTTGATCTTCTTGACAATCTCACTATCACTGCCCATTATAAGCATGTCGTCTACATATAGACATAAGATGGCAAAGCTATTATGAGTGTTCTTAACGTATACACATTTATCACACTCATTAATTTTGAAACCATTCGACAACATAACCTGGTCGAATTTAGCATGCCATTGTTTTGGTGCTTGTTTCAAGCCATATAGTGACTTGATAAGCCGACATACTTTATTCTCTTGTCCCGGAACAATGAACCCTTCAAGTTGCTGTAAATATATTTCTTCTTCCGGATCCCCATTTAGAAAAGCTGTTTTGACATCCATTTGATGAATTTCAAGTCTATACAAGGCTGCTATAGCAATTAACATCCGTATAGATGTAATTCTCGTGACAGGTGAATAAGTGTCAAAATAATCCAGACCTTCACGTTGTCTGTAACCTTTTACGACAAGCCTAGCCTTATACTTATCAATAGTACCATCTGCTTTCATTTTCCTCTTAAATATCCACTTACATTGTAATGGCTTATTGCCAGGAGGAAGGTCAACCAATTCCCAAGTATGGTTTGACAAGATGGATTGAACTTCACTATTGATAGCTTCTTTCCAGAGCGAGGCTTCTGGAGATGTCACGACTTCCTTATATGTCCGAGGTTCATTCTCTAACAAATATGTCAGAAACTCGGGTCCAAAAGACGTAGAAGTCCTTTGCCTTTTACTACGTCTAGGTTCATCCTCCATTGGATCACTTCTAGATGTAGTATCTCGAGACCTCTTATTATTTTCAATTGGCTCATATACTATGTTATACGGAAATATATTTTCAAAGAACGAAGCGTCCCTTGATTCAATGATTGTATTAACATGTATATCCGGGATCTCGACTTATGAACAAGAAAACGATATGCATTGCTATTCGAGCATATCCGATAAAAACACAATCAACGATCTTTGGTCCTATCTTAACCTTTTTAGGCTTAGGAACCGCAACCTTAGCCAAACACCCCCACACTTTGAGATAATTCAAGTTAGGCATTCTACCTTTCCACTTCTCATAGGGAGTTTGTTGTGTCCTTTTGTGGGGTACTCTATTTAAAATAAAATTTGCTGTCAAAACAGCTTCCCCCACAAATTCTGCGGTAAACTGAACTATTCAACAATGCATTCATTGTTTCTTTTAAAGATCGATTTTTCCTTTCCGCCACACCATTCGATTGCGGTGTATAAGGAGCGGTGAATTGGTGAATGATGCCAAACTCAGAGCATATTTCCTTAAAAGGAAATTCATATTCACCTCCTCTATCACTTCTTATCATTTTAATTTTCTTATTTAGCTGAGTTTCAACTTCCGATTTATAAGTTCTAAAAGCATTAATCGCATCATCTTTGCTACTAAGCAAATAAGCATAGCAATACCTTGAACAATCATCTATAAATGTGATAAAGTACTTATTACCACCCCTTGACGGTATTGATTTCATATCACATATATCTCGTGTGTATTAAATCTAAAGGTTACGTGATTCTATTGTCTACGGAAATGAAAAGGAGGTTTAGAAAATTTAGATTCAACACACACTTGGCACTTTTCACTTGGACAGTCAAACTTCGGCAATAGTCCCATACTCATTAATTTCTTTATTGATTTATAATTAACATGTCCTAGTCTAGCATGCCGGATATTAGGAGACTCAAGCACATAAGTAGAAGCAACTTTATTCATATCATCCTTGGATACAACGGTCATTACATTCAGCTTGAACAAACCATCACTCGAGATAACCCTTTCCTACATACATCTCATTTTTAGAGAGTACAAACTTATCGAGATACAAAAACCAACTTGAAGCCATTCTTACTAAGGAGAGATCCGGACACTAAATTCTTGCGAACATCCGGCACATGCGAGAACATTATTTAGTGTCACAATCTTTCCGAGATGTCATCTTCGAGCAATCTTTCCGACACCTTCAACCTTAGAGGTTGACGAATTACCCATATAGAGTTTTTCATCACCCCGACAGTAGTGTGTAGGACGAGAACATCGATCTGTTTGCACGAGATATGACGAGTTGCTCCAGTATCAATCCACCACTCTTTGGGGTTTCCCACCATGTTGCATTCGAGATATCATGGCGGTAAGATTGATATCATCAACGCCATTGGAAATCTGTTCCATCACATTCGCCTGAGTTTTCTGTCTTTTCTTGGCTCTGCGATCTTTGGCTCGATGTCCGGACTTTCCACGGTTGAAGCACTTGCCAACGAACTTCTTCGGCCTTGGGTGAATCCCTCTCCGAGACTTGCTAGGCATTTTTCTCTTCTTGTTGGGTTTTGATCCTTCTTCAACAACATTGGCCCTTGAATTCTCCAGATTCTTGCCAACTTTCTTCTCAGAGAGTCTATTGTCTTCCTCAATCCTCAATCGAACAATCAAGTCTTCAAGTGACAATTCCTTTCTCTTGTGTTTGAGATAATTTTTGAAATCTCTCCAAGACGGTGGCGGTTTTTCAATGAAAGCGGCCACTTGAAATGATTCACTTAAAATCATACCTTCAGCATGAATGTCATGCATAATCACTTGAAGTTCCCGAACTTGACTTAAGAGGGTTTTATGATCTACCATCTTGAAGTCCGGAAATTTACCGACGATGAATTTCTTCAATCCAGCGTCTTCGTCTTGTACTTCTTGTCAAGACTTTCCCATAATTCCTTAGCCGTTTTCAGCGGACTATAAACATTGTAGAGGGAATTGTCGAGACCATTAAGGATGTAATTACGACACGTAAAGTCAGAATGCTTCCACGCATCTACTGCAGCAAACCTTTCCTTGTCTACCTCTCCTTCATCCAACTTAGGAGCATCCTCATTGAGGAACCTTGCCAGATTCAAAGTCGTGAGATAGAACAACATCTTCAGTTGCCATCTCTTGAAATCAGTTCCATTGAACTTTTCTGGCTTTTCTCCATGAGTCGAAACCGACGGAATATGTGCGGGCGTTATCGATGTTGATGCCATTTCTATCACAAAATCTATAAAACAGAATGTATATACTATGAAATAACTATATGAACGAAGTCACAGAATTTCGACTATGGAATATACAAGATTTCCGACTCAAAGAACAACGCATAAGAATACGCACCGAATTCGGATCATTATACGAACAGAACCGAACAGAATTGAAACAGAATATTATTTCAAGAAAAAGGTAGAAAAAAAAATAATTTGTCTTAAGATTGTTGTCGGCTAAGTTCGTATGTAATAAATTGCAATTGAACGACGAACAACTAACCTGAAGCCAATGCGGATGAGTATGCGAGAAAGTTGATCCGAGCCCAACGTATTGTCGTTGTGTCCTTAAGACAAATTTGTCCCCTCAATTCAGATAAATTTCGTACCCGAGGACGTTGGACAATTGTCTCCCAGGATAGAACGGATCACGTTCCTCTGAAGCGGTACTTCTTCAAAGGACTCCAACGAACGTAACTTTGCAGAATTATCGCACCGAATGTATGAGGGGAAAACAGGTATGCAAGATTTGGAGGAAAACCGAAATGTATGCTCGGGAAAAAGAAAGAAAAACCGTGTCCCGAAATGGCCTATTCGAGGACTATTTATTTTGGAAGAACGAAAAGTCACGAAGAGTCACGAAGCTTGAATTCGGGCGGTAGTTTTTTCATAACCGACCAACTCCTTACGAACAATTGTATTCGTTCGTTATTCTTCGAATCCGAACAATTGCAACTGTTCGTTCACGGACGAATGTCCAGAAATTTCCGAACAATTGCAACTGTTCGTTCGTGGACGAATGTCCAGAAATTTCTAGACAATTCTGTTCGGCTATGTGTCTGTTCGGCAAAAAATAAAAGATTGATGGGCAAAAAATAAAAAATGGAATATAAGAAGCCCGGACCCGAACCGAGCCGGCCGGACGGACGGCGGCGCGCGCGCGTGTGGACCGAAATCCATTTGCGTAGGTCCTCCCTCCTCCACAAAAGTGGGGTGCCCCTTGGGGCCCAAACCCATTTGTGAGGTTCCACTTAATAAACCCATCTCCCATCTACCTCTCATCCTATGTGGGACTCCCACATTTCCTTCTCATTCACTCTAGAGGGATAAATTCCCCAACAAATACTACATCAGAACTTCTTAGGTGTTTTCTATTACTCCACTGGAAATTGTGTTGTGGTGATAAAACTTCTATGTCACTTCCAATGACTATCTAAAGGGGCTTAATCTTCATTTTAATTAATGGCATTATAGATGTGATTCCCAAAGCTTGGAAGATGCTCTAATTAATGGTGACACCTGAAGAAGTAATCACGAGAACTCTTGATCCTGTTAATGCAGTTGGTAGCAGAGATGCTTCAGCCAAGACGCTATACTCTCGCTTATTTGATTGGTAATGAACTTGCATCATGTTATTCTTTTTCTTTATCTGATTGGCCTATCCTAATTGGTACTCCCTTGTCTACTTATTGCACTCGAAAAAGCCATAATTTTACAGGATTGTCAAAAAAATAACCTTTCAATTGGTGAGGATCCAACATCAAAGTCCCTGATTGAAGTTCTTGATATCTATGGTTTTGAAAGTTTTAAATCCAACAGGTAAGTTCACTGACCAAAACTGTTTTACGTCCTTATCCTCCACAATGCTTGCTAGAGAGGAGCTTACGATGCTTGCTAGAGAGGAGCTTACTTTTTCGATTTGAGCGTGAGCTAAAGCTTTGTTAGACAAGTCGTGCATAGTGTACTCTATGGCAAAAGACCATAATAATTGATTGTGCAGGGCGCTTGCATTGAGAATGTGCTTGACTCTGTTGTTAAAGCATTACTGTGAGATCCCAATAGGAAGTTTGTGTTCGCCGAGATGGTAAATTCTGTTAATTCTAGACTCTCTCTGATGCATATCTCTCAAGGCTCTTTTTTGTTTTGATCATCTTCAAACCATGTTTTTGAGTTCCCCGCAATCAGTCACTTTTGCTATCTCAGGCTTGAATTTAGATGATCAGCTTGACTCTGCTGGTCTAAAGCATTGTGGTAAAACTTCCATCCTATCGACCATCATGATAGCATTTAATAATCTAAACACATAAGAAAGATTTGATGCCTCGGACAATACAATCTCTGGAACATCACTCACCTTTTGCAATATATTCTCGTGGACTTGCATGCTGGTTCTCTTAATCTTATCAGTGTCGGTATATTCCCCTTAATTGCTTATTCTCAGAGCCCTCATCTAGTACTGTCAATTGAGCAAAGAGAGAGAGAGAGAGAGAGAGAAGACAAACTGTGAACAATCGTGGTTTCAGACCTTCGCTCATTCCATCCACTGTCCACTTACAAACAAGCTTAGCTTGATACAGTCAATCACAGGTTTTCTTCCAAAGATGTTGGTTAGAGTGACGACCAGAAACGCGAGAGCAAGTGAGGAAACTTGTCAATGCTCGCCAATTGGAATTCATGTATGCAATTTAAATGGGTTATGGCAATTTCTGCACCATTACTTTCCTGAAGGTAATGTTGGCAATTTGCAGAAATAGCGGATGATGTATGCACGACGAGTCAACAACTCATTATATCGACATGATTGACCAAACAACTCTAGGTCATGGCCTGATAAAGTCGCAATTTAACAAAGTTCCTCGAGTTGGATGGCAAATTGATCTGTTTGGACATTCTGCCGTGCAAGCTTACCTACTTGGAGCTGAGGTAGAAGATTCTAAGGTTTTCTCAATGTCAACATTTTCTCGTTTCAGCTTCCAATCAGTCTTAAGTGTAGCAATGAGTTATTTTTCGGTTTGATGTCCGCACACTATGATGCAACCATTAGACTTTGAAAAGTATCTTCTATGTCCTTGAATAGAAAAAAAAGTTTCTCAGTATTGTTGTTTTTCCCAATAAATTTTCCATGCTTTGTGTTGTATTTCCTATGAAAGGACCATCACCATATTTGCAGGTTGGATTTGATTCTGTGCATTTTGCGAGGATCGATTATCGAGACACAGCAAATCATAAGAATGATAAATCTCTTGAGGTTATATGGCCTGGGTTTAAAACATTTGGTTCCTGATCTCGGGTTTGAAATGGAAGCAACCTCATTACCTTCATTTTTCTTGGTTACTTCGCCTCAAAGATTAATATCATGCGCACGTCTGTGCCCTTGCAGATTTTTGCAATGATTCAACCAAATAAATCACTTCCAAGCTTTTTTCTTTTTCTGGCATACAGATTCACAATTGAGATATTCAAACTGCAGGATAATACTCTCCTCTACAACTACAATGTCAAAAAAAGAGTGAATGATTTTATTAGTGCTGCAATGATACAGGTATACTCTTAGCTTTTTGCAGACAACACAGCTTATCTGGATCTTGGTTTGTCTCTGACCGAGACTGACCATTGTCAAGTGATTATATGCAAGTAAACATGATTGAGGTACACATTTTTTAACTCATTTTTCCTAACGAACAGGCAAATATTACAAGAACAAATCACAGTTTGTGGACCATGGGTGATCATTATTCATTACCAGTACCAATACGCCAAGTCTTGGTTCAAACAGATGGACGAATTCATTCGTTATGTTAACAAGGTAAAACTACCTGCTCTAGTTTTTGCTTCTATTATTGTAATATGCAAGTGGTTATGCCTCAAAACACTGAAAGTTATGAAAGGCCTCATTCCCAGTCCCAGATAATTTGGAGACTTCCCTAGGCACCAAGGTCATGGTACTTTTCACTTGTATCTTTTTCTTTGAGATGTACCGCAAAGGGATCTATAATTAGTTTAGAATAAGACTTTCTAAGCTTACTCTGGAGAGGAGAGAGATGCTTTTTCCCTTTCTTTTTCTTTCAATGGATTACGTCCATAATATTCTTTTCCTGTTCCTGGTATTTCTTCTCTCTCAGGATGGTCGGGCGAAGGCACTAGACTCTACACCATCTATCTAAGTCGATGCCAAAAATGCAGAAAATGTATCATGGCCTTCGAAAACCGATGATTACTTGCTGTAAGTATCACTTTTTTACGAATCTCGGTTGCCTCTATGTGATATCTCTATTTTAATCACCATCGACTAGATATATGATGAGCACTTGATTCTGTGCATAGGTATGCAGATAGAAAAGATGCCTATTGGACTGGTTTCTTTACTGGCCAGCCAGCCCTGAAACGATGTATTAGGATGCTGAGTGGATATTATTTGGTATTGCTTCGCTTTCTTGCAACTCATACTATATCACAACACTGCACATCTCTTCCTGTTGTTGCCTAGTAGAAGGGCCAAGACTTATATGATTTTAGACTTCAGTGTGTGCTTACGATAAACGCTGCCATGATTGGGCTCCCTTTTGTCTATATAGGCAGTACGTCGACTTGAATTTCTTGTGGGGCGAAGGTCCAGCTGTCCTAGCACGTATTGGCTCGGATATGCCCTAGGAATAGTGCAACATCATGATGGTCTCACCGATACTGCTAAACAGCACACGACCAATGATTATGAGAAGCGCTTAGCTACCGGAGCTTCTCGGGTCTGACACTCAAGTCCCGTTGAATTCTCCCTTTAGGCTTTTTAGTTCCCAACTCTCAAATTTATGTCAAAATTGTCTTTCTTCTAACATTGATCAGTCAGAAGCTGTCATTCATAATGCTATCCCTTCAGTTTCCAGTCAAAAGGCTTTGTAAACATTCTTCAAACTGTAATATAAGTAAGTCTGTTTGTTGGGACTTAAATTTTGTCTGAAGACTAAATATTTCACTCTCGCATGATTACCTGTATTCATCTCTTGTTTAAGTCGCTTTTTGACAGTGCCAATTACTCAGTATAAGTTTCTGCCCAGCAACAGAGGAAGGTATTCTGGACGGAAAGATTCTGGTATTTTTTTGGGTTTTATGCTATAAATTCCTCATAAATATTTGCATGCTCTAACAGAAATCTTCTTTATCAGGTTGTGGTAGCACATAATCCGCTTGGATGGAATCGAACTGATATTATAAGGATTCCTGTGAGTATATACTTCTTTCCTGTTGTGCCAATAGTTTATGCATCAAGAGATTGATAATTGCATTTGAGTATAATTTGGCAATGACAATGTCTACTAGGTTACTGATTCAAATTTAGTTTTCCGTGACACTTTTGGAAATACCATTGAAGCCCAATTTGTCGATATGGACAATGCTACAATCATCTTGAGGAACTTCTATGTGAAAGCCTACTTTGGGATTGTTGCCACAGCAGGTCCCAAAGTACTGGCTTCTATTTCAAGTTTCAATACTGCCATTGGGTTGGAACGCAGACTTCATTTCTAAAGCAGCTACAGAAGGTTGGTATTTACATACTTGATTCTCGACAACTACTGTTCAGGCCTCTGAGATTGATAGTTATATCATCTGCCATGGCTTGCTAGAGTAGATTTCATGAACAGGAAGTAGAACATAGAAGGAAACAAATTTCAAACCCAAAATAACTAGTATGAGGTAAAATGCATCTTGTAGGAGTGGAGATGAGCCTAGACATTGTCCAGAACTATTTTAGAATCCATTCGAAGTGCATGTGCCTGTGGCTGTAAAACCGACCAGCACAAATAATTCGACACAGCTTCATAATTGTTAGAAACCCATACCGACTAGTTCTTATCTATTTTCCTGATCTGGGCTTCAAAATGATGCAGGGGAAAGAAAAACTATATAGTGATACCATAGAAGTTGGACCAGGTGATACGAAGATGCTATTTTTGTCAACCTCAAGGCAACTTGTCCGGATGTTCAACTCTAAAAAGGGGCTGAGCCTTGTGAAATTTTATTGATTGTTGTTTAGCAATGAGATTTTCTTCCAAAGCGTGTTCACTGTTCTGTTACCATTTCACTATGCATGGATGAATCCACTGAAGTTATCAATCTCATTCACCTCTTCAGAGTGCTTTGGACCAGAATCTGCTTGCCGCTTTTTTGTAGAAAAAGAGGACCTTTACGAAGATTTTGTGCAAGCTGAAATAACTGGCTCTAAGGAAAGCGCTATTTTATGAACCGCCAAAAGTATGATTACGAACATCTCACTCCCCACTTTCTCTTGGAGTCCAATAACAATATCTATATTGATTGGGTTGCTCATTGACAAACAAGTCACTACGATGAAATGGGTTCTGGAATGCAATTTGGCTGCTTCAGCTTTCTAGCTTCCGCATAATAATTTTGGATGCTTAATTGATTGATATACGTGTTATGACATTTTTCATGAAGTTCAGATGAATCGATCTTTTCTGTTACAGAGCACTATCTCATCTCGGTATTCAGCCTCTTCTTTTGCTTCTTGGATTGGGTCTCATGTGGTTGTCATCCTAACCTACTTTACTAATATGTCTCCTATTTGAATGTTTGCAGCACCTATTTGTCCTCTTAGGACTTAAGACTAGAGTTTGAAGGGTCATGTAACAACTTGTCAGTAAATAGGAAGCGTCCATCTACAGTAGCATAAAGCAAAACAGTGATGAGAACTCCTAAATTTTAGATGTTTCGATTGGTATAACGACATTAGCTATTCATCAGAATGGTTTACTTAGCTGTTTGTCTAATTTTCTTTCCAGAACCTATGAGTTAGTTTTTCACGGGTTACAGAACTCAAGATACTTGAAGGACCGAAAAATGTCCAGAACGTAGATATTTCCACAAAGAGTTCGGCTGAAGCATCCTACTTAGCAATTGCTTGAACAGCTAAGCTACTAATCAGAAATGTCATTCCTTTAACCGGCATCCTTGACCCAGGAAAGAGTGGAACTTGTTCATTGAATGCTGGACATTCCATTACTGACTTAAAAGTTTTCAAGTTTGATCCAAGTGGACACCTAGCAGTTAAGGTTTGATTTGGTTCGCGAACAACTTTGCTACCTCAGCAAACAAAGAAATCTAAGTATTTTGGTTTGATGGTAGAGGACTGGAGGCTAATTTACTTTTATTATGCCCCTATTTTGATTGCTAAATTTAGGTCCAGTATGTCAGACGACCAATTTCATTCGGGAACACTGGAGCAACAAATCATGGTCTTCTTGAAAAACCTTTGTGGAAATACTCTGCTAATGAACTGAGAAGATTGGCTGTTGAAAATTGGAAATACACTGATGTTGGTCGGCTTTGCAAATTAAAATGCCGAATTATACTCTCGAGAGAGAGAGAGAGGGAGAGAGATTAATCCGTCGTAGTCAGACAAAACCCAACGTGATCACAACGTGTGGCTTGTCTTGTAATTGTCTAAGGCTTTTCCGATTTTCTCAATTTATGCCGTTAAGATATGCGACCGACATGGATTTATGCGAGTAACTTATGCTTCCGCTGGGAAATTGATTGTATAGCGCCTGGTATTAGTAAACCAATAAAAAGTTCGGGAGTTTATGCAAGAGGTATTGTTCTGTTTTTGTTACGTTGTTTGTTTTGTCATTGTAAGTTTGTTGCTCTTGACTTTATTTTGGGGATAATTGTCAAAAAGTCCTAAAGTTATATCACTTTTATCAATTCAGTCATAAATCTTTTAATTTTGCCAATTCAATCTCACACCTTTTGCATTTGTACCAATTCAATCGTAAATATTTTATTGTATCAATTCAGTCCTAAATCTTTTGTAATTGTGTCGGAGACCATGAAGATAACCTTGTAACAATGATTCGGAAAGCAAGTCTTTGATCTTACAAAGAAAGGGGATGGCTCGAAAGACCTCGTCTTTAATGCTTTTGCCTTCCACGAAATGGCAATGCATCAAAATGAAGAATTTCTATTTTATAAATGAACAGTTTTCAAATAGAATTGAAGATGAATGGATTTGATAATAGAAAATAAAGTTAAATTTTGATTGCTAGTAAATAGTTATAAAAATTTATCATTGACGAGCAAGAGCAATTGCGCCTATCAAAACAACCAAAAGAATTATGGAAATGAATTCAAATGGAAGAAAAAAAATCTAATGATAAATATAGTTTCGATTTGTTGATTATTACCTATCAAATCTTGCTCGATAATCTAGTTTGACTCTCGGGAGCCGGGATACATGGTAGTTTCATACAACATGGTGGAGTGGTGGCACTACTGAAGTGGACAACTTTTAATATTTTTTAGAATTAGTTTTCATTTTCCTTTTTGTCTTTTCTTTTTTCTTCCTCCGACCGGTTGCCCCCTGCGAGGAGCTCACCCGGTGCCGGCGGGGGCGAGCTTCACATGAGGCCGGCTCTCGCCGGTCGCTACTTTATGCAAGATAAAGGTGAAAACAATATCATTTTGGAATTTCTATCGTCACTTTTGACAATGAAAAATTGCTTTTTTAAACGAATGGAAGTATTAGGAGAAAAGAAAAAAAAAACCGGAAAAAAAGAGAGACAAATCCCCAAAATAACTTGAATTTTTCACTTGAATTTTTTATTAAAGAAAATGCCCAAAAATCAATCTCGCCGTAGCGACCAGATTAAACTTGTCCGAAAAAGATAAAATAAAAAAAATAAAATAAAAAGATAGAAAAGCAGTATTCTCTCCTCTCTCGTTGCTGGAAACCTCTCGCTCTCCTTCTCGCAGTCGATTTCCATCTCCCTCCCCTCACTTCGATCCGCAATGGGAAAGGTTAAGGTCTCGATCAACGGTGCATTGCTTATCATCTCCCTGCGTCTGTCCATATTTTGTCTATTTCTCTACTTGTGTTTGATTTTGCACTTTGTTGATCGTTGTGGTTTTTTTTTTTTCTTGGTGCTAAGGATTCGACAGGATCGGCTGCTTGGTGGCTAGAGTCACGCTCAAGGGGACGGTTGAGCTTGTCACCGTCAGCAATCCATTCATCACCACTGCCTACTTGGTACTTTTGCTCCCCCTTGTGCGTGCTTGTATGTTCGTATGTTGCGTCAATATGCTACGTTCACGGCAATCACTCTTAAAAGTAGTTTAGAGATAGATCAGTTATGATTTCTCGTACTGCTTTTGTTATGCGTTGATTAGAATGTGGAACTGTGTTCCTTTCGTTCAGTTTAGTGAGATATATATTTGCTTGTTTACCTCTTAGAAATCAGTAAGTGATAAATTGAATCTATTAAGTCCCGACTTACGCTAGAAGCTACCAGAGTACATATTCAGCAACCACAACCACAACTACGCAGACGCTGGCAGCCCCTCTCTCTCACACACACAATGACTATTCCCTTTTCTTTGGTCTGTACTTAAAAAACTGTTTCAATTGAACAATAGATACAATGTGCAAATTGTATAATCATTGCAGTGTCAAAACCCAACACTATTCACACTTCTTGAAACTCTTTTGTATTTGGTTTCTTAGTTCCTCATTGGATCTCCCTGTGACGCCGTGAAATTTTGATGTCTGTAAGAAAAATTATGAATTTCAGCGTGAAAAATAAATTAGGATTTTGAAATTTAAAAGACGATAATTGGTTATTTTGGGACGTCGATTAGAAAAAATCAAATTTGAATAGTCAAATGATAACACGTAGTGCCGAGATCCTTCGTGTTTGAACTTAGTCTTGACTAAATCCCAAATATGAAAATCCGAATTTTTGCCCTCAGTAGCCAGGGCTAAATGTCCAATCAGTTCCGGTTAGCAAAATGATCAAAATGTTCCTAAATATTTTCACTGCAGGATGAGATATTTAAAGCTTGAGTTGACATGTGTGGATCCCCCTCTATCTTATCAGCCGCCCCCCTTTCCCATCTCTCTCTCTCTCTCTCTCTCTCTCTGCCCCACCCTCAACGACGCAACCTCCCCCACTTTCTGCTGCTCTTCTCTTGGTTCTTCTTCATCTTCTTCTTCTTCTTGCTGGCCAGACCCAGACCCCTCCCCCTTCGTGCGACGCCTGACCACCACCAGCCGTCCATCCCCGTCGCGTGCCATCCTCACCAGCCACCTCCGTCCGCCAGCCCGTCGCCGCTCGCCTGTCTCCCGCGAGCCGAGGAACCCGCGCGCGAGCTGGCTGACCCGCGACCCCTCCACTGCTCACACCCAGCGCCGGTCGACCACCATCGCCATCACCACCCACACCGTCGTTCGCCCTCGTCGTCGCGCCAGCCGCCGGTCCAATGCCACCAGCCATCTGGCTGGATTGCCACCGGACAACCCTTGGTCCCGAGACCCCAGATCCACACTCCGACCTCCTCTGCCACCGTGAGCCGCCCCACCACCGTCTCACTTGTCGCCCCCGCTGACCTCACCATCCCGACCGCCTCGAGCTCGCGGGGCAACCCGAGCCCACAGAACCTCGCGACCCTCCTCCGCCCAGATCCAATCGCGAGCCGCAGAGCCGGAGCCCGAGCTTCACCCTCCCTCTCTACCAGCCACCTCCGGCCTCCGCCACCTCGTCGTCGCGCCGCCGTAGCCCCTGGCCGAGCCCCTCCGCACGCCACCAACCACCTCAGCCGCGACCAGAGCCTCGACACAGCCCCGCTGTGAGTCCACGAGCCGCCGTTGCCCAGCCACGTCATGACCGCACCATCCAGCTCGTCGCTCGAGTCGCCGCGAATTCCGCGACCAATGAACAACCCACCGCAATGTTGACCCGAACCCTCAAGCCGTTGTGATCCTAACCGAGCCCCAAGCCCCCTACTCGAAATTGTCGAGCCCGACCCAATCTGAAATTGTTGAGCTCAACCCAAACCGACTCAACCCGAGAGCCTGGTGACTCGAACCCAATCCGTATCATCTTCATTCGCAAGTCTCGTTGGCTGTCGCCGACACGCTTGAATCGCCATCAAACTCATTTAGTTTGTGAGTTAACTTCTAAATTCTAATTAGGATGTTAATTGCGTTTGTGGGTAGTGTAATTAGCCTTAATGACAATTTAGTTAAATTAACTGTAGTTGGGTTAAATATGATTAGGTTAAATTAATCGTAATTAGATTAAAATAAATGTAGTTACTTTAGTTTAATCTTGATTATTTTATGTTAATCATGATTAGATTAAATTAATCATAATTATTTTAATTTAATTATAGTTACTTTAATTTAACTGTAACTACTTTTAAGTAATCATAGTTGGATTAATTATCTAGAGTTGCATTGGCTAAATATTATGGTATTATTGTGGAGCCAATAGACTGTGGTTCGATAATTTCACTAAGACGAGTTGACTAATTAAAGTGATTGATTAATTAAGGTTGACTTAATTAATTATAATGAGATTACTTAGTTATAATTATACTAATTAACCTAAGTTGGATTAATTAAATGTTAATTAATTAATCATTATTGGGTGATTATTGTGGAATTATTTGGTGGTTGTCTAATGACTTTTGAGTGCCTAGACCGATGTGATTGATCACCATGTTTATAGATGCAAAGTTTTGTGGATGATATATGTATCCGTGTGACCACGTATAGTCCGAATTTAAGCATGAAAGTGGCTTGGAGCCAAGTTTTGAGCACAATCATAAATGCATTGGAATTTAATGCAAAGACGTAAATTGGCTGATTGCCTAGCGTACTTGTGTGGTCACATGATAATATAATATTACTCGGGGGTGTCCCGTAGGTAAAATGTCACTCGGGGGTGTCTCGAGGGTAAAACATCACTCGGGAGTGTCTTGGGAATCAAACATTACTAGGGAGTGTACCGTAGGTAAAACGTCACTCGGGGTTGTCTTGGGGGTAAAACATTACTCGGGGGTGTCCTGTAGGTAAAATGTCACTCGAGAGTATCTCGAAGGTATAACATCACTCGGGGGTGTCTCGGGGATAGAACGCCACTTGGGGTATCCCGTGGGACGAAATCTCACTCGGGATTGTCTCGTGGGAGAGTTATTAATAACCGGAATGCGTGTAGTATATTGTGCATGTGAACTGTAATGAGTGTTACGGTTATGTGTCTTGGAGTGTGTGCAATGAATTGTCATGCTATATTGTTCAATATGTGGGCCAAGATGAGGTAAAACCGCATGCGATTGATGATTGATTGTGGGGTTTGTGCACGAACCTGTTGTAGTTAGAGCGTAGCGCTAGTCGCATGCTTTTGATCCGCTATTGACAAGTTGACGTGCGTGTTTCGGCCGCCCTAAACGAATCGGCGCCTTACTTGGACTTAAGAGTTGACTCATTGAGATTTTATATCTCACTCGTTAACCATTTTTCGGGACTTTAGCTATGGAGAATTGGAAGTGGATGCGGGTCTTATTGGAGTAATTTTGGGAGTACCGTTAACCCCGACCTAATATTTTTGAGAGTTATAGGAAGTAGCTCCGAAGTAAGGCTTGTGTGTATAAACGTACGTCCTAGGGTTAATGAATATTTATTAATGAAAATGGTAGTCTTTTGCTAGTTGACTGATGCTGATTAATGTGATATCCTGTTGTTCTATCCTTGTTGATTGAACTGTTGTCCGGGAATTGCATGTTCCGTCTGTGCTTAATAATAAGATAAAATAATGGGTCGATGATGTGCTTGAGACATCGTCCTTTTGTCCTGAGGCGTTTTGGTAGGGTTGTTGCGGGTCCGGGGATCGGAGCGTGACACTCCCTACTCGGGTGTAACATTATTCACTTCCTTGGTCTTTTCACACACTATTTGAATCAAACAATCACATCTCATTAGATTTTATACTGTACATTACCTTGATTTAAGAATATATAGTTCATTCGTGATCTTCAAGTCCCAAGTTCTCGTCAATTTATTCCACTCAACATCTAATGTAGCATACCCGACAACAAAAATGCTTTAGCTTATTCAACATAAACAAGTGGGACTCTCGCGAAATAATCTCATTCGTCATGAAATCCCAAGATCGAAGTAAATAGAAAATGAGACTATATATATATATATATATGTGTGTGTGAGATATGAATTTATAAGGATGAGAGAAGCATGAGAAACAAATCTAACTTTTGTAATTGAATAAAAGAAAGCATCAAATACCATCATCACTTCCCTAGTACTACACATAAGATCGGGACAAGTCATGTTGCCCTAAAAGGAAACAATCCTCAAAAAGTCAAAAAAATCTCACTTACAAAAGTACTTCCTAAACATGTCTTCACTACTATAATACCAAGAAATAAGTCTATATAAGTGCATTAGTAGTGTAGGAAATAGCTTAGACTAATACAAATTCAAGTCCTCAAGAATCGGCCCTTCGATTCCCCGAACATGCGATGACATTTCCAAGTGATGGTTATAAGTATTTCGAGCCGCTTGAAGCAATGATTTCACGCTGTTACCATCGTAGGCCATATGCTTATTTTAGTGCTTCAAAACGTCAAGATCTAGTCTCGTTCTCCAATTTGCACAACAAAAAATTCATTTATCTTGTCTCTTGATTTCTCTTGAAAGATATGAACAGGGTGGTCCCGATTGTTGTCTATCATTGACATCTCGTAGAAATAATAATCTCATCTTAGCATTCCAAAACGCGGGATGTTTAAGTATCTCCCATGCTTTTGGTCCGTCAACAACAAAAGGCAATTAAATATTGATCCAAAATGCTCGGAGAAATAATACACAAGGTCGAGATGGTTTAAAAGCATCACAACATTTGTGCAATTAAGAAACAATTAAAATCGGGGCACTCTTACCTCATTTCGGGAACCGATCTCAATAATGACTCCATCAAATCTTGAGTCTCTATTGGATGGCCAATGACTTCAAAATGTGAAAATGTCTCTGAATTCTAAAGTGACGTAGAAGCGGTTCGTCAAAAGCGTGATTTCTTGACACAAATAAAAAACACACCCAAGATCGAACATGTCTCCTTCTCGTGTTGGATGCGTCCTAGGACAAAGCATCTCCGACCCTTGCCAGCCCGAGATTTCGCAACATACATCAAATATTAAAAAAAAAAACTCCCAATATGTTTTCTAGTTACTAGTGTCGAAGATCCAACTTACCACGGTTGGGATTTTTCAATATGAAATTCCCTCTTTAGAGGCATTTGATAATTCCGACTTCAATCAATTTAGCAAATAATGTGTTATTCCCTCTAATCAACACGTTATTAGGCTTTATTGCTCCATGAATAATATTCGACTCATGCGAATGAGCCACTGCTAATATCATGTTCTTATATCATAAGTAGACATGATTAATCAACCATCAATTAAATAATATTGGACACTCTAAGCCATAAAAATTACCTCATTAGTTTCAACGATGACGAATGGCTAAGAGCGATCCATAACTTAGCGAGGTTCGCATTTGTCGAAATTGCTCGAACAAGATTTGTCAAATTGCCATTACAAAGATCTTGACGGATGAATGTGAAATTTTTACTTTCTATTACTGGTTTGCACAACAATCCAATAAAGCGGTCGGTGTTCCTCTAGCAACTTCACGGTGATCACGGACAAGCCGTTTTACCGCGACACTTCGACCGCAATAAGTCTCGTGGAAAACCGTAGTCTCATAACTACCAATGGCAATTACTCTATTTGATAACCTTAGAACAGTGTGACGATGGATAGAACGATCGCCGCTCATTGGGACAGAACGATCGCCTCTTGTTTTCGCGGTGTTATGTCATATCTTGACAAGTCTCAAGTAGCATTTTCAAATCTTGATTCGATTTGGCATTAATGGGCCGACACCCACCTATGGTTCACTTAAACCTCCTCAAAATTCTATACCACCACCATGTAGCTAAGAGGAACCAAAACCACCACCACCAAAGAAACTTGTTACCTCACCTTTCTATAAGCCAATCCAAAAATGAGTAAGGACAAACCCATCTTACGCCATCAATCTTTCAAGGCCATACACATGCACTCCAAAACCAGCTTCTCCCCCTATCCTACTAAGCATTTGCATGTTCCGGCCTGAAGATTTTCCCCCGTTACAATTTTTGAAGTCCGAATCCCCAAAGCTACTGTCTTGCCTACTAGCATCTCTTTGTTTCCACTGTCTTAATACATCCTGGTAATACAACTAGCATTGGAGTCAAGATCGGGTGTATTCATTTTGATTGACACCAACAACAAACATTGGAGCATTCTTACTAGGGACAGAACATAAGCAGCAAAGAAGATAGGTTTCTACTTCTAAAGTTCCACAACTAAAAGTTTCATCGGAGGGTAGTCTACTCCACTGCCGATGATCTTTTATCAAAATTATGAAATAGTAAGTTTCAGAAATTCTCTACTAGCTTTCTTAATTTCTTCCTAAGAGTAACTAAACCAAATAAATTACTCTATCACAAGATCTTAGCACATTCCAGTAGAGTCTACTAAGATAGTTACAGACTAAACTTAATATGAAAGCACAAAATCTAGCAAAAATCGGGGCTTGACAAATCCAATTTATTGCTTACTGATTTACGAAAGGGAAATAAATTTTTTTCGGTGTTATGGTTTCGGCAAGATCGGCCGCTTGGTGGCCAGAGTCACACTCAAGGGGGACGACCTTGAGCTCGTCGCCGTCAATAATCCATTCATCACCACTGCCTACATGGTACTTTTGCTCCCCCCCTTCGTGCGTGCTTGTGTGTTTGTGTGCTGCGTCAACATGCTACGTTTACGGAAATTGCTCTCAAAAGTAGTTTTGAGATAGATCAGTTATGATTTCTCATACCTCTTTTGTTATGTGTCGATTCGAGTGTGGAGTTGTGTTCCTTTCATCCAGTTTAGTGAGATCTATATTTGCTTGTTTACCTATGAAAAATCAGTAAGCGATAAATTGGATCCGTCAAGCCCTGGCTTTTGTTAGATTTGGTGCTTTCATATTAAGTTTGGTCAAGAAATATTTTAGTAGACTCTACTGGAATGTACTAAGATCTTGTGATAGAGTAATTTCTATGGTTTAGTTACTGTTATGAATGAATTGAGGAAGCTAGTAGAGAATTTTTGAAACTTACCATTTCATAATTTTGATAAAAGATCACCTACCGTGGAGTAGACTACCATCCTGTGAAACTTTTAGTTGTGAAACTTTAGAAGTATAAATCTATCTTCTCGCTTGCTTGTATTCTGCCCTTAGCAAGAATGCTCTCATATTTGTTGTGGGTGTCAATCAAAATGAATACACACCTAATCTTGACTCCAATGCTAGCCGCACTACCAAGATGTATCAAGACGGTGGAAATAGAGGGATGTTAGCGGGCATTACGAGAGCTTTGGCCAACAGGTGGGTGCCAACCCATTAATGCCGAATCGAATCACAATTTGGAAATGCTACTCAAGGCTTATTAAGATATGACGAATAACACTGTGGAAAAGAGCGGCGATCGTTCTATCCCAATGAGCAGCATCGTTCTATCCATCGTCACATTGTTACGAGTTTATCAAACGGAGTAATTGCCACTAGTAGTTGCCACTAGTAGTCATGAGACTACAATTTTTCACGGGACTTATTACGATCGAAGTGTCGCTGTGAAGCGACTTGTCCGTGATCACTGTGAGGTTGCTAGAGGGATACCGATCGCTTTATTAGATTGCCGACATCCAAATGTCGTCTTGTGCGAACTAGTAATAAAAAGCAAAGATTTCACATTTATCTGTCAAGATTTTTGTAATAGCAATTTGATAGACCTTGTTCGAGCGGTTTTAGCAAATGCGAACATCGCTAAGTTTTGGACTGCTCTGGCCATCCGTCATCGTTGTTGAAACTAATAAGATACTTTTCATAGCTTAGAGTGTCCAAATACTATTTAGTTGGTGGTTATTTAATCATGTCTACTTATGATATATAGACTTGACATTAGCGGTGGCTCATTTGCATGAGTCGAATATTATGCATGGAACAATAAAGCCTAATAACGTCTTGATCGGCGGGAGTAACACATTATTCGCTAAATTGATCGACGTCAAAATTATCAAATACCTCCAATGAGGGAATTTCATTTGGGAAAATCCGGATTGTGATAAGTTTAATCGTCGATGCTAGTAACTAGGAAAAAGATTAGGAGTTTTTTTTCTTTTTAATGTTTAATGTCCATTGTGAAATCTCGGGCTGGCAAGGGCCGGAAATGCTTTTTCCTAGGGCACATCCAAGAAAGAGACATGTTCGATCTTGGGTGTATTTTCTATTTTTGTGTCACCTCAAGAAATCACATTTTTGGCGAACCGCTTCTACGTCACTTTAGAATTCGGATACATTTTCACATTTTGAAGTCGGTGCCCATCCAATATGAGACTCGAGATTTGATAGTGTCATTATTGAGGTCGGTTCTCGAAATGAGGTAAGAGTGCTCTGATTTTAATTGTTTCGGAATTGCACAAATGTTGTAATGCTTTTAAGCTATCTCAACCTTGTGTATCATTTACGTGAGCATTTTGGATCAATATTTAATTGCTTTTTGTTGCTAATAGGCCAAAAGCATGGGATGTACTTAAACATCCTGCGAATTGAAATGCTGAAATGAGATTGATGTTTCTACGAGATGTCGGCGATATATTACAATCGGCACCACCTTGATCATATTTTTCAAGAGACGAGATAAATGGATTTTTGGTTGTGCAAATTGAAGAACGAGACTCGATGCCGTTGTTTTAAAGCACCTAGATAGGCATAGTGTCTACGATGGTAACAGCGTGAAATTATTGCTCCAAGCAATTCGAAATACTTATAACCATCACCTAGAAACGCCACAGCATGTTTAGGGCTCAAAGGGTCGATTCCCGAGGGCCTAGATTCGTATTATTCCAAGTTATTTTCTGCACTACTGATGCATTTGTATAGACTTATTTCCTAACATTGTAGTAGTTAAGACATGTTTAGGAAGTACTTTTGTGAGTGAGATTCTTTTGACCCTTTGAGAGTTGTTTCCTTTTAGGGCAACATGGCTTGTCCCAGTCTCATGTGTAGTGGATGGTGTTTAGTGGTTCCTTTTTGTCAATTACAAAAGTTGGATTTGTTTCTCGTGCTTCTCTTATCCTTATAAATTCATATCTCATATATATGTTTACGATCTCATTTTCTGTTTACTTGAGTCTTGGGATTTCATGACGAATGAAATCATTTCGCAAGGGTCTCACTTGTTTATGTTGAATAAGCTCAAGTATTTTCTCTGTCCAGTATGCTACATCACCTGTTGAGAGAAATAAACTAACGAGAACTTGGGATTTTTAAATCACGAATGAACTAAACATTCTCATATCAAGGTAATGTATAGCATAAAATGTAATAAGCCGTGACTATTTGATTCAAAGAGATTGTGAAAAGACCAGGAAAGTGAATAATATTACACCCGAGCATGGAGACCCAATGAATAACTAAGAAACCAAATGAAAAGGGTTTCAAGAAGTATGAATAGTGTTGTGTTTTACACTACGGTGATTATATAATCTACACATTGTAGCTATTGTTTAATTGAAACAGTTTTTTGAGTACAATCCAAAGAAAAGGGAACAATTATTGTGGGTGTGTGCGAGAGAGAGAGAGAGAGAGAGAGAGAGAGGTCGTAAGTGTCCGTGTAGTTGTGGTTGCTGATTATGTACTCTAATGGTTTCTTGTTTTGTGATAGTGATTTTGGAGATTGCATGGTCATATGGAGGAGTGGATGGAGCTTACGTGAAGTACAACATTGGTGCTGGAAGTTGAATGTGCATATGCTCCTGCATTCGCACGAGGATGTCGGATGATTGAAGACCATCGATCGGTATTATGTTTGTTACGCTCCGACTCTCGAGCTTGCGACATTCCTACCAATTCGCTTCAAATTAAAAAGGATAACGTCCCAGGCACGTCATCGATTCATTCGTTTTCATCTTTTATTACGCATGCGGAACGTGCAACTCCCTATATCAAATAGAACAAAACGAATAGTTAAACAAACGATCGCATCAATCAAATCAAGACAATTCGGTAAAAAATCACCTTGTTTTTAATTATCTTCGTTAACCCAAGGAAGTGAAATATCTACAAGCCCATTTTTCGAGCCACTTTTTACAACTCGCGAAGATACAAGATCGGAATTGGAAATAACACGACTCCCAAACTACTCCAATAAGATCCACCCCACTTCCACCTCTTCAAGATTAAGAGCTTGAAAAAGGGTTGACAACGACGAGATGAGATATAAATCTCGGTGAGTCAACGCCTAAACCCCGTTAGGACGTTGATTCGCTCGAAAAATCCTACCAGACTACCATAAAAGTATCATACGTATATCGATTAACCACATGCAAACTTACCGGTCTTGAGCCATGCACAATGCAATACTCGACTCAACTCAACAATCACATCGGACAATTAACGGGCACGGCATCAAATCAATTTGCATGCGCATGACATCACACGAAGTCAATTTATTAACAGGTGACCCATGCGACCGGTGTGGTCGGCTCACATGACCGATCCGGCCCCAACACTACAACCGGCGCGATCTGCTGGCAAAACTAAGTATCATCTCTTACTTTCGGCGACGGCAACCGAAAGTTATGTATCTAATGCGACTGGCACGGCATGGCAAACAAACATTCCAAAAAAGGAGTGTCGGTCCGTCACAAGCCGCGACCGGCATCCGACAATTTATGTGATCCCTACGACCGGCACGGGCACGAATTGATGTGCTTCTAACAAGTCGTGTGGTTCCGCACGACCGGCACGGCATTTAACTTGTCAAGTACCCGTACGACCGGCACAATTTAATCTCATCATATGACCATTCAAGCACATCCGACAATCAACCAATTTTTATCTTTTACTTTAAGCCGTATGCTCATGCGGACGTGCTCAAAACTTGGCCCACAACCATTTTCATGCTAAAATATGCAATTTAATTTCGCACGTGATAATATGAATGCACAATATTATTCACAAGACTTTATATCTAAAATAGGGTGCCTAGCACCTAAAACTGCTCACATAACAAGCAATAGTCAACATCAAGCCTTCAATCAAACATTCAATCACCGCGAATTAATTAAACACAATTAATAATCCCAACGGTAATTATTAATCCAATTTCAGCCAATTAATAGTCGCACGCTCGTCTTTGACCTATTGCTCACTCGCGATCAAACACCGACAATCACCGCCCAAATAATCAGTCCACTCTATTCACCAATTAGCCACAGACGATCTAACCGGTTCAACCACCTCAAATAATTGTGGTCATTTATCTTAAACCCAATTTCTATCTAATCCCGCCACAATTAATCTACCTAAATATCCTAAATTGCTAACTATGCTAATTAACTATTACTGAGCACAATTAACACTCTAATCGGGATTTAGGGATTTAACTCACAAATTAATGACGTTCGGTGACGACTCGGATACGTCGGCGACGACCACGACCACGCATGAGTGTGGATGGCTCATGGTGACACGAATTCACGCGCATAGAACGGTTCAGGTCAGGTCCAGGTTCGGGTTCGGGTCGCGGTTCGGGTCGGGCTTCTCGGATCGGGTCACTATTGAGTCGGTTCGGATTTTCGGGTCAGATCAAGGCATGGGTCGGGTTTTCGGGCCGCGGGTCTTCGAGTCGGGTCGGCTTACTGCAAAGCTTCGGGTCGGGTCGGGAGGGGCTCCGGGTTCACGGTAGAGGCTCGGGAAGGTAGACCGGCGGAGCCGGCGTCGGGTCAGGGGGTGTGGGGTGGTCTTGGGCTGCCGGTTTCAAGCGGCGACGGGGCTAGGCGGCAGCTGGTGGCTCGAGATCTGCTCGGGCTCGAGGGGCGAAGCTCGGCCGGCTGAGGACGCGGACTCGCAGGGGGGGGCGGGGGCGGGTGCTGGTGGCGAGACGGCCGGAACGAGCTCAGATCGGGACTCGAGTAGCCAAGGTGAGGTGGTGGTGGCACGACGAGGAAGGGCCGCGGTGGCTGTGACAGATGGAGCTAGGGCCGGGGTCGCAGGTTCCAGATCTGGAGTTCTCGGGCGCGGTTGCAGGAAGGGCTCGCAGCTGAGCCGAGCTCGGCGACCGGCGACGGAGGATCCGCGGGTCCTCGGCCAAGCTCGGGCTGGCAAACAGAGGACAGAGATGGAAAGGGCTGGCCGAGGGGCGAGCCCGAGCGGCGATCGGGCTAGTTGGCGGCGTGACGACGGCTGGAGGAAGCTCGGGTTTCCCAGAGCTGGGCGTCGGGCTGGTGACGCGGCGGTGGATGGAGCGGCGACCGGTCGGGGTGAGTGGCGGTGTGGGTCGGCTGAAAAGGGCTGCCGGCTAAAGAAAAAGAAACAAGAAGAGGAAGAGGAAAAGAAGAAGAAGAACAGTTAATGAGGGTGGGGGCTATCCCACGAGCAGATGAGAGAGAGAGAAGTTGATCGGAAGGGGGAAGTGACGTGAACACAGAGAGGGGGGGCTCTGACAAGAGAGAAAGAGGGGTCACGGTTTAAAAGGTCAAATCCAACTTGAATTATTGTCCCGTAGTACAAATATCTAAAGGGATTTCGATAAATTGATAAGTGTGTACTGATTGGTCATTTGGCTCAATTGACTAAGGACAATCTAATAGTTTCACGGAGAGAGTTCGGTCAGCGCTAGGTTCGGGGGCGAGTGTCTCGATCCTATTGCGAGACAACTAAACTAATGAAGCATAATCTAAACTGACCAACGTCTCACGAATGCTCAATTATTATCTCTTAAATTCTCAAAAATCCAAATTTATTTACTAGGCCAAAGTTCGTGATCAAAATCCCTCGAATCTATTTTTCTTGCGGATGTCGAAATTTCGGGACGTCACAATGTTATGTAGAATAACACCATCCAGGTCCTTATATTTTTGGGATTGAAGAGCATAGTGAAGTTTGGTATATGGTTTGGTTGATGAATAATCATGCGGTTATGTGAATGGGAAAATGGTTTTTCGCGTTGGTGCGAGATCCCAATAGGAAGTTTGTGTTCGCCGACACGGTAAATTCTGTTAATTCTAGACACTCTCTGATGCATATCTCTGAAGGCTCATTTTTGTTTTGATCATCTTCTAACCATGTTTTTGAGTTCTCTGCAATCAGTCAATTTTGCTATCTCAGGCTTGAATCTAGATGATCAGCTTGACTCTGCTGGTCTAAAGCATTGTGGTAAAGCATCAATCCTATCAACCATCGTGATAGCATTTAGTAATCTAAGCACATAAGAAAGATTTGATGCCTCGGACAATACAATCTTTGAAACATCGCTTACCTTTTGCATTATATTCACGTGGACTTGCATGCTGGTTCTCTTAATCTTATCAGTGTCGGTTTATTCCCCTTAATTGCTTATTCTCAGAGCCCTTATCTAGTACCGTCAATTGCGCAAAGAGAGAGAGAGAGAGAGAGAGAGAGAGAGAGAGAGAGAGAGAAGACAAACTGTGAACAATCGTGGTTTCAGACCTTCGCTCATTCCGTCCACTATCCACTTACAAACGAGCATGGCTTGATACAGTCGCTAATGAATTTCATGAAAATCACAGGCTTTTTTCCAAAGATGGTGGTTAGAGCAACGTCCAGAAACACGAGAGCAAGTGACGAAACTTGTGAATGCTGGCCAATTGGAATTCATGTATGCGGTCAGTAAGCATTTAAATGGGTTATGGCAATTTCTGCACTATTACTGTCCTGAAGGTAATGCTGGCAATTTGCAGAACTGGCAGATGGTGTATGCACGACGAGGCAACAACTCATTGCATCGACATGATTGACCAAACAACTCCAGGTCATGGCCTGGTACAGTCGCAATTTAACAAAGTTCTTGGAGTTGGATGGTAAATTGATCCGTTTGGACATTCTTCCGTGCAAGCTTACCTACTAGGAGCCGAGGTAGAAGGTTCTATCTAAGGTTTTCTCAATGTCGACCTTTTCTCGTTTCAGCTTCCAATCAGTCTTAATTGTAGCTATGAGTTATTTTTCAGTTTGATGTCTGCACGCTATGATGCAACCATTAGACTTTGAAAAGTATCGTGTTGTCTAACTCCCTATGTCCTTGAATGAAAAAATATTCGCTCAGTATGGTTGCTTTTCCCAATAAATTTTCCATGCTTTGTGTTGTATTTCCTATGAAAGGACCATCACCATATTTGCAGGTTGGATTTGATTCTGTGCATTTTGCGAGGATCGATTATCAAGACACAGCATATCGTAAGAAGGATAAATCTGTTGAGGTTACATGGCCTGGGTCTAAAACATTTGGTTCTTCATCTCAGGTTTGAAATAGAAGCAACCTCATTACCTTCATTTTTCTTGGTTACTTCACCTCAAAGATTAATAACATGCACATGCCTGTGCCCTTGCAGATTTTTGCAAATGCATTTCCCATTCACTATAGTCCACCTGAAGGTTTTGATTTTGAAGTGTCCAATGATTTTGAGCCTGTTCAGTTGCGTGCTGTTATTCGACCAAATTATTCACTTTCAAGCTTTTTTCTTTTTCCGGCAGACAGATTCACAATTGAGATATTCAAACTGCAGGATAATATTCTCCTATACAACTACAATGTTAAAAAAAGAGTGAGTGTTTTTATTAATGCTGCAATGATACGTATACTCTTAGCTTTTTGCAGACGACAGCTTAGTTGGGTCTTGGTTTGTCTCTGACTGAGACCGACCATTGTCAAGTAATTATATATAAGTACACATCATTGAGGTACACATTTTTGAACTCAGTTTTCCCAATGAACAGGCAAATGTTACAAGAACAAATCACATTATGTGGACCATGGGTGATTATTTTCAGTACCAATACGCCGAGTCTTGGTTCAAGCAGATGGACAAATTCATTCATTATGTTAACAAGGTAAAACTACCTGCTCTGCTATTTGCTTCTCTTATGGTAGCATGCAAGTGGTTATGCTTCAAAACACTCGAAAGTTATGAAGAAACTCATTCCTGGTCCAGATAATTTGGCGAATTCCCTAGGCACCAAGGTCATGGTACTTTTCACTTGTAACTTTTTCTTTGAGATGTAACCCAAAAGGATCTACAATTAGTTTAGAATAAGACTTTCTAAGCTTACTCTAGAGAGGAGAGATATGCTTTTGCCCTTTTTTCTTTCAATGCATTTGCCATAATTTTCTTTTCCTGCTCCTGATATTTCTCATCTCTCAGGATGGTCGATGCCAAAAATGGAGCAAATGTATCACGGCCTTCGAAAAGTGACGATTACTTCCCGTCAGTATCTCTTTTTTACCCGTCTCAGTTGCCTCTACGTGATATGTCTATTTCAATCACCATCGACTCGCATATGATGGAAACTTGCTTCTGTGTACAGGTATGCAGATAGAAAAGATGCCTACTGTACTGGCTACTTTTACTAGCCGGCTGGCCCTGAAACGATATCTTAGTATGCTCAGTGGATACTATTTGGTATTGTTTCTCGTTATTGGAGCTCATACTCTTTCAGAACATAGTATATCTCTTCCTGTTGTTGCGGTATTGTAAGCCGAGTAGAACGCTCACGAAAAAAAAAAGGAAAGCTCACGACTTAAATTGTCTTCAGAGTGTGCTTACATCTATGTAACTCAAGTTTCTGGAGGGTTGAGTTGCGATATCTTCGAATTGTTTATGTGCCATGGACAGGGTTAATTCTTCTTTGATAAATATCACTCGTCCCACATATGTACTAAGTATAGCACTATTAAATGGCACCGTGATTGTGCTCTCTTTTGTCTATATAGGCAGCACGCCAACTCGAATTTCTTGCGGGGCGCAGGTCCAGTGGTCCTAGCATTTGTGGGCTTGGAGATGTCTTAGGATTAGCGCAACATCATGATGCTCTCACTGGTACTTCTGTACAGCACACAATCAATGATTATGAGAAGCGCCTAGCTATTGGAGCTTCTGAGATCGGAAAATTGTGTCCCGTTGAATTTGCCCTTTTGAGGTTCATTGTTGTCAACTCTCAATTTAATCTGAAAATGCTCTGTGTTCTAAAATCGATTAGGCAGAAGCTGCAGTAGATAATGCTCTCTCCTGCCTAGCTAGAGAGAAACCAGGAGGTTAGTGCTCATCACCTGCTTGGAACTTTAGCCAGGTAAGTTTTAATTCAAACCCTACAGTTTCCCACCAAAAGGATTCGTAAACGTTCTTCAAAGTATCGTATAAGCCAGTCGGTTCATCGGGACTTAATTTTGTCTGAAGAATGACCTGTATTCATCTCTTGTTTAAGTCATGTTTTTGACAGAAGCCAATTGCTCAATATAATTTTCTGCCCAGCAACAGAGGAAGATATTCCGGACGGGAATAGTCTGGTAAATTTTTGGGTATTTGTGTTGTAGATCCTTTAAAGAACCATGTACGTTCTAATAGAAATTTTCTTTACCATGTTGTGCTGGCATATAATTTGCTTGGATGGAATCGAACTGATATTATAAGGACCCGTGTGAGTATTCACTTCTTTCCTGTTGTGCCAATACTTTATGCATCAAGAGATTGACGACTGCTCCTAAATATAATGTGGCAATGACAATGTCTACTAGGTTACTGATTCAAATTTTGTCTTCCGTGACTCTTCTGCAAATACCATTGAAGGACAATGTGTCGATTCGGATAATGTTACAATCAACATTTGGGAGGGTACTCCGAGTAGTGGGTACCTCGACCCACCTACTCGGGTCAGGAACTTCTATGTGAAAGCGTATTTGGGATTTTTGCCAAGGCAGGTTCCTAAGTACTGGCTCCTATTTCAAGTGTCATTACCACCATTGGGTTGGAATACGTAGTTCATTTCTAAAGCAGCTACAGAAGGTTGGTATTCACATGATTCTCGACAAAAATCGTTCAAGTCTCTGAGAACGTTTTTTATATTGTCTGCCCAGGCTTGCTAGAGTAGACTTCATGAACAGGAACAATGAATAATGAGTGTAAGCTCAAACCCTTGATAATCAGCAGAAGGTAAACTGCATCATGGAGGAATGGAGATGAGCCTATGCATTCTCCAAATCTATTCAGAGTCCATTCGAAGTGCTTGGTTCTGAGGCCGTAAAACCGATCAGAACAATTAATTTGACACAGCTCCACAGTTGTTAGGGAGCCATGTTCACTCTTTTATAGCTATTTTACCTTATCTAGGCTCCGAAATGATGCAGGGGAAAGTAAAACTGGTTTCCTTTCAACACTGGGCAATCCACATAATGATACCATCGCAGTTGGACCGGGTGATCTGAAGATGCTATTTTAGTCAACCTCCGGGCAACTTCTCCGGATATTCAATTCTAAAATGGGGTTGAGTCTAGAGAAAGTTACAGATTATTGTTTAGCGACGAGATTTTCTTCCAGAAGTGTGTTCACTGTTCTGTTACCATTTACCTGTGCACACATAAACTCCATTCAAATTGTCAGTCTCATTCACTTTTTCAGAGTTCTCTGGACAGAATCATACTCGAAACTTCTTTATAGAAAAAAACTTCTTCTTTCCTAACAAGTGCAATTACAGTGTTAACGAAGAAAAATGGTAGTTCAATTACTTGCTTGGTTTATAAAAGCGATCGGACGGGTGTAAGAAATGATTAAAGTCGGGTAAAAGGGCACAGAACTTTGGAGTTTTGAGACATTGTCCTGGTCCTGTGTGCAGCCGAATCCGGAGAACAAGGTTGGAGTTCTAACTATGGCAAGGAAAGGAGTTCGAGTATTAGGGCTGAGCATAATGGATCGACTGAACTGAGAATCGTCTCATTGGGTTCGGTTCCTGGAGGCTCTGGTTCGGTTCCTTGTTCTATAATTTTGAAACTGGTTATGGTTGTCGTAACCTGATTTTCCCCATCGAGATGGTCAGGAGGCCGGCAACATTAGATGTCAACAATAGTTGGTTCGGACCTTGATTTCATGGGTAACCAGACTGATCAAATTGGACTTACTTTTTTTTTTTTTTCATTCCTAAATGTAAACCTAAATCTAAGATGCTTAAGATACTTAGTATGATTTTCAGGTTTAACAACAATGCGATGCGATTAACGAGATGTGATTCTATCAATATGTCGTTAACGAGAAAAGTTTAACAACAAATCATAACAAAAAAAGAAAAAGGCGATCGATCCGTTGTTCATTTGAAGCTAACTTACATGTCATTATGCACATCCGATGAGTGCTAGAAAGATTGAGATAATTCAGCAGAAACGCGGGCCATCGGCCAATTATTCACTGATGCAGTAGCTTTACTCGACTAAACAACCCCCTGAAAGTTCAGTCCATCATTTTGGAAAGACTTTCCTTTTTTTTTTTTTTTTTGGCTGTTTAAACATCGTTTTTTCTCGTTGGGGAAAACAAAATATGTTTTCTATTGCCATGACTTTTAACCATTTCTTCATTAAAAGAAAAAACAATCAGTTTCGAATGAATAAACTCATTTTATTTGGATTCTCGTAATATGTAATTATTACCAGTTCAAATCATTAAGGTTTGGAATTGCTTTTATGCTTAATGGGAAGACGATCGTTCGTGCACGTAACGATAGAGTAAAAGAGACGTGGACGTACTTGCCCATACAGTAAGCTAAAGAGACTTTTCCTTCATCGAATAACATGTTACCCATACAGTAAGCTAAATGAATTACCAATGCAGGAAATTCCTATGATGATGAATAAAAGTCATCTCATTGATTCAACCACCCGAGTTCGTTCTCAACTATTAACGGAATCCTTCTTTATAATAGAAAGTTTCGTACGCAATGTATGCATTCACAACCGTCCAAATATTGCAGGTCGGTGATTAACCTTGGGGACAAAGTTAAGGTGTGCTCGATGGTTAACTCTTTTTAGGTTCACGTGTCAATGATCTAGATCTTTAATTATAATTGGGTGATCATCGATCCTATACATAAGTTTGGATTGCACGCGACAATTATCGAAATGCTTGGACATACTTTTCATTTGAACGTTCGAGATCTTAATTTCGTATACATTATGCTAAAATGTAACGAAAGCGCATGAACATGACATTTTGTGTTTCATGAAAGAGTTAAAATCACGTGGAGCATTTTTCGTCGGAACTATCATTCTCGTACAAACGAAAGTAGTCCCTTGAAAAGTCAACCAATTTCATGGAAGACCGAAACAATAGCGACCACCTTTTACGGCAAGCGTTTTTGCTCTTTTTTTTGCAAAAATGGCATTTTCGTTAATAAAAAATCCAAATTTAATAATTCCCAACAGAGATGGGCGGGCGTCCCTGTCGTGGAAGGGATGCAGATGTTGCAATAACGGCAACTTCCAATTACGAGAATACCCTCATCGTTAGTTTGAGGATTTGTCTTCTTTCTTTTCCGTTTTCTCCTTTGGGAACCAGCTTTGGTCGAGGAGTTGAAGAGGTGGGAGATAAGAGAATTTCAAGCTCGCTGATCTGCAGAGACTGAGACGGAGCTCTCGCTCTGTTTGATAAGCTGAGGATGGCGGGTGCCTTTGCCAACGAATGGTAATTGAATTCTGCTTGACTTACAATTGATCTTTTACTAGCTTGGGAGGGGCTTATGAGTAGAGGGGGCCATTTGGGCCCGTGGGCCCGGAACCGGCCCGTTGACCGGGCCCACGGTTCCGGAAACGTGGGAACCGGCCCGGAACCGGCGGTTCCGGGCCGGTTCCGAACCGCCAAAAAAAAAAAAAAAAAGTGGGCCGGGCGAGAGCCGTTGGGCTCTACGCCCGGCCCCCTCCCCCCCCGCGCCCCGCGGCTTTGGGCCGTTGCTTTCCATTTTAAAAAAAAAAAAAAAAAAAAAATGATTCTTGCCTATAAATGCATATGCTTCCCCTTTCATTTTTGTCACAAATTCTCCGAACAATCTCTCGAATTCTCTCCGAAATCCTCTCAAATCGCTCAAATTCTCCCAATTCTCTCAATCCCGACTCAATTCTCTCAATCGGATTTCCGATCAATTCTCTCAAAAAATGGCAAGTGGAAGCAGAAATGCCGACAAGGGCAAGATGGCTATGGGAGATTCCAACTATCCCTTTCATGAATACGATCCTCGTGAGTATGCAAGTTGGGAAGACGACGACGATAATATCAACTATGTCCCGATTCCGAACGTCGAGCACATCCCAACACAAGAAAGTCTTCATCCTCCCACTGGTGTCGAAGAAACGTCAACGGCAAATGAGCCGGAACGGAAGGGCCGAGATAATACATCGGACTTGTGGCTACACTTCGACAAGGTACGTGATGAAGTCGAAGGTAAGTATAATGTAAAATGTAAATATTGTTCGCAAACTTATAAATTCACGAAAGGAGACGGCTACGGAACATTCCGTCGGCATTTGACGAAAAAACATCCAACACAAGCGGGGATCGACAATACGCAACAACAAATTTCCGGGTACGCCACTTCTAAGCCTCATCCTTTATTTCGTTTCACTGAAGCACTTTATAAACAAACATTAGGTGAATATGTTGCCCTTGATCATGCTCCGTTTAATACTGGTGAAAATTTTAATATGAAATATTTGATAAATACTGCGTTGGTTCCATAGCGCCAACTATTCCAAAAAATACTCTTAAACGCGAAGTTTTTCATCTTTATAAAAAAGGAAAAAAATCTTTAGCAAAATTTTTTGCGGAATTCAATGGACGTGTGCATATAGGTAGCGATATTTGGAGTGATCATTGGCAAATTCATTGTTATATGGGTGTCACGTGTCATTGGATAGATGACAATTGGATGATTCAAAAAAGACTTATTGCATTCCGAGTTTTTGATGAAAGCCATTCGGCTCATAATATTTATAGAATAATTAGGCAAGTTTTAGAAGAATATAATTTAATAAATAAAGTATTTTCAATTGGTTTTGATAATGCCGCCGCAAATACCGCTTCTATTCCCGAATTAGAAAATATTTGCAAACCCACTTTTGGCGGACAATTTTTTCACATTAGATGTGCTTGTCATGTTTTAAATTTATGTGTACAAAATGGTTTACGAACTCTTGACACTTCTCTCGCCCCAATAAAAAGTGTAATTAAATTTTTATGGAGTCGTCCCCAATGTATGAAATCATGGGGAAAATTTTGTAAACAAAATGGGAGAAGGCCAAGAAGATTTCCAAAAGATATTCCGACTCGTTGGAATTCTACGTACGAGTTGCTTCGGCAAACTTTTGAATATAAAGATTTATTATGTATGTTTATTTCACAAAATATTCCCGAAATTACTTTACTTCCTCAACATTGGGACGTTTGCAAGAAAATTTTAGATATTTTGAAAATTTTTAATGATGCTACTAAGACTTTATCTGGTATTTATTATCCTACAACGCATTTATTTTTAATAGAGTGTGTTAATATTAGTAGTGTTTTTAGTGAATATGAAAAAGATACCGAATTAGGTCAAACTATTTTAGTAATGCGAGAAAAATGGTTGCATTATTATTTGCAAATTCCTCTTGTCTATTTAGTTGGTATTGTTTTTGATCCACGTATTAAATTAGACGGTTTACAAGATTATTTGAATGTGTATTATCATGATTGTTTACATTTGGATGATTCAATAGATATTTTAAATATATTAGGACATGTTAAAGAATCTATAGTAGCATTATATGGAGAATTTTGTAGTATATATGGTTTAAGTGATTCCGGATCTTTACAATCTACGCCTCACGTAGCGAAGGTGGTAGTTCACTTAGTAGAGGGTATAATATGCTTAAGAGTAGGCAAAAAAAAAACAAAAAGGGGCAACAGGTAATATTTCTGAATTAGAAAAACATTTAACCACTCAATTTGAGTTTCGTGATGCGGAACATAGTACAGATTTCGAAATCCTGAAGTGGTGGAAGAGTCACCAAATCGAGTATCCAGTTCTCGCCCTCATCGCTCGTCAAATATTAGCAACCCCTTCTTCAACGGTTGCGAGTTGAACAAGCATTTAGTTCGGAGGATTAATTTTGGACTCTCGCCGTTCAAGATTAAGCCCGGACTCTGTGGAAGCTCAAGCTTGTGTCGGCGATTGGACGAGGGCGAAATATCGACACCAAGAGTTAGATCGTGAACACGAATTTTTTAGCGATGATGTTGGAGATACCACCGCCACGGGTACCACAACGGGTAGCGACGATTGACGATGAGGTAAGTTTGGGTTCTCAAAGGTAAAAAGAACTACATGGGTTTTGATTCTTCTATCCCCAAGAAGATATGTAGGTCGCTTAATGATAATTCATTAAGTTCAAGCCCATTCCTTCTTTTTTTTTTTCCCATATTTTATTACAATGTACAATTTAATTGTATTTTATAATTTATAATTTATTATATTTATTTTATTATTTATTATTTTAAAAATTATTATTAAAAATGAATCGGAATGAACCGGCGGTTCCGAACCGAACCGCCCGGTTCCAGCGAACCGGAACCGGCCCGGAACCGCCGGTTCCGGTTCGGAACCGGAACCGCCATTTTCACGGCCGGTTCCGGTTCCACCTTTTCGTGGAACCGGAACCGCCGGTTCCTAAACCGGAACCGGCGGTTCCACCGAACCGGCCGTGACTACTTATGAGTTTGCTTGACTGGAAGGCTCCATTTCTCTCTTCGTGGTAATGCCATTGGTTATAATGGAACTTGAATTTTCGATTACTGGGGGACTGTATTGAACTCTTGAAGACCTTTGCTTTTTAGGTGGTTAATTTTTAGGGTGATTGTGTTCATAATTGCTGAGCAGTGGATTGAGCCGGAGGACAACGATTGATAAAGAAATCGTGTGGGGAGATGTTCATGCAATTAATCCCCCAATGGAGATGGGCTGCCCCCTGGTTCCAGTTTCTTTCTACGGTCAAGTAACTTTTGTCTTCGCCTTTCTTCTTCGTTCTTTCACTGGGCCATTCCCACAATTCGTTGTCTGATGCAGCTTGTGGGATTTAATAACTAAAGCTCACATAGCTGTTTTGTCCTTGTCTTGCTACAGTCAAATGTCTACAAGTGGTGGAAGCCTGGTGGAAAGTTGTATCTGCAATTTTCTAGAGTAATTAAGTTTCCCCCAGTTTTCTTCTAGGGAATCTTCAGGTATGTATGACTCTTTGCTGAATTAGGAAGATGGGATTGTGGGATTGCTGATGATTTTCAATGAGTTACACGTCTATGGTACAACTGTAATGCTCCCACACATCCGGTATGTGTGTTACATGGTTTTCTCTTTCACATGTCTCCTTTACCCTTCCAAAATCCGATGCATGGGGTGGTTAGTAGACCCATTGAATTTAAGAAAACGTCCAAACCCACCATGGAAGGGGTAACTTTCGTTGGTTTTCATCTTCTGAATGTCGTTTGCTGCTTTTCTTTTGCTTGACTTCACATTCACACAAAAAGAATGGAGCTCTGCACTTATTCTTCTCAACAATTCCAAAAATTGGATGCTTAATATGCAGATGAACGTTGATCGGATTCTTCCGCAATTAACTAGGACGGATTAAGGGTATGGTTTCAATCTTCTTCGATGTTGCAGGTATCTATATTCTTTTACCTACTTTTCATGCTTGAACATTATGTGGGAAAATTACCAAAAAAGCTCTAAACGTATTGCAATTATGTCAATTCAATCCTAAACCTTTTTTTTTTCGATTCAGTGCTAAACCTTTTGCAATTGTGTTATTTCAATCCATTTGGCGAATTTTCGCTAGCTAGCGCCGACGTGGAAGCCGGTCGGCCGACCCAGATCTGGGCTTGCGAGGTCGAGTCTCGCTATGGCCAAGCCTCTGGCTAGTTACCGAACCTCGATGATCGGCTGGAGGTAGGGGAGGGGAGGGGGAAGGGAAAAAAAAAAGAAACAACAAAAATTATAAAAAAAAATCTCAAAAATATTAAAATATTCCCTCATTGGCCGGGCAGCGTCCACATCATTGTCGTCTGGACAAAATTCGTTAGATGGACAAAAATGGCACAATTGTAAAAGGTTTAAGACTGAATTAGCATGCTTGGATAAGTTTAGGATTTTTTTGGTAATTTTCCCACATGATGTTGTCTATCCTGCCAAGAAATTGCCAGTTCATCCAAAGGCACGCAAGGGAACGGAAGAGCAAATGGCCAAGTCCCCTAATCAGTTACCGGCTGAAGACGCTTGAAGTCAAATTACCATATGCCATGAGAATTACCAGTCAACCTTTTTGCTGCTACCGCGAACCAGAAGTCCTCGTGTGCATAGTAAAACTCATGATTATGAAGCATTCGAGGGAGATTCGCATAAAGTTACAAAATGGAAGTGTCTTTTTATCCCACGATCCTCATTCATCTGATTGGTTCATGTCAAGATCAAAACACCCGATCTATCGGGGTCCACTTACATCTATCAAGATAGGAAAAAGGGGAAATTTCGAAAAAGGGTCTCAAGTATTCTAATTTTCTAAAAAAAAGTCTAAAGTAGACCTTATTTTAAATAAGGACGTTAGTAACGGTGCTTTTGCCTTTTTACATTTTCTAATTTTTTCCCGTTTTTCTTTTTTTATTTTTTTTTCTTTCCTTTTCCCTTTTTTCTCCTTCCTTCATTGCAGATCATCCCCATCATTGTCGTCTTCTTCCTCCTCCAACAACTCCAATTCCTATTTTGATTTTTGAGCAATAGAGAAATCCATGCAATCCACCGTCTCTCTGCGCTCCCTCCTCCTCCTTCTCCTTCTTCCTCCTCCTCCTCCTCCTCCACCAAGCTCGCCTCCTCCTCTCTTAGCAAGTGTACGCCAACAACAAGTTGCTCGCCTGCGACGACACCACCAACGACGACTTCACCGAGGGCTTCACCTGCAACGGCCTCTGCAACTCATGCTGCTCTTATTCACCCTCCGATCTACCCCCTTCTACGCCTCCCTCATCTCCATCTCCTACCCGCTCAACTCCCATCCAACCACAACCTCCCCGACAAGAATAAGAAGGCCCTCTAGTTCATCAAGGAAGTCACGGCCGCCGATGAGGTCCGGAGGCGGGTCCTCACCGAGATCCCTTACCGCAATGCTCACGTTGAGTACATGCGCCGCCACGCCCTCGATGGCTAGACCGATCGCGAGTCCTTCAAGAAGACCATGCCCGTGATCACCTACGAGGACCTCCAGCCGAACATCGTTCATATCGCCAAGGCGAGAAGTCTCTGATCCTCTGCTCTCATCCCATTCCGGAGTTCCTCACCAAGTACAAGACATGGCGGTTTTCTTTCTGGTTCTTGATTTTTTCGGCGGGCGTTGGGTGGTTCTTGCTTGTTGTCGAACGTTTGCCCTTTTTTTTTATAAGTTGGGTTGATTCTTGATTTGGTGCAGCTCAAGGACGTTCGGAGGAGAGGGCAAGCCGATACCCACCATCGAAGAGAAGCTGAAGGCGGCGATGGGTGGAAGAGGGGAGAGGAGAAAGGAAATGAATAGGAAAAAGAAAAGTAAAGTAAAACAGAAAAATAAAAAAAAGAACAAATTTTAAAATGTAAAAGATGAAAACATCCCTTATTAGGCCCTTTTTTAAACATAGAGGGCACTTGAGACGCTCTTTTCAAACAACATTCACTTCAAATCTTTTTTTGAGAAATTGAAAGCACTTGAGACCCTTTTTTGAAATTTTCCCTAGGGAAAATTATATCAAAAGTGTTATATTTTTTGTACGACGATCTTTTTGGTGCAAAAAATTTTCGCTGGATCATTTAAATACCACTTTTGAAAATAAAATCAATTAAATATTATCGCCAATTTGGGATGTCAAAAATATGATGCGGTAATATTTTATCAATTTTTATGACTATCATGGCTCGTTGAGGCTCCAAGTCAGCATTAATAGCCCTAAATGACGTCATTCAACATTTTTTTTCCCAATTATAAAACCTAGTTCGGAAAAATCAAGCAAGTTTTCTAAATTCTTCAAAGCCTAATTCGAAAGGCAAATTGGTTTGAATACATAGAGCACAATTCAGCCAGCACGTGGCATGAAGAAAGCCCACTCAGGCAACCTATCGTTAATGAAAATCAAGCTCATGACGGCACCATTTGGGGTAATTGTCGACGAAGAGCTTGTAGAGGAGGGAAGCAAAGGTGAGGGAGAACAAGCGGCGACAAAGAGATTTGTTTATTGAGAGAGATTCAGTTTGAAAAGGGTCCAACTTCGTCTAGGTATAGAAAGGCGCTGGAATTTTTTTTTTTTTTTTTGTATAAAAAAGCCACGGTCGATTAACATTTTATTAAAAAAGCGAAGTGAGACTTTATCGAACAATAAAGATAATCTTGAACTGGTTGTGCAAGGAGAAAATTAAAAGAACTTTCAGTCGAGATATAGGGTCAAATTAGCATTACCACCGAGGCAAGTGGTACTTTCCAAACATAGGCCGAGGAAGAGGCTCAATTGGTAGATGTTTCTAGGCATGAAACAAAGTACCACCATTCAGATGAGGAAGAAAATCTTTATTCAGTTTTGGATGACGAGGGTGACGGAGAGGTTGAGGTTGTTATTTCAAATAGGAGAAGTAGGTCACATTATATGATCGAAATAATAGAAATTAGGTACATATTGTCGGCACGACATCCGAGATGCAACTGAGTTTAAAGATGCATTTTGAGGTACTCTGTGATTAAGAAAAAAGCAATAAAATGCTTCAAGAGCACAACTAAGTTTAAAAAGATGCATTTTGATAGCAACATTGGGTCATTCCATTTGAAATAGTTCATTGATGAGCATATATGCCATATTACTTTTGAAAATAACATCGTTTCTAGTGCCTACTTAGCTAAACACTTCATGATTCTAATTTTTACAATGCTTAAAATAAGTGCACATGGCTTGACGAAATTTGTTAGAAAAAAAGATGAGAGTGATACGCCACTTTGAGTCAGCACGGGAGAACAAAACTAAAATCGTTAAAGGAATTTGCAAGGCATTTATAAAAAAAAGGAGTACGTTGTACGACTACTTAGGGGAACTTTACACTGCAAGCCTCCCAACAAAACTTGGCACGATCACAATTCAAAACTCAGAAGGTGGGTCAAAATAGGAAAAAGAGGAAAATCAGGGGCCGGAAAACAAAAAAAAAAAAGTTGGATAATCCAGACCTCATCGGCAAAGCACTGAAAATAACCCAAAATTCCAATTATTTCCTTTTTTGACCTTGTGCTGCAAGCCTGCAACAAGGCATGGCAAGGAATCTCGTTGCTGAGAAAACAATAAATTAGAAGAGGACAAGAACATTTAGGACGAGCGAATCTGAACCGCGACGTCGTACGTGGGAAGCAATAATCCTGCACCTGGACGGCACCTCGTCCGTGTTCATCAGCTTCCCAAGCTTTGGAAAGTTGCAGGAGCAAAGAGAATTCCACGGGACTCTTTCCTATTTCTTTCGAGGCCGGGCCGGCCTATTTGGTAACAAATCTGCTTCTCAAAATAATTTTTTGAGCAGGAATGATTTATCTCTAATTGTGTTTGTAGATTTTTACTTGGCTTATTGTTTTTGTTCTAAATCTATTTCGTGGCTACTGTTCTCTTTTCGGAAATACAAAAAAAAAAAAAATTGGATGTGGATTTTCTCTGTTGTTACTCCTTTTTGGGTTGTGGGATTTTGAGAAACCGTTCTACGGAAAGGAAAACATGAATCCAACAGCCAATCGCGCTTTCACAGGTCAGCCAAAGGCCAAAAGAAAGGGAGCCGTCTCGGCGTTTTTGGCCATTCTTGACGCGACCTCATTCAACAGCCGAAATCGCTCAGACACCAATGAAAATTCTTCTCGGCGCCTTCGGAGATTCCACCATAAAAGACAATCGGAAACTCTCAGAATCGTCATTTGCAACTCCTCCTTCCCCTTCTCCGTCTCTCTCCTCTCTACTGGGAGCTGGTAAAGCTTGAAGAGAGAGGGGGAGAGAGATGGCTTCGTGGAATTCAACGCCTCTGGAGGTGTTGTACCAGATTTTGGGATGGACAGCTTTCGTCTCTTGGTCCGTCAGCTTCTACCCACAAGTCATCTTGAACTTCCGAAGGAAAAGGTGCCCTCAAAATCTCGACTTTCTCAAGAATTTTTCATAGGGAAGTTTTGGAATATCTCTTAGGTCTCTGTTTTGGTTTTTCTCATGGTGTATCGGCAGTGTTGTGGGTCTGAATTTCGATTTCGTCGTGCTGAATTTGACGAAGCACTCGTCGTACCTGATATACAACGCGACCCTCTACTTCAGTGCCGCTGTTCAGGCGCAGTATTATGAGAAGTACGGCTTCGGAGAGGTTAGGTTCTCAATCATTTTCGATCTTCGGTTTATGCTCTGAAGAGGGTTATGATCAAAATGTGTTTTTTATGGTTCTTTTGGATGGTAGGAGTAGCTAGTCACTGATTGTTGATGAGATCGTATAGAGGAAGTGGAATATTATGTATTGGTGATATCCTCCGGGACTTTGATGAGTCAATAAGTTTCAGGACAAATCCTGTGATGGTGAAGAATTCTTGTTCAAACACGTGCACTGTTGGTTAATCATTGTTCTAAGAACATGATATCAGATGTCCATCGAATATAGGGCTCAAAATGAATTACCGAATTGTGATGCCTGGTAAGATGATTGCTTGGAAATGATCAATGGAAGCTTCAAGTTCAGAAAAAGAAAAAAGATGAAGCTTCTCTTTTTCTTGCCATTAAGTAAGCCAGTGGATCCAGACCAAAAGGAAAAAACGGAAAATAAAAATAAAAATAAAGCTAGTGCATGAGATGTGTTGATTTGAGGCCTCACTCCAACTCGTTTGCTTTACATTACTGTCCTTCTATTGGAAAATTGAAAGTGATATACAGCACACAAAGAGGTGAAGAAATGAACATATAGCTTGGTCCAGGGTTGTGGTTTATTTGTACTTTGAATAGTCTCTTATGAAGCTTTATTGTCCTGCTTCTCTTGGTGTTCCCTTCTCATTCCAACTCTATGAGGATCAACTTTTGATGTGGATTCCATATTTTTGGTTTCTTTTGGTTTGGACATATGTTTTGGTACTAGAATGGGATGCTCCTGTTTGCTCTTGTTTTCCAAGATGTTTTATGGTTTCTGCCTTTTTTTGAAAGTTGGGACAGAGCTTGTGATGTGGTATGAGAACTAAGAGGGACAGTTATATGCGGCTGAGAGCTCTCTGTGATTCTAACTTCTGGATTTTGATGTATCTGAAAGAGATTCTTCTTCATGCGAACAATCTTCTATTCCTTATAGATGATTCCTGTGGCTGCAAATGACGTGGCGTTTTCCATACATGCCGTTCTATTAACTGCAGTAACATTGGTCCAAATTGCAATTTATGATGTAAGCAGTTACTCTGTTCTCGGTTCTGTTTTCCTTTTTAACTCATCATATAAGATCTTGATGCTGAAATGAGGTTTTTAGATTAACCTTCCTTCATTTTCTCTCTTTTTTCTTAAATAGCGTGGCAGTCAGAAAATCTCTAAGATTTCACTGGTAATTGTCTCTGCTGTGTGGTTGGCCACGGCAGTCTGCTTTTTCATAGCCTTACCAAAGCATTCTTGGCTTTGGCTCATCTCCATCTTTAAGTAAGTTGTTATGCAACTGTTGGTGGTGTCACCTATCATTTTTCCTTCAGAGAACTCGTTGATGGTTGGAACCTAGCCTTTTGTGTTTCGTAAAGTGCTTCTCAACTTGTGGATTTGCACAAAATCAACTGCTTGCATGAAATTGCTCTTGTCTCGATCGAACGCTAAGTTTTCAGAAATATGCATTAGTTCTTTTAACTTTAGTTAGGAGAATGTATATGTTCATTTGAAGATAACTTAATTGTCATTATACACATCCGGTAAGGGCTAGAAAGATTGAGATACTTCAGCAGAAACACGGGCTCTCGGCCAAATACCGATGCAGTACCTTTACTCGACTGAACAACTCCCTGAAAGTTCAGTCCATCATTTTGAAAAGACTCTCCTCCTTTCTATTTAAACATCGTCTTATCTTGTTGATGAGGTTGCCCTTGCCCTCGGTCTATAATCTTGGTCGGCAAGGCGAACTCTCATTCCAGCAAGATCACCTCTCTTTTGGCCCTTCAAACCGCAAAACTGATTATAGCCAATTTAAGTCATGGGTTTCTTCCAGAAGTAGGACAAGTTATGTCTAATTTTAAGTGACCTCATTTTTTTTTTGCAGCTCAATTCAAGTGTTTATGACAGTCATCAAGTACATTCCTCAGGTCAGATGATTGATTTCCCTTTCACCCTGATCTTGATAGCCGACTTAATTGATGCTTCAATGCTTACATTGGTGTGGCTTTATTATAAAGGTTTTTCTTCTTTTTTCCGTCAACATCATCTTCATGATGTATCATTGGCATCACCTCAGTTTGAGTTGAATGTATGTTCCATTTCTCCAGGATTCAGAACATTGTTCTCATCCCATCTCTCTTATTCTGTTCCATTTCTCTCAGAAGTTATTTTAGAGATATTATCTCAGTTTGCTAACAAATTAACGGCTTGAATGTAGGCATTTATGAACTTTGGACGAAAAAGCACTGATGGATTCAGCATTGGTAACATTTTACTTGATTTTCTCGGTGGTGTTACAAACTATGCGCAGATGGCAGTGCAATCTATTGACCAAAGTATGCTGTTGTCCATCCAACCAAGTACCCTTGTTACCTAATCTTGATTAATATGCATAATGCAATACTGAAGCTTGCTTCTTCTTTTTTCCCCAGATTCTTGGGTCAACTTCTATGGGAATATTGGGAAGACTTTACTTTCTCTGGTATGAACATTCTCTGAGGCTTTACGTTTCTATCATCTCTTCCATGTCATCCGTGTAATTTTACTTTGTTAGTCTTGTTATAAGATTCTTTGAGGTCTTTTTCGTTGTCAAAAGATGCTGCAATGATTATCCTTACATACTTCGGCAAAGGAATAACTTTCACGCATTTGTTCTTCTGCAATTCAAATAGGATGGGTTAAGGGTATGGATTTTAACCTTCTTTGATGTTGCAGATATCTATATTCTTTGACCTGCTTTTCATGCTTCAACATTATGTGCTCTATCCTGCCAAGAAAGTGTCGATCATTCCAAAGGCAAGTGAGGAAACTGAAGAGCCATTGGTCAAGTCCACTGATCAATCGCAGTCAGAAGAGGTCTGAAGTTAATCGCCATATGCTACGAAGAATTATCAATTGACCTTTTTGCTGCTACCACGAACTAGAAGTCTTCTTGTGCATAGAACTCATGATCCGGAAGCCTTTGAAGGAGATTTTGCATAAAAGTTACAAACTAGAAGGGTCTATTTTCTGCTACCCTCATTCATCTGGTTGCGCATGTTAGGATCAAAACACCCGATCTGTCAGGTTGCATACACCTATAAGGATATGTAGCCTCGGAGTGTAGTTTATTCTCATCTTGCATTGCTTTGCGAGAATATGATCTTGTGTGTGTGTGTATATATATGCTGTATTGCTCTACATGTGAAAGAGTTTGGATACGCCGGAAACTGTTTCTTTTCATAGAAATAATGGATTTGCTGATCACGTTGATCAAGAGTCGTAGAAAGTAAAAATGAAAGAGGAAAGAATAATAGTCGAGCACACCTGTTAAGGAAATTATGACAGGAATCTTTTTTTAAGGAAAACATTTTACTTTGCGTTCCTGTAGTTTCAATTTTCCTGATCAAATCTTTCTATTTACCCAAAAGGTCTAATCAAATCCGTCCAACACTTGGTGCGTGGGTTTTGCGAAAAGTGAATCATTTAAAATTCCTAAAAATGATCGCTCATATCGTTAATAAAAATAAATGAATAAAAAATATTTTCATCGTCTACGAAAATATTTAAATATGAATTATTATAGATAACAAAAATATTTTTAATTGATTAATTATTTTAATAAATATTTAATTATTTATTTTTCACGGAAAAAAAAAACGAAGCACTGATATCTTTTCATTTTCAATTGCTACGAGCATTTTTAGTGGAAGCTCATCTAATTTATATTGATTTTGTTTTTGGAAAGATGTCCAGATTCCTATTGCTGTCTACTTTTCAAAAAGTCAAAGAAGGATGCTTTTGTCTATGTCCCTCTTAATTTCTTTGGATGTTTTGCTGTCACTCCTCTTTTAACTTCTTCCACAAGCACTCTAGGCCCTATCAAAGTCCTTGCTTCTCAAGTAATCGCTTTCTCTCTCTGACCAACCAAAACTCTATTTAAGCAAGCATTCACATCCAATTGTCTTTCATCCACCATCCTTTCTTTCTTCAAGCCCACAGTTCATACTCCACAAGTATGAAGAGAGAGGGTCGCCAGCACGGGATGGTCCGATCCTACCGGATCTTGCCAGCCCCCTTGAACCCGAGACCCAATTCCCGGTTCGTCAACAGGTTTGAGTCGCCCCCAGCAGCGGGGCTGTTCGTGAAAGTGCCGTCGAGGCCGACCAATCACTCCAAGTTCACGGGCAAGTGCACTAGGCCACGCTGCACCGATTGCCATTTGCACCCGGCCTGTAAGTCTAAGGACAAGACCAAAGGGAACAACAAAAACAAGTCTTTCAACGTCGTCTCGAGTCACCAGTTTATCTCTTGGCGGGTCGTGGATGGGCAGCCCGGTTTGAACTATTCCGGGTTCTCTGCCACGGGGTTAGCGGATCATTTGGCACATGCTTACAAGGATTACGATGATGAGGAATGCGAACCTGGAAATGATTATGAACGTGACGATTACAAGGATGGTGATCATTTCTCCAGCCCAACTGCGGACGGATTGAAACACAAGGATCATGACGGCAGCAACAACGATGGCAGAGAAGATGATGACGACAAATTAAGCTTTTGCGAAGTCGGGTTTGAATGGAATCAAGTTGAAGATGGTTGGTGTATGATTGGAGAAATAGACAATCCGTGATGTAGTGCCACTGTCGTTTTTTAATTATAAAAGCCAGTATGTGTATTATTCAAAGTTCCTAAGTTTATATTTACCCTGCGTTTATGATATGAAACTAATTAATCTGTGCCTCTCCCATTGCCCACGCGAAGTCAATCAACAAAATCAAGCACGCTAGAATTTAGATGCTGCTCTGTTTCTCACTCTCACAACATTGTTCTTGAGAAGTTCATAACATGCTGCAGTAAAGATGAGGGGGAGCTACTACTAATCGCACGGGTTTATGAATAATTTAGCTAGAGCTTACGGAAAAGTTCAGCATGATCCGGGGCCTCTCATTTCCAATTAACGTTCATCTACATATTTGGCAATGCAATTATGAAGCTCGATTCTGACAAAATACAGTGGCAGAAGTTGCTCGAATTTGCAACCGGACAGCAAAAGCTCTCTCAAGGTTAACACAGTACCATAAAGTTCCTCTTATGCTAGCTGAATGTTAGGCGATCTGTTCTCGTGAGCTATTAGTGCAGATCGTGATGGTTTAGGAAATAATAGCCGATGATTTTTTCCTTGAACCTGCTTGGAAACGTTGTTGTTGTTGTTGTTGCTGTCGAATAAAGGCCTTTGACATGGTTGAAAGGACGTGCTCTGTACTGCCGTCGTGGTTGTCGTTGGCTTTTTTCCTGACTTTGGCGTTTGAGGACAAGCCCCTGGTGGCTGCATAAAGGAGAGAAACATTCAAAAGTCGACAAACTTCACTTGTTTCTTTTTTTATTGATTCAAAATCCTTGTGGCATGTTAGATCAATCAATTTCCATGACGTTGCAAGTGACCGGCCTAAGCAGTACCTTCTTCATATGACCATCCCCTGGTGGCATCGTTTTTTCTTTATAGAAATCGGGAAGCGGCCTGGCCTTGAAGCAAAAGCTTTGACGAAATTTCCTCATTTCTGATTCTGCTTTCTCCTGTTGAGGTTGGAAGAGAGTAAATATCTTCAAACTGAACCAAATTGTACTCTAAATATCGATCTTGATCGTCGCTTTTGATCCTCTAGTTCCTCAATTCATAAATCAAAGAACAGCTGGCACTGTTTCAGTGTCAACTTAACAAGTTCACATGTAATTCAAGAGAAACTGTCAAGCTGTGCAAATGTAATAGATTGTTCTGTACAACCTTCACTTTTTTTTGTAGCTGGACTTTCTCCTTTTCGTCGGCATTGAATTTCTCCTCTAGCTTCTGCAAAATGTTTTGGGAGATACATGCAAAGTCAGACCATACCTTTGAGAGACTGAAACATGAAAGCGGAAACGAAACATATATCCAGCAGAGTCACACTGTCTTGCCTCTTTTCTCCTTGCAGCTCTTTCCTCGGTCCTCAATCTGAAGGGTGTGGATAAGCTGGGTGACTGTAATTTGTTCTTGCAAGCGCTCAAGAACTTTGAACAACTGCCATGAGAAAAAAAGAATTTATCTTTTAAATCATTGCTATCTGATCTGAGCAGGACTGGCAGGACATGGCACTAGATGTAATTTGGATAAACCATGGTTTAAGAATCATCAAATTTGAGATTGTGAAATATCAACATTAATTCTCCTCAGGAATCGACGATCAATAAAGACAATTTTATCAGGTTACAGAAAGTTGCAAATGGATATTCATGCAGACTTTGAGTTATTATCATTCATTAGCCAACTAGTATATTAGTATCTCACTGCAGAAACCAGACAGCTTGAGGTTGACTTGATATCCTCATTCATTAAGTACCAAGACAACCGCGATTTAGCTCATTTAGGACAGCGCTCTATATGATCTACGGGATAAGATGTCATACTCTCTTGCAAGAGAACGCCTCTTAGGGCCAGTATTCAAGGTCTCAACAGCTGAGCCATCACGTGGCGTTCTGCGAGACAGTAATGAGAATAGTTTAGTCAGAGCAAATCCACTAAAACCCAAGTAGGTAAAAGGTTTCATCTGCTAATTGGACCGGATTGTCAGATACCTTCTGTTAGCTGACTGAGGGGTGACCAAGGAATGCTTCAGCACCCTATTTGCATGTACCTATGAACGGCAATAAAGTTATTCACGTATCTATTACCCAGTTTAATTCCCAAGACAAAGGGGCAAAAATAAATCTGCACCATGGTAGGAGTCTTCAGGGGAGTTTGGCATTCTTTATTTAGCTTATAGGAATTGACGCCTATTCTCGAACTTGCAGTCTTCCCAGGGAAGGTAGGAGTTCTCCTTTTCAGCTCTCGAACTGGTGTCAAATTGCCGTGAAGAAGCTGCTTCGGGGTCGTTCTTGTTCTGTACATACAATCTTGTTTAGACTTACTGCCAGTTGGAGTAGCGCCCCTCTCTTTCCAGCTAAGTGCTGTGGTTGTGGATTTCACCGGTGTCGACGGACTGCTGGATGCCTGCAGGCACACCACCGACTTCAACGAGAAGCCTGCTGATTTCTTCTTGGACACTAGAACACCTTGATCGGCCGAATTCTGCTGAAATGACACTAAATAATTTATGAACGCAAAAAAAAAAAAAAAAACAAACAAACAAACAATAAATAGCATTCTATTAAGAAAGATTCTAGATTCAGGTTATACTCAACTATTACCTTCAAAAGAGGTTTCTCCATTTCGGGTGTTCCACTTTGCTCAATTTCCATGACTTCTTCATGGTTATAAACATTCTCTAACTGCCCCGACAGTTCCTCCGCTACATAACCAGTAATATGAACCTGAGCCTCAGTTGCCAGATCAGCCTCATCATTCTTCAACAGAGGTTTTTCCATTTCGAGGGTCCAACTTTGCTCGATTTCGTTGACTTCTTTGCGGCCATCAACATCCTCTAACTGCCCCAACAGCTGTTCTGCTACATAATCATTAGCATCAACCTGTGCTTCAGTCACCAGATCTGCCCCTTCATCCTCCTTGCTGCGATTAACTTCTTTAATTTCCTCAATGACCCTAGTTTCTTTGACTTCAACATTCCAGACAATTTCACTGCCCTCAATAGCCGATCCAGCCTTATTATTATCTTCCTGGACCTCTCGTGATTCACCAAGAATAGTCTGAGAACTGGAAACACCTGCAGGGAACTCATAGCAAGTGGGATTACGCAATCCAACTTCGCACCTCGGCTTTGCTGCGTCTGCCAAGGCAGCATTTGCTTGCTGCTCAAGCAAGGCTGCAGCTTTTCTGGCAGCTATTTCCTTGTAGTGAGCTTCGAAGAAGGCTTTCTTCTGCGCAACTGATCCGGGCCGAGAGAATTTCTCGGCCTCTTCGACATAGCGGTTGTGCGAGGAAACCGACCACTTGTCCCACGAGACTGAATCCGTCACGAACCTCCCAAACGAAATCGATTGCTGTAGGGCATGAATGGGGTTCCCCTGAAAAGTAGATTGACCCTCTAGTCAGTCCTAACAACCCAAAAACACAAATCTTTGGCCAATGAAGAAAAACACGGGTCTTTTGCAGTAAGCAAGTTAAGGTATGCGCAATCAAGGTGAAGAATCAAGAATGCCACTGCAATTCTTTGTTTACTTGCTCGGTCTTTTCTCATTTTTCCTTCTAATTTCTCCCATCTTCTCAGCAACCAAACAGTGAAGAAAAAAGCAAGAACTTCAAGATCGATGATTCGAGAGAAGTGCCAGAAACCCACCAAGAATCTCAGTGAATCATAGCACTTTTATGGGTTGCATACTCAGTGGAAGAGTCGTACTCGAAGAACCAAAGAAGAAAGAAGAGTTCTTTGAGCTGACCTCACTCTGTTCACCGGGAAGGCCAGAAGCATAAGAGAAGGGTTGCATGAAACAAGTCGAGTCTCCCATGGCTTTCCCAAAATCTCTGCAAACCAGCGACGAACCCCACACAAAAATCCAAAATCTTTCTCTGTTCAGTTCCTCTTCGCTGGGATTATGCGGTCTTCTCGTCCTTGGCTACGAAGAGAAAAAGCTTTTAAATTTGAAATTCAAATGAAAAGCGCAAAAGGCTGCTGCTTCCTCAACAGTGCAAAAGCGTACGTACCGCATCATATACATTTCAATGGAGATGACAGAGAAAGCGAAGTGCATTTTGGCACTGCAATCTGTTTCTTTTCCTTTTTTTTTTTTATTGAACTAGAATAAGGAATTATCAAGAGAGGTGGGGGGGCTTCGATCTTCTTTTTTCAGCTTGCTGTGGGTCCCACGCTTTGAAATTGATGTCGTCCGTCCAACGGTCATATTCTGGGGAATTTTGAATAGCAGGGGGCAAGGGCGAGCCTTGCCCGATCTTTTTCTTTCTTTTTTTAACAATTGGGAAGTTGAATTATGTTCCGAGTTTGGCTTCCGATTTGATAAAGAATAAAACTTCCAACGTACGTACAAGTTGGGATTCCTGCAACATGGACCCAAGAGATTGTAACAGGTAAAAGTCTGAGCTCAAAATTCGCACGGTTTGAGACTCAGAATACCAGGTGTATAGTATTTGATTCGGACCAACCCTTCGAGAATTATACGGGTCGATATCGTTTGCTTATTGCATGACCTGTGTATGTAAGACCAACTGCAGCTGAAAGGATTAACAGAGCAGACTTATCAGGCAGGATCAAGTCTTGCATAACGTTGTGGCTTTGGTAGATGGAGACGATGCCAGCGCAGGTTGAACGACACCAGCAGTTGCTGTGTCACTCTTAAAAAAGCAAGTGTCATGGCCTTTCTGTAAGTTTTAGCATGCCTTTCAAGTTACAAGCATACCTCAGACGACTTCTGGTGATAGTTGAAGACGGCGAATCTGGACCTCACATTTTAGCTGTTAACAGAAGCGATGGTCCGCGACTCGCTTTGTGTGATGGCATCTCCCATCAAAGAACCATGAAGTTTGAAAGCAATAGTGTAAGATTCATCCTAATCTCAATGATTTGGACATGGCAGAATGTACATTACAGTATATCTTGAGCTTCTATCATTCGATCTGTTACATCGTCAATCGCCGAAAAGGCAAGCATAAGGTAAGTATGGTATGACCTAAAGTAACTTGAGGCAAAAAGATTTTCTCCTCTGATGATCATTTAACAAAAGAAAAGAAATACAGGGAGAAAAGAAAAGCCTTCTCATGCTCATCGTCACGACACTGTCAATGTGTCCAGATTCTGCTGAGGTATTCTGGCGAATAAGGAAGCTCAAATTAGACAGCAATTGCACTCACCAAAAATGGGTGGGCCAACGTAGTGCCTCTTGCAACAACAATGAGTCTGGAAGTTTCGAAACAGGCTAATAGGAAAAATTCCTTACTTTGCAAGCAAACATCGATGCTTCACCACCCGCCAATATCTCACTCTCACATTGTCAAGACTTTAAATTGGTTCGGATAGGTTTTGTGTTAGCAAAGAAATATATTCCAATGATTCGACGATTCAACAATGCTTCAATACCTCTCATCCATAAGCCCCGAATGCGACAATCTCCTTTTACTTCTATAACTTTTCCCTTTCGTCTTCTTTGCTTTACGACCAGATAGCAGCACCGACGCAACAGTTAAGAAACCGAGACCAAAGAATATCCACAAAGCAACCACCCAAAGTCTCAAAGTACTAGAATTTGCATCTGCCGTGGCCCCTTTAGAGGATTCTTTAGAGACACTTGTCGGCGTGGGATTGCTTTTTGCAGCATAGCTCCTATCATACCTTCCCAGCTTTCTTGAAATTGCAGCTTCCTCTAAAGAACTTGGGTTGGGGCAATTCCTCCTCACATGATGCAAGCGCAATGCTTCGTTCAGTGTCCTTGCACATTCTATGCTAAGAAGGTCCCGCTGGAGCAGGTTCTCATCGGTCTGATCAAGCGTGGAAGGATCAGGTGGGTCTGGAAACTTGGCCCAGCATTTATTGACCACATCCGAGTCTCTATACTTAGCCTTGTCGAAGCTCCAGTTTCCTACCTTGAATTCTAAGCCATAGTGGAAAACTCTATACTTGACCCCGGTTTCAGGAACATATCCTGGGTAAATCAGAATCTTGCTACTTATGAGATGCCGCAATTGCAACTGCAAGCAAAATTAGCGAAATATATATAATCAGGAAAAAAAAAAACTACTGTGGAACTACTCTTCCGCGTTTGGCTATACTTGTACAAAGAGCCAAAAAAAATAAAAAAACACAATCTACACTGGTAGCACGTCATCAGGAAGTTGCTTATAGAGGTGGAGAGATCAATGTAGATAAAACAAAAGGAAAGGTCAGAAAAATACCTCTGCTGCACCAAAAGAGTAACCATACATCTCACTGATCCACCCAGATTCATATATATCTCCTGTGATGTTTGTGGCATAATGAGCTTTATCGGCCCGAACCTCCTCTGTTTTATGCAACCATAGCATTGCAAATTGCCGGAGATCATCTATGTGCATGATTATTACACCACCAACCTTGTCACAAGCGTCAGGGTGGCGAGTGTGGAGTTTCGCAAGCACATTGTCACAGCCAATGAGGTAGCTGGCATTTGAGATAAGAGTCATTCCACCGTTTTCTCGATAGACAATTAGGTTCTAAAAAATACCCAGGTAGAAACAAAGCAATTTGGTTATCTTACTCGTAAGGAGTTGAAACTGGCCTGCCACGTGCAGCATTAAATTCCCACGGAGTAATTGGCCCTCTCAAGATCATATCAGCATCCAGAATTACAATAAACTCAGCATCAGTATTGGCATGATTAAGCCAATGGAGGACGGCAGCAGGTTTATTAATCGCTGGATACCTGCCAAGACATAAGTTAGAAATCTTTAAGTGGTTTGTCAAGTTCCATGGTGTAAAATAATTTGAGATGTGGAAGTCTGAAGCATTATACAAGCAATTCTAGCTTAATAAATCCTAATTAAAAACACGGAGGTGGAAAGTGGGTGGTTGGCAATAAGAAATTACATGCATGATAGATTATTGACAAGAAATACTTTCTAATCAGGTGAAGTTGTTGAAGTATTTCAGAATTTTATGTATCTTCCCTCAGGGTAAAGTCATGAAAGAATATCTCACCACAGGCAGACTGAAAGAAAGCTAGGTCTTTCTTTTTTTTACTTACGTCAATGGTTATGTGGCTTTTGCGGCCAATTTGATCATATTTGGTTCTATAGAACTGCTCACTAACTTCCAGCAGCATTCATATCCACTCGAACTTTGACCAAAAAAAAAAAATACAAGAGAATTATCCACTTGAACAATTTTTATATATCTACACATGCTTCAGACATCAGAACTTGCTTTTAGCAAAGAAGGTGGATCGACAAATTACATATCACTGATCCATTGATAGTCCATTAAACTTCCCATAAGTGCATACCAGACAAGACAGAGTCAATTCAACAGCCCGTGGAATTAAGTCTCATTTCCACTTGAAATTAGTGAGGAAGAAAAGTTGGGGTAATGATAACAGAGAAACAAATAAATGACGCTTCAACAAAGTAGAAATAGAATGGGTAGTCACAATAATTCTTAATTGGTGTATGTAGCAATACCAAAAAAGAATGTGAGTCCAGATATATCGGCCAAGGATATTTAAGAATCATATAGGCACCTATCTAGAAGAGGAAGAGCGTGTGAAAAGAGAATTACCAGTCTCCAGTCAAAGGGTGTCGGCTCATGGAAGGGACGTAATGTGTGGGAGCCAGGTCATGGCCTGTATACTTCTTCAAGTCTTTGTCTGTACAACTGAGGAGCCTTGTAATATTTCCTGGCTGGCCACTCAAGTGAAAACTATGAACGAATCCTACAGTTTGCCAATCAAAGTAAGGAGTACATTCTGTTGAAAAGATGGTGTGGATTTTTGGATACGTCCTTCCGGATTCATCAGTCAGTTTCTGCTCGACAGTTTTCTCAGCTTGTAGGCTTTTCAGCTTCAAGAGTTTTGGTTTAGTGAGTTCTGCAAAGGTTTTGCTTTTGAGGAAGCTAAGGTACTTTGACCATTTTGGTTTTGCACATCCTCTAGATGCATGAAGCATTAAAAGACCCTCATTCAAGGTATTGATACATTCAATGCTCAAAAAGAGGGCTCGCCTTTTATTGGGATCGGGCTCCATCATTTTTACCTACACATCAAACAGTTTTTCTTTTACATCTTCAACCAAAAAAAAAAAAAGAAGATGGTCAAAAGAAAGGACCGAAAAGATGTCAACTGCATATTCTCACTCACAATCTGTTGTCAAGTATGCACAAGGTAAAACATAAGAACGTTACAACAAATGTAGTCCCAATGCATGGCATAGAACTGCATTGGCTAATCAATACCTATGAACTGTCCACATTCTACACCATTTGCTTAGACCAAATCTACACTTGTGAGGCAGGAAAACAAAAATGCGACAATGATAACGGCACGCCATAAAGTCCAACCACAGTTTCCATACAATGAAATGAAAGCAGAGCATCTCCTATCTGAGAGGTTTTACTTCAACATTACCTCTCTGGGATATGGAGGTTCTGGAAAAAGCCGGCCACAGTCATAGACAATACCATCTTCATGGTTATCTAACTTACTAAATGACCAATTCCCAACGGTAAATGGTAAACCATAATGCATAAGAATGGGTTCAAATCCTTGTCGTGGAATATATCCAGGATAAATCATTAGATTGTCGTTGATTTTGTGCTTGAGACCAACCTGAAAAGTTGAAACAGACTCAAACTCGTCAATCCGAGTTATCTAGTCATAAGAATCTTAAACTGGTGAAAGAAAAGTCACCTCTGCAGCACCAAATGAGTATCCATACATCTCACTGATCCACCCTTTTCCATAGATGTCCCCAGTTATATTGGTGGCCCAGTGAGCTCTATCTTCCCTCACTTCTTCTGTTTTGGAAAGCCACATGGGTGCCAATTTTCGCAGATCATCTATATGCATGGCCAAAAGCCCTCCAACCTTATCACAAAGATCCGGGTGTTTTGTGTGTAATTTTGACAGAATGTTGTCACATCCGACCAAGTAACTGAAAGAACAAATTATCTTTGATAAATATAGCTAAAAACAAATCAGCAACTGAGTAAATGCAACACATGATGTACGAATTCATCAGCAGGAACTTATCCCTATTTCAATTGCTCTGCCTGATTTTCAGAATACAGAAATGAAATCGTCCCACAAACCGAATAATTCTTCCCGATGAACTAAAATAAGAGCCATCTCCCTCCCTCCCCCTTGAGCTTCGAATATATGTGATCTTTGGTAAAGCTTTTGTCCATGTCTTCTTAGGCCTCTATCGCCCTTCTTGGCTTTTGCCTCTACCGTTAGGTCACATCTTCCCTTATGTTGGCAAAGTTGTATAGAGCAAAGTTGTAGAGACTACCATTTCCTAGACACATTGCCAAGGTTAGAGTCTCATCATTTAGCTCTCTCACCTTAAATTGGAAAGGGAGACAATATCACATTCATGTCACTGCCTTCCACTGAAAATTGCACTACTTGCTAGTTGCCGTAAGTTCTCCTTTCTTCTCTAATTCCTTCCAGCCCAAGGTCTCTATTTCTATTGCCTTCAGTATTTTGCTTTACACTCCTCTCTCTTAGATTACCTTAGTTGGAAACAGTATCTAAAAGTTGACGCAGAATAACAACATTGGCAAGAACCATATGAGTCCTTCATGGAAAAGAACAGGAAGAGTACCCATAATATGCAGCCACTGGTCTGCCTTCCTCTGCACCAAGTTCCCAGGGTATAATTGGACCTCTGATGATCATGTCAGCATCTAGAATCACAACCCAATCCACCTTTTCTGCATCTTTGCTATGCTTAAGCCAGTGGACAATGCCAGCGGGCTTGTTGATTGCAGGGTACCTACAAATTTTCGGAAAGACTTAGCAGATTTTCTAGAAAGAAAGAAAAGACCATAGTAATAGTTGAAAGGCATTTGAGGAGGGGAGTTGTCATGTAATGTATAAACAATGGAAGGGGAAGATAGTGAACATGCGCGGTCAGACCAGACCTTGTTGATAGGATAGCTGAGAACTGTTGTTGACAGAATTGGTAAAGGGAAAAATGGTCAAATACTGAGGTCCTTGTATCAGAAATGGTGATGTTCAATTGTTCTGAACTACTTGCTCACTGCTGCACGGCTTGTTCAAGAATTCACTCCTTTCACATAGATTCTATTTGGCTCAAAAGCAGGACAACAGATCATTAGAGAGATCATCTCCAAGTGTGTCACACTAGATGGTATTTTTCAGTTATCCAGTAAAAATAAAAAGCCTCTGTACTCTCTGGGTTGATGTATACTGTTAATGCTCATTTCTCTTCACATGTATGATTCACTTAAAACATTAATCATATGTTCCACACTCCAGCACCATTCTTTTTGGCATGATGGAGAGGAAAAATAAGCAGAAGCAAGACGGACATGCAAAACTACCTCAGAGCCAAGGTTCATGTGGTCAAGCATTAACAAGAACATGAACAATGATGCCACATATAAGCAGGACCACTGGCAACCAGAAAGATGTAGCCAAATGCAAGTCTTTGCCAGATATGGCCTTGAACCTATGCGAATTCTAGGACGTTTAGGGGAATAAATAAAGAACGAAAACCTGGAAACAGATAGTAACACTGAGTGGCCAAGCTTATAAACATAGACAAACTCACTCATACCATTCCGTTAGCATTTATCCATCCAAGATCCTTTAACTACGGCTCTATTTAATTCCCACCAGAGTAATAGTTAACTGAACAAAGACACAAAGTTGATCGAAGCATGGAAGGGAAACAAAGGCAACCAAGACCTACTGAACGCAGTAACATTGGAGAAAGACCAAGCACTATAAGAATCTTACCAATCACCAGTCTTGGGGTGTCTGCTCATGGAAGGCACCACCATGGTCGGAGCCAAGTCCATCCCTCTGTAGCTCTTGAGCTCGTCGTCCGTACAGCTGAGCAGCCGGGTTATCGGGCCAGGCTGCCGGGCCTTCTTGAAGCTGTGGACGAGGCCCACCGTTTGCCAGTCGAAGTAGTTCTGGCACTCCACCGAGAACAGCGTGTGGATTCTGTACGGCTCCTCCTGGCCCGATCCGAGGACCCCCCGACCCGGCAACGCCGTCGCCATCACCACCATCACCAAGATCAAGACTTTGGCCATTCGGAGCTCAGTTCAAGACCCTGTTTTCAAAAGGGAATCACCTCAGCGATCCGAAGATCTCATCTGGGTCGATGGATCAGTCGAAGAAGAAGCACTGGGCGAAAGTCAAAGTGCGATTTATACCGTCCCTCATTCTCATCATCAGCTGCAACGTGAAGAGAGGAGAGAGGGATGCGAATGGGCCTAATAAAGAATTCATAGCGTCACGGGAAGACAGAATCAGCCGCGTAGAGCAGTTGACGATGACATTGAAATACATATAATTAACATTTCTTATGGTCTGCAGACCTTTTCCTCTCGATGCTGCGGAAAGTCTTCATCGAGGAGCTATGCAGTAGTGGGACCGCGCTGGTCCTGAATGGGGCTAAAAGTTCGGCAAGGACGGCGACTAATCATTTTCTCAAATGAAAGGTTCTTGATTATTGATCGGAATCGTTTTACGTATTTTTGCATTATCGCAGTTCATGTGGAAACCACGACAGAATACATTTGGGCACGACGTGATTCGACAAAAGCCACCGAGGAGTTTCTTACATGAGAAATCGTTGCCTGAAGAAGCATCTTCTTTCATTTTTCTTGCATTCTCTTCTCGCTTTTTTTTTTCCGATGATGTAATCACGAGAGTAGAATTATTTTCTATAAATATTATTGAGCTCCGCTTATTTTGAAAAAAATAAATATTTCGAAAAATATTCTTTTAAAAATAATTTCTTATATCTCTTGAAATAATTAAATAATGATAATTTTTTTATTATCAACAATAAATTATGTCAAAATATTATTGTAGAAAATAAAAATATTTTTTATCTCTTCATTTTTTATAAGCGATGTAAGCGAGCGATACCTTCAATAATTTGATGTGTTTGTTTTGCAAAGAAAATGGATGATTTTGAAAAATAGATAAATATTTTCATCGCTCTTAAATTGTTATAAGTAATAAAAATATTATTCATTGACTAATGTTTTCAAAATCATTCATTTTTTACAAAATAAATTAAATTTCTATGTCGACCAAAAAAATGTTTCTATGCTCTGCTTTATGTAACTCCTTCCATGACCACGCGCGAAGAAGAGAACCGAGGTTGAATTCGCTGGTGGAAAATTTTCATTTCCAAAGGGTTGAAATTGGTTATAAAGAAAAAAACAAAAAATTAGATCTTCTAATACAGTTATATTAATTACTAAATGTAAAGTGACTGCTTGTAGGTCAACTACAGATTTGTGACGTCCTTTTTTGGCTTACATGGTTCATCACATCACTTAGAATGTCCACTTGATAAGTCAATTTTTATGTACCGAACATTGCGCAGGGTAATAATCACCCTTTATTATTACATTAATTAACGTTAACTATGGTTATTGACTTTTTGTCCCACCTATACTTAAGAAAATTTCAAACCTCTCGATTCTTTTCCTGGTCTGAGGAGAAAACCTTTTGGGTCGAGCAAACTACTACGTGAGCTAACCTGAAGGGAAAGAAGTTCCAAAAAAACAACTACAAAGAAATTTCGTTGCACAATGGAATCTTTGATACATTGGACGGGACAGTCTCCTAGAGAATGTATCCCCAGCACAAACCATCCAGAGCAGAGTTGGTCAGCATTCTCCATCTGTTCTGTTGCAAGGAACTCAAAAATTTAGCAGACTGCCGGTTAGTGGCGCTTCTTACCACCCCGCTTCTTTCCTCGGGACTTCTTCCCAGCTTTCTTCTTGCCTTTCCCACCGACACTAGTCCTCTTATTGTTCTCGCCATCTCCGGAAGGGGTTGGTCGAAGTAAATGCTTCACATCGAGGACCCCTTTCTTGAAATGACCATCAATGGACTTCAATACCCTGTCCTCGGGCTTGCGCCTCTCCTCCAGCCTCCCTGCGCTGCTCCAACTACTAGACCTACCCCCAAATCGTTGAAGGATCATATTCTAGAGCATGCAAACATATTGTCAGGCACGAACCTTTACGTACAGATTATTAGAATTGAAGTGTTTTGAAATCACCTCTTGCCACATTTTCTCATCTCTTTTCTTCTGGTTCTTCATCATGGGTCGAGCCACGCTCAGAGGAAGTCGCTGCTTCTTAGGTGCCTGTGTTCAAGATAAGCCCAAATGAGATGAATAAAGGAAAAGCTCCACTTACTTGATAGTAAGGCAGGCCAATGTCCTTACCTTACCACCTAAGGAAACCACCTTCTTATTCTCTAGCTCCTTTCTCTCTTTCCATGTCATATGAGAGGACCCTGATACAGGGAAACTTCCAACACTTTAAGGCATGAAAGGAGTATTTTGAGAAATTAATGCAAAGAGAAGTCTGTCTCATTGGCTGACTAGAATGACTAATGGGGCAAAACTAAAACCGGGGATTCACCATAAACATACTCCGTCATACCCCCACAAAATCAGAACACTAATCATCTGCTGTGTCGAATTTAATAAAGGACCCCACAGCATACCGCAGGTGGATACGAAAGCAGCAAATCCCCCGATAAAAACTCAGCCAAGCTCAAGCTTAGATTCACAACGCAAGTCATTCCTGAGTATTTTCCTAAAGTGTCTCTAGCTCCTTCATGAATGTCATGACACCAAACCCAAAGATGGCCGATTGCATCGGCAAACTTCAGCACAGGCATCTCCATAACACCACCGAAACATGACTACAGGTAATGGACCATGGTGGGACTTATGTGTCACTGTTTCACGAGAGGCACACACTATGGTACATGGTGTTGGATTATGTCCTCCGAAGACAGTGCGAGAGGCTCAAATTTGATGCCGTAGGTATCAATAAGATTGCCCAAATGAAGTTTGCCTAAATGTGCTTATCGTATGTTTTGCCTCTGCTTCTCATTGTAAGCATCAGAAATTCCAACAGGCACGTCACCAAACCCACAAGCCTCATAAGTATCCCCAGGTATTCAACCGACCAATAGCATAATAGCTTGCAAGCTCTTGTATAACACAATTTTGGAAACCGTAAGCTCGCATCTACAATTCAAACGGGGATTTAAAAAAGAACAAAAAGGAACGAAAAGAGAACAGAATGGCGCGGCCAAATACCTACGAACTCGACATTCCTCATGATCGCCCTGATGTCCAATTCAGGACCCATCTCCCTCTTCCCACGGCTCGGTTGTTTCTTCTTCGTCATTCTCTTTTGCAGTCCCGCTTCAGCAAGCTCAATCTGAAAGTAAAGCTGAAGCTGAGAGAGAGAGAGAGATGCGAATGGAAGAGATAACAAGAACCTGAAATCGACTAACTCTGGCAAACCGCAAAGTCGGCAATCAACGAGTCAAGACCCACTTTCGGGAGAGCACGGCAAATTACTACCCGAAGCACCCAAAAGAACGAGCACCAAACAAATCTCACCGGTGGGCACGCGGCACGCGTACAATTCAAGCGTCGGAACGGCGATAACGCAGCCGCTTCAGTATGGAAAAACAACCCCGAAAGCTTCCACTTTCGAGCTCGAGATCAACGATCGCAACTAGGGTTCTGCTGTGAAGCGGCCAGTAGATGGATCAAAGAAATCCTCGGCGGTTGCGAAGGTCCGACTGCGATTAGAGCCCTTCGATCTTGCAACCTCAGTGACATTTGTCGGATTTCGGCGCCAGACTCCAGAGGACGACGTTGGGCCTCAGTACGCGCTGGGCCTGTCGATTGCTTGTTTTCTCACGAATTTTCTGAGCGTGGTTGGCCCACGATTTAGCTGTATTCTTCACGTAATTATATATATTTTGACACCATCAACTATGGCCTAATTCCCTAAAAAAAAAAAATATCAACTTTATGCTCCGTTTGTTTCGCTGAAAATATGACCTTCTCGGAGAATATTTTCCGGGAAGTCATTTTCCGATGTTTGGCAAAAACTTGAAAAAGTTCTAGAAAATATTTTCCGCCGTTTGATAAGGAAAATTCGTCTTATTTTTTTCTTCAAAACAGATTTTGGCGCTCACTTCTTTTGAAGTCCCCTCTCTCTTAGCTCGCGTTTCCAGAGATAGAGAGAGAAACCCCGAAGGAGAGAGGCGTTGCCCAAAGGAAGCATGAGGCGACGGTGCTCGGAGCTCTGGCGCCGCCCCCACCCGCGATGCTATCGGCGTTCACCGGGAAGCGGGTGGTCCCTGTCAATTGTGCCGCGAAGGTCTCACAACGCCTCCGGAGGCCACCCTTGGCGGCGACCCGGAATCGGCCGTCGAATGCCTTGCCGACCCACTCGTCGACGTCAAGTACGTCGAGGCAGTGAGCCTCAAGACCAGGAAGGCCGCCGTCGTCCCGCACATCGAGTCCACCGCCGAGCTCCGCGTGGAGCACAAGGAGTTTAGGACGAACGTCACGACTATGTTCCTCGCAATAGCTTTCCTTGCTTGAGGTCAGAGCCATCGGTTGCGGTCGTGGCCGGCGACCACCTGAGGGAGAAAAAGGAATACTAAAAAAAAAATGAAAAAAGAAAAAAATAAAGAAAGTAATTAAAAAATAAATTTTATCCGAAAAATAAAAAATAAAATTTTTGAATTTTGAAAAAATAAATAAAAAACGAAAATAAAGCAAAAAAATAATTAAAAAGAAAAAATAGTTGAAAGAGAGGAGGAATGAAAAGTGTGGAAAATATTTTTCTCTTCTCAAAATGAGGAAATCATTTTCCTTAGTTTTAGAAGGTTTTTTTTGTTGACTGGAAAATATTTTCCGTTGACCGCTCATTTTCCGCCCCCCAAACACAGGAAATTGGGGAAAATATTTTCCGGAAAAATATTTTCCGTGAAACAAACGGAGCCAGGTTCAGTCTCAAACTACCTCCAATTATCTCGAAAAAAAATCTCAACTTTAGATCCAATCCCAAATCTGCCCCAAACCTTTTTTGTAGTTAAGATTTTGTTGCGAGATACTTTATTTTTGTCTATTTGTTGCATTTCAAATCAAAAGAGACAAAAAAATCTTTCAAATTAAAACCATGTTGTCCCGATAATTTTATTTAAATTTAGGAATGCCATGAAAAATCTCAAATTGGTACATCTATGACAAATTTACCCCAAATAATTTTTTTGACCACAAAAAATCCTAAATTGGTACACTTGTAATAAATTTACCCCAAACTGGTACACTCATGATAAATTTACCCTCTATTAATTTTTATTTAATCTAACCATCAAATTCCTTAGTTGGATGACACGTAACAATTGACGGGTATATCGGTTTAGGATTTTTACCCTCTATTTGTCACAAGTGTATCAATTTGGGATTTTTCGTGGTACCAACCCAATTTAATGAAGGGTAAATTTGTCGCAGGTATATCGGTTTGAAATTTTTCATGATTAAAAATATTAGTTTATGGTAAATTTGTCACATATGTACCGTTTTAGGTTTTTTGTTGTCAAAAAAATAGTTTATGATAAATTTATCATAAATGTACCAGTTTAGGATTTTTCGTGGTACCAGCCCAATTTAATAAATGGTAAATTTGTTGCGGGTATATCGGTTTGAAATTTTTCATGATAAAAAATATTAGTTTATGGTAAATTTGTCACATATATACCATTTTAGGTTTTTTGTGGTCAAAAAAATAATTTAGGATAAAATTATCATAATGTACCGGTTTAGGATTTTTCGTAGTAAAAAAAATAATTTGGAGTAAATTTATCACAAGTGTACGAGTTTAGATTTTTTTCGTAGTATTAACCCTTAAATTTATGAATCTTAAACATCACAATGAACTCCGATCAATAAGCTAAAATTCATTGGTTTAATATGGATGACAAAAAAAGTGCGTACAATTTGCACGAATCATATACTCGTCCAAATTTTCTTTAATTGAAAATAAGATCTACTATGTGAATTTAGATTGTAAAAATGTATTTAAAAAATTATAAATTTTTGTTGAATATAGGTCTTGTGGCATAATTATGCCACGCGACTTACCACGAGACAATTACAGTGATAAAGTTAAAATATATTGATATTTTTATTTTTCAAATTACTATTAATGGCTGTTAAAATATATGCCCTTGTTGAAAGATAGGCAATAGGAATTGTTTGGTGTTGCGATTGCTGGGCATTGAGGTAAAAGTCACCAAATATTTTCTGAAGTTGGAAGGTGGTGCATTTCAAATCAAAATTTAGATAGAATAAGCGTATCATAGGAAAATAAATGAAAACACCATTTTGAAAAATCGCTGGCTTATCAGTTTAATTCACAATCATAAAGTTGTGAAGATACTATGTATATTGCGTATAAAGTAAAAGGATCTCCTACGAATCGCAGTCTTTTCTGACTTCTTCAAAATATTCTCCATCAATTATTCACTAAATATATTATCGATGTTGGGCCAGCCCATTAGGACCACGTTTATGGCCTGGGAAAGGTAGGGCACGGGCTTCGTGCCGGTGCGGCACGGAAAGTTTGCTACTACTCTTCCTTTTGGCTCGAAGAACTAGGGGTATGCAAAGGAACCGGGAAATGCCCCGAAATCGCATCGGACTTGTCTGAAATCGACTATTCCAATTTATTGGAACTGGCGGTTATTGGTTAGATTCTCGATTTCAAGTGTGGAATTGCATAGCCATCTATGAGGACCAAACTGGTAATACATACTGTTTAATTTATAATTTTCTAAAGAAATAAAAAGTTTTAAATCCCTAATTTACATTATCTATCTGTCTATGTCTCCATCTCTCGAGTTCACGGCCTCAACTCTCAACCCCCATCAACTCACGACCACGTCTTCAATAGTTCATCATCTCCTTTTCTCGCTATAGATCGCCTTCATTTGTTTGGTGGGACTAGTTCCCAAGTGAATTTATGAAATCTATGGGAGATCCTCGGTTTCAATTTTTTCAAACCAATCCTTAGGGGGCAATTCCCAATTCGAGAATGGAGACTGGCCACCCGAGCCATTGACCCCTGCCCCCCGCTAAAAACCCAGATCATCCAACAATGGCCCATGTCAGCTCATTGTCGAGCAATGGTCAAAGGAACCGAGCAACGAGTGATGTAGCGAATCTTGATTGGACAAGTTGGACAAGCAGGTCATGCTAAACGTAAGAGTGCGCATAATAACACTTCTGAAAATGGATTTCTACTCCGGAAGTGCTTATGAAGCATAAATTTGTTTGATAATGTAACTTTTGAAGTAGAAATCCATTTGATAAAAATTTTACTTCTGAAGTGAATTTTCACTTCTAAAGTTATTTTTCCCTCAATTTGAGAAGTTAAAAAATGTTGCTTCTCAACTCAAGAAGCACTTCTTGGACAATAAATAAATAAATCAATCAAGAAGTACTTATCGTCTCACCCTCTTTTTATTACGTCATTATTCTCTTTTCGACCATGCCCACATCTACCGACCTCCGTCGCTGCCCACCGCCGGCCTTCGCCCATCGCCAACCTCCACCGACCGCCACCCACCGCTAGCCTTTGCCCATCGCCGACCTCCACCGACCGCCGCCCATCGCCGCCCATCACCGCCCACGATCACCACCAATTGCTAACCATCGCCCGCCATCACCCACTACATACCTTCGTTGATCGCCACCCACCGCCTCCCGCCGCCAACCATCGGCCATTGTCGACCTCAACCCATCATCGCCCGCAACCTCCACCGGCCGGCGCTATTCGTCGACCACCGCCCATCGCCGACCTCTACCAGCCGTGATCGTCGACGACCGCCACTCCCCACTACCAATTGTCAACCACCGCGCCACCCACTACCATAGCCTATTGCCGACCTTTGCCGCCACCGTCAAGTAACTATCTCCGGCGGCCGGAGTAAAAAATAAATAATATTTTTTAATGATAAAAATTATTTTTTAAAGAAATTTAGAAAGCTTAAAAATGAAGTAGAAATTTTTCGATCGCCGATAGTAATTTTTCATAGAAGATTTTATGTTAATAATATTTTAGAAGTAAAAATTTCAGCTACTATCAAATGAATTTCTCTAATCATAATTCTCAACTTATGGAGTAGAAATAGAAAAAGCAATTTCTCAGCACAAGCGTTACCATGCGCACCCTGAGCAGCTCATTTATTGTTCATTTTTTTTTCTCTTTTTTTTGCGCACTTCTCCATTTCGGCGTGAGTGCATCGACGAACTCGCGCATGGAGGGAGATGGCAAAGGCCAACATGGAGCAGCAACGTCCGAAGCCTAAACCTCTCGCCTTGCTCTTCGTCTCCCTATCGCTCTACCTTCAATTTAGTCGAGCCTATTCAAGCTCGCTTTCTCTGCAAGTGAAACAAGTATATAGATCCTTGCTCATCGATCGTCTTGTTCTTCGCGATTGGCGCGTGGTTATCTGCTCCCACTTCCCTGTTTAGCTCGAATGTTTCCGCCCTGAGCGAGCGCTGGCGATTCATGGGTCTAGGGTGTTTTTTCTTGTTAGGATCGTTCCTGGCGTCGGTTAATGGATTGATTGATGGGGTTGGATGGTGTTAAAACACGAAATTGTAGCTGAGGGGGCGAGGATCTAGCGAGTACGAGTGGATTGATTTGACTTATATTGACTAGGCTTACGTTTAATCATCGCTTCCTGAACGTCCCCAGAGTAATTCTCGGTTAGTGCTAAATGTGAGTCTGAGATAGAAGGCGCGATTAGCTCTCTGGCGAGGTTGATGGGAGTTGAGTTGCTGCCGCTGGATTGGTAGTTAGGTGTATGTGATTATTTTGTTTCCCTGAGTCGATCGGGTCTGTTCTTCTTCTGTTTCCTCAGTTTTGGTAATGCTTTTAGTCTGGCTACCATATTAGCTTGTTCCTTGAGTTCTCTCTGGAGTTGTTGCTGGCGATGTGTTATTGTCCTTGATATGGTTGTTGATTTGCTTCTTCCGGTGGCATTTGCATGTGTGCTAAGCAGTATTGCTGATTGATCATCTTTATGCCAAATAGAACCTGAAAATGCATCGTATTCTCCAGGGTTTTCAAGGGTCTGCAGCTGCTAGGTACGGTTGCTTACCCATCTGGAACTTGAGATGCTGAGATACGTGTTGTGCGAGAAAGATTAAGCAACTTGAAAGTTGAAATTTCAACACCCAACATCTTATTGTTGGGTCCACTTAAAATGTGCATATATCATATTTGCTTCTGCTTTACCTGTTCATTATGCCTGATAATCTAGATTTTGAATGTCCACTTCAGAGGCTTGAAGCAAGATCAGGGGAATATTCATGAACATGAAATACACTGTTCGAGAGAGCGGAGCAGAGCCGCATCAAAAGTAATGGAGGAGGTAACCGTAGAATACAATTTTTCATTCTTGGGATGTTCCTGTGACTTTGCTTTAACTAAAATACGTACCCTTTCCATGGCTCTTGCAGTATCTGATGCCCTTTATAGAAAGAGAGAGGTATCAGCTTCCAAATAAGTGTAGGCTTCACCCTGATTATAACTTATACAGAGATCAGGAGCAACATAAGATCCATGTGGATATAAATGAATGGCGATGTGGGTATTGCCGAAAGAGCTTCTATGAAGAAAAATTTCTCGATCAGCATTTTGATAACAGACACTATGATTTGCTAAATGTGGTAAGTGGGCTCGTGTTTGCGATATTTTTCAATCAATTAGCGGCATTATCTATTTTGCCTCACCCTGACATTTGGATTACTATACTACAAAAATCGTTTCGATTAGTTCTATTTCAGTTGATTAGATAGACATGATGATTACGTTGATGGGCTGAAGACCTAATTATAGTCTATTGTTGATTTGAGTTGAAATAGAGAACTGTGTTGGAATTTTCTCAATTCTCTGAGATTTACTTCGTTAGGAACTCTAAAATTTTCCAGAGCCAGATTAACCCTGTCACATTCTATAATGATAAGTATTTGTTTGATCACCATCATAAAGTGAAATACCCATTTGAAGGCCTTTTCAGGCATCATATGGTTTATTTGATTTAAAGGTCAAATTGCAAACCAGGTGTAGTTGTAGAAGGTGTAGCATTAATCAAGACCTGAGGTAACAAAGTCAGACGTTTCTGGAAGGGATGATGAAAGGCCCTTGGTTTTGCTTTCATTAAGCAAGAAAAGTATGAGCAGCAAAAAACCAACATAGGTAGTCTATCATTACCTGTACTTTGGCTAGTCCTTCAATATATTTCACTAGCATAATTTGTTGCCCAATTCTTATCCACTTTCAAGTGCAATTTACCTTCAAGTACTACTACGAGATGGTACACCATTGCAGCTAATTCCCCTTGTCTTATAATTATTTATCATACTCTATTAGCTTTCAGCTGATATAGGCATTTGTATATCAATATCTTTGGAGCCTAAGTTTGTGAAACATGACAAACTTGTTCTACCGACAGAGTCAAGGAAAATGCTTGGCAGATTTATGTGGAGCATTGCATTGTGACCTTATGATGGATTCCGTGCAGAAGAAGACTAAGTGTAATCCTGCTGCTGCAGTGAGAAATAAACATTCATGCGAGGTGATCAAGAAATTCTTGTGTAAAGATGGGAATTATAGTTTCCCTTGCTCACTTGCAGTTGCATATAGTCTTCAAATAGGAACCCCCTTTGAATTTGCATATTGGCAATTGTTTGCAGAGCTTAGCAGATAGCTGCTTTCCAGTCAAAGAAGGTCCTTCAGCGAGCCGTCTACATGGTACTTTACAATTCTCAGGCATCTCTTGACGATCGTTCTAAATGGATGCTTTCTTTAACTAGACTTCCTTGCGTTTGTCACTATATTCACAGAATTCTTCTTGCGCCAATTCTGTGATGCCCATACTTGCAACGGACGTCAAAAGCCCTTCTCTAAGGGTCGCAGAGTAAGTTCCAGTATTGACTTTGTTATAGCCATTGTTGCTCTATGTTCTGGGATTCACTTAGCCAAACTATTATAAGCTTGATTTGAGCATGAATAGTTGCTTAGGATCTATAGGCTGTTTTGTGTCTGTGGGCTGGATTGTTTCATGGTAAAACAGGAGCTCTGACACAGAGGTGTGAGGAACGCTTAGGTTCTTCTAGTGTCCATTAATTGTATCATTCAGGTCGAGCTATTTAATGCGGTTATGTAGTAATGCAAATTGTTGTAGTCAGCATTACATGCTGTAAGCTCATTTGTAGCATTGCTCACTTTTTTTCTTCCTGCCCCTGTTCTTGACTACAATATTTCATTGTTTCCACGCAGGAGAGAAGAAGCATATTCTTCATCTCCATGTCGCTTCTGGTTCTCTTGCTGTTGCCACTTTTCTATCTTTTCGTTTACTTGTATCAAAGGTATGTCTTATCTGAACTTGATACTCTCTGGTCTTAGAGCTTACTGAATATTCACGTAGTTTTTGCCATAACCTGTTGTTCTATACATAGGGGAATAAGAAGAGGTACACAAGATTTGAGGCGCGTCACAGAGAGCACAAGGAAGAAAAAACCATCTTGAGTTCGTGGGTTTACAACCTCTTTAAGCATGATATTGACCTTTTCTTCCCTTTCTTTCTGTAATATTGGATTTCGCATTAGAACCCAACGTAGTTGTGGGGTTAATCAACACCCAGGTTGGGTGTGTTTTGACTCCCATTTGTTTCCTAGTAGGTTATTTGGTAAAAAAAAGGAAAAGCTCAAGAGTCTAGAATTTTGCTGAAAGGGCAATATGTATTTTTTCTCTTTTTTCTTTTCACAATACAGACCACGCCATAGCATTCCAAATGGTAAATTTGTTTGATTCGAATTCGCTGTGAACAACTGATCGGTCTTGTCTCTTTCTCTAATATAACAAGTCTGAGCAGCCAAGAGTTTTATCACCTAAATAAAGAGCTGAAGAGTAATCAAAGCAACCTGAACTTGGGAAAGTTGATTGAAAAACTAATGCAGTACGTGACAGCTTCTTAAAATGAAGAGCATACTGCCACCCGATATCAAGTTGACCTATCTGTGAATCAAGATAGTTTTGCCCTGATATTATATAAATCAACGTGCTCCATGGAAGCCGAGTTGCAATAGATAACCCATACTTTAGAGGTTGTTTAAGCGGTAAGCACGTTTATCTACAATGTTCAAGGCCTAAGTTCGATTCATTATAGTTGCACATTTTCTTGAGGTTGCCTCCAGGAGGACGGACTTGGATGCTCCAGTATTAGTCTAGGGTGTCCACATATGGATGCTCTGTCACACTTAGTGAACCTAAGATTGGGTAGGGATGGCAATGCAGCGAGTTTGGGATGGCTAATGTTAGGGCAGGGATGGCCGCGTAGCTACTGTGAGATGGATTACCCTGTTTCCAAACCTGAATCAATTCGATTAGGTCCCGAATAAGACCCGAACTTGTCCTGTAACTTGAGTCGGGTTATTAATCGGAGCCGTGGTCCCCTGAAATTCAATTAGTTCGCGACCTTATTTCGAATGATTCGATATATCTACTCGAATTCGATAATCCGACTACAATCTTACATGATTCGGTTGGGTTGGGAATCTGATCTAAGCTGACCTTTGCAATCCCTTAAGTCCGAAGATTGCTGAACACCCCACCATTACCAAACGCTAATCAATGTAATCATGGTTGTGCATTACCTCAACAAGGACAATGGATCGTGAAAGACCCACCGCTTTAGGCCAAAGAACATCAAGTCTTTACCACAAAATTGCTACGACCTCGCTACATTGACCATACTTTTGATGCTCTTTGGCTCGATCCCACCATCAATTTGCCAGTTAAAATAAAAGAAACATGGACAGAAACCCCTAATAAAAGTACAGTGATGATAACGAAAACATACAAATCATTAGCTCCTCCAAAAAGATGAACATTAAAAAAAAACACTATTCTATCCTTAATCTTCTTTAATGAATTCATGATGCTTCTTCAATTAACATATCCTTAAACAATGCCCCCCCCCGCCCAAAAAAAAAAAAAAGAAAGAAGGGAAAAATGAGAAACTCTTATCATTGCACACAAAAGTTAGAACTTTCTGGCTAAAGCAGCCATGAGAGAAACATAAAATTAACCTTCCATATTCCTTTCTTTAGAAACACGATCTTCTCAAATTATCTAAAGTTATCCTTCCCCGATTCTATATTCGCGCACAAATGATGACGCCCTTTATAATTACATTGATGACGGCTACCACATGCTTTGCACCATCTTATTCCTCATTTATCTTAATTAATCCGATAAAATAAGCAAAGAAGCAAATAAACAAAGACTCACCAACTTGATTTTGACGTGGTATGTGATTATGTCACCGCTCACCGCCAAGAAAACCCACCTTAACCATAGAACTAGACCGAACAAAGAGGGTTATGTCAGATTTTTTCTGATGTGGCCTACACTAATTAATATTGCAGTTGCCGTCCTACCGGATTGGTCTAATAAAAAAAAGAGATAAAAATTCTTAATTAGTATAATATGAGATTGGCTAATATGGGACGAGTTGAGCTTGGTTCATGATGAGACGGTCTGGCTAAAAACTCTATTAATAGAGCTCAAGCCCCTTCTTCTAACCCCGATGCATAATAAAGAGCAATTATAGAACCCTATCGGTGAGGGGCAGTCTCATTGAAGTCAATTCAAAGGGCAATAGAGGAGAAGAGATTATGTTTTGTATCGTCGCTATTCTGCATCAAGAATAATGGATTTCAAATCAGGTACATAATTTTTTTTTCTCCATTACAACGTTTCAAGATTCTAGTTATGATGATTTTGGGTTGCCATTCTAAGGTTTCGTGGCTTATGGGGTGAACCCACATGGCTATTATTATTGTTTTTTATTTTCCACACATTTTTATAGTAGGAGTCGACTTTGGAGGAATATACGTTAATAAAAGGAATCATTATTTTTCTTTTGCGCTCTCTCTCTCTCTCTCTCTCTATCTCTTGTTCATGGGAGGTGGATTTGAATATATAGGGGTTGGTGCAGCGTCAAGGGGTCCCCTCGAGCTCCTGATAGGCCACTAACTAAAAAAGAAATTTTGTGTACACATGATTTTATAACTTGGAGGTTCAAATTTTGGGTGAGTTAACTAATCAGTCACTTTCGACCAAAAAAAAAAAAAGTTCAGTTACTAACTCCACACAATCATTACCACATAGGAAAATAAAATACCTTTGTATAATTTGTTTCGCAAAAAAAAGGGGGGGAGTCGTTTCTTACGTTAAAATATCTGCAGGAGAAAACGAATACGTAAACTAACGAGCTGACTTTAAATTTACTAACTTTTACGTGAATTTGCCAATCTAAGAAGTTATCAATTTTTCTTAATTTGTACCAATTACCAGTATCTTCTTTTACAGATCGCAAGTTACCAACTAACGATCACCCCGACGCACACGTTTCCCATCCCGCGAACCATTTTTGTGACGCGATTCGCCAACTCGAGCTTTCCTTTTGGACCTCGGACAACACCCATTATGTTTTATATGCGCTCCACGTTAAAGTAGCATTTGAGCTCGAGTTGTAAGCATTAAGATGATCATGGAGCCAACCCAAGATAAGCCTAATTGTATTGGAAAAAAGTCAAGATTTTTATCTGGTATGCATCCGTAGGAGGAGGAGGAGAGATCCGAGGGCGCACTCCATTTTCAGTGCTCAGCACGTATTCATAGAGATTGTGAGATTATAGGTTTGGCCTCCACACAACAAAGCATAACATAAAAGTGGAAACTGAAGAGGCAAGCCTCATGAAGCACCTTTGAAGTCAACAAAATCAAATTGAAGGACACTGCAGAGATGCAAGAAAGTTAGCAGAGAAATTTGACATTCAGAGCAAGGGTCTTGGATGGGTTATACCGTGTATTACCGGGGGTTTCGCAGTGACCGGTGTTTCCGCGGTGTCCTCATTCGTTACAGCAAACTTGATGGTGTCTCGCAAATCACGCAATGCCCTCGCGTTGCTATTCCGCGAGGGAATGGAATGTAAACTTGCTTTCGTGACGAGATAAGCGAGTGTTGTAGAGCCAAAGGTCATAGGTGAAGGGATACCTTATGTATATAACGAGCAAATCCAACGTATTTTAGGGACAAATTAGTAATAGAACAAGCATCTGTGAAAGATTAAGATGACAACCAGAGCAAACATGTTTTTGTTTTTTTTTTTTTGACATTCGGGAATGGCACATCATAATCATGATCTCCATAATCTTTCTTTGAGAAAAAAAAATTAAGGGAAACCCATATTTTGTGGCTTGGCTAACTAGAAACACGTATCGATCAAGAAAGAAAGGAGGGAAAGAGGAAAAATGAAAAGAAAACTTGCAAATCAAAGCTCAAAATCTATCTTCAAACAAGAAGAGCTCTTGTTCTAAGAAATCAAAGCCATCCCATGACAGCATAGAGTCCACACGATCAACCCATTGTTGGACGCCACCACCATTGTTATGTTCTTGCAGTGATGATGATGAGCAATTGGACTCTCCGTTGGAATTGGACTGGTTCTGGGAAGAATCCTCTATGGAAATTGTATTGGAGCTCTGCAAGATCGACCTGTCCGGTTCTTGATTCGGCCCTCGAACTCCCTCATCAAGATTGCCACACAGCAGCAATTCATAGTTCAACAAAAAGTCGGTTGCTTCCTCGAATTTCAGTTCGGGTTGCTCTCGCTGTTCTTGGGTGTCCCTGGGCTTGACCTTTGAGAGCACTCCCTCTTCTTCTTTAAATGAATTAGTTTGGTCCACTTCATCACCATTTTTGCAGTGATCTTCCTCTGTAATTGGCTGGTGAGTGATGGGGTCCAGCCCAAGTTGCTTCAGCTTCTTCTTGATTCTTGTGTTCCAATGGTTCTTGATCTCATTGTCCGTGCGACCGGGGAAATGCGAAGCGATCTTAGACCACCTGCGTTCATGCAACTCAAATGCATCAGAACCATTGAGTGAAACTCGTTGTATACCGATGCCGCGGCCCGACAACTTGGCTAAGCAACTATTATTGACAATTCATGTGTCGCATCTCTTTCCGTGTCTCGAGTTATTCTCGACATTCCTGGCCCCAAATGATCGTAGTTCTTGACCAGTGTCTGAGTTACAATGTTTGTATAAGTGTTTGGACACCCGCCTAAACAGTAATTTACATGTACCGTTTTATTAGACACAACTGGAATAATGCCTGAATCACGAGGCATCCATGTAGAAGGATGTATGGCTAATTGAATCGAAGATGCGCGCGCGCTTTTGCGACACCGAGGCATGCTCAGTCTAAATGTCACATGTACCTGTTGCCGAGACGCGAATGGAGCTGAATTATTTGGTTCTCTTCCATCTCAGTGAAAGCACCCCTCTTGAGATCTGGCCTCAGGTAATTAATCCACCTTAATCTGCAGCTCTTCCCACATCTCAGCAGGCCTGATTCATCACCAAGCCACTCAACTTTTTGATCCATTTAAGTTTCCAAAATTAAAGGAAAAGAAAGCAGCGATGCCTGAGAATGAAATATAAAACAAAATTACCTGCAAGTTTAGGGACTGTCCTCCAACAATGAATGCCGTTATTGAGGATGAAGTTCATGAGCTTGTGGTCTTCCTCTATAGTCCATGGACCACGCTTCAATCCCACCTTATCACAACAAGGTTGCCTTCCCATTTTCCAGTTCAATCTTCCCAAGAAACTGCAGAAAAAATTTCTTTCCCTGTTCCCCACCCGAATCCAAGACCAAATTGCTAATGCAACAAAGCCTAGAGGGCACTCGTATTGAAGCTTATAAACCAACGAAAGATTCTGCCAGTTAAGCCGGACCTTATATTAGAAAACAAAGCAAATTGGCCTTGTTCTTTAAAGAGGAAGACATGATTGAACAATGGGGATGCATTTTTGAATTTGATTGCCCAAAGAGAAGTTATAATAATGAGAAGATGTTAGACATATGCCCACCACTCTTATTTGAGACAATGCAGGATGTCCTCATTGCTAAAAGAACTGAATGTGGGTCACTCGTTGACAAATTTTTTTCTCCCCCTTTGTTAGCTTAGTGGGTTTATATTTAGGTTAGAGAGGAGTATTAGGAATTTAAAAATTTGTTTAGATTGATTCCTTTTGGCCCCCAAAAGGCTGGCCAGCTTTTGTCTTTGGGGGCAACTTCTCATCAGCTTCTTATTATCTTCATTATAATGAGAAGAGATGCCTTCACCGAATTCATGGACTTTCTGAAAGTTCCAGCCATGGAATCAACTTGGGTTTGGTCCATTTTAGAACCTTGATGAGAGAATTGACAGATTTGGCACACTTGCTAAACGACATTCATTCCACAAAACTTAGCTTTGTTTTCTACCTGGTACATTGCCAGTTAAATTAACAGAGAGAGTACAGAAGCGAATTAGGAGGACTCGCGGATCTTCACCTACCTAACCAAAGTGCTGTATCAATCTAAGTTTGAATGATAACTGTTTTTTTCGTTGTGCTTTGATGATGCTCGTTCGCATGAGGGCCCCCTTCAACACATCCGATTAGAAGGCAATTGCAGTCGGTATCCATGCCATGACTTAAGCATTGGCCTTGAACTGTTTCTGCTTAATGAGCCGACTCTTGCCGTATCAAGCAGGAATCAAATTGAGATTTTGGACTGTTATATTGGCTCGGCAAGCCCCTTATGTTTATACGTCAAACGATTCGCCATGAAAACCATAACTACTACTCCTAGGTGATGCTTTTGGCACCCTATTATTGCTGATCCACCCTGTTTCTCCACCTCAATTTGCCAAAATAAGTTGACTTTATAAAGAAATCACATGCTTAACTCATATGTCAGCTAGTAAGGAGAATGTTAGAATCTAAACTGTACAGCCTAGCCTATTATCAAAAATACATGTCAGCTAAAATCCAGGCTGATTATGCGGTACATATCCACAGACAAAAACCTCATCCTAACCTCTTCAGCCTTTTTGGCTCAATCTTATTTTTATAATGTAAGATTGCTAAAATCATAGTGCATTTCTAGGAATCAAAAGGATGTGAACATGCAAAGAAACAAAGATAACACAACCGCTGACAGAAAGTCTCTCCAAGTGAAAGAACCTGCCCCAGGTTCTTGCATCCATGTAATTAAGGTACTGTCTCTTCCTCTATTTTCTCAAAAAGATGAGAACTGTCCATGGAAGAACCAGAGGCTTTTCTTCTTGGACATCTGTACCATACAGGGACCGACGGGAAAAAACTCCCAACAAGTGATCGAACACACGATGGCTATAGATGTTCCGATCATTAGGTGGTCATCTCGGTTCAAGTATGCGCATATGGATGATTAGCAACTATTTTGGAAACTTAACTTTACCCTTCAGCGAATTCTTTTTGTTTTAGCCAATGTGATGAAGTGTCCGGTCCTTTTTGAGTACCGAGCTGTCCCCATCGATGTGTGTGGCAGTATCACGCGTTATGTGTATCGGTAACTGCACAGACCGAACTTACAATAAGACTTTCCGTGTCTGATGTTCCTATCTAATTTCTTCGTCAGATGATTCTGTATCAGCAGACAAAGGTTGAATTCTCTTCCCTTTCAATGATTAAGGCAAATGATGATCTCCAATCTATTTTAGTATTGCAAGTGCTACAAATTGGGCACTTCACGCGAACCCTCTGATAAATAATTCACCCCCAGCAGGACCAAATCTGTGGTAAGCTAAACCTCCCTCAGTCAACACCTCTGCAGTTTGAGAAGTTTGAGGTATCATTTCCTATCACAAATCATAATATAAATGAATTTTCTCAGTTTCATATAAATGAAACTCGGATAATCATATTCGGTAGACCATTGTGTACAAGCGTCAGACAATCATTGGTATACCTTTGTCATAAACCGTATGTTTCTTGTTTCTTCCTCCTTGAGCATTGGACAAATCGCAGCCATGACAGTGATATGAACGACTTTGATAGAAGTTAGTTGATGAAGCTCCAAAGAAGCTGATGTGACATACATGCTACCATTCTAAGGTATCAGCTTAGTTAATTTGGATTCATTGTCCAGATAATATCCACTCAAGAAACCGCGGCATCTAACCAGAGCCTCATACTTTTGCTATACTTTGATCAGCCCGTTGTCTGCATGTGTTGCAAGATCCAAAAGAGATAGATAAATCAAGATCCAAGATACGAAGTTATTCGGTCACCCCTGATCTCAAGCATCCAGGTCTCACTAAGATGTAAATGCTACATTCAGTTTATTACGTACCTGCACAGATTGGATCCCCAGTGAGCTAGATGTACAATCCGGTGAAGCCCTTTATCCAATGCCGATTGGATTTGCCGAACAAGTGGTGATATTATCGAACTCATTAGCGTTTATCCATTAACCGCGCATGACATCTTAGAGCTACGACAAAGGAATGGACACTTGAAGCCGTACAAAAGTAGGCCAGTCCGCTAAACAAGAATAGGAATCTGGGGAACGTTTTGAAGATGCTGAAAGTGATGTACCAGGAAGCCGTGACATGCTTGGAAACAAAAACATCATTGTCATCTGCTGTTTCTCCACTTGCGAAAGCAGTGCCAATTACTTGAGAGCATAAAAGACATGTTTCGAGCTCGTGGGGACAGCGGTATTTTGATCGAGAATCCGTGCCTTCTTCGCGATTAGAATCTTCTCGGTCTCCATATGTTGATTGTACCTTCAATATCTTTTGACTGGAACTTGGCATGTTCTACTAAGTGTTGGACTGAAAGATAAAGCATCAATGTTGGAGGGACGATTCTGTCCAAAGACTGCACAAACACCACCCAGAAAAGAGGAAAGAACAAGTCCATTCTGTCACAAATTGGCTGCAACTACGGCCAAAACAGTAAGAGGCATGGTGGAATGAGAATCATTCGTTTGACTGCTTGAAAACGTAGAGCTGAGTCCAGCATAAGTCAACCGATCCTTGGGCGATGTTGGAAGAGCATCTTCCCTAAGCTAGCAATTAGAGAATAACAAACATGATTAATAACACAAAGCGCGAGAAGGGATAGCAGTCCATAGGTCGAGAATAGATTACCAAGGAGCCCGAGCATGATGACGAGATTACGTGCAAAAGAAGATAAAATCACGACACGGGTCCGCAATACAAAACGGGGATGTGGCGAGTGCTATGATGGATATTGATTTTGAGCAATCGACATATAAAAGCGATGGTGGTGAACTGACATTCAAGTACTTGGCAGGAATTTATCACATTATATTCCAAATCAGAGTTTGTAAATGTGTATTCATGTGTATAGCATTATTGTCTTACCGTGTCGTCTAAAGTTGTATGAAGTATAATGAACCAGAATACCCGACTGAAGCTGATTGAAAGACAACCCTATGAGCACGTACTGAAAAGTTGTTGATTCAAGACACAACATAAGCCCAAGAATTCAAGTCCAGTCCATCTTTGGAAATTTGTTTTCGATTCCATCAGTATCACCTTCTTTTCAGAGTGCACCCCAAGCAATCTCAAAGGGCATATCTAGACAGCCCAACATGTTGGCCAAGGTTATTCACAATCTCACTAGTAAACGAACCAGTTGCAGAAGGATACCGGGGCTCACGTGTGTTGGAAGCTAGCTATATCACCTAGAAGGGGGTGAATAGGTGATTTTAAAGAACTTTTTAAAACAATACGGAATTAAAACAAACAAGTTCACAGCCTAGTTTAGAACTAGATCAAAGTCTGATCAAAATAAAGCTCTGAACCAGCTTCAGAGCTAATTCTGCTTAAATCAAGCCTACGTCCAGTTCTTCTCGCTAACAGGCAATAAACGGGATTCCGCTATTGAATTGTTCAAAGGCTACAACTTAGTGACAATCCTTGAGATGATAGACCACTCTATCTTACACTCAGTCACTCAAATAAGAATCTCTAAAGAATTACAATGTATAGATCAAGAACGAGTAAGTAATGTAGAAGCTTTCTTGCACTTTGGAATTTGAGATTCTTGACTCTCGCATCCTTCTCAACTTGGAATTCTCCTTTTATATTCCTTCACCTTCAATCTAGCCGCTGGAAGGTCACTCTCCAATCAACCTGTTGCATGAGATTGTATAAACATGATTTTGTAGCCATAGAGAAACAAGATTAGAATCTCCCGATGATCCAATCGCCCATACAATTGAATTTGGGTTTCTTTAAGTAGAATTCTTCCTTTGGTAATAAATATTATCTTCCTCAATTTAACACCATGCTTTTGATAAAATAATCTTCTTGATTGATGATCATCAAACATGATATCCAAACCAGATTGCTAGTCGTTATGATAAGATAATTTATGTCAATCAGAGTCTCAAATGTGAATCTGACGGTTACTTATGAAACACTCCTCAGAGTCTAAGCTATTCCTGAGTCAACGTCTAAGCTTGAATGACAGATTTAAAGCATGCATAAACATTCATGAATATTTCTCAACATCTGAATGTGGTTAAGATGTTTTCCTTGCAATAAGAAATAATCTGTAAAAAAAAGTATCCATATGCATTTATCATATTTTGAAAAATATGGATTATTTTGTCAAATTTCAAAATCAATTAGGAGGTTTTCTCAACATCGTGACCCAATTGGAGTAGTCCAGGTAGCTCTATACTCTCACCCTGAACGGCGTAAAAAAAAAAAAAAACCCGACTCATGAGTAGAATACCAGACAGATCAAATAGGAAGTCTCAAGTGAGACACTGTTAGAACTCATTCTGAACAACTCTAAATTCATCTGGTGGTCTTCGGTCTCATCTGCACTCATTATTAGTCTTTCAAAATTTCCCAAATGAGGCATACTTAAGAAGACTGCGAGTATGAACCGCGTTTCCCTTTTTATACAACTGCTACGTTTCGACCAAAGATTATCTTTGATTGACAATGTGTCATCCGAGTTCGCATATATAGACACATGTTTGAACACACAGACATAACCACAATGCAATCTGCCACGCTTCCTCAGTAACCTGACCATGCTTCTAATTTTTTTAGCTGAACTCGACTTCAGGAATGTGAAATTGGTCTGACAGGTATGCAACCTGCGAGTTAGTTTCAGGATGATCTCATAGATCAAAACACGTAAATCGCATTGATCGAATAGTCTTATTAATTTTTCTTTCTTCTTTTTATAACTCTTACTGTTGCGCTGGCTTTCTTGATAGTCACATTACATCCATGCCATATTGCTTGAAATGGAAGATTCCGTGCAATCTCCCTCATCTTGTCCTTTTCGACTGCGAGAGCATGAAACAACCACACTGATTTGAAAATCCCGCATAAAAGGGTTTATTGTTAAGGAAATCTCAGCTTTGATGAGGTTATGTCTTTGATGTTGTCCTGGTGATCTGTACATATCTCAAGGAAGCATTTGCTCTCAGTACCAAACAAAAGTCTCTTTACATTATGTGCAGACTATTAAAGTCATGATAGACTAAGTGGACTTTTGGCATTGTAAATGAGCTTGCCTTAACTCTCATAATATAGAGATCGGACAGTTCATCATCTTTGCTTAATTATTTAAGCCATTACTAAACTAATTTTTTGAGAGATTAAGTGTGAGTAAAGTTCTTCAAGTCCTTTTTCTGATCCAACTTGTGGTTTGTTAGGTTCTCTATGTCCAAGATACAACCTGAGATATCTTTTGCATATGCTGCAACTTTTGTTCATCGTACTTTACTGGACGGAGACACACCTATAACAGACTAATGACTCCTTCCGCGGTTCAAAACTGTACCCTTTCAAACTCGAGTGTTATACTCGACATTTCGAGCTCAACTACCCGTTAGGGCTTGTTCAATTGAATGCGTCTACCGGTGCCATTTAGAATGAGTATTGATGGGGGTTAACAGAGAGTTTCGGTATTGAAAGAGTTTACGGTTAATGTAGTGAACCAAGTCAATCGGAATGACAAATATTACCAGGCTCATGAGGTATGTCGTGTACTCTTGATGTGCTGCTATGTAAACGCTAATTGATTAAAAACATATGATTGATTTAGTCAATCGGACTAAGCCTAGATGAAGCTTGTAGTACATGTAGGGGGTTTTCCAATAATCTATCAGGCAGCTTTTTTTTTATTTTTTATTTACTTAGCAGACAGAACCTGGATAGTTGAACCAGGTATACATAGAACTACCCAAGTTGGAGCCTCAATTAGCAGTCACAAGCCTTTAAAAGGCTATCAAGTTCCACACGACTAGACAAGTTAAGAGGTTTGTGTGCAAGTTTGTCTGCTCTCTCACCAATGGCACTAAGGTCTGCTTCACTTTGCATGATCCTCCTGGCGATGGCATTGTTGAGCAGCGCCCTAGCGGATTCCCATAAAGGCCACTCGCCCGCACCATCCCCTCACATGCACGGCCATGAGCACTCACCAGCGTCCTCGCCCACCATCCACTCGCCAGCGCCATCCACGCAAGTGCCTGAACCAGCTCCAGGGGGCAGTTCTGCTGCTGGTTTCACTCCTTCCCTCTTTGGCACCGCGTCATTTGCCTGCCTGGCTGCACTCCTACCGATCGTGCTCTCTTCTTACCGCTACTAAATTTTTCCTCATTTCTTCAGATTTGGAGTTGTTGTTGTTTTGTTCCATTCTTGTGTGTAGATGATGGTGTTCGGCGCTTCCTTTGTGTTCATTACATGCGTTGGATTTGTTTCTGGTGCTTCTCTCATCCTAATAAATTCATACCTCATCTATATATAGTCTCATTTTCTGTTTATTTCAGTCTTAAGATTTCATGATGAATGAGATCATTTCACGATGGTCTTCCTTGTTCATGTCGAATAGGCTGAAGCTTTTTCGCTATGAACCAACGAAAACCTATGACTTTAAGCTCACGAATGAACCAAACATTCTCAGATCAATGTAATTTACTGCACAAAATGTAATCAGTTGTGACTGTTTGATTCGAAGAGAACACGAAAAAAACAAGGGACGTGAATAATGTTATGCCAGAGCAGGGAGATCCTAATGAACAATGAAGAAACCAAGTGAAAAAGGGTTTCAAATATGTGTGAATAGTGCTGGTTTTTGAGACTAGACAGTGATCATACAATTTGCATATTGTAGCTATTGTTCAATTGAATGTCAGCAAGTACCATGGATGGGCTGAAAGGTTTTGTCAGAATGGAAGTGTAACAGAGTGATTTGGTACTTGCTTGGATGATTGGTTAAACGTGCAAAAGAGGTGAATTTCAATTGATGTCGACGATAGGGACCGAAGAGCGCTGAATCTGAAAAAGTTACTCAAAACTGCTGAAGAAGTTCAACGAAGAGCACTGAATCTGAAAAAGCGCTGCATCTGAAAAAGTTACTCCAAACTGCTGAAGAAGTTCAACGAAGAGCGCTGAATCTGAAAAGGTTACTCAAAACTGCTGAAGAAGTTCTAACTCCAAGGACCGCATGAAAATGAGGGAAACTTTGTGTACCATTCCAATACTCTGTTCTCTTCAAATTTCATTATTTCTGTGGCGCTACTATCAACTGTTTCAAAAGCTTAAATTATTAGATAAAGATGCAGGTTAATATTTATATATTCTCACAGTTTCTCTTTGATAGAACCGGCAGATGACTTGATTTACTTGTCCTTTTCTTTTCTGGACTTCGATACCAAAGCTGAGGAAGTTTTTCCCCCTCAAGGGTAATAACTAAAAAACTAAAAATTCGAGCGCCTCCTCTCATCGCCGATTCTATTAGACTTAAAACACAGATGTTCTTTAAAAAGAGGACGTCAAAATTGGGGAGACCGAGCCCATCGAGGAAGCTGCAATCTCTCTCTCTCTCTACCGTAGGCATTTGGGAGAAGCTGAAGCTGGTGGAGGCTGATACTAGACACTCAGACAGGTGTCTAAGTTTCTGACTCTCTCTCTCTCTCTCTCTCTCTCCACAGTCGGCATTTGGGAGAAGCTGAAGCTGGGGGAGGCTGATACTAAGACAGACAGGTGTCTAAGTTTCTGACTCTGTCTCTTCGTACTTCTCTATAAACAAGAGCAAGAAAATCAACTGATTGAGAAGCATTACTTGGTGGAGGGCCTTTGCGGTTCTTGAAATCAGGGCTCAAATTTGTCTCACCCAACCCACACCACATGCTAGCTATTAGCCTCGAAGTCTCTTCTGACTTGGTTGCCGATACCCCAAAGACAGTGCTTCAACATTTTCATTAACAAAAGCTAACAATGATCCCATCTTCGTTGACCTCTTCAACAGTATTATATAAGCAATAACTACACACAACATTTGGAGGAGTGCCACTAGGCAAAGTTTGAAGAATGATTTCTTTCTGTTGACACCAAAAGTTGAGCAATATCCCTCGCAAAAGGCACTTTCACACTCAGAATGGGGCTGAGCCCCAAATGTTTACAAAATTTTGCCTACAATCTGTATTACATCTCCTACTTTTTCACACAAGATATTACAACAAGAAGCAGCAAATTAAGAAGCAGCAAATTAAGCCTTGCCTTGCAAAATTCATGGTTATTCACATACCGTGAGAAGCTTTGAAGCTTACAGTTTTAGTTGACAATTTTCTTAGTGTCTGTGGGAATGCTTTCTCCTTTTTGTATGTGCTTCTCCTTTTTCCTTGCTTCTCTTCTGCAAGACATTCAACACCAATGAAAGAAACCCGACCACGGCCATGGCGTAGAAAACTCTGTAAGGAGCCAAGGCCAGACCAGAGAGAAAAGAATAACACCCAGCGAACTGGTAGATGTAGTACATTTTCATTTCCCCTCTGATGATGCTTGACGAGGGAAAAGAGAAGAAAGTCGAGTCAGGCTTCGGATTGCAAATACCATGAAGGATGACACAGATGCAAAGAACTGAGTCAAGCAACCATGGGAAACTCTGACCTGTCCCAACCCTCTGCATGAAAAGGTCAAAGCATTAACCAATATACAGGAGCATTATGGTGTTTTTAAAATCTTTAAAGGCATTGGGTATATACCTGCCACCAGGCTGCTAGAGATGGGACAAACATGAGTGCTGCCAGAAGATGTAACACCAACAAGCCATGCCGGTGATGGAAGAAGTCTAATTGCGTGTCTGCAAAACTTCTGGCTGATTCCAGACTACTAGAGTAGTTGTCTCCCAAAAGGGAATCCCTGGATTTGTGATCAGAATCAACAGAAAAATGGGAAGGCCTGTCACTGACATCCTTTTTATATTCTGAAAAATCCATCCTTCGTGTATGACTGCGAAACGAAGCCGTAAAAAAACTGTTACAGAAACAATGGAGCAACTCTTAGACTTGCCACAATGAGACAAAAAAAATGTATATAATGCTGCATTTCCTTGTAGACAATGTGTGTGAGCTGGAAGTAATCATAATCAGCATTATGCACTCCTCAGAGCTGTAGGGCGACTAAAAAGCCAATTATGGGACCATACTTACTTTCCTTGGTGACAACGCGACAGGCACTGCTGCACTTCCATACATGCAATAGCAAGCAGAACAACTGCTTTTTCCCTCTTTAAATAATAGAAAAGAAAACACACATGTTCAAGGACAGAAGTATCAGGCAATCATGCAACACTGGGCTGTCTTCATTAAAGAAAAGAAAGTCGCTCCTTATTTTTCGGATTACATAAATTTCATAGACTAGTTCTCAAGCCAGCCCCACATTGAAGTACACAATACCCTTGTTCATTAGCAAATATTATCTACTTGCACACTACACATTATGTTACTTCATGAATTGAACTGTGACAGGTCTTTCAGAGGAGACCTCAATGCGGTGTAATTATATTACTCTGCACACTGATATTCCACAAAGACAACGCTGAAAACTATGGATAAGAATGGCAAATGTTTCATAAATAGCTCCACTAGAGTAGCTGTTTATGAAATGTCATTACAAGGCAAGTTCTACCACGTGTACACAGAAGGGAATTCTTGCAATGATAATCTCTCTTAAGTGCAGTAATACTAATAGAGAACATTCCATAATTTCCATGAATATCTTACCACTTAGTCTCTTTGCTTTTGCTTTAGACTAACTAAATAAAAATGACTTATTGCAATATATCTAACAAATACTTGATTATAATTAAGTATCAAACCCAACATGTGAAGGATGTGTCAGAATGATTTACACACCTGCATAGAGCACCATGACAGCAGAAAGCATGAAGCAAAACAAGTATGAACAAGCCCAACGCTGGATGGACAAGGCATACGAAGGTACTCGCAACCGTTGCTATGACCAGGGATGAATTTGCAGCTACAAACCGAACCACCTATTTAACGAATACATGGAACTAAGTGAACCAGTAAAGTGATAAAATGACCACAAAAGTCCAAGGAAAAGCAGGAACCAGGCAAGAGGGGGAATGCTGGTGGTGCAAAATTATGGAATGAAAGCAAATTTTAACCTGCAGAACTCTTTCTAAGAATTGTTTGACATCTGATTCTGACTGGTATATTTCATTTAAGGGAAGTTAATATTACCTTTAATGAGAAGAAACCAGAAGAAAGATTAGTAAAGTGATGGAACAGCTCAACCCGCTCCCCCAATTGCCACCTGCAGTTTTACCTTCATTCAACATCTTCAACATCTTCAAATTAACAAAAGCCTCAAATAACACACGCAACACTGAACATCACATACATTACGTTCACTCTAATTCAAAAGAAATCTGGAGAGCTGAGAACAAATCACACCTAATTGCTATTTCTGGGGGGCTACCATCCTATGGCCCTGATAAGGCATGTCAACTTGCAAGCCACAACTCAATAAGATGAGCTGGAGCACCTGATGGCTGTTCTTTCTTCATTTTAACACAATATGTATAGCTACTCACTCTCAAAGATTCCAAAACATCCATTAACTTGAACATAAGAAGTAAATACCATCTCATCAAATGAACTAGATTATTACGAACCTTGTCTTGATGAAAATCTGCATGACAGCAGCCACATAGAAGACCAATTGGGAGATTGATACAAAGACGATCATGAAACCATTTGCAAGTAAATAGCAAAGAGTTGAGATGAGGATAAAGCTGATTGGAGGAACTGATTGGTCAATTAGCAGAGAGAGTAGCAAGGCAACCGAGATCGGCACAACAATCAGGGGCAAAGCTGGAAAAGGCATCCTCAAATTTGATTGAACTGCTCTCAGCATTGAAGGAATAGGTGAATTGAGATCCCAAGCATGTGCTTGACACATTAATGCGAAAAAGATAACAGCAAAACATAGAGCAATTATCTGCATTAAGAGAACCCAATCTAATGAGAATTTATCTGAGACTTATCTAATTGAAAGGAAACCATAGATCTTTAAGTCAACAGTTGAGTGAAAAAGAGAGTTCAAATAGAAATTGGGACAGGATGATTTATGTTTAAGATGAATTGTGCTACAACCTGGAATACCTACTTTACTAGTATATACTGGTTATTGCATTCACTGAGAGGTAGCCTTAGCATGGAAATTCACTGATATCAGATCAAGGGCAAGGTGATTCATCTCGGGGGCTCACCACAGAAACAAAAGGAAACAAAAAAATCAGCGCAAATTTAAAAACATACTCATAAAGAACAATTCATCTCAAAACACAAGAACTTACTAATCCTAGGTAGTGGCCAGATTGCCAGTCCACTTAAAAAAGCACATGTACATCAATGCATATTCTCATGAACCAGTCATCATTTATCAACCAACGAATTGAGAGGACCGACTGCAGCTAAAGAACAAGTCATCAAAAGCAAAATCTTTTGCCACATTCCTTATACAATTAAAGTCAGAAAAGCATTTTTAGTGCGACTCGAGCAAGGACAAAACACAGAAAGTAACATCGTTGGCCTACATATCCACTGGAAAATCCAAAAGGTTTCTGAAACATTGATCTGATTGATGCTTATATAACTTGACTACAACACGGAGTCTTTTAGAACCATCACCTGTGAACTGTACAGAAGTAAAAACCTGCTGGCAGCTGCGGTAAATGAGATGGTAATGCTGCTTTTGTATGAACAGTGAGGATCCACCTGCAACAATGAGTAATGAATCCCCAGAAAACCTTCAGTGCATAAAAAGGAAAGAATAGTATTTTCTGTAGAGTAGCTAGTTACATTTCCAAAGCAACTCTCAAGCAATTGCAGCATATTAGCATGAGACCACCAACATACCAGCAGCAGAATAATGGTTTTATCAGATTCTTGAGTTGAACTCCAAAGCGCTGGTGCGGAATCCACAGCAATTGTCTGAACATAAAAGTTTGGAATGACATGAAGTCCTGCCGTAACATCCCAAGCAAGTGCTACAGGGGGGAAGCAGCGCAATTTGCAAAGTCCTGCAATAACAGGAAACGAATACCCCAGCTGAAAAACGAAAAACTCCAAGTGCTAAATCAACATCAATGGAATAAAAGCGTCATTGTACTCAATAGCCATCATTCACACCAAAAAAGTTATATATAATTTTACAGTTTTCCCATCTAAGCCCAAAAAGAAGCATCTGGAGGTTGCAGATAATAGCTCTTGGATGACATTAACACTTCCATGACTCGTACCAACATATTTCACCAAGAAAGCAGGAAGAATCATGATGGCATGATTCCCAGGAATATATGGGAATCTGGTGATATTCCTCTACTAGAAAGGACCAAATATTTTGGAGAATTTCAAGATGCACTGGAAGAGAATACACTCTACAGCTAATATATAGTATGACTCCATTGTAAACACAAACGCTCAACAACAAATTGCTGCACCTTATTAGAGAAATCTATCTTTTTGCTGATTCATAGTTTGAAAGCAAAATATCAGTTGTGATGTAAGGAATTGCTAAGAAACATATGGGCGCAATTGGATAAATTTAGATTGATGAATGCAATCTCAAATAATCTCCCCAACAAATCTATGGAGCATCCAAAAGTTCTTAGAGATTCATGAAAGCGAAGTATGATTTCTATGGCAGAGTCTAGATGTTAATACTATACCATTTTCTAGTTGTCCTAATGTATGTTTATTATTGAAGGCTAGTAAAAATTCCAAAATAAACACACAATAAAACCTACTTCGGAAATGTAATAACTTACAAAGCGCTAAGTTGATGAAAGAGATAACTGAGGCTCCAAACCAGAGTAGACATTATTAGGAAGTCATAACAGTAACATCAACTGATACAACATCAATGCGCCCCCTCCCAAAAAACAAAAAATCAGTATTTGAGCTGGCTTTAGTCTATCATTCTATATTAAGACAAAAATCTGGTTCCATGTTTATTTGTTAAAAAATAAAACTAAAGGGGCAATCTAAACTTGAATCGTATTTTTCCAGTAAAATCAATTGGTACAGTAACCGAAAGATATTTGAACATCATGTTCATCAACATAGTAAAGCAGAACATTTTTTGGAAACCTCCATTTAGTAAACAATGTGGCTCAGCTCAAGATTTCTAGCACTGCATGGCACCAGAATATGTGGTCATGAGGTTGCTGTGCATGCAGGTGGTAAAAATAATTAAAAAAATAATAATAAATAGTAAAATGGTATTAGAAATTAAAAGGGAAGGAAACATACTGCTATTTTCAGTATCACCGGCCTCTTCAACTGGAAGCCCAGAGTCTTTTATGCCACAACCAACAGTTTTCAAAGATAATGTAGCAGGCAAAAGGCCTAAGCTAATTCCAAAGGACAGATTAAAAGCAATAGGATGATCCTCCTTCAAGAATATGTCCTGCTTAACAAGTGCAACAGTCAAAGGTCAGTCATCAGAATGAACAAAATCAAACCATTTAAAAAGTTCTTAGCATTTTCTATCACTAAAAGAAACAACCTTATGAGAATAGCTAGAGGAAAACAACATGAGAGGAGAGAACTCCTTTTGCCCTTCCTCTGGATTAAAGAACTGTCCAACTGCCATGGAAGCTGCTGGAGGAGGTCTGCCCGAGATGCTCTGAATAGTGGAAGTCATGCATAAATCTCAATTTTTCAAAGAACTATTACAGCATAAGGCGAAAAAGCATTCATATGGTGAGAAATGCTCAATCCCTGTAGACAAGCATGCACTCACTTACAGATGATCAAATCCTCCAAAGTTCTACATTTCTACCCTAGTGCAGGTTATAATTCCAATAAGAACAAACGCGCAACAATATTTTTTTCCCTTGGAGGTAGCTTATGCTTGAATGTGTCTTGCCCTTCATTTAATGAGTTTTCTGGACAAAGTTTAACGAGAAAGAGTATGCTTTTATTTAATAATGTCACTGATAAAGGTAGTCACTGGTCCACCAAAGCCATACGGTATCTAGAAATACTCTAATCGGTATTACACTTCCCAAGAAGCTCATCACTGAGATGAGAAATTGAGCTAGAATTTACTTTAAAATGACAAAAACATTCTTCCATGACAGCCTAGAAGTAACCTTTTCTAGCTCCTTTTATCCAAACTTATATTGAAATATCTTACCTATAAGTTCTGAATATATATTGTATATAATATTCATTGTTAACTTCACAAAACTATGATGGTTGGTATTCTGAGACATAATTAATGTGGTACAACAATAGAGCAGCACAGTTTGCAGTCCAAACAGTATCCATATGAGAAAACTTGAGAAGACAAAGATAATAAGGAATAACATTAAGCCATAAATGAGCTAAGGCATTGATGCGTTTGAAGGAAGATTCTATAGGAAAAGTAGAAGAGAAGCGATACCGGACGAGGTGCAACAGAAATAGTTAGAAATCTGAAACCGTGCATATCCTTGGGACCCAACATAAAGACAGCAGATGGAGGTGGTTGCTCAGTCTGACCACCTGGTTCAATCTGATAGAAGAAACAATTCATACCAGAGTTAAAGTTCATCTCGAAACACCTAGCATCTTGGACCTCTATGTCAGATTTCTAACTTGACCTCCCAATCTATCATCTAAGGTTCTCATTCCTATTTATAACATAGGCTCAGTATTGACTGGGAGTGTAGAAGAACAACATCACAGTTTATATTCCAACGCGTAACCTGACATGAATAGATGGAGATGATTACCTGCCTTGGTGCAGGCCCTGATGGAATATGCACCATTTTTGAAGTCACCTCTTGTACTCTTTTATCCACAGGAAAGTTCGATGGTAACTTTCCCCTTTCAGTCCAAAGATGAAGTCTAACGCCAGAACAGGGAGCAAGGTTTGTGACTAGTATGAAATGGTTTCTCCCATCAGATCCCTACAGATGAAAAAACTTTATTCTGCTTTATCTGAAAAGTGCAAAATCTAGTCATGACAGTCACCCGACATGCTAAGCCAACAAATCATTAGGCTGCAACCCTACGACAGTCATCCAACATGTGATAAATCTAAGAGTCATCCAACTCAGTTACGTCCATAAAGAGGCAAGAACCAATGAAGGTCATTTTGGCATGCCACACAGTTCTTCCACTATTTAACTTATAAGTAAAGAGAAATTCACTATGAGGCACTAAGGGTTGCCAACCCATGTACGAAAGGAGCCAAAAAATAAAAAGATCTCAGTGCCAGATGTCACGGCACTGCTATGTGCATGTCATGTCATTACAAAACTTCCACTTGGACAGATAACTTTTCTATCAAAACTTTGGCATACCATGTGTGCAACATAAACAAGTTACTGATTTTGGGAAGTGACACTCACTACTAAAATTAGCATTAATCCAGTGGAACCGAAAGTGACCTCAAAGCTAAATGGCTATCGTTGTTATCTTCCCAAATTTTATTCATGTAGAAGTTCAAAGATGACAATGCAAACTGTGGGTAAACAAGGGTTAAGCTAACCAGTTTTTGAATGTCCAACCATCGTCTTCTCCCATCCATTGCTAAAACTGTAACTGTTTTCGTTTGAATGTATAGGTCCCTTTCAAGGCCATCATTACTCCATTGAACATTGGCTGGACATTCAGGTAACATGTGACCTTGAGATCCTGCAATGAAGACACATAATACGATAAAGCTGTACCAAGACAACCCATTCATACAAATAAAAAATAAAACTAACAAAAGGAGATGAAGATGTGGCCTCCAATAAAAGGGCTGTAGACTTCTTGACTTAATAACTGTCATGAAATAATCCAGTAAAACCTCCAATATCCACCACATAAATAAGAGAATGCAAAAACCCACAGGTTTCTTTGAGAACATTTCACAGCTAAAGTACGATATATCCCATACCTAATGCCAATGTGCCAAATAGTAATCAAATATACTTTACAGACCAAAACAGATCAAGATTATTTGAGGATACAGAGTCAAAAGTAGATTGCTCTAATATATCTCCGGTTAATGCAATGTGCCAAATACTAATCGCACATACACAAACAAATTAAGAATAGCCAAGGATGAAGAGTCAAAACCAGATTTCTCTTTAAACGTTCCATTTTCAGTTCTTCTATTTAAGAAGAAACAAAAGCAAAGGTCAATGTATGTAGGGTATCACACTTCTGGATATTCTAACGATTTCTAATAGCACATTCGTTGCAAGATCAAAACAAGTTCAAGAGTAATGTAACTCTTTAAAACAATTATCGGATTACAAACAGAATCAACTCTTCTTAGAACTTTCCTATTAAAGTCTAATCATCTCCCCAGTTTCTCGAGGCAATTAAACCTGAAACGCACAGAGATTTTACTCACAAATTAAAAAAGAGGAGTAATTTAAGATAGGGGCTTTAGCAGCCTAACCTCTTTCACCCATAGTGGGAAAAAGACTTGACTGCGTAGATTTTTGCGATTGCTTCATCTGATTAAAACTTTGCGCTATGCCACTCCGCAGCATTTTTGTGAATATTGCTAGTCGTTTACGAGTATCATCATAAGGCTGACCCGTTTTTGAGTCTATCAAGCTGAGGAGGGTGTGTGATACCTAAATAGCAGCAGATGTTCTCAGAAGTGTATGATACATATCAAAATGGATTTCCAATTTTCCAAAGAAAATTGCACTCACTTGTACAACTAATTGATTGCACCACAGAATAACCTGATGTTCCATTGATAGCCACACATTTTTCATGCTTGTACTAGTGATCATAAAGCCATGAGCGCTTGGAACAATACCTTCAAGTGATTCTAACTTTGAGCGAACCTGGAAAAGCAAAAAAGAGGATAAGCAGAATATCATCATTAAAGAACTGAAAATTGGGTGAACCATCAATTACATATACAATTATGAAGCATGTCAAAGAGTGTATCGTGTACCCGTGCACGCAATTGCACAAGGTCATGAAGGATTGTGTGTGACTTTGTGCATGGATATGTACATCATAACAAAACACGCACTCTACAAACAGAAATCTAGAAAAACATGTAGTAAACCATCAGCAAAAGTTGATCCTCCCAACATTTTAGCTGAGCTTCTGTCCTATGAGCGGACTTAAATATGAAAAATTGTAAACATTACTCTTTAAAGTGCGAAATGTAGAGTGTCATCTAAGTTTTTACTTTTTTGCAGTGAACTCATAAATATGACAGATTTCCATCTTACAACTTCGCAACATTAGCTTCTATAAAACCCACACCAAAAGCTAAAATCCATGATTAAAGCCAAAAATCACATCCAAAATTGTAAGTCATCCAAGTAGGTGAAAAACTCTTTGATGCACCCCGTGCATCTCGGCCCTAGGACATAGAAGCCAGAGACACATATTGTGCGATGTACCCCACAATCTAAGGGACGAGATGCACTCAAAGTAATGTACACAGTGCACCTAATAACTGCTGAAAGCATCTATGTAGTAAGCCCACAGATTATCGTTCAAAGGGAAGTAGACTACTCAAGACATCTAGGTTGCCACTCTGACTCCCTGCTTTACCATCCATTTCCTAAAAAGCAAGTAAAACAAGTCTTGAGTATCCTTCCACGATGAGTTAAAATAGAAGAAATTCCTGCCCATACTGCACTTCAGATGCAAATTCTTGACCCTAGTGACAGTAAAGGTTGAAGACAATTGCTTACCAAAAAGAAAATTTTGTAGAGAATTTGCTTTAGTGTCTGGACCCAAGCAGGATGAAGGCAAGGATACTCTTAAGCCCCTCTTTGTATTCCTATCACCAGTCCTAAACAAAATGTCCGTGAAAATTTTAATCTTACCTCACATCTTTGACATCTCGGGAAAATATTAAAACCTCTATATCTTCCCCTCCCCCTTGGAAATCTACTATTATATTACTGAGAACTGCCTGAAGATGGTTTAACTGCCCCATGCCAAAATTAGAAACAGCCCTAGAAAAAGTGCCACGCCACAGTCAGGCAAGAAGTTTCTATTCCCAAGAAGATTATATTTCACTTCCCACTTGATTAAATGACGTCCATATAAATTGTAATTACATTCATATTGCATCCCCAATTGTAGCATGCATTGAAGAAGGGATAACTTAGTTCTCCCAAGTGGTCAATGTCATGAACGATGAAATAACTTGCACAAACAATACATTCTTATTTTACACATACAACATATTTCTACTGAATAAAATACCAATTTTATTTTTCTTAAGGCCTCCACGTAATTGAAATATCGACCAAGGAATGCAATTGAAACCAAAGCAAGCAACGGCAGATCTGTGATGAAGAAATACCTGATAATCATTAATTCCACCAGTAATAGAGACTACGACAACTTTAGATAGTGCAGGATCAGACACCTGATGCCCGGCTTGATTGGTTCGCACCTCATAACCTTTTCTCCACTCTTCATTTACTCGGGCAAAATAGTGCCCCAGTGATGGCTGCAATGCTAATGGAGGAGACCTACACAACACATTTCATCAAGGACAAATAGATACAAAGGAATGTAGAAATGAGCTAGCACATTAACGGCAACAGAGCTCACTGATGTGGACTGGAAAGCGTTAAAACAGTTTCAACAGCTGATTTCCTGAGATGTGGGTGAACAATAGCTGCTCTAGCTACAAAACCACCCATGGAATGGCCAACCAATATGACACTTTTTGGCAAACTCCCAGAGGTTGCAGCACCTTCCCTTGCACGAGCATCCCGAGACTCTTTGTATTGATCCAATATCTGCAACATTAATGGTGGAGAAGTTAACAATGATATATCAACTGTTATTAAGCCACGAAATCATTATGAATGACTCTTCCTCCTCCTCATCCTTCTGTCACTGCTGCTATCCTATTATCACTTTAATTGCCACTCCAATAACTAATACTGCTATAAGAAAACTGTTGTATAATCAACATGCACGTCATTAATCAATTTCCCTATGGCCTGATGGCCTTGTGAGCACTCTCTCAAAACCCAGGTCTGGGGTTCTAAAGTTGGTAGGGAGAGAAAAAAAACACGCATGTCATTAGTATAAGAGAGCCATCTGAGGACTGCAAGGCCATTAAAATCAAATGTTGACTCCATAGCCTAGTATAACAAGGAGCATTGAATTCAGAACATCAATGGTTTTAAACAGGAGATTCTACAGCAAGCTCAGTAAGTTGGCTTAAGTAGAGCAAAGATATTGATCAGCTAATACAGCTATGGAATTATGACAACATGCATGTATTTAAGCTTCCTTTTGGAGCACTCTTTTTAGTGTTGAAATTCATCATGATTGCTTTCTCAGAAGCTTATCTTGAAACTCAAACCTTCAATTTGAGCAAGCTACCAAAATTGGCATTACAAACTTTGAAGGCGTGATGTTGGGTTAATCATATTTAGTAAGAGGCAGAGACAGATGGATAGACAGAGATAAAATGGAATCTGTGAGAAATGTATATTTTCCTCAGAAGTTCTAGAATTGAATCAAGGGCTTCCAACCAAAGCAACGTTTACCAACTACGAAAAGTAGCAGCCCTAAACACAAACGTCGGGACCCCTTTCCTATGCTCGATAAAAGGAATGAGAGAAGCTCCAATAGAAAAATATTGGTTACGAATTCGGGTGGAGCACGTAACTCTTTTTTATTCCTAGAAATGTCTCCAAGCTAGACAAGATAGTCATCCAGCTTCATAAGGCATATATAGAATCGGTTCTAACATAAAGTAAGAGCCTAATTTACCATCTCGAGACTATTTATATCATTCTACTATCTGCAACAATAGTTAATAATCATCATTTGATGATCTTAATTTAAAAAACTATCCAACATCCTCTTCTCAGTGCGACCATTATTTCCAAATGATAACGTCCAATAGCCTAACTAATTCTTAGACATCCTCCTGTCACTCCTGCTACTACTACTCATCCTCCTATGATCCTGTTGTTGCTGGCCGCTCCTCCTCCTTCTCCTCTCACTTATTATGTTCCAGATTCTATTTTTAAACCTATGGCAGCAGTGTCATCAATGTCAACATGCATGTTGCCAGGATAAGAGAGCGTCCAAAGGTCAACTATAAGGCGAGCAAAGACGACACAGTAGCCCGAAGTTTACTATGAGCAATAGAGTCAGAACACAATTGACTTATAACAAGAAATTCTTCAGAAAGTGCATTGAGTCAGAATCAAGTCAGGCAGAGGGAGAGGTGCCATTAAAAGCTTCTGAACAAAATCACAGTTCCTACTATGTGTTTAAGCAAAGTTCTATTTCGGAGTTGATATTTCACCAGGATAACAAGGCAATGAAAACATTTTAAGTTTAAAAGTTTGCATTATTAAAAGTAGCACGATATAGTTCCAAAGCTATTTGAGCTACTGATGAGCTTCATGATATGCAAAGAGAACTGGCGATCAAAGAAAAGTAAAAAACCTAACTGACAGTTCTACACTTTAACACAAGCACACGAAAAAATTTCTTGAGCCATTTCAAGACACCCTATTCTTCTGCGCCATGAATAGCAATTTAAATATCATCATTCCTGTGTAGTCAAGCCTTTCATATTACGAAAAAAGATGGAAAAGTAGCAAACTAGATACCCTGTGAATGGCATATACAACATATTCAGCGTGTTCTTCAAGTATTCGACCATCCATTGCAGAATGTTCACCTTCAAGATCCACAGCGAACCAATCCAACCGACGTGAATATTGACTGGGTAACTGCAAGCCTGCTACATCCATCTCCAGTCCTCCTTCTTCAGGAGTTAGGGAAGCTTCCTGGTAAAAGGTACGCTCAAGAGGGCCTCCTTGATATGCCCTATCGGATTCTGCTCCCAGAGATCGCACCTGAAATGGAGGGTAAATAACAGATTCTTAAGCCTCAGACTCTCAGCGTATCCAAAAGATTGAGTCACCGATGAATTACTGAATCACAATAAGAAAATCAAATGTACGTGAACTGCTAAAAGCCAAGAGCCATTTTCCCCCCTTGCCAGCGAACACTTTGTAGTGGATAACAACCTTAAAATTGCATGCAAAATAAATTGAGAGTGCTCAAGAGCCAACGCCCATTCACCCAGCAGATATAGACAGGTACTCATATTCCTACAGTGGCAAAATAATCAGAGCATAGATTCTTGGCTTAACTATTTCAAGCAAATTAACTCCAATTCAATAGCATTAAACTTGGCTCCACAATTTGTTTATAGGTCCCCTAACCTAAACAACTCAGAAAGTTATAACCTCAGAAAACTGTAACATCTCAAAATACTTCCACTTCAGCAAATTGAATTCATGCCTCTTGTTAGATACGAAAAGTGCAACACTTTCCTTCTAGATGGTATGAGTAGAAACTTATAAGAAAACAAGATGAATGTCGCCAACAATCCTCTACTATGAGAGGGAATCCATTTGGCAAGGCTTGAAACCAGGGGAAAAACTACAATTTTCGAAGTAGTTGGAATTCATAAATCACCTTCCAGACATTCCTGTCGAAACATGTAAGAATATCCAGAACTTATCCATAGGAAATGAACAATAAACTCAAATCTAAGGATAATATTGCCGAAGAATAAACCAGAAGCAAACTGACAAACATGCCCGACATATGGAGTCAGGGAGGGAGTCATGCACACAAGGGATCCTGCATAAAAAAGATTTTGCAACATAGGACTGTATATAGTGACAACTCACTGACGGCATTGGAACTATTGTTGTATGTGTACTTGCCATGGGAGGGAGGACGGAAGTTGGATCATTTGGTAATTGCAAATTGGCAAACCCTAAATCAATGCTATATGATTTGTCACAGCAAGGAACAACTGAATCACAAGTAAGAGCCTGAATTCCCTTTTCTAGCCTCTGTCAAGAATTTGATCTTGCCAGTCGACTAGCCAATGAATTTCTTAGCCCAGCAACTCATAGCTTCCCTCTCAGCTATAGCTACTAGAAGCATACACTATGCCCGAATTATATTCATTATTGCTACCTTAAACATTTATCAAAAACATAACAGTAAATACTAAAATGCATGCGGTAGTGGCGGCATTTGGGGAGGGAAGCAAGGTACTAGTAAACTCAAGCTGAACAATACTCAGAAATGGCTTGCCTGTTTGTAGCTACCGCCATTGCCTGGAATGAAAAGAACCGGCACGCCATTGAGCTTCTTGAGGTGATCTGCGAAATCAATCTTCTTCCACCCTTCATGATACAGATACAGCCCGTACTTCCCCGACGAGACATTTTGTGGTGACGAGATTGGGATATACGTTGGGTACATATATGTCATATCACATCCATTAGACACAGGTTTCACCAAACCATAAAAACCAAGAATTGCAACCAGTATGGCCAAAATGACCAGAGTCAGCACCCTGCACCTATCTTTCAGATCTTTCATTGCTTTCTCTTGGCATTATCCTTCCAGGTCCACCATAAAGACTAACCCTTCACAAAATAATAATCACTAAATGAAGTTACATTACTAGCTAACCGGCAATTTCAAAGACGCAATCCACCTAAAATATAAGCAGATCACTGCTGATTTCTTGCAAAATCAGAAACATCAGACAAAAAACACCATCCTACCATCGTCAGTTGAGTTAGAGTACGATAATGGTCGAAAGAGTAAGTAAGCCATCACAACAATCTACACAAGAACGAAGCCACGGAAGCAATCAATAAAACTTGTGCGACACGGCGCGAAAGCCTACATGCATAAGCACGAATACGCAGCTGAGCAAGCTCACGTCCGAAGCACAAGAGCTCAAAAACAGGGTTTCGAGATCCAAAACTCTGAGGAAACAGAGAGATCTGAACAGCAAAATTTTACAAGTTTCAAATCGAAGCTGAGGCCAAATCGACACCACCGAGCGACGAGAATTGGAGGAAGAAGGTGTAGTTTTGAGAATACGGAGCAGAAGTGCACCTGACGCGCCGACGCCGCCGGAAAACTTCCCCTGAAGAACGGCGATGGTCGTAATGCGCGCTGCTCGAGGGGCTGAGATGGCGAATCTGCCACGGTGAGGACTACGGAATGAACTGAGGAGATTGGCTGGTGAAAAAAATGGAAATACGCTGCCCGGGAATATATGGAAAAATCAAGAGGAAAAACAAAACAAGATTTATCAAAAAAGTAAAAACTATAGTTGACGCCTTGACGGGGTCAATTCCTGTTAAATCAAATGAAAATTTTTTCCCAGCTATTTCCTAACAGACTTGATCCAACGGGCGTTCCTAAAATCCGAGACAGAGATGAGATGATAATTTCCTGATTCGTTCAATAAAACCGGTTCCCATATGTCGGAGATTTTTTTAATGCAAGTGTAGGGTGTTGGCGAGATCGACTCGACAAGATACTCGAGTAGCTCGAGCTTGGCTTCCCTTCAATCTCGAAAAGTGCCTCGAGTCAAAACCCAAGAGAGTAACTTGAGTAATTATACTAAGTTTGGTTTTGGAGCAAGAGATAAAAGATTGGCATAGGAATTATGATGGAAGATGTGCATGATAACCATTTTTTTCTCTGTTTTTCTATTCCGACGATCGGGTTTAGAATAAAAATCTGTTTAGTAACACAATTTCATCTTTCTATTTTTAGGATAAATTTTTAGCCCGGATATTAGTTTGGAATAGAAATGAGAAGTATAAACTTTTTTACTTTTTTTATTTTCGAAATAGAAACATAAATAAAAACTTTTATCGTCATCGGTCCCCGACCGTCATCCGCCGATCGACATCCACCATCCACCGGTCTCTAGCCGCAGGTTGTTGGTCACCATCAACCATCAACTAGTAGTCATCCGCCATCCACGGATCGCCGCAATCGTAACTCTGTCTTTCATAACAACCCTAGCCTCCATCACAATCGGTTAATTCGCCGTAGTAAGGCAAAATTCAATGTGATTGCAACTTGTAATTTGCCATATGATTGTCTAAAGGCTTTCGCAATTTTCTCAATTTATGTTGTTACGATATGTAATTGGCATGAATTTATGTTCATAATTTATGCTTTCGATGGAGAATTGACAATCCAGCGCAATGTATTAGACAACAAACGAAAAGCTCAAATCTAGATAATTGTTCTCTTTTTCTTCCGTTGTTTGTTTTCTCAATATATATTTGTTGCTCCCGACTTTATCTTTCACACGATACGCGATTACGTCCATATTTTTCCCGTTTTGTTTATGAAACCCCTCATTCATGGAACAAGAATGCTAAGGTAATATGCTCGACACGCTTTGCGAGTCCGCCTCCTAAAAATTTTCAATATTCGGTCGGAAGAACAGTTGATGAATGCACGCAGATCGCTCGATTCTACTTTAAAAATCATAGGAGATTGTTTACCAACGCGACGACTCGGTTTGTTCGCAACACAAAAGATCATATCAGCGCACGCGGGAAATTGTGAACGCTGCCAAATAAAAAAAAAAAAGAGTGCAAAAACTTTCATTTTATTTTTCTTACATGATTGACTTAATCCATCACGTATGCAATACGTTAGACCCAAGGACCCGACTACGAGTCTACCAAGGCAACCAAAACAGCAAAACAAAGAACTAAATTACAGGTAAGATGCACATTGGGGGCAAACCAAGAGCATCCAAATGAAAAGGGGGAAAACGGAAAACCACACATGCAATGTCAATCTCTTGAACCGGGCCACGCCGGTCCAATCTCATTGAACTTTGCTCCCTCAAATGCTTCCAATATTTGAAGGCATGCCTCACCCACAAAAAGACCAACAAGACCCTTTGTGGCCTCCACATACCATGCAACTTTTGCCCTACCAAAAGGGCCATTCCCACTTGTATCCCTCCTTCAACCTCTTCCTATGTTCTGGTTCCATCTTCTGAGAATGAAGAAGCTCGAAACCCTAATGATGGGTATTTATACGCCCACGAAAGTGGGTGTCCGTCCTAGTGGCAACAACATAGAGCAAAGCAAGCATACTATGGAACCTACACTAAGACAGAGGCTCATTAAAATAATTCACCTGATTTTTGGAGGGTTTGTGCTTGTCAGCCTGTCTAAAGACATTGCTACATCATGCCTCGGTGGATTTTGGGAAGCCAATGTATCCGACGGTGATAAGCGAAACAAGGCACCCGAGGATTTGCTTCATACTCGACGCCGATTCCCTAGATTACAGCGATCAAGACAAATTTGTCAAGCGCATAGTATATGTGCCGTGTGGTGTCATATCCATTAGGAACTATGGCGAACATATCCATTAGGATTTGTTCCGATCGCAGCTGGGCGGAACCCGCAACTCTCGCCGCGGCCGAAGCTAGCATTGAGCATCGAAAGAGCTAAACGAAAAGGGCATGAGAGGTTGATTGCGAACAAAGGATTCAAAAACATGTTGACAATACTATGAATAAGATAACACTTTCTAATCTTTCCGTAAAATACCCATGAATAGCTAAATAAAACAAATAATTGCGGTGAATTACTAAACAATGGACAAAATATTTAGTAAAATATAAAAAAGAAAATTATCAAGGGATCTCAAAACATCTCTCCGAAATACGAGTGCGCGAATGAGTCAAATACGAGCTGTGCTTTGCTTCCCAAACATCTCTTCGAAATCCGAGTTTGATGGGTTATATCCTTAAATAGAATCGAAATAATCACATAAAAAATAAAAAATAATGATACACGAGTTTATCTAAGTTCATCTCGTAAATAGGGTTACGTCATACAAAGGGATTTTATTATGATATTTAGGTTTATAACCACAACCACACATAACAATGATCTCTCATATAAGTACAATATAAAGTTCAAGGCTATCCGAATTCCTTTTGGGTCAACTTAAAACATAAACCTAAAAATCCTATATTATTTCGGGGGCGCTGCCTTCAAACCTCCATTCGCTTATTGGCGAGCGGGACCGCTGTCCGCTCACCGGGAAGCAGAATCCCCATTCATTGTCAGGGCAGCGGGACCCGGAACATTACGTGCACAGGGATCACATGTCGTCGGCTCATACTTCGATTTTTCTACGCTCAAGTGGACGTGTCCAGTATGAGAAATAATGATTCCCGAAGTATTCACAAATCCCAACAAGGTAGTCCGTCCCATCGTTCGGGACACTTGGGCCGAACGAGAGACGTAAGAATCCCTCTCCGGCGATGATTTTGGAGAAGCCATTCGGTAAGGCTTAAGAAAATGTTGGACGCGAAGTGGCGCTGGTTCCGGGAGAAACACGCCCGGAGAGCGGAGCGCCTTTTGTCGGTGAGGGTACTGCAGGACTCGAAGCTTTTGCGGGGGTAGCTGGAGAAGGCAAGATGGCGTTTCGGTGGATCGGTGACGTGTGCAGTGAGTGTGCCGGCGCCGAGGAGCATCGTGGAGGGTCTTTGGAGAATGGCTACGGCGGAGGACGGCGCGTAGAGAAACCGGCTGGCATCTCCGGTGATTTGTACGTTCCGATAACATCTGAATTTTCACGGGAAGACGACGAAACTTTCCGATGCTCTTGTGATCTGAATTTCTGGAGAACTGGGTGTCGAAGAAAGGGATTTCTTCAAAGGTAGGGTCCACTGCCACGTGGAAGCCCATGGCACGCCATTTATCCACTTTCCCTCCTCGCCTCGTTAAGATTACGACGGGAACAATGCCACCTTATCTCCCGAAAATGGGAATTACTATTTTCCCTTCCTAATTCTTTTACCTCCTCTTGATCACGTTCGTGAATGTCTAAAGAAATTGTTTCTAATTAAGTCCCATTCAGCAATGAAATCCCATTAAAATTCAGCTGACATGGCCGTCATGTTAAAATATGATGCGAATTAAATTTAGAGATGTCTATAATGATAATATATAAATAATTTTAATTGATACAAATAATATCGAAGTGTATTATAAATAAAATTTAACTAATGCGAATAAAGTTTTTCCGACGCGGATATTCACACGTCGGAAAAGTTTTATCCGGGTCTCGATAATGTTGCGTCAGCCGGACTTTGTTGGATTGAGCTAATGAAGGGACTTTATTTGGAAATGACAAAAGGAAAATTGGACAATTCATAAATATAGAGATTTGAGTGAAAAAGGGGAGGAAAAACAAAAACGTGGAAACGGAAATGAAAACAGAATTAAAAGGGAAGAAAAAAAGAAAAGAGGAAGAGAAACTACTCCGGGAAGAGAGAGAGACGCAGTCAACTTTTTTCTCTCCTTTCTTCTCCTTCTTCTCCTTCTCCTTCAGTCAAAAAACTGGAAACAAGAATCAAAGATCAGACCCGTTTCTTCTCCGCCAAGTACCCGACTGATCACCCATCACCTTCTTCTTTTTTTTTTTTTTTGGAGCCATGTATCTATCCGACAAGCCACGTCCGAGTCCCGGTCCCACTGATTTGTCCGACCGAGAAATGATGCTCGAGGTCGTCGCCATCGACCCTCTCTCCCACCACCCCCACCCCCACCACCAACAGCAGATGATCCTGGCCGACAGCAGCGGCGGCGAGGACCATGAGCCAGAGCCCGGGCCGGAGCTCCGGGCTACCAAGAAGCGGGCCGAGACGTGGGTCGCCGAGGAGACGAGGAGCCTGATCGGGTTCCGCCGAGAGGTGGACGGGATGTTCAACACGTCCAAGTCGAACAAGCACCTGTGGGAGCAGATCTCCGCCAAGATGAGGGAGAAGGGCTTCGACCGCTCCCCCACCATGTGCACCGACAAGTGGCGCAACCTGCTCAAGGAGTTCAAGAAGGCGAGGCACAACCAGGAGCAGGAGCAGCACCATCAGAGCGACAAGGGTGGTGCCGGGTCGGCGAAGATGACGTATTACAAGGAGCTCGAGGAGCTTCTCAGAGATAGGAATAGGAACGGGGGCGGGGGCGGCAGTGGTTGCTGTGGCGGTGGCGGTGGCGGTGGCGGAGGAGTCTTTGGGGGGTCTGGTCGACCCCCTAAAGTCGACCCTTTCATTCAGTTCTCCGACAAAGGTGTGAATATCGAAATGCCAAGTGCTTTTCTTTGTCATGCTCCGTTAATTTCTTTGTTCGGAATTAGAATAGCATTGTATTTGTATTTGGCTGTGTGAGGAGGGGTACATGAAAATAGCAGTTTAACTGTTTGCCAAAAGGCCAAAGAGCGTTGATGCTCCGCATTATGTGTTTCATAGCCTATTTTGTCAACATTAGCTTTTCGGTTTATTAGCGAGAAGCGTTTGAATTGCAAGAACCTCTGATATCATCTTTTGGGCTTCTATTCTTGTTTGTGATAGTCAAATGTGATCTCAAGGATGAGAAATTGTGACTGTTTCAGTTAATGTTTCAGGTTTCGATGATTCCGGCATCCAATTCGGACCCACGGAAGGTACTTCCTGCCAAATCTTGAGAATGTGAAGCAGTGTTGCATTGCTATTCTTTTGTTTTTTCTTCATAGGCATGCAGAATCTAGATTTGAAGTGCCCAGTGATGTGCATCATCGATAGAGACAGAGATAAATTAGTCAACAGTTGTGGAAACTTGTTGAGAGTGGAATATGAGGTCGAGAACGCATGAAGGGAGTCCATCGAACACTAGTGGGCTCGACCGGACTTCCATTGAGTAGGCCATTTACAGAACAGACTATCCTACAGGTTAAAGGAATGCATAGAATGTCCATGGAAGCCTGTGTTTCTCAATTTGAAGCAGGTTTAAACAGTGTCTGCAAGATTTGTGTCCTCTCGGTAATTGTCTTATCAGACACAATTGATTCTCTGGCCTGTTACCAAATTGGGTCAGGAAAAGTATCTCTCCTGCTCTTGTTCCTTACATTTCGCTATCACTTAGCCATGAAGGTGAAACTTTTTATGATGCTATGAACAACCTGGATGATCATGGGTCTACGTTGTTTATGTGGTACGCCATATTTGCAAAGCTGGCAGTACATTCCTTCTTGCACTTTATCTGAATTTCTTCGATGACTTTATTGCTTACAGCTAGTGGACAGGCAACAGTCAACATGGACAGGCACTTAGATCAAGATGGTGATCCTCTTGCTATAACTACTGCTGATGCTGTGGAAGCCAGTGGAGTTCCTCCTTGGAACTGGAGAGATGCGCCGGGAAATGGTAGGCATCTAAAATTCTTACAGGAAGTTCTCATGTACTATGTGCCATTGGTTTCCTTGAAAGTGTGGTTATTGAGTATTGTAGTTGGTCTAATTTCCAGTAATATGGTGTTCGTCGGTGAAAAACACTTTGATTGAACACGTAGCTGCAATTGCAGCTTTCTACATTGTGTTTATACTATGACGTCAGTGCTTTGTTGACACTATCATTTGTGAGAGTTCATGCACATCATTTGGTTAATAATTGACTAGTGGTGTGGTCTACAAGTCTGAATGTCACAAGTTATGGTAGTCATATGGGGCAGCAACTCAAGTGTCCTAATTTGCTTTTGTTCCGCTGGTTTGATAGAGTTAATACCAATATGTACCAGTTTCCTACTAACATTGGGAAGAATATGACTGAAAAAGATTTATCATGTTGTCATGATTAAAGATGTTCTCTTTGGCACATCTCTTGGTAATTCGAATCTGAGTTTAAGATTGCGACAGCTTGCATTAGGCATCAAAGTGCAAATTAAGATACTCGATGTTTGAAGTACTTTGTTGGATAGGATGTAGGTGTAGCCTGCAGATAACAGCCAGGATCGTTTCTCAAAGGAAGATGTTTTTCACCATGGCTCTTTTTCCTGAAACCTGAGCTGGAAGTACCTGTTCACTGGTACTGCATGAAATCTTCCTGTTCTGATGACCTTTTTCATGTTTTAAAATTGGAGAAACACCATATGTACTTGTTCTATAGTTGTTTTGGTATTTATTATATGCTAATGACAGTAGAGCTTGTCACTTGTGTTGTATTTCGTGTCTTGGCAATGTTAAAGGAAAATGGCCTAACTTAAATGTAACCCATAGTTGTATGTGTTAATTTGTCTCCTGTGTTTGATCATTTAGCACTTTTACTGTCAGTAATGGCAGGAGGGGACCAGTCATCATATGGAGGGAGAGTTATTACAGTCAAGTTGGGTGACTATGTCAGAAGGGTTGGTATAGATGGAAGTGGAGATGCAATCAAAGAGGCAATCAAGTCAGCGTTTAGATTAAGAACTAAGCGGGCATTTTGGCTGGAGGATGAGAACCAGGTTATTCGGTGCCTCGATAGAGATATGCCTGTAGGAAATTACACTCTCCACCTTGATGAAGGTTTTTTATAACTTCAACACCTCAGATCACTGGCGTTTGATTAAAAGCCAATTATTTGAGTACTTGATGGTGATTTGCACAATATGATGAAGAAGTTGTGACTTTGGCAGGGATCACCATAAAAGTTTGCATGTACGATGGATCTGATCGGATAGAAGAGAAAACACTATACACTGAAGAGGATTTCCGAGATTTCCTTACGCGCAGTGGTTGGATAGGTTTAAGAGAAGTTAATGGCTACAGGTGCATTAGCACTATCGAAGATCTGCACTCTGATGTGATGTATGAGGGAGCCAGAATTCTGGGGGAATAGTAGTTTGTAAATTTCCTTACTTGCAGATCTCCACGCTGCTTCCGCAAATTTTGTGCAATGGCAATACACCGATTTTGTAGGAACCAAGTAATGCAAGAGATTGCGTATAGATGTATCTACTATCTACTTGGTCATTGTATGTTCTCCAGAATGTTAGATAATGTATAGTTGATCTCGACTTTGTCGCGATTGCGGTGAGAAAATCTGTTAACCTCAGCAATATTATTCAGTGTGCTTCGAACGTTTCATGTTTTTCTGATTGTTTTGGCCCTGCCTCCTTCGGGGGAGAAAAGTTCAGACAAATTAAAAGTACTCTACATCGAAACCTTCCATCCTTAAGTTTTGTGCGATTGTCGCTGTCTATGCTGGTGTTAGCAGAAAATATGTACGAGGAACTCTGCTGCTGCCGCTGTTGGTATCTTTCATTTATCTCATATTATTGGGCATATTAACCACTTCAGTTATTACCGTTTTTGGTTCAAAATCTGCAGGAGCAATCCTGGATGGCAATTATGTACTCATTGTCTGCATCACTCTGATCAGGCCTCTCACTCTCAGCATTAGCATTCAAGAAAACAATGCGGAAAGGCGATGAAGAACAATGGGGTTCGGGTGATCTTCCAAATGCCTAGCATTTGCTTGTGTTAAAGAATGCAGAGATGACAATGCAAAGCATGACTTCTTTAGCTATGTCATCCTTCTTTCGGAGTTGGCATTATTGTCTTTCCCGCAGAAGATGCTCATGAGTTTTTGTGACTTTATTTCCCTTTTCTTGTTAGCTTTGTGTGCAGGGTCTCACATTTGTGGATCCAACACCTAATCTATGTGTAATTTCCACTCATGGGCATGGCATTTGTGTTTGTCTTCATATTGGGGAGGGGAGATGCCATCTTAGGCCATTGTACTGTTCTGTTCCCATTGGAGCGTGGGTAGTGATCCGTAGAAGATAACAAAGAGATATCTCGTTTTGCTGACAAGGTCATCGAAAAGATAGTTTCTGGGAGCAAAAGTACCTTGCTTTTCTACGTTGGCAATGTTCACCACTCGATAATTATGGAACTATTAAATTCTTTTGTGCATAAAAATGAGAGGGAAAACAAGACTTTGTGTGCTTAAGGAAAAAATAGGAATCATCATCATAAAGGAAAGGGAATAAGTGCGTGAGAAGGTAAATGACTAAATAGAGTTGATGATGAGTATGGTTTATGTTTCAAAAAAAAGGAAAAAGAAAACAGTTATTTTAGCCTAAATTTTGCCCATCGTATCACCCATTTGCACAAACTTTTTTATTTTTTTATACCGATACAAGTTTGGGCTGTCGGCGACATGAAAAATAAAAATAAAAAAACAGTTTGGAGTACTCGTACCACGGTAAGCAAAATTTAGGATTTTTTTTTTTTGTGTGTGGTGACGAAGTGTGTTTTAGTTATGCTGATACAAATTTGGATTTTGATAACACATAAAAAGATCGAGGCATTGATATCGCGGTATGCATAATTCAGAGTTTTTAATCCTTTGAAAGCAAAAGGACAGATATAATTTGGCATAAGGGATCGATTGGGATTGTGGGTCACATATATCAAATTGGGAAAAAGGACAAAGTTAAAAGGCATTGAGAATCTCGATGGGAATGTGATTTGTTATCCTTTTGGTACCCATGTTCCGACCTTGGAGAATTTTGGCATGGGCATAATCCAAAATTTCATCCTGCTTCTTGTCTAGCCTCCTTGACATTGGAGCCCATTCCTAGTTCCATCATCGAGAGAATCACACCGAATCAAGTTACCTAATCTAATCTCACTCCTTATAAATATATTTATATAATTAAATTGTTCATGACATGCTTAATCCAACTTAGATACGCCTTATATACGATCCAATCAAAGATTATAAATCATCCCTTTTGATAACTAACTTTGTCGAGATCAAAAGGAGGAATAACAAATGTTTATACACGACCGATTGACCCGAATATAACTATTAGTTGGTTTTTCGAAATGTTTCGCTCTTCATTTGTTTCTTATTAGTATTGAATTGTTTTCTCGACGAGAACAAGGTGTCGGGTCGATTTAAAAATCTAGATTAAAAAAAAAACGGTGAGTTTCGCTCTCAAAAGATCAACTCTGCATATGACAAAGTGAAAAGTACATGGAGTGTTCACCTATGTAATCTAAGAACTTTATGTGCCAATTGAAATGAGAATCTACATAGATTTCAAAATCGTGTGCTTTCTCTAGATATTTATTGTGCCATTATGCTTTAGCAAATCGATATCAGCAATTATATATCGCCAAAATGAAGTCGTTTATGCACGCACGTACAGATATTTGCACGACCAAATTATTTTCCTCCGCAACTTTTTTGAAGCTATATATTTTGATTTTTCCCTTAGAAGCTTCTACACAATCTCCGTAAGATTCTTGAAAAGTATAGCTAAAATAACACCTAAGCTATGGAAGAACTTTTGTGTAATATATACTGTTTTAGATTTTCCTTTGGTTTTAAATCAACGAAACATGTATTTTAATAGCTTTAGGTTTTACCTGTACTTAATTTTCCCACAAAGAATGTAATTAATTAGTGCAACTTATGCATCTAATCAAATAAGTAATACTCCAAATTAGGAATGATTTATACGGTAACGAGATATATTTTAAGTTGTCTAATTTTTTCATTTACACACACATGGTTGTATTGTTTGTTTGTTCAATAATTAATGTTACAGCATGATTTAAACGCAAGTGTAATTTCAAACTCAGTAAAAGATATACAGATGGAGATGACAAATAAGCTAAAGGTTATTGTGGAATCACGAATGAGTACAAAAGAGTCACGACAACAAAACGAAGAAGCCAACACTCCCTTAGAATTTGCAAATACATGCACGCGTCACACGAGTGCAAAAAATTTTATATTTGCTGGGCTATAAAAATCATTTTATCACGAAGTTTTTCAATAATCTGCATGGGAAAATAAATATTTAGTAGAACTGTTCGAGAAAATTGTATGCATGGTAAAATAGAAATATCCAAAGATTCGATTTTCTTAAGAAGGTGGTTGTAGTACAAAAAGAAATTGATTTTAAAAATTTGAAAAAGGTGAGAGATAAAATAGGATTATTGTCCATGGGAAAAAAATATGTAAATTTGGATTTTTATCCGATTATTTTTCGAATTGTTAGGGGGCATATATAATTACTTTTAATTTTTTGAGGAGCCCCAAAAGCGTTTCTCTTTGCTTTTTGCGTCGTGCACGTGAGTTTTGGCACCTTTTCTTAAACCGGTTTCTAACACGGTGACCTCGTGCCGCCACGTCATCCCCTCACGCAGATCGTCTGACCAGGCAACACCCTCTCTCTATCTGGGAGTTCGTGATTTGACGGGCCCCACTATCATTTCGCCTCGACAAATCCGCCCTTCCTCTCCTCTCGTCTCTCCTTCTATAAACTGCGCCTCCGCTCTCGCTCCACTCTCTCGCAGCATTCGCATCATCTTCTTCTTCTCGCGTTCGCATCTCCTCTTCGATTTCCGTCTCCATCCGCGCGCTTCGATCCGCAATGGGAAAGGTTAAGATCGGGATCAACGGTGCGTTGCTTTACTGTCGATTGTTTTCCTCCTCTTCTTTTCTGTTTTGGTTCTTCTCTGTTTTGATTCGATCTCGCGCGTTGTTGATCGTGGTCTGTCTTTTTTTTCGGTGCTAAGGTTTCGGCAGGATCGGCCGCTTGGTGGCCAGAGTCGCGCTCCAGAGGGACGACGTCGAGCTCGTCGCCGTCAATGATCCGTTCATCACCACTGACTACATGGTACTTTTGCTCCTATCGTGCATTGCATGCGTGCATGTGTGTTCGTGTGCTGCATCGGATGCTACATTCACAACGATCTCTCTTGAAAGTGGTTGTCAGGATTTCTTGTACCGCTTGTGTTACATGTCTATTATGTCGATCCGAGCCTGGAGTGACCTCTAAAGAGTTGTGTTCCTTTCTTCCGGTTTAGTGAGATCTATATCTGGTTGCTTAGCCCTCGGAAGTGAGCAAGCGATAGATTTTGTGCTGTCAGCTTAAGTTTGGAAAATATCTTACAGAATGAGCTAAGATCCTGTGCAGAGTAATTTCTGTGGTTGAGGAAGCAGTACAGAGTTTTTTGAACTTACCATTTCATAAGCGAGGAAGATTTTCATGAATATCACCGGTCGTTGAGTAAATTACTCTTAGTTGTGGAACTTTAGAAGAAGTAACCTATCTTTTGTGCTGCATGTGTGTAACTTGCTTGTAGCATATGACTATGCTTTGGAATTCCAAAGCATATGCTTACCGGTGGTGTTGTATGAATTTGTCCAGACCTATATGTTCAAGTACGACAGTGTTCATGGTCAATGGAAGCACCACGATCTCAAGGTCCAGGACTCTAACACCCTTCTCTTTGGCGAGAAGCCAGTCACTGTCTTCGGTATTAGGTAAACTCGCACCCTTCGTTTTGTTTTCAGCTTTTTGTTGTGATCTGTATTTCCCATCGGATTCTTAAACAAGCGGGATGGCTAATAGTTGATATCATTTCATCAGAAACCCTGAGGAGATCCCATGGGGTGAGGCTGGGGCTGAATTCGTGGTTGAATCCACTGGAGTTTTCACCGATAAGGACAAAGCTGCTGCCCACTTGAAGGTTTGTCGTCTGCTCCTCTTTTGATATAAAACATCTGGCCTATTGGTAAGGTGCTTCTCAGATGATCTTCTTCAAATTGTAACTGATTTTTTGCTTAAATTCATCCTAAATATGTTGCTTTTAGTAGCCTGTACTTTTTAAGAATATTGGCCATTACTCTCTCTCTCTCTTCCCCGTATTTATTCAAGTTGAATTTGCAAAATAACTTATAAGGAAATTTTAGAATCTTTAATTTTACTCTAAGCCATTCTCTTTTTTTAACCTGAGTAATCTTTGGCTGAACTTGTCAACACACTAGTTTATTGGGAAAATGACATGTTCTCACCCTTTTCTGAGTTCTAATTCGTAAATTTGTTGAGAATAGATTTTAAACAGTGTTTTTGAAGTGGACACAACTTCTTTACCTATTGTCATGATAAACTCTGCACATTCTCAAGTCGCTGTGTGATATGACTTTAGGGTGGTGCCAAGAAGGTTATCATATCTGCCCCTAGTAAGGATGCTCCCATGTTTGTTGTGGGTGTCAATCGGAATGAATACACACCTGACCTTGACATTGTCTCCAATGCTAGCTGCACTACCAACTGCCTTGCTCCATTAGCCAAGGTATTTTTTGGTGTCTAATTTGGTCAAGGGGATTGTACGAAATATTTGAGTTGGATTTCTTTTGACACTCTTTATCATCTTTGACTTTTGCCTGTTAGGTCATCAATGACAGATTTGGTATCGTTGAGGGTCTTATGACCACTGTCCATTCCATGACTGGTGAGTGCTATTTGATTGCATTCATAAGTTGCTGAGCCATCAATTTTGGTTGAGCTATGTGTAACGTTAATTGATATACATCTCATGTGATGCAGCCACACAGAAGACTGTTGATGGACCATCGATGAAGGACTGGAGAGGTGGCAGAGCTGCTTCTTTTAACATTATCCCAAGTAGCACAGGAGCTGCTAAGGTACTAATCAATGTTGTATACAATGAATACTCGTGCCCATCTCTTGATTGCTCTGCTTAAGTGTGCAATCCTGTTTTATGGTGGTCCATGTATGTCTTTGTAAGTTTACCTGTTTACATCCATTTTTTGGTTTGCAGGCTGTGGGGAAAGTTCTTCCACCGCTAAATGGGAAGTTGACTGGAATGGCTTTCCGTGTGCCTACTGTTGATGTCTCAGTGGTTGACCTTACTGTGAGACTCGAGAAGGCCGCTAGTTATGATGAGATCAAGGCTGCAATCAAGTGAGATCCACAATGTTCCGTGATTTTTTTTGGCCATCTCTCTTTCTCTGTCTACATAAAGACTTGCATTCAATCTAATTCTCGTCTTATTAACTGTATCTGTCTCTCTCTAGGGAGGAATCTGAGGGCAACATGAAGGGAATTCTTGGTTACACTGAGGATGATGTTGTATCAACCGACTTTGTCGGTGACAACAGGTGAGGGGACTTACACTGTGTCATTCATGTCGTGTTCTTTATTTGTCCTCTTTAGTTCAACTCATTTTCGAATTCCTAATGACTTCTCCATTGTAGTGGAGTCTGATCGATGCCTAATCTTTCTATGCTGTCGTGCATAGCTTGGTTTCTAAATGTATGCATTTTGTCCAGGTCAAGTATCTTCGATGCCAAGGCTGGAATTGCTCTGAGCCCTAACTTTGTGAAGCTTGTCTCTTGGTATGACAATGAATGGGGTTACAGGTAAAAATCCTTCCTGTCCTTTTGTATTGTAGTTTTGTAGTTACATGAAAACAAATTGTGCCCACTTTCTCTTCCTAAAGTTGAGTCATACACCGATTGAACATGGAGCGTGTGCGCGTGTGCCCTCGTTCCACCATCTTTCTATTCAGAAAGTTTGGAATTGTTCTATTGGAAGTACTCTTTACAAGTGCTGAAATCATCTATGCTACCTTTTACTGGAAAAAGGAGGTTATTTTCGTTGGTTGTGGTAAATCAGACTGCAGTTTAGGCTCTGTTTGTTTCGCGAAAATGAATGATTCGGAAAACATCTTTTAAAAATTATAGTGTATATATTTTACAAAAAAAATGGATGATAAAAATTATAGTGTATATATTTTACAAAAAAAATGGATGAACTAAAATATGTCATATTACAAACGATTATTTTTAAGAAAATGTTTTCCGAGTCATTCATTTTCTGCAAAACAATCATATGCTTTACTAGCAAAGTTTTTGGCTAATTTGCAATTGCATTGTTTTGTATTTGCCTTACATGCTCTTCCCTCTCTCTCTCTCTCTCTGTGTCTGTTCACAGATGATGCTTACATGCTGATACATCTTTCCTTTTTCTCTTTGCAGCTCTCGTGTCATTGACTTGATCTGCCACATGGCCTCTGTTATGTGAGCATTTCTGGACTGACTCGGATCTCGTCACAGGATTTTCTTCTTCCGGCCCTCTTTCGTGCCGTTTTAAGGTTTAGAGAGAGATTTTTGGAATAATTTGACATCCTTTCTACTAATTAAGGCAATGTTACCAGTCTTATGAGAAACTTGTGTTCACGTCTTTTGTTCTCCAAGCAAATATTGAATGGAGTTACCGTACCGATTGTCATTTTTGACGACGGCACCTTTGTTACATCTCTTTTGGACAAAGCTAATGCTTGCATGACGTCAGATTGTTTGTTTAGCCCATCTATTTGACCTCCATTTTTTGGCTGCATGTTGAATTGGTCACCTTTGCTTTAGGAATTCTTACGAGGAGATGAAGCGAAATTCTTTTAAAATTTTAGGGGATTTTTCCTCTTTGTACTTTTCTTTCCCCATGTAACACGTACAGTTGCACGGCGTCGTCGTATGTTTCGCCGAGCCTATAGCAGAAACATCAGTCAATACGTCCAACATTAAAGCGCGAACAAAAACCAATCCAAAAGGCAATGACGCGAAGTCCACTTTTTAACCTCAGCCGTGAGGGTGGGGTCATATGGATGGGACCCACATCTTTGTAACTGTTGGCATCGAGCGGGCCTCGTGTACGCCCGATCGAAGTAAGGATCTTTCGAGCCGGCCCAACAAACGGTGCACGGCGATTCCGAACATGTTGGCACCAGGCTTCATCGGATTCAACGGCTCTTCGGCAGTGTTGTGTAGGAAAGAACGAATTTAGCCATTCAAAAAGGAGAGGATGCTCAGAAGTCATGTAAGAAGAAAAGATACAACTTCGAGGGTTCAAATTTGACAGAAAGAAGCTCAAGCTCATTCGCAATTCACACCATATGTAATGACGGAGAGATCTATCTTCAAGCTTGCTGCCTTTGAAACGTGATGCGTTTGATTCGGCTTTTTCCAGAAAAAAAAGCATTTGGGAAATTTTTTTGAAGCACTTTGAGGAAAAAGTCGAGCATTAGCAAAGCTAAACGCCATGCAGGTTTGAGGGTTAATAACTTGCCCTCACTAATGTTTTGATAGACCATTGGTGCCCTCGCAAGGGACTAACTCATTTTCTCCACCATTGCAAATCTAGGTTGACAGTGAAGCTCCGCCGGTGGCCATGCGAGACCAGCAGAATGTTGCCTTTGCCAATGGTGGCTGAAGTTTGTCATGCTTTGTCGAAGGTGAGTTGAGGGTCGGCAAAGCTCATCAAGGACTACCGAGGCCGATGCTTGTCATCTCAAGTGTCGCCCGAGCCTTTTGCCTCCAAACCTTATGTCACCCCAGGTCGCACGGCGATGAACAGGAAGGCCTTCCACAATGTATATGATGAGCAAAGAAGCCGACGAACAGAGGAGACAATAAACAGAGGGCCTGGGTTGCTTGGGCTCTGTTTTTCTTTAATAGAAAGAAGATAAACAAATGTCTAGCTTCCCCTCTCTTTTTTTTCCCAATTTCAAAGCTACCTTGAGCTCAAAATTGAACTAAACGTAACCTTAGTCCTTAACCTTCAACGGAACATCCTAGTAGCTGCAGCAGAGGGTTTTATTAGACGTGGACTTCAAAGGTACAATGTTGTACCGTGTCCTTACAAGTCGGAGCCCCCCGATTAGCACGAGAAAATTACAACCATTAAAAATTGTCTAGTTTCAACCGGTTATCCACCTCTGAAAAAGGCCGAACGCCCGATGCACTACAAGAAGGACGTCCGAGATAATAAAATTGGAATTTTCTTTTACCCGCAACTATTTCTAATATAAAAGGAATCGAATATGATTAAATATTGTAACGGTTCGACTTATTCCTAAATTTTTCATAACTAAATCACACCATAAAAGACTTCACGAAAGTTTACAACGTAATCCCGTAATCAACAGGTTTTTCGTCGTAAAATCTGATGAAGCTCTCGAATTCATGTACTTTTTCGACAAAATTTCACATTGTAGCCACTAAACATAAGCCAGAAAAGAACCGCATAACTGTTACATAACCACTAGCAGAAAACAGGCTTAGAGACACTGAGAACCGAAACGGGAATAGCATCGACACGAGTGTTTAAGCACTTGAGAAATGATCAATTCAGAATTTGAGAACATCCCCGGATAACGTTCCAAATTTCTGTCGCCACTTGAGATTTCATTCCCCTTACTGTCCAAAACATGGAAAAAAGGGGGAAAAACAAAAGCTTAAAACTCCCTGTGAAGTTACCTTCGGAAATATGCAACCCGAACTCATGCCATCAATCTATATCACAAGTCCCTGCAAACAAAAGGAAAGTAGGGAATCAGTCTTTTTAGCTGCAGGTGAAACCATAACTAGAAATTCTAACAGTTTTTACAATTCTTGTAAAGCAGGAGAAGCCCAGCAGCCATCACATTAAAAGACGAAGCACATGAAGCATAGTCACAGCATGAGATTTCTCCCATGAGCGGCTCGGCATAGACTGGCAGCTAATCTAACAGATCATGAAATACGTAATACTTAGGGTTAATTTCATCGTACATTTTATGTTGGTGCATGCGATGCCGCAATTTGACCCCCCCCAAAAAATAAAAATAAAATATATATATAGACACACACACACACACACACACACACACACACACACACACGCACACACACACACAAGGCATCAACAAGCTCATGCGTGAAGATTTAACTAACCAGTGTGATGTATTGGAATAACAAAGGGCAATACTGCATTCCAAACAAACAACATTCGCTCCACAGTTTGTCTATCTTTAAGAACATAAATACATTGCTGCAGTCAATTTCATTGTTGTTTTGAAAATGACATTGGTAAAGAATGCCTCTATGGCATTTGCCAAGCAACCTAATAATGAAAAGTTGCAATTTTCATTTCTGATTGGTATAATCAATACGTTGGAAAGCGGACATTTTTTTATCATGTATTTCCTTAGGATCATTCATTAATATGATGCAGTAAACTAGTAAAACTATAAATTATTCTAGTGAGATAAGGCGCAAATTTGTGACCCCTTAACCCACAAAAGACATGCGCAGCAGCCCAAGCTACAAGCAGCAAACATGTTATCTTAAAATACCATATATCACCCAAAAAATAATACAGCTACGAGTACAACCCAGCACCATAATAACCAAACCTTGGCAAGTATACTCATCAAACTTTGGAACCAAAATTCAATCAAATTTGAAGAAAAGAGTTTGACAGGATACCTGTTCAACGCCCACCAAGCATGGCTGGGTTAAGTGCCAACAGTGCCTGCTGTCCACCAGGTAAGTAAGCAACATTAGGGTTCCTCGACAATGTACCAGCAATCTCCCTCGATGCCTCGATCCTCCTAAGCTCAATCAGCCCCATGCCAGCTGCAGCAGTTGCCTCAGAAATTAGCTTCGCAGCCTCACTTTCTCCTTCTGCCCTGATAATTGCAGCTCTCCTCTCCTGGTCTGCCTTCATCACCACGAATTTCGATCGCTCTGCCTCCTGCTGAGCAACCTGCTTTTGCTCCACAGCCCTCGAGAACTCAGCACCATAGGACAGGTGAGTTATGGCCACATCATCAAGGAGGATGTTGAACTCTTTGGCACGCTTAATAAGGCTCTCCCGAACCAGTGCAGAGACATGAGGTCGCTCGGTAAGAAGCTGATCCGCATTGAATTGGGCGACCACAGCTTTCAAAACCTCATTCCCAATTGATGGAAGGACCTTCTCGTCATACTCAAGACCCAGGTGCCGGAAGATATATGGCAGACGAGGGACCTGCAAAATAAATTAGTTTCGATTTGTCACATCCTATTAAATCAGAAGTATCGCATACAGATTCCAAAGATCCTGCCTTTATTCAAACAAAATTTGCACATTTTGCATAATCACTACCAAACACTTACCAAAGAACTTAATAACAACAATTCTCAAAGACGTTCCAGCAACGAAATTAAAACTTTACCCGGATTGTAATCCAGAGAATTATGGAAAGCATGGAACAAAAGACACAGAAAAAGAACACAGTTCCAAACGTTTGGAGAGAAATGACACCCAAAAGGCTTACAACTACTTCTTAGAGTATATGTACCACTAGAAGCATATGCTGCCAGATAATCACTCACATCTACGCATTGTTATGATCAATCCTGAGAAAAGCACGTAACTGAACTAAATTGACATCGACTCACCGCCCAAAAAATGCAAGTAACACAGCTAGCTGAAACAAAAACGAATCAAGACACAAATTGCAATCGAACGCATTCATACCTCCGGCCGAGAGAGAACTCGGAGAGTGAGATTGACCATCTGGAGATCCTTGGTCCCAGAGATGGAAGAAAAACTGTGTGGCCTCGTCCTGATGTCAAAAATGTAAGGCTTCTGGAGCCAGGGGACGAGGAAGTGAGTCCCCTCGCCGACTGTCTCCTCCATGACTCCGCGGAGCCGGTCGAAGATCACCGCCCTCTGGCCTCCGTCGACCGTGTACAGCGACGAGTTCAGCGCCGTCGCGGCCACGCCCAAGCCAAAGGCCGCTCGCGCCACGTTCGTCAGGAACGAGACCGCCGCTTGGTTGCTCCCCATCCTTTGCCTTTCTTCCTTTCTTCCTTTCTCGGCTAAGCGCAGATAGACCACCAGAGAAAGACACAGAGAATCTAGAGCGAGTGGCGTTGCAGGGTTTTGCCCAGGGGTTAGGGTTTATTGGGACTGAGAGTGACTTGGGAAAGAGGTTAACTGCGGTCGTGCAAACGACGAGTCGTTCTGATTAATTTCCAGGCCCATCTAACATAAAGGCCCATTTAACGTAAAGGCCCAAATACCCAAGCCGCGTTCGCTGTCTTCTTATATATAAACCATAAAAACCATGTCATCCGGATCGGCGCCCCAGCCACCGGAAACTGGCGACAACGACGCGACGGACGTCGGCTTCGCTGGAAACTCCCGGTATGTGCGGCCGTCCTTCTATCGATCACGTTTTCCTAATCTTCTTATGCTTCTGCTGCTTCACCTGCATAGGTTGTATAGCGCATTGCCGCTGCCTTCAGAGTTAATCTTGATCGGATCAGCTCGAAGTTCGCTTTTTCCTTTTATCCTCTCTCGAAGAATTTTGAACCCGTCTGTTGCATCACCGTGTCTGCCGTGGCGTTCGCGCTATGCGCGTCTGTGTCTTTTTGAATGAGTCGATTCTGTGTGACACGCCAACTGTTCGATGAAATTACTGACCCATGTGGAGACGCTGCAATGATGTGGTTATCTTTAGTTTCGATTTGCATTTTTGACGATTGAGTGGATTCTTAGGTGTCTTGAATTTTTTAGTGCCTCAAGTGTTTCCTGTACACATAAGCACAAATTTGAGGGGAAAGGAAAAAGCTTGGTGAAATGGGTAGAGATATTGAGGGTCTACTTTCTCTAGAAGGATGATGAACTCGCAATCGTGATAGAAATCCAGGTTTTTCCTTCTTGTCTGTTCCAGCATTTGCCTCTTAGCTTCTCCAAGAACTGTGGTTGGTTTCTTGATGTGATGAATTTCAATGACGTTTCTTCTTTTATGATTTTTATATGATAAATTGAAGGTCAGCCAGTTTTTCTGCTTCCTTCGATATGGTGGTGTCATAAGTAAAAACTAAAAGGATAGGCATTTTCGGCTATTTCTGCTGCGCTAAGCTCAGTTTAGATGGGGCTCAATGCATATAAGGAAAGAAATTGTGGTCTCAGGAGGATCTTTCCTATGTACAGTGGACACTTATGCTGTCTTAGCTGTTTGATTTAGTTTTGACTTTTAGTGCAGAATTCTACAAGTGGTCTAATGCATAATTTAATTCTAATTGATATTTTCTAGATTTTCACAACTGCACTAAATCGAGTGTTGGATAATGATTAGAGCTAGCTAGCATCAGTAAGAAACTTAAACCTTTTTTGCACTATCGACATAGCATTAAAATGATATGAAAGAGCATCGTTCCACCTTTTTGAAAAAAAATCAGTACTGAACTGAATGTTCTCTTTGACGGAGAAAAGGCTTCGGTTTAAACATGGCAAAAATTAATCTTGGATTCACCTGTTTAGATGGAGATATCAGGATAATGCAATAAGCTTAGGAATTGAGTTAAAATGAGAAGGAACTATTTTTATGTTTTGGAAATCAACATCATGATAGATTTATTTAAATTGGCAATCACCATCAATACCGCCATTGCTGCCACTATTGCCACAACCATGATCACCACCTTCATGTCCATCATCATCTCCTTCAAAACACTGCCACCATCATGGTAAATGTTTCTCCAGCTAGCCCATCCATGAGTACCACTACACCGTTGCCATCCACGCAATGGCCTCCCCTCCTACACCATGGCCACTACCAACACTTCATTTGCAACGCTAGCATCATATCAACATCACTATCATACACTCTCTTCTTATCACGACAGTTGCCATGTTTACCGCCATTTCCGCCACTAGTCCCACTCTACCACTTGCTGCCTCTCTATGCTTATCAAAAGCACTCTTTTAATCGTGCATCGAGGATATTGAGTAGGTCCCTACTAATAAACCAAAAAGAAGATTATATCACTAAAAGTTATTAGGCACTTGACAGCTTTAGTTTGTAGCGCCTAATGGGGTTATCTTATCTACGTTCTAAGAAATGGTGTTGCATTAGTTTGATTGACGGAATGGAATCGATGCACCGGTGAAGAACCAGTTTGTTGCTTGGAGATGGATGTGGAGATACCAATTTTTTGTCCTTAAACTGCACCTTTCATTCGATTTAGATAACTTCGTACTTGAGGTTAGGAGATATAAGATGTTATATTTGCTTTCTATGACTAAAAGATAGTGTACGAGGAATTAAGAAGTTGCTGTATCTCTGGACCTTGATGAAAGTGCAAAAGGATCTGAAGTTGTATTTCAATCTTTAAGAATAAGGAAGTATTCTCCTTTTCTGTCCTCAACAAATTGACAATTCTCCCTACGGTTGGGAAGTCTGTTAGTGAAGGGCATATCTCGTGACTATTACCAGATTGCAGTCAGTTTGTGTTGATTTGGGCCATATCATAAATAAAGCAGAACAACAGTGATACTGGGTGCAGATAGGATCAGTTTGTGTGCGTGTGCCATGTTATAAGCAAGTATGGGCATGTGTGTGCTTTGTTTTGCGTTATGTGTTTGAATGGCAGTTGAATTGCATAGCTGTCTTATTGTATTCTGAGTATCAGAGAGGGTGATCTTGCAGGGATAAAGTATGGCGATGAATCATTTGTGGACATTGAGAGGCATTGTCACTGTGAAGGAAGCGATTGGTATAGTTGGTCGAAGAACATTTGCTGCTGCGGGTGGTAAAGCAAAGAAGGGTTCTCAAGGTGGAGCAGCTGGTGATGCAGCAAAAGCATCAATACTAAGCAAAGAAGTCAAATCTACGACTGTGGTTGGCGCGAATATCCTCAAGGATGGAGCAGATCCCAAGGTCCTACCGGACTCTGAATATCCTGACTGGTTGTGGCACCTGGTTGATAAAAAGCCAGCTTTGAGTGAGCTAAGGAGAAAGAACATCGAAACTCTTCCATATGAAGACCTGAAACGTTTTGTTAAACTAGACAACCGAGCGAGGATCAAGGAGAACAATTCTCTCAAGGCCAAGAACTAGTGAAAGAGCTATCGAGTCATCATTCACATTCATGCTACAGAAATTATGAGGCACCTCAGTGTACAAGATTTCACCTTGGGGTCAATGAGCATGTGTGAAGAGGAGAAGACAAACACAAGATGAGATAAAGAACAAGAGTTAGATTATTTCCTTTTGATCTTGGTACATTCCTTTCCTTTTACTTCTCTCCTGCGAATGGTGGTCTTTCTAGGTTTGGAATGCCACAAATCTCATTATGTGTCTCAGTTCAGTATCAGCGCTAACCAGTTCACATGCCTTGTTGAGGAATACTTCTCCCTAGCGAGGCTATTATTATCTGCTGTTCTTCATGGGACATATGTTTATTGCTTTTGGGGGATAATGATTTCAGTCAACAAATCTGAAATATTTATTCCAGGGAGAATGCTTTTAACCTTGGTAAATGCCAATGCTAGTACCTAAACTCCAGGATTATCTCTGTTGTTTCCCCCTTTAAGATAGATGGTAACCTTATTATGGACTTGTTATGCAACATATACCAAATAATTACTTAAAGTATTTTGGCATGTTTTCATGCCTTCTGGTACCACTGTTAATCCATTTTGGGTGCTTGACAATGTCATGTACCAAATAATATGAGATTAGGGTTATACACATAAACTCCTGCCCCTTTCTCAAAGATTGGCTGCCATTGATAATATCGATACTCCATTCTAGCTTCATTTCAGTTTAATGTGAATTGACGATATGACTTTTATATGCACGTGCATAGTAATCAGAGGACTTGCAAAAGTCGAGTAGTTGCAGAAGTAAGGTCTCAAGTCGCAGAAGAAAGTATCTCGAGGTTTCGCCGCTTTGATGAAACAAGTTGTTTCGAAATATCACAAAAATTCAGCGAGGTTTTTCTCTACAAACGCGGAAGGTTCTGCCAGAAAGAGTTTGGGATTAAATCCAGAATTTCGGAATACGCGTGGATCTGTGAATCCAGTGTTTGAAGTTATTCTAGTGTCTTTTAGGAATGGGATTTCACAGTTCATACAGAGACAGTTGTTGAGTATGTGGCTTGACTGACTCCAAGGTGACTCAAGTCTTGATTGAGCCGTCATTTTGATCTTGTTTCTGAGATTCTTTTTGTTTAAACAACAATGAGATCTACGCTGGACTCGTGACATTGACGACTCCTAAACAAATAGGGCGCGTCGTGTGGATGAATACTGGGTCAGTGTATGATTGAGAGTTTCGACTTTCTTCTGAGCAAAAGCTCTCTGGCTTTAAGACAATGATGCTATCATATTGTAGTATCTTTTCCATGCACAACTTATCTCTGCGGATTAAGAAAGATATGCCCAAACTTCTAGTTGTGCCCACCCATCTGTTTTCATAAAAAAAGTCAGAAAAGTTTCCATACGGTAGTCGATTGTATTACTCAGCTGGGCCAGAGTTTTGATGCTGACCATCTACCATTTGATAGCCATTAGTGGATTCCACCTCCAGTTGTCTCCCTCAACTCCCAGATTTTACGAAAATGGTAGGGTTCCTTCAGATCATGATCCCTTCTTTTTCTGGATATTCAATGATCATAGTCTTCGAGGTATATGCTTGCTTCTACTGTGTCATACACTTTGATGGGGCCAAATGTTTCCATGAATAGCTTGGAGACCTTGTTGCACTAGCGAGACTGGAGAATGGCACGTGAGTGCAAGGAGTCCAATTCCTTGCCCTCCTTGTGATCGAGAAGCCTCTTCCGCTACCGCTGTGTCGCAGTTCCATGGTGCAAGAAGAAAGAAAAACTTAACCTGTATATAAGTTGGATACTATACTCAAAGACCTTCCCACATGTTATTTCCTATATGTACTTCCAGATATAAGGTATTGAAACATGCACCACATGTTAGAATTCTCTGGATAATATCAAGGACTAAACCTTCAAGTCATGGCAAAAACAATGTTCAAGGACAAACCTACCAACCACATGTAACTTTCAAACGTAAACATAAAAACGGGATAGTTAAGCGATGTGATATATATTTCAATTTGAGGAATCACATTTACATAAAGAGCATATAAATTTCATAACAATTGATATGAGATATATTTCAATAATTATCAGCAATTCAAGAACCAAATGTCAAATATCATATTAGCTCAATTGATTGCTTTAGCTTTCATGCTCACACCTCACTGTCCAACCCTAAAGTCCCTCATCAATGGGGATAAGCACTGAGTGGCCTGTGACTGGCTGTTCCTATGAAGACTTTAATAATAATGGGTTTTTCTTTAGGTCATCAATCACCCATGTGAGCATCAGGATTCTGAGTCCTCAACAGCTTCCATCAAAGGGGGGAAGATACAGGAAGGGAAAGCCAAAGCAGCAAGTGAAAGCGAAGGGAGACATTAAAGGGATGCATGAAAGGGAGGTGAAATCTGACTTCTCATCACATGCAATGTGTCACAGCTAAAGCAAAGAATCAAGATAAACCCACCACCCACACATACTTGCCTTTTTGAAGGTTCATTGATGAAAAAAGTTGGCCTTTCGGATCGGTTCATTGATGAAAAAAGTTGATAGCTTTTTTGCTCACATGGCCTACTCTGCTTTTAGGGCTCTGTGTTTTATGTGCTGGGAGTCTAAGTGGTTGGACTGGAGAGAAGAGATGAAGACTTTGGAGAGGTTGTCCCCTCAATAGCCCAATGGATAAGAGAGCTTAGAGAGGAACTCTTGGAAGCAGGAACGCTGTGCATTGCCTCAAAAGAAGCCCCAGTCACTGAAGTAGGCGACTCTTTTAAGTCACTTTATTAATCCGTGGAAGCAGGAGTTTGTTGCTTTGCTTGGAACGGGGAAGACTTTCTTCGGTGATCTCTTTCCCAAAATAAATTTGTCTCTTAATCCCTCAACTTTATATGCTTTCTTTCTTTGACGGAAGAAGTTTACGGAATGTCCCGTGACTTATCACGAAAGTGTAATTGAGTGTTAAAACTTGTCACGGAAGTGCAATCGAGTCTCAAAACTTTCATAAAATATAATGAACAGAAGAATTTCATTTCACAAATTTGATAAGTTTTAGGATTTGATTGCATTTTCTGATAAGTTATATGATTTAATTGCGTTTTTTGAAAGTTTTAAGATTCATTTACCCCTTCGTTGCGAGAAAAGTAAATCATTTTACTTCACTTTTAAATGGGAAATATGTTTTTTTTTGGGGGGTGTTGGTTTGAAGATTAGCACAATCTATGAATCTAGGCAAGACCCATTTTGCCAAGACAGACTATGAGGCAGTTCAGTGGAGTCAAGAGTGTTAAACTCAGCTTCTGACTGTCAAGGGAAACTTTTAGATAGATTAATAGTTGTTGTTCTATCTGATTTTTGAGCAATAATTTATGAAGATCGTGGTGTAATTTGGAGGTTAGGAGTTGGGCGGCTCTCTCTTTTGAACAACTATTCTTGGACATTGTGTTAAGGACAAGCATGTGACAGTGCTTGATTTGGTTGTTCTCATCCCTTTGAGCCTTCTCACACGTTTGACTTAGAGTTGTCAATATGGATCAAATACCCATTTTGTGACTCATATTTTGTATGGATTGTACATGGATTGTAAGTTTTTAAATAGCCAATGAAAATGAGTCCAAAAAGTTAAAATTGAATTAGATTGGTCAAAAATAGGTCACAACAAGAACTCCAATATGGGCCTCAAGTTTATTAGTTTATTTTTTTTATTAGTAAAAGAAAGAAAGTAAAATTAAATTAAAAAAATATGAAAACCGATGGAGCACTGTCACCGCTTGTCACCACCGGCTGCCAAGTTTCAGAGAGAACAAAAGGAAAATAAAATAGAAAATAAAAATTAAAACTTAAAAAATCATTTATTAAAAAATAATTTTTAAAAAAATAAGAATGATTTTTTCACTAAATTTGTATCGCATAAAAATATTTTAGCAATATCATTTTTTAACAAATTATGAGAAATAAGTATTCTATGATTCAATTAAATATAAAAGTGTTTAAGTAATACGGGTCGGATATGGGTTAGTTATGGGTTAGGTTGGGTATGGATAATTAGATTTGTATTGTATAGAAATGGGTCAAAACGGGTTAAATGGATCAGATCATTTTCGATCCTACCCGACCCATCCGTTTGACACATTTAGTCCGACTTCGATTTTTCGATGGATGCTAGAAATCTCAATCAACTGGTCATCGTTTTCGAAATTTTATATTTCAAATTGCGAGGTCTTAAGATTCGATTCCTACCCAACATCTCGTATGGTGTCGGACGTTTGGAAAATAATTCGTCAAATCTTGGCATGATCGCATGCCTAATTGCATACCAAATTGTACTGGACTTTTAGTCCATTGCTGGAGCGGACATTTCATTTTGCAACCACGAAATTCTGCCGACCGCACCGAGTATTCTGATAACGTTCTCTTTCCGCCGCCGACAATTCTGATTAGTTGAAGGAGCCTCCAACCGACCAAAAAAAAAAAGTGTTTTCGCAAAATGTTTCTTTCACATGAAATAACCAAAACTTTTCATATTGTAACTTTCTCCCTTCATTATAGTTTTAGCTTCGAATTGTGTCATAGCTCGTTTTATGGTTGTATTAGCAGAAATCTCATGCGAGGCACAGGTTCGAAGATTGATTTGTTATGGTTTTAATTCGATATTGTGATTAGCTAAAATCATATAGTTTGTTAAAAAAAAAAAGTTCGTATTTTATGAGTTTACCCGAGAAATTATATGGACGGAAATTCATCTTTGAAGATTACCGGGGAAATTTGTCCAAAAAAATGTTAAATCTATTGTAATTTTGTCAATTCAATGCTAAACCTTTTGTAATTATGTCAACTCAGTCATAAACTTTTTTTGTGTGCCAATTTTATCCTAAAACTTTTGCATCTGTACTAATTCAGTTCATTCGACCAATTTTGGTCGGCCGGTGTTGACAGGTATGCCGACCGACGCCGACGTGAACAAATTTTAATAATATTTTTTATTTGTTTCGAATTATTTTTCCTTTCTTCTTCCTCCCGTCGGTGGCCAACGAGGTCAACCTATGATCAAGTTGGTAACTATACACTACTGAAGTTTTCGTATTTTAATATATCAAAAGGAAATTAGTCTTCGAAGGTTAGTAGTTCAATGTCGTAAAAAAATATTTTTAAAATATATAATGTTAAAATATATAATATGACGTAGAAATTCATATTTTTGTAACCATACACTGCTGAAGTTTTCCTTTGCGTTGCACTTGGGTAATATATGTTTTCTCTCGACTTTTTAGTAGATGAATTCATCTCCAGGCGGAATTGCCGAATATAGTGCCCCGAGTTCGGAATTTAGATGTCACCGGCTACGGACGGTATAATATTTCAGATTGAAATGACAAAATATCAAATTTCGTACGTCATGAGACATTCTGCATCATATCAAATTATGCATAAGCAATTTCTTGTGAGTTTAAATTTATCGTGGTACGAGTTATATTCACTTGTAAGTGAAAAAAAAAAGGCAAAGGAACTAATCAACCGCTAATGACCCACAAGTTTAGAAGAATGCAAACCCAATAATCTAATGATCACAATGCACAACCTCTCCTTTCGTTAACTCTTCCAAAGCTTAAAAAGTAAAAGGTTAAAGAGCGCATATGGCAATACTTCTACTCTAGAAATTAATTTCTAGTCAGAATTTAATTTTTCTACTTCTCGATAAGAGTGATTTTCTTTTAATTTTTCAAGTGGCTCCAAAACTACTTTCAGAGTAAAAAAAAAAAAATGCTATAGAAGTAGAAAAGTGACATTGCGAAATCAAATAGATTTTTGCTCCAAAAGTATCGTTCTTGAGCGAATTTTTGCTCCATAAATATTGTCATGCATGCCCTAAATTGATCACCTATGATATCACCACAACATTTCCTCGATGAATGCTGAAGTTCTGGTCTTTCAAGAATTTATGTTTCCTCAATAGAGATATCATCATCAGCATCAGCATCAGCATCAGCATCATCGCCTTGCAAATTGGGAAAAAAAGGGAATTTAACTTTCTTTTCTTTTTTTTATGGTAGACACGACAAATTGTCCTCAATCTCTCCAATTCGTGGTCAATGTGTTCCATCAAGCTTTTGTGATCAGATCTGCCTAAAAGCGAAATATTCCTCTAGCTCACCCCTTTTTTTCCATAGGTTCGAGCCTTCCCCTCACTCCGTCACTGTTCTCGTTTCCTCTTTCATACCACCAAATCAACACTAATCATTGTGAAAATCCATGCTTCTACGGTACAATAATACACCACAGAATCGTATTGTTTTATGGTAGTTTGGCACTTGATTATGCTAGTAACAATAGCGTTGCGAAATACTATTGCGACGTGCTTGCACTTAGTTACGACATTGCGTGGTAAACATAACGAAAACTCGTATCATGTTGTATTTACAATAGCACGAAGTAATGAAAAACAAAAATGATCGTCAAAAAACAAGTTTGCACTATATAACATCACATCTTCGTAGGAATAATGATACAAATGATCCGTAAGCTTTTATTCGATGGATAACATGGTCTTTGAATTTCTAATTTGTTGAAGTAATTCCTAAACTTTATCCAAATATGCAATATGATCAATGAAATTTTAGTTTGTTCGATAAATTTTTTATACGTGTTCAATTTAGCTCATAAATTATATGAAAATGTTCAATGTAGTCTTTCCATTAATTCACGTTCAGAGATAGTATTGAACTTTTTTCATATAGTTGAAGAATTAAAGTGGACATATATCAAATTCCATGAATCATATTGAACAATTTAAAAGTTCAGAGACGATATTACACATTGGGCTAAGATTTAAGATCTTATTAAACAAATTAAAAGTACAATGACCATAATGCTTATCGGGCCAAAATTTAGAGATCATTTATGCCCTTTTTTTTCCCCCATTTTTGTAGTCATCTCAAGGGGCATAATTGAAAACTGTTATAATTTTTATCATAGAAATTTAGCCATATTACATTAATATCTAGATTCTTCGAGAAACAAATTGTGAAAGAAACTCCGTCTTGTCTGCATTCGACACGTCGATTCGTGTCGCGCGGAACTGCGACGGTTGTTGATTCAGGTAGGTCAGGCGCAGCCGCTCAAAGTATAAACAGCGTCGACGACTTTCTCTTCCTTCCATGTCGTCAAAATGCGCGAGCTTTATCATCAATGCGCAGGGGTCTCTGTCTGTCTCTGTCCTTTCTTTAGCTCCGCTTTAACTCTCGACCCGTCCTTGTTCGGGAGTCGACGCATGCTTTCTCTCTCCTTTTTCGCTTCGCCTCCCTCTTTATTCCGCGACACCCGCCATTGAAGAAACCGCTTCGCCTACCCTGTCCTCCTCCTGCCATTGATCGATCCATCAGGTCCTAACTCACCTCGAGCGCCTCTTTGGAAGCTAAATACTTCGTGGGTATCTCTCTTTTGTCGTCGGGACGTTCTTGATCTGCGGTATTTGTTTGGTTATTGGGGGTGTGTGCGTGAGAAATGCTTGGGATCGAGTAAAGCGCACCAACTCTTCGTGTTTTTTCGTCTTGCTGAGCTGACTGGTGGTTTTGTTGTAAGATTCTGGATTCAACTGCTGTTGAAAAATCCTTCCTTGTTGGCATATTTGTCTTCTTGATGGCTCCTACGTACTTTCCTCTTCGGTGGGAGAGCACCGGGGATCAATGGTGGTATGCGGCCCCCATAGATTGGGCGGCTGCGAATGGCCACTACGACCTGGTCCGCGAGCTCCTTAAGATCGACAACAATCACCTCATCAAGCTCACGTCCCTCCGCCGGATCCGGCGGCTCGAGACCGTGTGGGATGACGATGAGAAGTTCCACGACGTCGCCAAGTGCCGGTCTCAGGTCGCACGGAAGCTCTTTCAGGAGTGCGAGTCCAAGAGGGGCAAGAAGAATTCCCTCCTCCGAGGCGGCTATGGCGGGTGGCTCATGTACACCGCCGCGTCGGCCGGAGACTTGGGTTTCGTCAAAGAACTGCTTGAGAGGGACCCTTTACTTGTTTTTGGAGAAGGAGAATTTGGGGTCACTGATGTGCTTTATGCTGCTGCTAGGAGCAAGAGCTGTGAAGTGTTCAAGGTTGTTTTCGATTTTGCGGTCTCACCGAGGCTTTCGACGGGGAAAGGTGGGGAATTGGAGGAGCATATCGGGGAGATTCCTTCGCTTTATAGGTGGGAGATGATGAACAGGGCTGCTCATGCGGCAGCTAGGGGAGGGAATCTGAGGATTCTGAAGGAGCTTTTGAGCAATTGCTCTGATGTTTTGGCTTATAGAGATGCTCAAGGATCCACCATCTTACATGCAGCCGCGAGCAGAGGACAGGTTGAGGTGAGTTGGTTGAATTTTTCGCGAAATCTCATGTTCCGGCTTTTGTATGTTTTAGCCTGTAATCCTCCATGAATCGTAATGAAGATGTGAGCTTATAATGTTCAAATATCAGTTGATGTAGTAGCCGATGATAGATCTAGCTGGCTTGACTTTGTTTTGCCTCTGTTTAACTTTGTCGGAGATCGTAATGTATGAAATGAAACATCACTTTCAGATGTCCATGGCTTTGATTGTTCTCCATGTTTAACTGTGTTGGAACAACCTCGTCATTTGTCAATTAGTTAACCGATTCTCTCGAATTTTACTGCAGGTAGTTAAGTACCTTACAGAATCCTTTGACATCGGCGGCTCCACAGACCATCAAGGCAACACAGCCCTCAACATTGCTGCTCTCAAGGGTCAATTAGCCACAGTCCGAGCCCTGATATCTGCTTCACCCTCCTCTGCCTTCATCCGAAATGGTGCTGGAGAAACCTTCCTCCACATGGCGATTTCAGGGTTCCAGACTCCCGGCTTCCGAAGATTAGACAGGCAGATGGAGCTCATGAAGCAATTGGTACATGGAAAGGCTTTGGAAGACATCATAAATGCAAAGAACAATGATGGCCGAACTGCTCTTCACATGGCGATCATCGGGAATGTTCATTCGGAACTGATTGAGCTTCTGATGACTGTCCGCTCAATCGACGTGAATGTACGAGATGAAGATGGCATGACCGCACTCGATCTACTCAAACAGCGGCCACATTCTGTATCATCAGATATCTTGATTAGACAATTGATTTCAGTTGGGGGAATGTTTGGAGCTCAGGACTTCACGGCCCGAAAAGCCATCGCTTCCCATTTGAAGATGCAAGTCAATGGAAGCAGTCCAGGGACATCCTTTAGAATCGTCGATAGCGAGATATTCTTGCATACAGGCATTGAGAATGCATTAGATGCCAAAGATCTGGCTATCCCGGGAATTGCTTCATCTTCATTCGACTCAACCAATGAGAATGATAACTCGTTCATTTGCAAGAAACCGGGCACTGCAAATTCTGCTGCACAGCGGCTCAGAAAGGTTCTGTTGTGGCCTCGTAATAGAGAAAAAAATACCGAGAGAGGTAAAAGATCGGGCGAGGCAGGATCGGGTAACTGTAGCTCAGACGAAACTCCTGTCCCCCTTCGGCAGAGATTCGCGAAGCCCTCTTCGCTTCCTAACCACAAGAGGACGCTCTCAGTGAGGAGCGATATTTCTAGCCCATCCAACAGAAAGAAGTTGGCTTCGGGTTTAAGGCAAGGAGTTCTGCAGGCTGTGCCAAACCCGAATCTTCCGCGTCGGTCTCGTTCGAGCTCGTTTTCAAAGTCACCAGTTTCGTCGCCCAATTCAGTGAACAACTATAAGCAGAAGGGTGTCTATGTTGAACCTGAGGTTGCCGGGCCATCATGCTCCAAGGAAGAAGTCATTACAGACGGAACTTCGAACCCGACGGACAAACGAGGCTCCTTCCGCAAGAAATTTAGGGGCCAGTACTTCTGTTTCGGGGCTTCGAGCCTATCTCCGAGAACACCGGTTATAAGGAGACGGTGCCAGAATCAGGCTTACAAGTGTCCTGTCCCTTCAGTGGCATGATCGAAAAGGGGACCATGAGATTCGAGTTCGCACCCGTGAAGACGGCCGCCGATCTTCAGTCGCAACAGCGTGGGAGTGACTGCCTATCATGTATCAGATCCTTATGTTCATGTCTTCTTGATGGGCTCTTGAATCCCTTAAGCTGTTTATTTTGTGCTAAGAATGTTTGTGTAATTTCCTGGTCATCGTCCTATGTAATGTAAAATCGCATAATGCTGTTGAACATTGACTCTAGTGAGGAAATTTTCTTGTGTTCTTTAGAGATTCCCCCCCTCTCTGGACGTGCAGCTGGTTTTCTGAAGCGGATAGTGACGGCTTTTCATCTAGGACTGTGTTAAACATTACTTCACTGAATTTCAGCACAGAAAGATTTCCATTCTTGCTAGGAATTTAAGGAGACGACTCAAAATCACAGAGAGAGCACAATTTAGTCTATGTCTACTTGCACGTCTAGTTATGGTTTGCGGTCATTATCATATGCTAACTTGCGCTCTAATTGATCGGTTTTTACCCAACGCGAATGACAGCGACAATAGCAACAAATCAAGCCTTATTCTGCTAGATGCTGTGTCGGCTATATGAATCTTTCTTACATCGTTCGGGTCGGCACTTGAGTGATCTCCGTAATTTCAGTGATCACTTTTGAGTGTTTAGTAGACCTTTTCAAAGTACCCGATTAAGTTCAGTGGTCATGTCCCGTCTGGTCCTGAAGTGGTCTAAAGGAGTTCCTTTTGCTGGGATTTGATATTGATAATATAGATTGATGTTGAGTCTAAACTAACTCGACGAGATCGATCATCACTTTGTTACAGTGGAAATGTTCTTGGTTGGTGAGAAAAGGTTATTGTCTCGGTTTCAGTCTAGATGGAATTAGATCTGTTGCGGTGGCGGACTTCTAGTTCTAGACTTATAAGGCCCAATAAGCCCAGCCCACAAACTTGCTAAGTGGGCCGCTTCTTCTGCCTCTTATGGGCTCATCAGATGGAATTTCTCTGACCTGCTTCCCGCGAAGTTTCCATGCCAATTCCGATATCGGCTTCCTTTATTTTACGAAAAATGAATATTTTGAAAAATATATATTAAACATAATCTCTTACATCGCCTAAAAAAAAATAATGAACAAGAAATAATTTCATTCTTTAAGAAAATATTTAGACATAAATTATTGTTGATAATAATGCGACAAGCGGTAATTTGCTTGTAGTGCTTAACATAAAGTGCAAATATTTACACAACATGTTGCTTAACACAAAGAGAAAAGAAAAGATCAAATATTGTGCTGACTGAAAAAGGGTAAATCAAAAACTAATGTCCGCCAACACGGGTAAGTCTCACCGGCATAGCAAATCCCTTGAGTTCATGTCTTCTTGGGAGACTCTCATCCCTTAAGTTTGGTTTTTTTTTGTGGTAAGAATGATTGTGGAAGTTTGTAGTCATCGTCCAATGTAATATAAAACCGCATGATGTTGTCTAGCATTAACTCAGTGAGGAATATGTCGGTTCTTAGACCGTGTTTATGCAAATTCTCCTCATTTTGTCCGAGAAAGACAAATAAGAAGCTCAAAGCTATTTCGCAACGTCCCGCAATTCTCTAGATGCGTAGCTAGGATTCTCAGAGACAATTGCCAAAAAAGTCTCGATCAATTTTGACTGAAAACTGCAGACGTGATACTGTCTTCGCCGACGTGATAATTTTTATTAATATTTTAGTATTTTTAGAATTTATTTATTTATTCTTTTTTCCTCCTTTTTTTTTTCTCTTCTTCCTCGGACGGATCCGACGAGGCTAGAGGTATGGACCGATGAGGCCACTGGTGACGAAACAAGGCCGACCTCGCTGTCACCTAGGTGAGGGTTGCCCCCGCCAGATTTGGAGAGGGCAATCCTCGCCTAGCCATTGGTGAGGCCAACTTTACCCAGTGACAACAAGGTCGGGCCTCGCCCAAGTGACGACAAGGTCGGACTCGCTAGGGGCAACGAGGTCGAGCCTTGCCCGAGCAACGGCGAGACCAAACATCACCGCCCCTCGCAAGGCCGACCTTGCCCAATTGCCGGTTGGCCATTAGCAATGGACAAAAAAAAGAAAAAAATCAAAAATAAAAAAATATTAGAAAATTATCACGTTGCTGTTTTTCGATAAAATTGATCGGAAGAACTATATTGGCACAAATGCAAAAAGGTTTGTAATGGAATTGGAAAAAAAGATTTAGAACTGAATTAACATAATTTGCAATAAGTTTAGGACTCTTTTGAAGGGTTGTATTGCACGCTCAATCAGAATGATCACGCAGAAAAAAAAAAAAATAGACAACGCACAAGTTTACCCAGGTTCGCCCCATAATAGGGCTATATTCTGTAAAGAGATTTCATTATGATTTAAGTTTATAGCCGCACAACTTATTACAATGATCAGCCAAAAAAAAAAAAAAAAGAGCAAATATATGTGCCATAAACGGGCCCAAAATCTAAACATATCTGAAACTCCTTTAATTCCTTAACAAATGGGCCAACGAGCGAAACCCCCGCTCGCTGACCGGGCAGCTGCATCTGATCGGGCAGCTAGACACCCGTGTCGGGAGTGTTACTCCCGAACCCCCGCATTCCGTGCGCAGGGGTCACATGTCGTCGGATCATACTTCGATTTTCCTAAGTTCACGTGAGCGTGCCCGATGTGAGAAATAAGGGTCCCCGAAATGTTCACCAATTTCAACATCTTTCTGTAATTTTCTCGATATTCTAAAGAATGAAGATGAGAGTAACATCGGGACTAGTATCGTGTTAACATTATTTCATTGAACTTTTAGCATGGTAAATTATCTCTCTTGCTTGGACTTTCAGGAGAACTTTAGATCACAAATGGAGGGCAATGTACTCTAACTCATTGGTTTCTATTTGGTGCAAATGATCAATGCCTTATCCCGTTAAGTACGGTCGACCATATGAATCCCATTACAACGTTGCCCTCGATCCTTGATTTGATATCTGTACATTCTAAGCGCTCCGTACCTCTGCTTTTCATCTGCTTCCATCTTCCACCTTCTATAACTCGCATTCTCGCCCGCCCGTTCTCAAATCTCTCGGTTGGAAAATCCCACGGCCTTCGGCTTTTTCTCATGTTTTTTCTCAATAGGGCCAACACCTATCTTTCCTCCGAATACGGTTATTTATGACCTTATCCTTTGTCGGAAGCCCGATCCCATTGCAAGGAGTACTCACATCTCCATTGCACTCATTTTACGTAGGGGTGTCCATAACGAACAAGGGACCCGACCCGACCCTAAATTTATATGCACTTCTTGTTCGGGTCTCACTGAGTTTGGGTAATAGTAAAATTAATCGGGTGTTGTTATGAACATTTTTGTGCTTGGGTATTATCCGAACACAAACATGGAGGATGCGTTTGGAAATATTTTGGGGGAAAGTCTTTGAGAAAATGCAAAGGACTTTAAGTTGTAGGAGTTTTTCAAAATGCAAATTATGCTTGGTAAGTTGTAATTTGAAAGCTCATTGCAAAGCAACTTTGGGTAAAATAAAATTTGGAAAAATTATATTTGCAAAGCATTTTTTTCATTTTTTTATTAAAGAAAAGTTGAAACCTTTCGTTGGAGTCGGCGACTCGGATTTGGCGCCAGCGGTCGTCTTCTAAGGTCGAACGACCTCGGGCAGCCCTCGGCGACCACCGACGAGGGACGCTTGGGGTCTAGTGACCCTCGATGAGGGTCGTGAACCCGAGCGAGGGCCGCCGGCTCGCCTGGGTCGCGTGGCCCCTCACGGTGATCGTGCAAGCCCGGGCAACGGTCTGCGGGTTGCACGACAACGGCGGCCCCCCTCCGATCGGTCGCCGTCCCCTCACAGCCTCGCCGGCCGAGGTATAAGCGAAGAAGGCCAAAACCGACCACCAAAAAAAAAAAATTATTCCCATGTTGAACGAGAAGAAATTTTAAAACTTACAAAGGGCAGCCCCCGACACCTTCGAAACAAATTAACTCAACTCCATTTGCTGATTCGATTCTTTTACGCCGACGGAAGGCTCGATTTATATAAATGATTTATTTGGGTAGCAAGTAACATGCTCGGGGAGACGGGATTGCTCAAATTCGCGAGTGGTTCGGTGCGCTGTGGTTTGGCGGATTTACGGGCACTCATGAGTCTTCCCAATTTTCAGTTAAAATGAAATCCTTTGTGCATGAATTGGACCGGCAGCTTCCCAAAATTTTTTGCAAGTCGGGGTTAATGTGGAGGGACGTCCGCCCCAGCGTGTTAGACGCAAGTGGGGGGCAAAAAAAATTAAAAAAAAAACTTTATTTGCAGTTTTTTTTTTTTTGGTCGGAACTTTATTTGCAGTTAATTCGTTTATTTTATTCACATTAATTTTCAAACAAAAGGACAGATTGCAATTAAATATACAAAAAGAAATAAAAATGATTAAAAAAAAAACAAATGAACTGTTCAATGAGAGCGAGGCTTCTTCCACAAGTGCCTTAGCCTCTACGGATCTTGTGGACTCGTGAGCTGCGGAAGACGAAGAAGAAGAAGGAGGAGGAGGAGAAGAAGAAGGTCTCTATTTAAGCCCCTCTCTTTCTCACCTTGTCCTCCTTTCTAAAACAGCTTCTCCTCCAAAATCGTTTCTTCTCCAGTCTTTCTGATCAACGGTGCTTTCGATTATCCAGTTCCTTTGCTTCTCTTCGAAAGTTGGCGGCCATGGAAGAAGACGGCGTGGTGGTGAACCAAGGGAGGGAGCATCAGGAGCTGATAGATTTGCCTCCGGGCTTCAGGTTCCACCCCACGGACGAGGAGATCATAACTCACTACCTCACGCCCAAGGTCCTGAACAGCTCCTTCTCCGCCAGTGCAATCTCCGAAGTAGATCTCAACAAGTGCGAGCCCTGGGACATGCCGAGTTAGTAAACGGACCCTTTCGCAGCTCCTCTTTCAAAACGCCTTTTTTTGGAAGTTTTTCAGTCTCTTTATTCATCTGGGCTTTTGTGTTTGTTTTCTCTCTCCTCCTTGGCGTGGCTTCCGCGTCTCGGCCGTAATCTGCGGAGGCCCCTTCTCGGCTGGTGATCGTCCTTGGTCGGGGTTCTTCCAGGGGCCGCAGTTCGGGATCTGATCCGTGCGGGTTTCCAATCTGGATAATCCCTTCTCGTCCGGAGCGCGTAGGTGAGCTCCAATTTGTGGTTCTTGTGTTGTTGCGAGATCAAATGCAATGCTTTTTACCTTACCAAAAAAAACAAAAATGCAACGTTTTTTGTTTAGGCTATTCTTTGCCTCGTCTGTTGTTTGTTGGTGACTTGATTGGGAGAGGGAGTGGCGCGATTGCTGTTTTTAGCGGAATTGATGAGAGTTCGGTTTGGTGCATTGGATTGCCCGTTCTCGCGACGTAGTAGGAGTAGATCAGTTGTAAGCTTGCGCAATTGTCCAGTAACTGGAATTGGGGAGCTCCCGTTGTTTGCCCAGGATGCTCTCTAATGTCATAGTAGTGGGGTTTCTGGTACTTGTTAATGGGCATTAGCAAAGTGTTAGATACCGTACAGTATGTGCTGATTCAGATACGTTAGGGTAATGGGCGTTAGCAAAGTGTTAGATGCCGTTGTAGTCAGCTAGATTGGAAATTGATATTTGTTATATCCTGGTCTTTCTTAGCATATGGGTGTGAATATTATTGCTTCCATGATGTTATCATTGCCCATTTTCTACTATAGACGTTTTCATTGTTTGGATGGATGTTATGTTTGTCCGCTGAAGAGTGTATGTATAAGCAAAAGTGTTTTATCATTTAATTCTGAGCAGATGCCGTTGAGTACCTCAATTTTCCGGTTACGTCTTGAGTGTGCTGCTTCCATCCGATATGTTTGATCTTTTGGCTTCAAAGATAAAAACTTGCGCATTTATAACATCCCATTCATGTAAAGTACTGCTACTTGATGATTTCCTGCTCATAGAATGAGTTTTATTCGCAAATGACCTGGGAGGTTCATTGGATGTGCGACTAATCTCTCTTTTGCACTCTTCGTTCGTGAGATTTATCTGTTTTTTTATGTTTCATTTGAACTCAAGCTGAGACTGAAGTGGTAATTTCCTTCTGCTTGTCTGTTGAACGCTTTTTTTGGGCCCCTTTGGCTCTCTGCCATTAAGTTTCATTTGTGACTTCTACCGGATTTGTTAGTCTTCTTAGATTGATGGCTCCATCATGGTTACTAATTTTGTAGGCGTTGTGAGAAGAGAGTAAGTGCTGTTGCAGTAAGCAATGATGGCCTATTTGTGTGTTTTGGTGACAAATTTGGAGTTGTTTGGGGAATAATGTTATGGTATGAATGGATGATATGCTAACGTCTATTACAAAATAAACAATTAGTCCAGCACTGTAAATGATTTTCCAGCAAAGCACATCTTCCTCCAATCTTCTTGGTCAGTTTCGGGTCTCGGTCGGGTAAGAATACATATGTTGTGTTTCGAGTCAGATCGGGTATCATGGAGACCCGATCCGACCCGACCCATTGACACCCCTAATTTTACATACATGTTGATGTTTAAGCGCCCTATCAACCCGCCGGATAAAAGCAACGTTGACCGCATTATTGTGCTGTAGAATTTTCCCTTAAGCCGAAGTTGGTACTTGATAGTCGCACGAAACACCAGAGGGCACCCGTGTCTAAAGTTCCTTTCACGAGGATTCGAGTTCATAAATTTTATCGGTTTGTATTTCGATTGCGAGTCCTAACTAACTCGACGAGATCATGGCTTTGTTACAATTGAATAGTTCTTGCTCGGTGGTCATTGTCTCCGTTTCTGTCTCGATGGAACTTGATCTACGAGAACCCTAATAAAAAAGATCAATAAATGCCCAATTTCACGTGGCTCATCGCATGATGGAACTGGATCTACGACAACCCTAATACATGGCTTCTCTCGCTCGACGCCCTCCCTGGCCATGGCGGGGCCTGGGACACCCTCTCCAGCCCTTAGTCTATACAAAAAAATAAAAGTTATAAAAAAAAAGTCAGGATTTTTTTTTAGCACTTTCCCTCCATTATTGGAAATCCAACTATCTTGGAAGTTTCGAAGAATGAAACGGACCCAGCAAAACTACCCACTCAGAAAGAAAGTTCCCAGAATAAGCCCGACATTCTTCTCTCTCAGTCATCATCAAAATGACAATATCAAACCAAAAAAAGTGGGGAGGGACTTTCTCTCTCTCTCTCTCTCGCTCGTCAGATCAAAGAGTCGATGCCCTGTTTCTGACATCTCTGGGTGATGGGTGTTTACCCAATGTCATGTCGTCAACAAGAGAGGCCTTTCCCAGCAATTATCACAACTTCTTCAGACGACAGTACCTGAAAGGTAAGGTAACAAAGGTCTGAATTTATCTTGTTATTTAGATTGCGACAAAACCCGGTCGTTTTTGGCTCTGAAATGCAGACAAGGTGGTTGCAGTGGCGCCGGCCTATCACACGGACACCCCACTGATACACGGGGCGGACACATTGAGCCTCTACGTCGTCTCTTCTCCTCCCCACCACTCTCCCCCAACCCCCGCCCCTCCCCCCCGGGGGCGCCGCCTTCCTCCTCTCTGGAAGCGAACGGCCAGAGTTATGATGAAAAAGTCAACGTGGCGCGAATGGCGGGCCCGCAGCCACGTTGCCCTTTTGTGACAACCATTTCGATTTGTCTCCATTGGGGCAAAAAAAAAAGAAAGTCATTTAGATTTAGTTGTCAGCTTTCCGTACAAGGACGGATCCCAAGAAACTCAAGACAGGTTCGTAGGATTCTCATGGGAAAACAATCAAGAATAAGATAAAGTAAAAACTTGGGAGTCACTCCAAGTCCAAATATTCTAATTCTGATTTTCTCTTCTATGGGATTTAATCAATTAATGTTTTCTTAAAAATATTGTGTATAAAAGCCTGAGAAATAAAGGTCTGATCCCTTCCTACTTTTGAGGAGAGTTCATGCAAAGGCTTTTAGAATGAAGCTAACGTGTACAATTCTAAAACTTTTATTCGTATTAACAGATATTCTAGGAAGAATGGGCAAAGGAACTTCATTCATTACCAAACCTAGAACATGACATGGGGAATACAAGGTACCATGATGAAGTGGAAAGTTCAACTTTCACCACGACTATTCTATTTCTAATTGGTTATAATTCACTTCATGCAGAATTGTAGCCATTTCTATGCAAACTGCATAGCACAACAATGCAGAATATTCGTCACAGATCAATTTCTTTTTTTTTGGTTGTTGCTCAAAGTGTACATCCATGTTGTCTTGTATGTTTTTCCTTTAGGCTCCATTTGTTTCACGAAAAATAAGCGATTTGAAAAATATTTTCCAAAAAACAATCGCTTATGTCGCTTAAAAAAATAAATGAATTTTTTTTATCACCTACGAAAATAGTTAGGCATAGATTGTTATTGATGATGAAAACATTTTTCATCGACTAATTTTTCTAAATGATATAAGCAATCATTTTTTGAAAAATGTTTTCCAATTTGCTCATTTTTCATGAAACAAACGGACCCTTAGTATATGGTAACGGAGAATTTTCTTTTCCTTCTTAAGTATTGTAGTCATTAATCAATTTTTTAAGTCGTTTTTGGATTAATAGTTTGAACTAGCCCACAGTTTATGGAAGGGTTTAGTCCAAAACAGTATGTAATGCCCGAACAAAACGAAGAGGAGAAAGCCGAGCAGAAAAAACCTTATGTCTAGTGAAACTTCCAAAACTTCCGAAATACTCTGCTTATCATTCTCTCTCTCTCTCTCTCTCTCTCTCTCTCTCTCTCTCTCTCTCTCTCTCTCTCTCTCTCTCTCTCTCTCTCTCTCTCTCTCTCATATATATATATATATATATATTCATACATCGAGAATATAAGGTTTTTGGGACACTTGTCAGTTGGGCTTGGGGCCATATGATAATTTAGAAACCCGGTGCTTTGCTAGAGAAAGGAATCCTGAATGGAATGATTTTAAATATCGATTCATTAGCTAAAAACCTTCTCCTACTTTGAATTGTCGAAGCAAGAACCTTATGTAAGAGTTGAAGCCCAAAAGGAGAATATATAAAAGTTTTTTTTTTTCTGAAAGAAAGTAAAGAGACTCTTTACTAGTTATTTTCATCATTTCTACATACATGAATAAATATTCCAACACCCACTCTGTCTCTTGCGCACTCCAAAGCAAAATACACACAAAAAATCCTAAATCTTGTGCACGAACTACAATTGAATTCTAAATGTTAATATTGGTACAAGGAAGTCCTCCACCAGCAACCGCTAAGAGTTGTTGGCTCGGGTTGCCACATTGCAGAAATGAGAGAACTTTATTGGAATTGGATGGCACTTTTCCAAAAGAAAGAAAGAAAGAAAGAAAGAAAGAAAGTAAATATGTTACGATTCAATTGAAACATCTTAAAAGTTTAGGACTTGATTGTTTTCCTTACATCAAGTCTAGGGTTTAAACGAATTTTTTTTTCCCAAATATGGATTCGATTGATTTCTCGGACAGCTAAGAGCTTGGCAGAGACCATTAGCATTTATTGCCATCTCAATAACAAAAAAAGAAATAACATTATTTGATTCTATACTAACTTACGATGCGTTTGTTTCATGGAAAATCAAAGATTTAGAAAACATTTTCAAAAAAATAAACGATTGTATCACTCATAAAAATAAATGAATGTAAAAATAAAGTCGGTGGGCTAATAGCATGTGAGCAAGCAAGCCAATTTCCTTTTTTGTAATTTGAGTTCTAGCTCTACTCGTTTACTAAGCAAATCACTTTGACTAAGGATAACCGGTGGTAACGGGCTCCACTACCTAACTTCACTTTTGAGTAGACCCCAAGGGTCACCTCTCTCCCCCTTTCTAGTTTCTTCCCCTTTCTCTAAGTTGTAAGAATCAAAGCCAAACTTTCTATGGGGCACTCATCTCCTCTAAAAGAGATGTTGATGACTCCCAGATGGACTACTTTTACTTTTTTTTATCTTCTTTGTCTGAAAATAGGTTTGATTTGCTTCACCTATGAGAATTTCTACCATAATTTCACTACCACAAAAATAGTTAGGCATAAAGTATTAGTGATAATGAAAATATTTTCCGTTGACTAATTTTTCTAAAAGATATAAGCATTTATTTTTTGAAATTTTTTTTCCAAATCTTTGATTTTCCGTGAAACAAACGCATCCTTAAAGTAGCACGAAATTATATCGAACACTACCTGCAAAGATTTTAATTTATCACCTTGTGTATCAAGTTAAATCCTGCTAAGTTTCTTTAGACAGGGACAAGCTAGTTGTGCTGTCATCATAATCTCCAAGTAAATGTTAAAGACAAGAAAAACTCAAGATTTGAAAAATATTTTTTGAAAGTAAACACTTTTATCGCTTACAAAAATGAATGTGAATTGTCTTCACACCTACGAAAATAATTAGTCAAAAATTATTCACGATAAAGACAACATTTTTCTTTGAGTAATTTTTCTAAGTGATATAATCAATTATTTTTTGACAAATTTTTTCCAAATCTTGAGTTTTCCGTGAAAAAACAAATGTACCCTCAATTACTAATTCCTCCTTTCTCCAATTTCGTGTTTTTTTTTATTCTAATTTATCACCTATCTGATGATTCTCGAAATTTATATGGCATCCCCACCCACCTCTCCTCATTTATCGAAGATAGGTATTGGATGAGAAATATCCCGATAGGCAGCCCAAACGCTTTGGATTGCTCATATATCTGCTCTAAAGGAGATTGAATTTCTTTTATTAGTCGAGGACTTAAATCAAACAGCACCAGGTGATTGCAGTAGGATGTTCCAAGCGAGCTACTGGACTGGACACACTTGCCCAACAGAAGGACACAAGAGCAACTTGAGAGCTCGGTTTAACAAAGGTTAGGGCCCCAAGGATCTCAACAGATCACTGTTACGTGCAGCTAGGGTTTTTTCTCTTCCATTTTGGTCAATACATCCTGGGTTGGTTCCCTACAGTTTGTCAGGGTTTCGTGCAGCTAGGCTTTGGAATATCAGTCTCTGGTCTCTGATCGGGGCAAAAAGTGGACAAATTCGAAAAAGGCCATGACAAGAGAAGACCCATGTGTTAAATTAACCAGAGATGTCGCTGAGGTTTTAATCGTTCAAATGAGAGACAGAGAGAGAGAGTCAAGAAGTGCTAGTTGCTGCTAAAGGAAAGTTCATCAGCGGCAAATATCTCAGACCCAAAGAGAGATAGCGAGAAAGAGAGAGAGAGATCATGGCGGCGTTGCAGAGACAGCGTGACTATATTGTTGACTTGTCAATCCACCGTTGCGAGTTCGGATGCAATTAGAACTCACAGCGCAGAATCTCTCTCCATGCTTTACCAACACAATAATCCATTCATAGATAGTAATGCGACTCATGAGACAATCTCTTAACAGAAGACATGAAACATCCCAACAAGACACGATGCGTCCCAAGAAAACCAGAACCCACTGGGACCTACTATTATTGGAAACACTGTTTTCAGAAGCAGCAGCAGCAGCATTTCTTCATTATAATAATAAACTTGCCCTAAAAAAACGGTAGGTCTCACTTCTTTGCAGCTTTCTTGGTAGGATCAAACTCTATGCAGATCGTCTTCATCTGACCCGGCACCGCCACTGATGAAGAAGCACCGCCCCCAGCCACGGCGCTGCCAACTCCCTTCACTCCCCCCCCTGGCCCCCCAACTTCAGCAAGGTCAAAGCAGCTTCCACATCCCTCGGCGATGGCCGCCACGACCGCTTCTTAGAGCTGCCCCACCTGACAACAGGGTCGAGCCTGGGAGGAGGAGAGCCCACAGTGGTGGTGGAGGAGCTGCCAGCAGGGACCAGTTCTTCGACCCGTCTCATTCTCCTTCGGGCACCACGGGGTGCAATTGGTCCAGTTCTGGCAAGCTGTGTGGATGGGGGAGACACATCTCCATCGTGGCCGGTCATATCGAGGAGATCTGGGGTGGGTTTTTCTTGCGGGAGAGTGTTTGTGTTGTAGCGTGGATGGGCACTGAGGTGCACGCCCGCGTTGTCCTATAAATCCCGAGATGGTGAAGGAGACCAGCGAAAGCTTCTGTGCACAAAAAAGGAGGGACAAATTATGTGCACATTTTTATCTGATCTAACGGTGGCTGTCTGATACCACCAGATGCATCAAATTTTCGCTCACGTTGTCCTCCCAAACTTTTCCAAACTCATGTGTCCCAATTTTTTTTTTGGGGTCGAAAACGTGTCCCAATTGGAAGCTCCCTTTCTAAGTGAAATGCGGGGTGCCTCTCTCTGAATCATGCTCTTCTTGTATGCATTTGTCTTTTAAGGATGTATGATTCACCATCCCATCTGAATTACTTTTCCAACAAAGCAATTAGGTGTTTTCATTTGATCGGACAAAATGAGATAAAAGCATCCCTCGGATGGCAGAAAGTTCCCTTATGTATTTGGTGCACCTAGAATAGGATCGAACAATTCAGACAAAGAAAAAGAAAAGACCCTAATCTAGTAAAGAAGCCACCGATGTAATTGGTCATTGTCGCCAAGGTTTCCACCGTTGGTGGCAACGAGCACCCCCACAGTGTGCCGCCTCTGTCGACGAAAGACGACCGAGATCGTTTGAGAAATCTCCCAACTGACATTGGGGAGGCCGATGACCACCACAGTGGTGGGGTGCGACCACTGCGGATGGTCACCTCAGGACCAATTGGTGATGGTCCTGGTCTCACAATCTCGCCGTGTTAGGTCGGAGATCGCATCAGAGGGCGTAAGCTCGGGCCACCACTGCGAATATACCACGTGACTTACAGCAAATTTAACAAGAGAAAAGGGGGTATCACACCATGAATTTAGCAAAAAACCTGGTTTGGTTTTCAGAACACGATATGACGGTTCTGCCCCCCAAGGACTACGACTATTAGATTATGCCACTATCGGACGCACCAATTAATAAAATCTTTACTAAATAGACTCTCTGTTCTTGAAAGAACTATTTAATAACTTCCGAACCAGATGATATAATAATGCGCGATCTAGAGTAATCAGGTTTAACTGAAACAGAAATTCAGTAAAAGAAAAACCTTGCCTACATTGTGAAAATCCCTGAAGTGGAAACGAGAGTGTGTGATTTTATTTTGCGTATAAACATGTTCAATGTCGTAACTCAAATACTAATTCAGAGATTCGTAAATGCTTATCCCTTCAAAGTGCATTATGGGGGAGATTTACCTGGAGAAGTTTGGCATATGAGAAAATCAGATAAACGCCAAATTACTATTGTTAAATGAGAGAACATCCATCATTATTTTGGAAAAGTGTGAAAAAAAAAGTCATAAATTTATTGTATTTGTGCCAATACAGTCCTAAACGTTTCAATTGTGTCAATTTAATGCTAAACATTTTGAATTTGTGCCAATCGAGTCCATCCGGTCAATTTGGGTCGGAAATCGCTCGTCCTTCGTGGCCCGGCTGACGCTACCTTGGATATATTTTTAATAATTTTTTTTGGTATGTTCCTTTTTTCCTTACCTTTTTTTTTTGTTAGATTAAGGGCTAGCGCTGCCTAAATATATTGCAATTGTGCCAATTCAGTACTAAACCTTTTCTTTCGTACCAATTTAGACTTAAACCTTTTGCATTTGTGTCAATTCAGTCCTTCCGACCAATGCTAACGTGGACACCGACTGGTGCTAATGTGGACACCGGAGCGCGACGGCCTCCCTAGCCATGGCGAGGGCCATGACACCCTCGCCCACCCTCGCTCTAAACAAAAAATAAAAGTAAAGAAAAAACCAAAAAATATAAAAATTAAAAATAGAAATGAGAAATATTCATGTCGGTGCCGGACGTGTCACGTAGGATGATCGGCACCCATGTCAATGATTTCCGGTTAAAATTGGATAAATAGACCCAATTGACGCAAATTCAAAAGGCTTGTGACTAAACCGACATAATCGAAAGATTTATGACTGAATTAATACCAATACCACAAGTTTAGAATTTTTTTTGACACTTTCCTGCCATTATTGGAAATCCGACACTGTTGGCAACTCTAAAAATGAAACTGAGCCACCTGTTAACGTAAAATAAAACTACCAACTCAGAAAGAAAGTTCCAAGAATAGGCCCCACATTCTTCTCTCAGCTTTCCCTTCAATCATGTGATTTCCTAATAGATTGTGGAGGCGAAAGTGCAAAGAAGACGAGGACTTTAAGGATATCGTGCATAATAATTGCAGATTGAGATACCGTGCATAATAATTGCAGATTGACTTCCTAATAGGCCCGGCATTCTTCTCTCAGATTGAGATATCGTGCATAATAATTGCTAAGTGAAGTATTATTATTGTTCATTTTAATCAGCTTTCCCTTCAATCATGTGACTTCCTAATAGATTGTGGAGGCAAAAGTGCAAAGAAGATGAGGACTTTAAGGAAGAAATAGCAATATTAGTGGGGAAAATTGTCAAAAAAGTCTTAAACCTTTCGCAATTTTGCCAATTTAGTCCTAAACCTTATAAATTTACCGATTCAGTCCTAAACATTTTCACATTTTGCCAATTCAGTGCTATTCGCTGAAAATCGGTGACGTGGACATCGGCCGTCCTACGTGGCACCGCCGGCGTTGACGTGGACAAAAGAAGCTTATGTTTACGGGCCGAAGCTGTATCAAGGAATCAAATTCATGACTACATCCGTCGAAACAATTCAAACGAGTAGTGATGTTAACTGCACTGTACTGTAAAGTATTTTGGAGTGGCGGTCTCTCGTAACGTCAATGAATAGCTAGCAAAAATATAAATGAGAAAGTCTGCCTATGCATCTCCTACTGCGCGATATGTGTCCCGCAAGCGAGTGAGGAGATGGTGAGGAGATGGAAAAGGGTCTTAATAAGATGATAGAATAGTTCAAACGATAGCCAGAATGCCAATGGAAACAGACACCCGGATGAATTAGGTTATCTGACATCTGAGCATCAATCAAGAAGTCAATCCAGGAATGGCAAGGCATTTACCAACAGGATGTCCGAAATGCGCATCCAGAAATCCTACCCAGTCAATATGGCCATAATGAACTGAATTCGAATTTCAGGATGTGGATATGAAACTAGAAATTTGGACATGAAATTACAAGGAATGAAGCATTTTATGCATGTTTTAAGTACATTGATGATTAAGATGATTTGTTTATCTAGTCCCTACCCGGAATCATTTAATACGACGGTATGAATACGATACCAAGGCAAACCCATGTAAATACCCATTTATCAACGAAAAATAGACATTATGTAACTTTGTTGCCTTGGAAAAAAATATTCTAGAGACCTCCCCTTTTCAAGGGATTATCTCGGAAAAAAGATGAATATTTGTTCTATTATTTTTTTAATAAAAATAAAAAAATTTGGTTCGTATGAACAAAGAGAAGTAGATTTATTCTATATCCGATAAGTACCAATACGCAATGGGGGTCGATATCATTTTCTATGAACGAATGCATACATATTTGTTAATTATTCAAAATACCTATTCTTAAGAATTTTTTTCCCAGTCTATGGATAAAACAGGATAAACACTCCCCTGGACATGTTAAATTAATGTCTTGAGAGTGAGTCTTATTATTGGAATCCATTCCATTAGAAGCTTTTGTTTTGTTTAAATCTGGTGTGTCCCTATCCGAATAAGATTTGTTTCTTTTCTTGGGGCGGTGGTTCTTCGTAATTATCCAGGAGTGCATCGTTGCATGCATGAACTCCAAGTTTGATCTTGAAAAGTCTTGCACCACCCACTTGCTGAAGCTGCCAGAGAATTCCCGAAGAAGTGCCACGCATTGACCATCCTTAAAGCTGAACAGAGAGAGCACTTGGGGACGCACGAAAAAAGGGACACTTGAACGCACGGAGATTTTGTGCAGTGAGTTTACATCCAGTTGGGCATGGATGTAACAAAAGGCCAGGACGACGAGGAGCAACTTGGGAGTTTTGCCAAAACTCAAAAGGTGTGCCATAAAGGTCAAAGGTTTATAGGAATCTGACAAAAGGAAAAACCAAAAGGGGTTATGGGAGAAGCATGCGGGGCCCGAAAGGCGCAAAGCGGTACAGAACGGATGGCGTTGCCCGCAGTTGTCGTTCGTCCAAGTCGTCGGCGGGCCCTTTTCGGGTCCCAAATTCCACGCGCTGTGGACAATTTAGACTTCCGCAAAACGAATTGCGTTCGGTTAAATTTGACGGTAAAAAAAATTATTCACGTGACGATCTCGATGTGATATTGAAATTCTCATCAAGTTATTCTTTTCTTTGACAGTAAAAGAATTATTCATGTGACAATCCCAACGCGTGATATCGTGTTATTCTTTTCTTTTAGAAAAAAATAAAAAGCTGCATCATCCATTTCCGAATGGGTGGCTCTGTGAGGGCAACGAGTCTAGCAAATCTAAATAGGCTAATAATAGCTTTTGAAAGAAGTACAATTTTCGTGCCTGCTCATCTCATTTTTCTTTTTATATATTTTTTCTTCAACCTCCGGTGACACAGGCCTGGCGGGCTAGCAAGTTTAACCAAAGACATCGGGGCCGTACAGGCAGGTTTGTGACTTGAGCGTCACAGCTGTCCCTTTTTTATGTGTGCCATGAGATGTGTATAATATATAATAGTGTTGGTGAGGTACGCTGATCGTGGGTTGTTGAGACGGGAGCAGTTATCTATTTGTTGCGATCTTCCAAGTGGCTGATTTGTTGTCTTTCGAAATGAAAATTGTACCTAACCTTTATGGATATATATGTAAGAAGTACATTTCCCTATTTATTGAACGATCTTACAGTTGAGTTACAGATTAGTGAAATCCTATTAAGGTCATACTCTTAAGTATCATGCCTACGTCTTGCGCATTCACTTATATGATAATGTATGATCGATAATTGTTTAGTTCACAATCTTCAGCATGCACCCTCTATTATATACATAATATCATATTAAAGCAAAGTGCGATTAATAAGACGGTGGAAGGATTGGGACGGCATGATTTGAGGTTATGAGATCTCTTAAGGGTCAAGCGTCAATTACTCTTTCGACGCTTTCTTAACCAACAAGACTCGGGATGAGGAGGCGGAGGAGGAGGCTGTAGAACTCCATAACCGCCGTCACACCATTGGCCCATCCGGCCGATCGGTCCTTCAATGGGGCGCCGAGGAGCCCTTCACTCCAGAGGAAGTCAAAGGCGGCCGAGGTCGACGTGCGCATCATCAACAACGAGGTCATCATAGGGGGTGCCAAATGGACCCATGGGCCCGGAATCGGCCCGTTGACCGGCCCGGAACCGGCCCGTTGACCGGCCCGGAACCGGCCCGTTGACCGGGCCCACGGTTCCAACCCGGAACCGGAACCGGCCCTCAAGGGCCGGTTCCGGTTCAGAATTGTTAGAACCGGCCCGGAACCGCCGGTTCGGGCGGTTCCTAACCCGGTTTTTAAAAAAAAAAAAGAGGAGTAGGTTTGATAAAAAGAGTAATTGGGCTTTGGAACCGGCGGTTCCGAACCGGAACCGGAACCGGCCCGGAACCGGCGGTTCCAAACCCGGAACCGGAACCGGCTCTTCAAGGGCCGGTTCGGTTCCGGCCTCCACCTTTTTGAAACCGAAACCGCCGGTTCCTCGAACCGAACCGGCGGTTCCGTTGAACCGGCTCCCTCTAGGTCATCATCACCCGGCTGATCGGTCCTTCAATTGCTTGCTGCTTCTTTTAAAAAATGAAAGGGTCAAATAGCCACATGATTAAAGCAAAAGCTGGTGAAAATGAACCAAGTATTAAATGAGAGGGACAAGGAAACTTGTAAACAAAGGAACTGATCCACGTGTCCAGTCCGAACGCAAGCGAAAGTACCAACGCACGAGCGACCGTCGAAAGGGCCATGAAACTAGACCAAAAGCCGCCAATCAGGACGATCCAACGGTCTGGTCTCCTCTAGAATTTTCTGGACCCCTTTTTTCTGTTTTTGGAACTATTCTGTGTTTTGATTGATTAATCATCTTCCTCGCCTACCTACATGGTACGACAATACATTCTTTTTGAATTTTCTTTATTGACCACTCAGGCGGGGGCACGTCTCGCGAGGGGAGTTCAGACCACTTTTCTATAGAAGAATATAATAAGCGGAGCCAAGCATATTCATTCTAGATGAATATTGTCTACATGGTTTCGATACATTTAATTGTTGTCGGCTTGGCGAAATTCAATTATTAAAATTTGACAAGCTTCTAGAATTCGATTTGGAGAGCTTGTTAAGATACCCATAACCGAGGCAAGAGTCAAACTCGAGAGGTCAAGTTTGGTTGAGCTTTCTTAAGTACAAATCTGATATGATCCTAAATTACCGAAACATGTCGTGTTGGTCGGGCACTTGCACGGTATAATTGAAATTTTACGATGATAAGATAAAGTTTAGGATTCGTCGTTGTAATCAATTATACCACCTCTTATTTGACGTATTAAGGAAACACACTATAAATTAAAGTTGCACGGTATATCACTACATATGTCTTATCGTGTCTACTCGTGTTTTGGTAAACACTATATTTATATTGGTTATGCAACAAAATTTAATATGCATGGCCTCGATTTTGCTATATGATTGTGTATAAAGAAGTTGCTAACCCTTGCCAGATTCTTAGAAAATAAATTGTGTGTGTGTGTGTGTGTTTTTTTAAATCTTGCTGTGTTGAGTGGTGATTTTGCCGTGAGATTCTGGATTGAACTGCCATTGAAAAATCCTTCTCATGTTCTGGCTTTTGAACGTTTTAGCTTGTAATCCTCCATCAAACGTGATGAGGATGTGAGCTTATAATGTTCATACATAAGTTGACATACTAGCTGATGATAGATCTAGCTAGGGGATAAGTACACCACGAGGATTTTTTTAAACTTTTCACTTGAGTGCCGCTTCCGGTGAATCATCCTAAGTGAATTTTTTATTGATTTTTTATTTAATTTTCAATGACACATGGATTTTTTTAAAATTTTTCTAATATTTTCTGAATTTTTTGCTTTTTTATTATTATTTATTTTGATATTTCTCTTTTTATTTTTATTTTTTTCCTTTTTCACCATTGGCCGGCAAAGGTCACTAGCGACCCTCGCCGACCACGATCGGCTAGCCCGGGGGTGAGAGTAGCCTTGCCCTGGGTTAGTGGGACCGCGACGGCTTGGACAACGGCGGTCGCGGCCTCGGCGGAGACAAGTAATGGCACGAAGGTCCTCGCCGGATCCGGGCGAGGGCCCTCCGTCGTGCCCTTGGGCGTGGTGGTGTGGCGACTCTCGATTGCCGGTGGGGTAGCAAGGGCCCTCGCCCATGGCCGGTAGGGCTACGAGGGCCCTCACCCGGTTCTAGCGAGGGCCTTCGCGCCCTCCCCCGCCGCCGCCGAGGCCGCGACGGCCTTGGGCGAGGGTCGTCACCGCCTCGCTAACTTAGGGGCGAGCAGCCCTCTTTGGCCCAAGGCGACCCTCGCTAGCCAAGGGTAGAAAAACAAAAATAAAATAAAATTTAGAAAAAAATCTATATGTACATTAAAATATTCAATAAAATTATTGCACCGGTGCTACGTCAGCTTTTTCGGCGTCCACGTCGGCGATACCACTTAGTGAATGATTTTTCAAAGTTATGACACTCAAATGAGCAAAAAAAAAGTTATGACACTTAGTGAGCGCCGTACAAAAGATATGGCATTTGTGGTGAACTTATCTCATTTAGCTGGCTTGACTATGTTTTGCCACTATATGTTTGACGTTGTTGGAGATCAAAACGTATGACATGAAACATCACTTCCAGATGTCCGTGGCTTCGATTGTTCTCCATGTTTTGACAGGCGCATCGTCGACGACGAGGTCATCATCACGCGGCCGATCGGTCCTTCAATTGCTTGCTGCTTCCTACGAAAAATGAGAGGGTCAAAATGGACACGTGATTGAAGGGAAAGTTAGTGAAAATGACCCAAGTGTTAAACGAGGGGACAAGGAAACTTGGAAACAAAGGAAAGGAGCTGACCCACGTGCCCGATCCGACCGCAAACAAAAGTACCTACGGAGGAGGGGGGCAAGTCCCAAGAACCGGCTCAAGGCAGATAGAATCAGATTATTATTATTATTATTATTATTATTATATGGAATGTGAACTGCGATAGCAGCGAGCGAGGAAGGTCTAGAAAGCCTATAGCTACTTTTTTTATTATTATTATTATTATCATCGAGGAATAAACTAAGAAAACTTCCGCTAGCAATTTTTTTCACGGTTTTAATAATGGGCGATCATAAGAAAAGCCCATAATGATAATAACGACAAGAAAAAGAAAAATAGCGAATGTAACGATCGGCCGTCGAAAGGACCACGAAACTAGAACAAAATTCGTCGCCATCGCCAATCAGGACCATCCGATGGTCTCCTTTAGACTTTTTTGGACCCCTTTTTGGGAACTTTTCTGTGTGTTGGTCCAGTTAATTAGAGGGCGCATGCAACTCTTCCAGAAATAGAATTTCTATTCCAAACCTATTTCTAAAATAGAAACTCGTTTGGTAACATAATTATATTTTTCTATTTCCGAAACAAAAGGTTGTTTCGGAAATAGATTTGAATGAGAAATGAGAAACAATAATTTTTTACTTTTTCAAGAAACAGAAATAGAAATCTAATTTTTTCTCAAATACCCGCCATCTCCAACCACCACCCGCCGGCCGCCGCCGTTCACTGCTGCTCGTCCCTCGCCGCCGCTGCCGACCCCCCACCGTCGGGTGGCCAACACATTTTCTAAAAGTAGAAATTTTCAACAGTTGTCAAATAAATTTCTATTTTAAAACTAAAAATTTTATGTCGTTATCAAACGTATTTTTTTGCTAAGAAATTCATCCAAAAACAGAAATAGAAAAAACTATTTCTAGCCAAAAATTTATTTTTTGAACAAAATGATTATCATTTACTCCCTTATCTTCCCCGCCTATCTACCTTGCACGGCAATTTTTGAGTTTTCTTTATTGACCACTCAGGCGGGGACACGCGTCACAAGAGGAGCCAAGCATTTTCCAATGCAGTGGAGTTGAGGCCACTTTTTTTTTCATAGAAGAATATAATACGTGGAGCCAAGCATAATCCTTTCAGCTGAACATACCATGTCTCGGTATGGTTTGGATACATTTAATTATTATTGGTTGGTCGAAATTCACTTATTAAAAATAGTATGTATTGAATATGACGTACATATTGAATTGGATTTTGAGAGCTTGTTAAGATGCACTTAACCGAGTCAAGAGTCAAACTTGACGGGTCAAGTTTGATTGAGCTTTCTCAAATTCAAGCTTGCTAGGAATTTAAGGAGACAACTTAAAATCACAAAGAGCACACATGAAGTCTATAAATACCTACACGTCGAGTTATGGTTGTGGTCACTATCATATGCTAACTTGTACTCTAATTGATCCGCTTTTTACCCGATGCGAACGAGCGCGAAAATAACAACAAATCAAGCCTTAGTCTGCTAGATGCGGTGCCGACTTCTTACATCGCTGTGTTCAGCCCTTGAGCGATCTCCGTAGAGCTCTAATAAAGGTTCGGTGCTGCCGCTATACAAAAATCGCGTTGTTACCATCTGTGGTTTTTTTTTTTTTTCTGTGGAGCGCTTTTGAGTGTTTAGGCTTTTTCAAAGTGCCTGGCTAATTTCAGTGGTCACGATCCGTCGTAATTTGTCCCGTCCTGAGGTGGTCTGAACAAGTTCAGTTCGTTACGATTTGACGTTAATAATTTAGATTGATGTTAAGTCTTAAGTCTTAACTAACTCGACGAGATCACCACTTTGTTACAATTGAATAGTTCTAGACTTTAGGACTATTTTTGTAAGAAACTAAATATGTGGCCCAATTGATTGGGCTGCGGTACAGCCCACGAACTTGCTTGGTGGGCCCCTTCTTCTACTTCTTATGGGCTTATCGGAAGGAATTTCTCTGACCTGCTTCCCACGAAGTTTCCATGGCAATTCCCACATTGGCTTATGAATGTTTTAAAAATATTCATTCAATGTAATCGCTTACATCATTTAAAAATTTGAATGAAAATGAAAAATAATTTCGTTGTGTAAAAAAATATTTAGACATAAATTATGGTCCATAATAATACGCGAATCCGTAATTTCGTTGTGTGTAAAGAAGTTGCTAACCCTTGTCAGATTCTTAGAAAATAAATTGTGTGTGTGTGTGTGTTTTTTTTTAATCTTGCTGAGCTGAGTGGTGATTTTTCCGTGGGATTCTGGATTGAACTGCCATTGAAAAATCCTTCTCATGTTCTGGCTTTTGAACGGTTTAGCTTGTAATCCTCCATCAAACGTGATGAGGATGTGAGCTTATAATGTTCATACATAAGTTGACGTAGTAGCCAATGATAGATCTAGCTGGGGGACAAGTACATCATGAGAATTTTTTAAAATTTTTCACTTGAATGCCACTTCCGGCCAATCATCCTAGATGGACTTTTTATTTATTTTTTTATTTATTTTTCAATGACACGTGGATTTTTTAAAAAAATTTCTAATATTTTCTCAATTTTTTTTTTTTTATGTATTTTGATATTTCTCTTTTTATTTATTTTGATATTTCTCGAATTTTACTGCAGACAAACACTAAACATTGCTGCTCTGAAGGGTCAATTAGCCACGGTCCAAGCCCTGAGATCTGCTTCACCCTCGTCTGTCTTCATCCGAAATGGTGCCGGAGAAACCTTCCGCGACATGGCGATTACAGGGTTCCAGACTCCCAGGCTTCTGAAGATTGGACAGGCAGATGGAGCTCATGAAGCAATCGGTACGTGGAAAGGCTTGGGAAGACATCATAAATGGCAAAGAATAACGATGGCCGAACTGCTCTTCACTGGCCATCGTCGGGAATGTTCATTGAGAACTGATCGAGCTTCTGATGACTGTCCGCTCAACCGACGTGAATGTCCGGGATGAAGATGGCATGACTGCCCTCGATCTACTCAAACAATGACCCCATTGATTTCAGCTGATTAGACAATTGATTTCAGCCGGGGGAAATGTTTGGAGCTCGGGGCTTCACGGCCCCGAAAAGCCATCGCTTCCCATTTGAAGATGCAAGTCCATGGAAGCAGCCTGGGGGCATCCTTTAGAATCGTCAATAACGAGATATTCTTGCATACGGGCATTGAGAATGGAGTAGATGCCAAAGATCTGGCTATCCCGGGAATTGCTTCTTCTTCATTCGACTCAACCAATGAGAATGCTAGCTCTTTCATTTGCAAGAAACCGGGCACTGCAAATTCTGCTGCGCAGCGGCTCAGAAAGGTTTTGTTGTGGCCTCGTGGTAGAGATAAAAATACCGAGAGAGGTAAAAGATCGGGCGACGCAGGATCTGGTAGCTGTAGCTCAGACGAAACTCCTGTCCCCCTTCAGCAGAGGTTCGCAAAGCCCTCTTCGCTTCCTAACAACAAGAGGACGCTCTCAGTGAGGAGCAATATTTCTAGCCCATCCAACAGGAAGTAAACCCTGACCTTCCGCGTCGGTCTCATTCGAGCTTGTTTTCAAATTCACGAGTTTCGTCACTCAATTCCGTGAACAACTATCAGCAGAAGGGTGTCTATGCTGAACCTGAGGTTGCTGGGCCATCATGCTCCGAGGAAGTCATTACAGACAGAATTTCGAACCCGAGGGAAAAATGAGGCTCCTTCCGCAAGAAATTTAGGGTTCAGTACTTCTGTTTCGGGGCTTTGAGCCTATCTCTGAGAACATCGGTTTTGTGGAGACGGTGCCAGAATCAGGCTTACAAGGGTCCTGTCCCTTCGGTTGCATGATCAAAAAGGGGACCACGAGATTCGAGTCGCACCCGTGAAGACGGCCACCGATAGTTGGTCGCAGCAGCATGGGAGTGACTACCCATCATGTAGCAGATCCTTATGTTCATGTCTTCTTGATGGGCTCTTGAATCCCTTAAGCAGTTTATTTTGTGGTAAGAATGTTTGTGTAACTTCCTAGTCATCGTCCTATGTAATGTAAAATCGCAGGATGCTGTTGAGCACAGCTGGTTTTCTGCAGCTGAAAGTAACAGCTTATCTAGCACTGTGAAACATTACGTCGCCGGATTTTAGCACAGAAAATTTTCCACTCTTGCTAGGAATTTTAAGGAGATTAACTCAAAATTACAAAGAGCACAATCTAATCTATGAATACTTGCACGTCGAGTTGTGGTTTGGGGTCATTATCATATGCTAACTTGTACTCTAATCAATTGGTTTTTTACCCGTTCGTCGGCTGCGAAAATAACAACAAATCAAGCCTTACTCTGCTAGATGTGGTGCCGACTTCTTACATCATTGTGTTCAGCCCTTGAGCGATCTCCGTAAATCTATAATAAAGGTTCAGTCGATTATTTATGGTCTTTCAAAGTGCCTCAATGGTCACGACCAGTCGTAATTTCTCCCATCCTGAGGTGGCCTGAACAAGTTCAGCTCGTTACGATTTGATGTTAATAATTTAGATTGATGTTGAGTCCTAACTAACTCGACGGGATCATCACTTTGTTACAACTGAATTGTTCTTGGTTGGTGAGAAAATGTTGTTGTTTCAGTTTCAGTCTTGATGGAACTGATCTGTTGCAGTGGTGGACTTCTAGCTCTAGACTTCAGGACTATTTTTGTAAGAAACTAAATATGTGGCCCAATTAATTGGACTACGGCACGGCCCACGAACTTGCTTGGTGGGCCGCTTCTTCTACCTCTTGTGGGCTCATCGGAAGGAATTTCTCTGACCTGCTTCCCACGAAGTTTCCATGCCAATTCCGACATTGGCTTCCTTTGTTTAGAAAAAAATGAATATTTTAAAAAATATTTATTAAACGTAATCGTTTACATCACTTAAAAAATTGAATGAAAATGAAAAATAATTTCGTTGTGCACAAAAATGTTTAAACATAAATTGTGGTCCATAATAATATGAGAATCCGTAATTTGCCGCTTGACGAGCAGTATACAATATGTTGCTTAGCAGAAAAGGAAGAGAGAAGATCTACCAAATATTTGTAATTAATTATAAAGGATATTATAAATACTATGCTAACTAAAAACAAAAGGTAAATCAAAACTAATAATAAGAAATGTCGAAAATATTTAAGAAAAGGAATATAAATCTTCAGCAATTTTTAGCAAATCTTCCCTAATAAATAATTTTTTTTTAATTGGCTAATTATTCGTAGCAAAACAAGTTATTATTTTTAAGAAAATATTGTCCAAATCATTCAATTTACGTGAAGAGAAGAATAGAGCCCGAATAATAACAAGTCGTGAGCAACACGAATTGCTGACGAACGACAACATCGACGGTCGACATTCTCCTGAAAACGTCGTCGGGAATTTCCTTTGCATTCCCTTGTTTTCTAGCCTATGTAGTCTTCCCACTTTCCCATGTTCCTTCCAAGCAACAACGACCCTCTCCCACTTAGTTGATGAAAATGAACGCCACAAACATCAAGGAGTCGTACTAATTCGACCGAAAATAATCAGGGTACGAACGAGATAACCCCCGTGTAGTGATTACGCGCGTATCTGTCGTCGCAAACACCCAAGGAGATGGGATTTGGACTGTTAATCGAGGGTTTAAATTAAGCAGCAAAGAGGCGATTGAAGTTCGGATGATCCTAGTGGGCGACCAGGCCAAGACGACGAGGAGCGACATGAGAGTTTTGCCAAACTTCAAAAGGTGTGCCATAAAGGTCAAAGGTTTATAGGAATCCGACAAAAGAAAAACCAAAAGGGGGTTGTGGGAAAAGCATGTGGGGCCTGAAAGGCGCAAAGCGGTACAGAACGGACGGCGTTGACCGCAGTTGTCGTTCGTCCAAGTCGTCGGCGGGCCCTTTTCGGGTCCCAAATTCTGCGCGCTGTGGACAATTTAGACTTCCGCAAAACCAATTGCGTTCGGTTAAATTTGACGGCAAAAAAAATTATTCATGTGACGATCCCGATGTGCTATTGGAATTATCATCTGAGTTATTCTTTTCTTTGACGGTGAAAGAATTATTCATGTCACGATCTCGACGTGTGATATCGAATTATTCTTTTCTTTTAAGAAAAAATAAAAAGCTGCATCGTCCATTTTCGAATGGGTGGCTCTGTAAGGATAATGAGTCTCGACAAATCTAAATAGGTCAATAATAGCTTTTGAAAGAAGTACCATGTTTGTGCCTGCTCATCTCATTTTTCTTTTTATATATTTTTTCTTCAACCTCCCGGAACGATAGGCCTGGCGAGCTAGCAAGTTTGACCGGGGGCCGCCCGCAGTGTGCGGAATTCGCCGTGCCGATGGCAGCCCGTGGTAATGTGGCCGTGGCGGCTCGAGAGAGGGAGAGAAGATCCGGTGGCTTAAGTTTTTGCGGCGGTATAGGACACCGGGGTTCGTGCATTTTATCCTAGGGACGGCAATTGGGTTTGTCTAATCATAGCAAGTGATTTTGGAAGGTCGACGGTGAGGAAGGAACGAGGAAGGAGGCGCGGGAGGAGTGCCGCTTTTTCATGGGTTGACCGTTGACCCTCATTGTCGGTTTGGGTCCTCGGCACTATACTTTTGCCAAAAAGAAGAAAGAAGAAAGAAGAAAGTCCAATGTGATGATAAGAGTTCAGATCACCTTTTAAGGGATAATATAATAAGTGGGAGGGAAGAAGAAGCCACTTTGAAAAGTCAAATTTGGAGATCCTTAGTGCGCAAAGTGAGAGTCCAACTCAAATCTTATCGTTTCAAATCGAATCATCAATTGGGCAAGTCAACCATCGCTTCGAGATTTAATGATGATCGTCTAGACAAATCTTGCGACGGCAGAGCGGTCTGGAGATGACTTGTCATTGCCACGTAGCATTTTTACCACCACGTGTCAAACAGTTGTCTTTCCAGGGCATAGCACTCAATTCTCACACGGAAATGTTTTTTAAAAAATTCATAAACCTATTACACTGGTATCAATTCAATCATAAATCTTTTAACCGTATCAATTTAATCCTAAATATTTTTATATTTGTGCTGATTATAGTCCATCCAACCCCAATTTGGCTAGAAATCACCGATGCGGACGTCAACCTTCTTACACGACACGAACATGGATATTGTTAAATAATTATTTTATCTTATCTTATTTTTTTCTTTTATGCTCTTTATTTTTTTGGCTGAGGGCTGGCAAGAGCCACTGGCTAACCCTCACCAGAATGAGGTGAGGGCCGCCAAAACCCTCACCCGATATGGGGCATCACAGCCTTGCCCTCAACTAATGGCCAATGAGGGCCATGAAACTCTCACCCAACCCTAGTGTGGGTCAGCGAGCGAGGACAGTGACACCCTCGCCTAGGGCTAGTAACTGACCCACATAAAGAAAAGTAAGGAAAAAAACAAAAGGAATGCAACCACAAATAATTCAAAAAAAATCTAAAATTGTCAACGTTAGAATTAGTCATGCCTCATAGGACGGCCGATATCCATGTCGGTAATTTCTGATCAAAATTGGCCATATGGATTCAATTGATACTTATGCAAACAAATTTATCATTAAATTAATCAAATTAAAAAATTTATGACTCAATTGATATCAAGACAACAACCTCAGTATTTTTTTTTTTTTTGGTACTTTTCCCCTTCTCAAACTGCCGGTCAATGCGTCACTTTGGTCCGTAGAATTTTATAATGGCCAACCGGGCACGCATCGATTGAATTCCTCCGGGATACGGTTTACGGACGCGGCAAGAATTTCAATGTGCGCGTTGCTTTGTGGGCCCCTAATAATGTGATTTATGGACTTAATGAAGGCTTTCTCATCTGAGGATGTCACGTGAATTGACAGGCCAACAAGTCCTAAACAAATAGGACAAGGCCGAACGGAAAAAAGGCCAACATGTCGAACTTGTCGTACGTTCATTTTGCATTCCTAATCAAACTTTTAAGGTTAATACCCTCCTTAGCACGGCGTTAATTAAAGTTATTTACAACCCTCTATTTTAAAATTAGTCATTTTTCACAGTCATCATATTTCCTAATATTTATTGTCAATTTGCGATAATTTCATGATTAAGAAAACTGGGAGTACTTCCCATACTTCCACGCAACGCACGAGCAACTCCAGCACGTTATACTACACAGTCAAGCAAGCAATTTGTGCCTATGAAACATTAAAAACAAAAATTGAAATTCTCATTCTTGCAACTAAAGAAAGAAATAGAGGAAGTCCAATGGTAGGATGAATCTCAGCGGTTTGATACGATAATTAGATAAATGAGCATGTGCAATGATAAATTCAATCTTGTAATAATAATAATAACAAAACTTTCGACCAAAAAAAATAGAAAAAAAAAAGAAATTGACAAAATTAATTGTTTTTCTTTTTATTTTCCAACACGGTCGTTTTTGCTTTTGGCCCGACCAATACTTAAGCAACAAATAAAGATCTAGGAAGAATAATTAAAGAAAAAAAGAGGGGGTCAGCTTTCCAACTATCAATTCCCTGAAAATGCGGCCTTTGATTAGCCTATAATGTGAATGTGCCATGTGTTGACTGGAAAAATGGATTCCGTAAGATGCCAATTATATTTTTTTTTATATATATATAAAGTGAATAGAATAGATCATTCGAACATTTTCGAATGAATTGGCTCGACTAATTTCACTTGCATCGCTCTTTTCGGGTGCCTCGGTCGGATAAGACTCTGCCCTATGAGGCGACATGCATGCCACCAAAGATTATATCGAGTGGGAGAACCCTTTTCGCTTCGAACTTTAGAATTCGTCGTATCCAAGAGCAAGCGTTTAACCACTCAACATTCGTGAAGTTCCAATTATTTTTTTCGGGCTAAGTAATGTCAACTGAGCAATTGATTGGAGCGAAAGATATGTTTTTTTTTCCTTATACAATATAAATTCGTGATTATAATCCATTGCACTAAGTCGAACCGACTGTATTACGCCCGCATAGATTGAGTACATACGATGCTCAACCAATCGTAGACGAAAGTGAAGGCATGCATGCGCAACCGATTGGAATGTCATACCCGACCGCGTCCAATGTACAAAATTCAGAAAAATTACCCAAACGGTTCCTAATATATCGTGTGAATGTTGGTTTAGTCCTAAACTTTTTAATTTTGCAAGTTTCAACGGCTGGTAATGACTGGACCGCCACATCGGCGATTTCCTACGAGTTCAAGTCAACTTTATTTCAGTGTTAAATCATCACTCGTCATTCGCGTTGCTCGAAAACGTTCAACAAACCGCTGTTCTAGGGCGCAATGGCAATGCGGACGGTGGAGATTCGAGAATCAAGAGGCCGGAGGAGATCGAGATCATATTAATTTTAGTAGGATCCCCATCCCAGAAAAAAACTACAGACGAATCCACAGAAATGTCCTTGATATCCAATGAGGGTCGTTCGTTATACATTTACCCCGATCGATCGTTCATGTGGCGTGGTGGTTTGGTTTTGGGGGTTAAATTAATCGGGTCGATTGCTGGCGGGTGGCCAGATCTGTTTTCCTGGATCCACCTCAGAACCAAACGGCCAGTCGAAGATGACTCCCGAAAGTCAACGAAAAACGTCGCCTTCAATCTTTCTCTCCCCCTCTACGGTAGAGTGTTTCTCCCTTCCCCTTTATATCCGCAGAACAGAGTACCCATATGAGCCAGCCATATTCATTCTCTCTCTCTCTCTCTCTCCCCCTCTCCTCTGCTCTGCACTGGAATTGAGCTGAGCTTTTCGTGTTGCTTCGCCGCCCGCAGCTGAAGCCGCCATGGGAACGCAAGGTCCCGACGACGAGAAGTACATCGACCGTCACTCCGTGAGTCCTCTCTCTCTCTCTCTCTCTCTCTCTCTCTCTCTCTCTGTGTAATATGGAACACTTCAAAGCAATTAGGGCGTACGTTGGTGAGCAATCTGTCTTCTGTCTGAGCCGGTGAGGAGGGGCCAAACGAGGGCGTGGTTCCGCCATGTCCTCTCTCCTCATTTTTCCACCTGAATTATCTATCGCCTAACCTATTCTTGAAATGTTTGTCAAAAAAAGAAAAAAGAAAATACTATTTTTATAAGAGGGACGGGCATGTGAGGTCCACCTTTTTTTAATTTCGCCGTAACTTATGGGTACTAAAATTGATTTTCGGGACAAGTGCACTGAAAATCCTAAAACGTGTTACCAAGTGTAATTGAGTCCTAAAAATTTTAAAAAGTATAATTAAGCCCTAAAACTTATTAGTCAGAAAGTGCAATTGAATCATAAAATTTTCAAAAAGTATAATTAAGTCATAAGATTTATCAGTCAGAAAGCACAATTGAGTCATAAAATCTTCAAAAAATGCAATTAAGTCCTAAAACTTATTAGAAAGTGCAGTTAAATCCTAAAATTTGTCAAAAGTGCATTCTAATTCTAAAACTTTCAAAAAAGTGCAATTTAAGTACCAAAACTTGTCACGAAAGTTAAACTGAATCATAAAACTTTCGAAAAGTACAATCAACAAAATAATTTCATTTCATTAATTTCATAAGTTTTAGGACGTAATTATACTTTTTGAAAGTTTTATGATTCGATTGTATTTTTGTGAAAAGTTTTAGGATTGTTGGTGCATTTATCCCTTGATGTTTTACCGAGCTCATTCACAAAGCTACGTGTCCGCTTTTCATTGGGGGCACAAAATTGGCTTGCTTTTTCAATACTCATTCATAGTTATCTCGCTCCACCATTGTTTTGCGTTAAAAACAGAAGCCAAAACTAAGTTTTTGCTATTTGTTGAAATCTCGAAATACAACTCAAAATCTCGAAGATCATTAATGTAAAAAAAACCATACAAAAAAAAAAAAAAACTGCATGCCCGACAACATTTGAGAAAATAAAAAATATTTTTCATTTCCTCAAAATCACAAGACCTTCACTTAAAAAAAATATTTGATGCGTGTTATATTTTTTAAGTATTAATTGAGTTGTCACAACTTATAGAAAAGACAAAAGTATAATGATATCGATCAATACAAATTCAAAACTCAAGCTGTCCGGACCGGTGGCGTTCTTTGTCCGGCCTTGCGGCATGCCCTCTTGTAACATTAGTACTCCGTGCTCTTCCATTCACGTATCGTTCACGGCCAGTTGAAAAAAGAATGCATCCCTATTCGATTGGACGCCAAAAACGATTTCGACAAAAAGACATCGTGGTTATTGTAATTTTCGATCTTTGGAGCACCATAATTTTTTAAATCGATAGTTTTGGTGCCGTAGCTCTTTAAAAGTATGTTTACCACAAATACCGTTACTTATAATGTCGTGTCGGTTTTTCCAACAAAGAAAGTTGCTTATGTCGCATTCTTGTTTTTAAAAGTTGTGATACTCGAATAATTCGATTGATCGATTGAAAAGTCTTGACATTAAAATGAACATCGTACTATATTTACAATATTTACAATATTTTTTTCTTGTGACTTTTTCGACACGACATGTTGCATTGCATATCTTTAAAATCATGTTTTTTCTTTGTTTTTGTTTTTTTATGTTGTTTTAAGCACTGTACCATAATTAGGGATTTCAGATTTATATTAATTTAAGAGAGAAATATGTGAGGTTCCCTCCTCCATGTGGCCCGGTGGTCCTAATCCAATCAACCTTGGATGTACGGTTCGGCAAATTTCTTTTTACATTTTTCTTTGTCGATCTCCTTCTTCAGCGCACGTTGACCGATGTGATCCACCATCAGATTTAGGATTTGTTTAAAATTAGATAGTAACGGTAAAGATTAATCCCCCAATTGTCTGAAAAATGTTCAAATTCAATGGATCGTTTGAAAGAGGATGTCATTTTTAAAAGGCCGCCCTCGCATTTTGCTTTGACTATGTGACTTCACGACACGAAAACTTATTCAAAAGTTTCAAATATATTGTGCGACGGACGATTCGGTCTTAATTTTTCGTATTTTACCAATTTAGTCCTAAACATTTTGGTATTTATCAATGTAAATGCAAATGAGACATAGCAATTTCTTTTCGTCCTAGGCAAGGTCTAAAGTTAGACAAATGCTTCATGATTGATCACACAGATTGAGGAGAAACTAGCGAAGCAGAAGGAGATCGACGATTGGCTTCCCATCACCTCTGCGAGGAACGCGAAATGGTGGTACTCGGCCTTCCACAATGTCACGGCCATGGTCGGAGCCGGCGTCCTCAGCCTCCCCTACGCCATGTCCGAACTCGGATGGTATGCTAAACTTCCTAAGCAAGAAATCATTTCGGTCATTCCGAATCTATCGCAATGTGGCAGATGTCGGTCTTGAATCAATCTAGTCCTTAGTTATATTTCTCCTATTGCCAGTTGAGGTATCAGTTTGCAGATTGAACTTATGAATCGGTCCTGTTTTAAGTTACTTGGCTGCTTTGTGTGTTTCTTTGATGTTTTCTAGGGGCCCTGGAGTAGCTGTGCTAGTCCTGTCATGGATCATCACCCTGTACACGTTGTGGCAAATGGTAGAGATGCACGAGATGGTCCCTGGGAGGAGGTTCGATCGGTACCATGAGCTCGGGCAGTACGCGTTCGGCGAGAAGCTCGGGCTCTATATCGTGGTCCCTCAGCAGCTGGTGGTCGAGGTCGGTGTCAACATCGTGTACATGGTCACCGGAGGGACGTCGCTGAAGAAGTTCCACGACACCGTGTGCTCGGACTGCAAGAAGATCAAGACCACCTACTTCATCATGATCTTTGCCTCTGTCCACTTTGTCCTCTCCCACCTCCCCAACTTCAACTCCATCGCTGGCGTCTCCCTAGCTGCAGCCGTTATGTCTCTTAGGTAATGTCCTATTCCGGACTCTGTGAATTCTAGACTCTATACACGATTCGGGATGACGTTTCATATCTTCATTTTTCAGTTACTCGACCATAGCTTGGGGAGCCTCCGTAGACAAGGGCGTTCAGCCGGACGTGAAGTACAGTTACAGGTCTTCGACCACGCCAGGGAAGGTCTTTGACTTCTTCAGCGCCTTGGGCGATGTGGCTTTCGCATATGCGGGGCACAATGTGGTCCTGGAGATTCAGGCGACTATCCCCTCCACTCCCGAGAAGCCGTCCAAGGGCCCGATGTGGAGAGGAGTCATTGTCGCCTACATTATCGTGGCTCTCTGCTACTTCCCGGTTGCTCTAGTTGGTTACTATGTTTTCGGGAACAAAGTCGAGGGCAATATCCTCATCTCCCTGGAGAAACCGAAGTGGCTCATTGCAATGGCAAACATGTTTGTTGTCATCCATGTTATCGGAAGTTACCAGGTAACGAGCAAGCTCCTTCTGTTGTGTCTTTCAATGTTCTTCGTGGTGATGCTGTCTTCGTAGCCCGGGACTTAATTGATCTTCATGGTCTGATGCAGATTTACGCAATGCCGGTGTTTGACATGATAGAGACTGTATTGGTGAAAAAATTGCACTTCAAGCCAACCAGAATGCTTCGTTTTGTGGCTCGCACTGTCTATGTCGGTGAGTATGATACCCGCTCTCGTGTCGTTTGCTTGTATATCTCGGTCTAGTGTTTGCAGTTCGGTCCCTGCTTTTCCTGTCTTTCCTTCTTGTCAATGTTATTGACGTCCCATTGGCATGGCAGCATTCACAATGTTCATCGGCATCACTTTCCCATTCTTCAGCGGCCTTCTTTCATTTTTCGGAGGACTTGCTTTCGCCCCGACGACGTACTTTGTAAGCAACCTCCTACTCAGACAGTGATTTGGGATTTGCCATTGTAAAAGTCGGTTTATCTAAATGCTAGGATGAGCTTTCTGGTTCGAATAAAATCCTAACATGTCTTCTCCTTTCTCCTGGTTTTTTTTTTCCAGCTTCCTTGCATAATGTGGCTCGCAGTCTACAAACCGAGGAAGTTTAGCTTATCCTGGTGGTCGAACTGGGTATGTTAAACTCCTTCTCCTCCTATGGTAACCCATCCTCGATCAAGCCTCATCTGATATGGGTTTTGCTTATTCCAGGTATGCATCATCTTCGGGCTTTTGCTGATGATCTTGTCACCCATCGGAGGACTCCGGCAGATCATCCTCCAGGCCAAGACATACCAATTCTATTCCTAGACTCGCATGGAAGCGAACCGGGTTTGTCTCCGATGCAGACCAGTTCAGATTCCGAGTGCCCATAGAGACAGATCATAGAACATGGTGGGCAAGACTAAATATTCAAGCAGGAACACGTCTGGTTATTAATGGAGTATCAGTACATTGTGCGTCTGTGATGGGTGATTTGTGCAACTTCTCTATGCTCTTTCCTTCCGTTCCTGTGTGCATATATCTTCTCTTGCTGCGTAATTCTTCTTTAAGGATCTTTAGAAAAGATTTGTGGCTTTAGTTATTCTTCATTCAGTTCGATGAGCCCGGTACTGATCACTTGTGGATAAGAATTCAGCGGTCGCATACTTGATAATGCGTCATCCGGTGTAGGGGTGTGCATGATCCGGGCCGGTCCGGTCCTGGCATGGAACCGGGGACCGGACCGTAGTCCCGGTCCCCATATTTATCTGGACCAAGGACCGGACCGGGACCGGCGGTCTCGGTCCCGCCCGATAGGGACCGCTAACTATTGAAAATCTAGTCAACTTAATAAACTATGCCATGGTAAAAACATAGCGACTCGCTATGACTTTTATGATCGACGAACTTGATTAAAATGTTCGAATTCAATACCAAATCCAGCCATTACATGATAAAAACATACCAATCGCACTCAAAAAAGCCTTGAGAGAGAAAAGATGACCAAAAACAAGATGGAAAATAAGACTAAAAAGAGAGTCTTGAGAGGAGAGTGGGACCGTGCAAGGTTGGGAAAAAAATGGGCAGTGGACTTTTATTATTATGTTTTGTTTTCAATTTTTTTTTGCAATTGTATATATTAATATATAAATAATTATATATTATTGGCGGTTCGGTCCTGGTCGGGCCGGTCCGATCCCAATACAAGAAACCCGAGGAACGGACCGCCCAATCACCGGTCCCATTTATTGGGACCGGGGACCGGACCATCCACCTCAAGGACCGGACCAACCCAGCCGGTCCCGGGCTGGTCCGGGCCGGTCCGGTCCGGTTTGCACACCCCTAATCCGGTGCATTATGAATGGATCAGATCTCTCCAGGTAGGATTCGAACCTACACATGGATCCGTGGCATCCATCCATATATCTTGATCGGAAAAGAATCTTTACAAAAGGAAAGAATCGAGAATCAGTAACCGCATCCGATCTCCACAAAAAAGATCCCAATCGTTTCGAACTTTCTATTTGTGGAATGCGCGACGAGAGGATTTCCAGTCCCTCTGCCCCGCCAGCTTAGCTATCCCGACCAGAAACTAGACCTCAGCATTTGAATGAAATGAATCGACTCCATAGGTCACGTAAAATCAACATGTACACAAACGAGATCGCAATCGAAAACGCGGCGCGATTGTTAATCAAAACAGAACAGAACCAAAGTACTCACATGTCACCAATTATCGCGTGAAGTTAAGGGGGTCAAATCATATCCCAGACAATAGAACCTGCGACTGATGAATCTGTTCCCTAAAGCTTCGCTCGGCGAAAGCGACATGGTCGATTGGGGAACTTTCAAAATCGAAGTCCTTATCATTCTTTCTTACTGCCCTGTTTGGTCTTCATGAGGCTTGAATCCCCATTTGGGAAATCGAAACGGTCAAATTGGGAATCTCTAACTGCAGCCTGCAAAGCAAACTTGCCAAAAGCATAAATATGAATCGGGACACAAGAATCAAAACATCGTGAAACAAATCGACCCAATTAATGCACATCGTCAAAGACGGCAAGAAATCTGCCTCAATCTGCTAAAACTAGGATTACAGCAAAAGGGTTGCTCTCAATTTCTTCAGAACCTTAGCCTACAACGGCTGGATCAGACAACTGTGTCGTCCTCAAATCGTAAATCCGTCCAAAACAATTTATCGGGTCCGAGTTTTATTTCCATACTCGTAGAATGCATCGTCTGGCTTCCTTGGATAGACACATTGAGAACATACATAACTCTCCTTCCTTCATCTGTTTGTTTTAGTGCTTCGTCTTTCTCCTCCCCCTGTTGTGCCGGTGATTCCTGTCGATCCATGGGGACTGAGGGCGGCGACGACAACGACAAGGTAAGTCCGCTGCTGATTTGTTTAGTCCTAGCGATTAGTGATTCTGCCTGCTTTCGTTATTGGCGGTCAATATGTTGCGCGGTTTGATCGAGGACAGGGCGGCAGACCACCAGTGAAGCAGAAGGAAATCGACGATTGGCTTCCGATCACATCTTCCAGGAACGCAAAATGGTGGTACTCGGCATTTCACAACGTCACTGCCATGGTTGGCGCTGGTGTCCTGGGTCTCCCTTATGCTATGTCAGAGCTTGGATGGTAACATTTCCTCAAATCGAATGAAATATGTCATTATACAAAGCCGAAACCAAGTCATACGAAAAAAGATTTGAGGCTCAAATCAAGATGACACCTTTAACACAGAAGAACATGAAAATCATTTCTTCAACCATGCATAACTGTAGCTCCACAATTTAGCACAAATTCTTTTCGACTCCTGTTGTGGTCAGGGGTCCTGGTGTGGTAATATTGATACTGTCATGGGTCATCACGCTTTACACCCTGTGGCAAATGGTGGAGATGCACGAGATGGTCCCGGGTAAGCGGTTTGACAGGTACCATGAGCTTGGCCAGCACGCGTTCGGCGAGAAGCTCGGCCTCTACGTGGTGGTGCCCCAACAGCTGATCTGCGAGGTGGGCGTGGACATTGTCTACATGGTCACTGGAGGGAAATCACTGGAGAAGATTTACAACTTGGCCCAACCAAATGGAAAACATCTCAAGACTTCATATTTCATCATGATCTTCGCCTCGGCTCATTTCGTTCTCGCTCATCTCCCGAATTTCAACTCCATATCCATGGTTTCTTTGGCAGCAGCCGTCATGTCCTTGAGGTATCAGCATCTTTTGTTCGTTCCCCACTTTATAGTATTACTCCTGGCTCCAAGAAGTGCAGAGTCGTCGAAACTGATTTTGAAAGTTGGAAGAACATAACTTAGTCTTAAAGTTCTTCACAAAAGAAAGACAAAAAGAAGAACAGTGGAAACAATCAGTCTTCAAATTGTTAAGCTTAGAGTATGCACATCAGCTAGATGTTATCCTTGCAGCTACTCTACCATTGCGTGGGCAGCCTCCGTCCACAAGGGTGTCGAACATAACGTTGACTATAGCTCTCGAGCCTCCACCACCTCCGGAAACGTATTCAACTTCCTAAGCGCCCTAGGCGACGTTGCGTTCGCATATGCTGGCCACAATGTGGTGTTGGAGATCCAAGCCACCATCCCTTCGACCCCGGAGAAGCCATCCAAGGGCCCGATGTGGAGAGGAGTGGTGCTCGCCTACATCATCGTGGCGCTGTGTTACTTTCCTGTTGCACTAATCGGGTACTTGGTGTTCGGGAATAAGGTCGAGGACAATATTCTCATTTCGCTCGAGAAGCCCGAGTGGTTGATCATCACGGCCAACGCATTTGTCGTCATCCACGTTATTGGTAGCTACCAGGTACAATCTCTTGCACAAACTGTCCTAGTTTAGCTGCACGTGCAAACAGTTTGAAAGTGTAGCAATTGATTTAGACAGTATGTCAGTACTTGCTCTTCTCCGATATGCAAATGCACTGGTCATAATTCTTAACACTACATATACGTCCTCGTTCCGTGATGCAAATGACTGAAGAGTGGCTCTGTATATACGAAAAGAAAAGCAAATTTTCTTTTGGGACGATGAATTAGCCGATCGATCCTGGGAGTTATTGAGGTTCATATACAGAAATTTCACTCTGTGTCTGCAATGTTTTGGTCATGTGGAATGCAGCTCTTTGCAATGCCAGTTTTCGACATGATAGAGACTTTCCTGGTGAAGAAACTCCATTTCAAGCCCTCAGCAATACTTCGGTTCGTAACGCGTAATCTATACGTGGGTAAGTTTTCTCACCTCACAGTCACCCATGGAAAGCTTCATCAATCAAAGCTGGCTTCTGCTTGAGGCCATTTGTAGACACTCTTTTGCTGAACTTAGTTGTCCTTGTTTCGATCTCAGCTTTCACCATGTTTGTGGGCATTACCTTCCCTTTCTTCGGAGGTCTCCTGGGATTCTTTGGAGGATTTGCTTTCGCCCCGACAACATATTTCGTAAGTCTCATTGATTCGAGTCAAGAACAGGAAACCCCATGAATAAATCTGTATACATGCTCATGGAGTTGGTTCAGGCCTCTCTGACTTAGTATCAAATTTTGTTCAGCTACCATGCATCATGTGGCTGGCTATCTACAAGCCCAGAAGGTTTAGTCTCTCCTGGTTCACCAATTGGGTGAGTTCTCATTCAGAGTTTGCTTGCTTTCTCTAAGGAAAATAGTCGCTGCAAATGTCTTCTAAAAGAATTTACCCATGAAATTTCAGATATGCATCATACTGGGTGTCCTCCTGATGATTCTGTCGCCGATCGGAGGGCTAAGGTCAATCATAGTAAGCGCAAAGAACTACAAATTCTACTCGTAGGAAGGAAAAAGCTCCACCAACTGAAGACTAGTCTTCTCAGTTCGCACATATCGAGTCACTCTTATGTTCTAGTTTGTGTTTATTTTCAAGCACACCCCGTCTGACATATCTTTCAACATGACTTATATTGCTGCTTCGGTCCAATCCTCGCATGAATTCAATAAATGGCTATGCCAGGTTTATAATTCCTTATCCCACTTAGCAGCGAGTATATCTGACTACAGACCGTCGGTCTGAGAAATTGTCTTTACATTGAAACGTTACCACTTGCAATTGCAGTCACAACCTGCCAGCGTTAGAAAGTTTAACCCAACATGACCCCCAACCCTTCTCCCCTTGGGAGCAGCACATTCCACTCAATCTAGTTTTGTTGGACAAGTTCCCAGAATTTCTCTATCGACTGGTGAACATGAATCACTTTTTTTGATACAGCTGACCTTACTCGCCCCAAGGTCAGTTCTAAAGGACCGTGGGACTTCATCATTTCTGAACTTTGTTTGGTATAACGTCAGAATGGATGCAGCAGCCGGTCCGATCAGTTGTTTTGATATATCTTCTAATCGTAACGTTATGCGCGCCCAAAAGACCTAATGCAAGATGTCAACTTATATACTCAAGCACATATCCCCAATGTCCCTAATTGTTTGCATTCCCAGTCCTAGAATCCATAGACAGAGCCAACCTACAGCACCATAAAGCTAGCAATCTAGCAATCGTATAACTTCAACTCTAATTCTAATCATGTCAGTTAAAGTTTTTAGTTCATATGTTGCAAGGTATGGGGTAGCTTTAATGAGATCATGACTAATGGATCATTGAACATGGGAAAGGGATAAAGTAATCTCTCCAGCTAGTCAGGTTGCTGTGGAAAGCAGTATGAGCAAGCCCAAGACATTCAACAAATGCATCACGTCCACGAGTCAACTCATTACGGAATCAACATTCCATACAGGTGTATACAAATTCAAGCTTAGTTGGAGCCACTCCATTCATGAATTAAAAATGTCCTAACTTTCTCCTTCCAAATAGCATATTGTTAGAAGTCAGTGCACTTAATAAAAAGTCATGAAATGAGAGCTCAGCTATTCATGAGTAGCCCATCAAGCTGACTAGCTGAAAAACAAAGCTCTAAATATTTTAGCATCTTGATTTACAAGTGCGGTAAGCTTAGCAGGAAGGCCATAAACCAGACATTACCGATGACGTAGAAAACCATATGCATGACCCAACGCAAAGAAGTGAACATAATGTATGGACCTAATCACCAGAAACGGAATAGCACAGACTGAGTTGAAAGGCGTGAATTAATACTGCAGAAGCATGAGCAAAGCTTATGGACAAATTCATGTATTTCCTTTATATCCTTCCACTGACACAAACCTATAACTGATACACCACTGATATATCACCCCCGACCAATGCCTCAACCCAAACCCCAAAGAAAAGATCCATAATTCATCACCCAAACTGTTCATTCAGACATCATGGGAGGAATATAAATGACCTGAGCTCTTATCTTCTCTACCGTGTAACGTAAAATACATTATCATTACAACAAGAAGAACAAACAGAAAAGACTATCTTGACTTTTTCTCCAGTCTACCTCTGCTTCTTTCCGTGAAGAACTCAGCCCAAAGATTGGACACCCACAAAATGCTAACACCAATGGCAACTGAAACCACGACCAACCAAGAAACCCAAACCCACTTTGGAATCACACCTTCTGCACCGCCACTCGCATAGAACACCCCCATTTTATACAGAAAGAGTGGACCTACAAGCCCTCTGACAACAGAATAAAATGAATAGAAAGGTGCAGACAAAGCATCAAACACCTTAGCAGCAAGAGCCGAGTCTCTCCTCCGCACACCTGCCAACGTCCACGCGTTTTGGCAAGCGCTCGTAACCTCCGCAAGGATCAACAGGACCAAGATCGCGAAAGCCCCGTGGCGGACCAAGTACCTGGAGGAAAGGTTGGAGTTTTATACAAAACACTATGAATGCAACAACATCACGAATAACTCCAAACTGACATCACACAACAAGATCAAATCTTTTCTTTGTCGCATTGATCAAGTAAAGTTCTAGAGCGTAACACTACGGGACAAGAAAGTTACTGCTACCACGCGACAATTCGGAATGGCGATACCTGCAGGTGAGGAAGACGAAAAGAGTGGCCAAGTGGTGGCCGATGAAGAGAAGATCCTTGGGGTAAAACACGACGTAATGCAAGAGATCGGCGAAGAAGTAGGCACTGCTGAACTCGAGGACGGCGTCCTGGGCCTTGGTGTTGGGGGACGAGAAGCCGTGCGAAGGGTCGGAGAGGAGGGCGAAGGAGGCAAGGAAGACGGCGGGAGTGCCGTGGGCGAGGGAGATCAGGCAGCTGGAAGCCTCGGGCCGGGCCTTGGGGCTCCAGCCGCGGAAGACGACGGCGTGCCCGGCCAGGTAGACGGCGAGGAACATGGCGAGGAAGAGGGGGAGCGGGGGAGGGAGGGAGTCGAGGAGGGCGGCGGCGTCCATGGGGAGAGCAAATCCGATTCCTTCTGGGTCGATCGAGATAGGTGTTTGATGAATTGACTGAATGAGGGGTGTTTGATGGAGGTGGAGTGGGAAAGAAAGAGAGAAGCGTGCGAAAGGAAGGATCTTTCGGGTGTGAGTAGTTAGGTCTGACCCTTTGAATTCTGAATGACTGATTGATTGTTCACTGAGAATCGGTAAAGAAAAAGTAGAAGAAGAGGAAGAAGAAAGAACGAAGAAGGTAAAGATTCGGAGAGTGACGCCTTTGTTTCAACAAAGACAACTCCTCAAAAGATGACTTTGCTTTCCATGCCTGAACATATGATATTCTAATGAGCCTATCTACGATGTTGTCGTCCAAGTTACGACGAAACAGTTCTCGATCGCGCTACTACGTCGTAAAAGTTTTGTAAAACCTTTTTGCCTCGTCACATCGTTAAGGGGTTACGCCCCCGGCCCGGGGTGGGGAAAAGACCTTCCGGCCACCTGAGGCTAGAGGGGTGCTCTGCTCGCGGATGAGTGGTGCGGCCCGCAAGTTAAATTCAATAGGATAAGGGAATGAAAGGGAATATGCCTTTCGGATAGGGGTGTGAGAGAGGGCAACAGCTTGGGTTTTGTTCAAGTGAGATCGAGGAAAGGCTTTTAATCACCGTCACGGGGGAGATGGGGACGGACAGCGTGGTGGGGGAAAGTTCGTTTCGTACGAGGAAGGCGACTTCAAGGGGGAGTGAGGCACATGCTTCAGAGATGGGTAGGTCCAAAGCCTTATTTGCGTAATGAAGAATTAGTACGGGCGATATAAATGGGAAGCGCGGTGCTCGTGTTGGGCGACGGGAGGGGGAGACGGAGGAGGAGGACCACCGAAGAGCGAAGGGATTTTAAACGTGAGGATCTTCATTTGGAGGGAGGAGGGGGGGTGGGTCGGGGTGAGATACGCACGTGAGCAAGATATTTTGAACGACACGGTTCAATAGGTAGAGACGTGAGACGAGGGTGGAAGGCGGCGACAGCCCTCGATTCCGTATGATGTGAGCATGTCGTGTCGTGTCGCCGGTTGCCGGAGAAGTGGAAGCAGCTGATCGAGCGGGGTTCATAGGGGCTACTATTCCGAGGCCCAGAAGCTGTTGGACGTCTGAAGGGCTCATTTTAGAGCCATTTGAGCCCATTCTTGTAAGGCCCGGCCCGAGAAGGCCGGGAAACTTTTGGTGATCTGGAGGGCTTATGTCGAAGGCCCGGCCCCAGTAGGCCCGGAAACTTTCTCGAGGCGGAAATGGAGTGTGGCTCTCTCTCTCTCTAGAAGTCGTGGCATTGCTGATTCTAATTTCTGAACTCGAAGTTCCGCTTCTTCTTTTTTGTTTCGATCTCTCATCTTGGCCTCCGTTCAGCCATCGTCGCGTCGAAATCCCGTAAGTTTCTCTTCGAATTCTAGTTCCTCCGGCAACTGTGCTAGGGTTTATTGGCGATTCACGTGAACTTGGAATTGCCATCTCTACCTGCGCGTGCCGTTATGACTCTGAATTTATCCGCCCGTTGCGAACGTATGGTTTGGATGGGACTGAATTGAGGGTATCGCTAGTTTGTTAGCTCTCGCACAGAGAGAGTGGCTCTGTGAACGCATTTCGAAGCCGACTGCTGGCCCTCGGTGCTTCTTTGTGCTAGTAGTCCCGAGCAAAAGCTGGTTGGTATCTGAGAGAGTTTCGGGGATTGATTTATAGTCTTTGCGACGTTGGTTTTTGGCCGGTGTCAGTTATCCGTGGTAGTTATCTATCACTCTGGAATCGATCATTTTGGCATCGAACTCGATGAGTGCGTGTACCTGGTTCGTGCTAGCAGTCTTCATGATCTGTGCAAGATAAGATAATGAGAAGGAGGGCCATGTGGCCACTGATCTGTTCGTGTTTGTGTGATGACGCCCCCGGCCCTACAGCGAGCATGGTGAGAGCTAATAACATCTTTGAACTGATGAGGCTTTGGAATGGATTAGATACTCTTTCATGGCGGCGGTATTTGAATTATTTAACAAGCTACATCGGAGCAATGTCTGATTCAGAGAGTTATATGAAGTTACAATCGGGATGATAGAGATCTTCGGGCATGTTGTTCATTATACTTCTGTAGAGGCAGTAGGATTTTACAAAGCTATTTGTAATTTAATTATACGTATTGTAAGAGTTTAACAAGTGCTCTGCGGAATTTCACTGGTCTGGTGTATGAAAATCTTCTATGGGTCCCCTTGGCTTCTCATTTTCCTTTTTGGGTGAACTAGTTCCATTGTTGCGCTGGTTTTTCTCCCTAATTCTTTCCTTCTGTACGTAGAAAATGGAGGAACTTTCATTACCCTGCACAGTATGTATAACTTTGATCTCCCCGAACCCAATATGTTGCTACTTGATGGAATTTGAATTGGGTACTAAGCTTGTTTATCTTGTTCCTACATTTGTGAATCGTGCTTTTATTTTGGGATTTGAGGCAAGCAGGAAACTCATCTGACCTGAAATGGCTGGGGGAGGATTTGTTCGCCAGCTTTTGAGGAGAAAACTTCAGCCTTGCTTCAAGGTAATTTTTACTGTTTTGTATTCAAGAGAATTGCATATGCATGATCATGTAATTGCAGATGCATGATCATGTGCAGTTATGTGTCTTTCCTAATGAATGAATGTCATATGGAGGCTTGCAAGTTCCTACTCATTCTTCTATATGAATGGGATAGTTCATTTCCTATGGATCAGAAGAATGTCTTTCTTCATCTGTTATTTAGTTGGATCTTCATCTGTAAGCTCACTGAAGCTGATTTTTACCCTTTTGAATCTCAAGCAGCATAGTAAACATTGGACCAGGATGCATCTTCTTTATGGTTATCAGCATGGTAGATGCATTATTGGGCTCGATAACTATATTGATTTAGTTATATGTACATGCTATATTTGCAGGCTTCTACATCGTTGGCCCCACTTTTCTCAAAGGAAAGTGAGATTAATGCTGGAGGTGTGAGTGCTTTGAGAGCATTTGCATTGCTCGGGGCAGGTGTCTCAGGATTTTTTAGCTTCACAACACTTGCGTCTGCTTCTGATGAGGCAGAACATGGTTTAGAGTGTCCAAGCTATCCCTGGCCTCACAAAGGCATTCTGAGTTCTTATGACCATGCATCGTGAGTTTTTGGTTTTTTATCTTTGTTGCACCGTTTTCTTCTCGACTTTACAATTATACTCATGGAATTATAATGGGCTTGATCTTCTTAAGCTTAAGAAAGAGAGATTGTTTATGTTTTATAGAGCCATTCTGCAATAAAATCACTGGCCTTCCCCACTTTGGGCAGAGTAAATCCACGTTTTTCCTTTTATGTGTTCCTCGCCATTTTTAGTGTCCTCATGTTGCCAAACTCAATGTACAAGGCCTTGTTTTGTGAAAAAAAAAAGAAAAATGTGTGGAATTGCCATTCGACAAAGCTATTTACCTCTTCTCTCCCAGATGGGATTTATTGCTACTCCCGCATAATAATTGAATCAAGTTTTTTTGTGCTAATATGCTGGTCAAAGTTTTTCATATGAACTATAACTTTTTATTATATGACAGTTCAGCCACTATTTTATGTCTTATGGAACCTTCACATGAATGCTTTCCATGAGCAGGATCCGCCGTGGTCACCAGGTTTACCAGCAAGTCTGTGCGTCTTGTCATTCAATGTCTCTTATATCATTTCGTGATTTAGTGGGAGTTGCTTACACGGAAGACGAGGTGAAAGCTATGGCGGCTGAGATCGAGGTGGTTGATGGGCCTAACGATGAGGGTGAGATGTTTACTCGTCCTGGGAAGCTAAGTGATCGATTTCCTGAGCCTTATGCAAATGAAGCAGCAGCCAGATTTGCTAATGGAGGGGCCTATCCTCCTGATTTAAGTCTAATCACTAAAGTAATTTCTCTTTTCTCGTTTCATTTATTTTCTGCTTATACTTGGTCATGGAAAGATGATTATTTTGAAATTTTGTTATTTCAGGCTCGTCACAATGGTCAAAATTATGTATTTTCACTTCTGACCGGTTACCGTGATCCTCCAGCTGGTGTTGCAGTAAGTGGTGTTCCATCATTTTTTTTCCCTGTCAGAATGTTCCCTCATCTTATCCATCCTTGTATGACATTTTTAGCATTGTGAAGGGGCAGAATTCCTATGTTCCAGACTATCCTTTTTGGTCATTTTTCCCTATATATAATTATAAATATTTATTTTTATTTTTATATAATTACTTCTTTTTCCTCAATTGGTCTTGTTTTTATTTTATTTATTTTTGGGTTGATCGACCGCCGACTCCAACTAATTTGGGATAAAGGCAATGTTGATGTTGATGTCGGGATGTTCCATCAGATTAGGCGTACTTGTTTTCGCTGCATTTTTTCCTTTCATTTTACTAGGGTTGGCACGAATGAGAAAGGAGTTTAAAGTAGTATTTAAGGTTCATAGAGAAAAATGATGGCATACCTGATCCAAGAGTTAGTTGCCTTACAAATCTTGTTCTTCTCATATGGCATGGAGGATGCTAGTCCTCTCATTAGTGATTGATGATGCCCTTTTTTTTTTTTTCCGGCTTCTTATTCTTAGTTGTGCTATTATTCTAGATAAGAGATGGACTGCACTACAATCCATATTTTCCTGGTGGAGCTATTGCAATGCCGAAAATGCTCATCGATGGTGCTATTGAGTACGAAGATGGTACCCCGGCAACAGAATCTCAGGTTTGATTAATCTTTGAGCTCATAACTGATGCGTAGTTTAGGTTTTCTAGGTTTGGTACTTGTTATTGATGGTCATGCTCGGGTAAAGCTTAAGTTTTCACTTGGTTATGCTGCAGATGGGGAAAGATGTTGTGACATTCTTAGCTTGGGCTGCGGAACCTGAAATGGAAGAGAGAAAACTCGTAATGTTCATCCTTCAATCTTTCTATACCCTTGTTGTTTGCCTCTTCGCCATAGATTTTTCCTTTCTCAGATGATATTATGTGCAAATTTTAGAACGTCTAATGCTGTATTTCTCTTTATCCAGATGGGATTCAAGTGGATATTTGTACTGTCATTGGCGCTACTACAAGCTGCTTATTATAGGCGCTTGAAGTGGTCGGTGTTCAAATCGCGGAAATTGGTTTTGGATGTTGTCAACTAGCGTCCGTCCACATAAATGGCCATTGTGCTTGTTGGCGGACTGGACGTCAAATAGCTGTCCTGTGGAATGGCTTTGTTTCCTCCTTTTTGATGTGAAGTTTTGTTTAATCAGTAGCTTAATTTTGTCATGGAGCGGATGTTACTGTCTAATTTCCAGTTTGGAAATAAGCCCTCCTGGATACATTTGAGCTTTTGAGAGGCATCAACTTTTGATAACTCCCATTACCATTCTTTTTTCCAAATGCTTGGGCCAAACTGTTGGAAAGCAAATCGGTTGTCAAGTTGGGAATCATCAGGAATTGCTGAGCGATCTGCGCAGAGACTGGGCAAAGTCTTGATCCTTGTGCTTTAATTTGCGTTAGTTACCGTGTTCTTAAGGTCCTCTCCCTTTGTTCACTTATTCCTTGAGACCGTTCTTGCTTTATTAAGTTCCATTGCTGGAGTTATTGAGACCTTAACCAGTAAACTAGCCCATACTGAATGCCGGTGAAGTGCCCATTTGTCCTTTATGGTTTAACTTTTTCCACCCTAAGCCGTCATTCTCAAACCTTTTCAGTTGGCTTAATTAGCTAATTTCTTGGCCCTTGTATAATACTTTTCTTCAACTCAGAATTGACTTATGATCCTTGAATATATTCAAAATTAATGTTGAATAGAGCATCTTTTTTCCGAGAAAATTCAAGGACTTAACAATTGAAAATTGAAGGATGACATTGCAAACCACATAAGTTGAAGGGACTTATTGTTAAGGATCTTACTTTCTACATTTTGGGCCATCAAGTTAACAGACTCCTAGAATTAATTGAAAGTTTGGGGATACACAGCATGCTGAACAAAAGTTGGATAATTAGCAGTGTCATTGACTCGAGACTAGATTCGATTGTATATTGTGAAAGCTTGCGTTTGGTAACTATATGGAGGGCGTACGGAGTGAAACTATACCGCACTAGAAAAAAATTTAGCAAGGTGTTTGAAGAGTAGTCGCCCGAGGTGAGAATAAGCTGAAATTATCTTTACATTGGATGTTCCTTTTAGCTTCTCCATGTGTGCATTTTTTTTCAATTAGAATTTTATCGAATTTCAGTATCTATATCTATCTTTTTTTCTATCTATTTAAGGCAAAAAGACACATGGAGTGTAAATATTTGTGTACGTCGCTCACTTTGATACAATTTTTTTTTATCACTTAAGTGTTAAATCGAAGAAAAAATGATCACTTAAGTGTCAATTTCGACCAAACAATACATGTGAAAATTTATTATTAATTTTTTAATATTACGTGGATTTGTTTTTTTTTTTTAAAGGCAATACACATGGCAAAAAAAGGAAAAAATTTTAAAAAAATTCACATGATATTGAAAAAAATTGAAAAAGCTAAATAACTTGAAAATAAGCTAAAATTAAGAAAAATAAAAAAGCAGATATCGGTTGTTGTAGCAGTGAAGGGGTGCCCTCGCAACCGCCGCCCCACCACGGGTAAGGTCGGCCTCGCCCGGATTTGTGAGGTCAAGCCCATGCCGGCCATCGGTGGGGGTCGTCGACCACCGATCGGGGCTCAACGACTTTCGCCAACTCATCCCCCACACTTGTCGGCCATTGCCGGCGGTGGTGGGGAGGTGTTGACAAGGGTTGTGCAAGGCCTCACCCCTACCAACATCCGATTTCAATATTTTTTTTTAGCTTATTTTTTAGTAATTTAATTTTTTAAAATTTTTGATTTTTTCTTTTCCCGACTAAGATCCCGTGACGAGCCACTTAGATGCCACATAGGATTTCCGATGATGTTCATTGGAGTTGACACTCAAATAAAACGTTTTTTTTTTTAAATTGATACTTACGTGATCTAAAAAAAACATTTACACTAAAGTAAACGCCGTGCACAAATATCGGCATTCCGGATGTCCATTTGCCACCTATTTAACTTGAGAATGCCAATTTGTCTCACTTTTTCAAAACCACATTTACAGTCTCGCACTTTTTTTACCGGGCATAATCACCATTTTGCCCCGTTTTTAGCAGGTGCTAATATCATTTCGACATTTTTTTTCCCTGTAATGAAAAATCTCGGGATACCGCGGTCATTATAAAAAGCATTTTAACCTACATTTTTATATTCAAGAGTTCCCATCTTATCCTATAACAGCCAGTTAACTACAATATTAAGAAAGTCAATGTGCAACTTAGCCAAAAATGGGCAGTCAATAATCATCATTAGTAAGCGAGTTACACTCTTTGTGACTAGTACCTGCAGAGGATAATATCCCATGTGCAGTGTGATGCAGCCGACCACGCCCCTCGTGCCAATGAAATCACTCCGCGCCGCACCGTCACGTCCGGCCGAAACTCGCGTGCGGGGATTCCAGCCAATCACCGACGACAGTCACCGCGCGTAACTCCACCGGTCAGTCACCCCATCTTCACTCTTTTCGCAAAAACACGAAAAGCTGCTCATTGACTCGCTGGGGCTGACTAGATAAACGCATCTCGTCCGTTGAATGCTTAAAGGGTCGGTCGATAACGGATCCCGACACCATCCGTCCGATTGGCGAGAAGTGAGAAAGCGACGGTCAGGATTGCCTAAGCAGTCGTGTAAAAATACGCAAGTGGGCCTTAAACCAGACGCAGAGAGCGAAATCTCTCTCTCTCTCTCTCGCTCTCTCTCTCTCTTTTCGACTGTCGTCGCTTCTGGCAAAAGCTTCGACGCGGTTCTTCTTCGCAGGCTCGGACTGTGAGTGTGGCTCGGCTTCGCATCAGTCGGATTTAGGGTTTCGCCACTGCTTGCTTCGCTAGAAGCGCATAGCGGGGGCCGATTTGGGTTAGCATGTTTTTTGGCCAGTTGCTCTGGTGCTCGTGCTTCTTCTTGCTGCGGTTTTCGATCTAGGGTTTGTTCGTTACGCTGGTGAAGTTTTCGCTGTTTGATTTGAAAATTACTGATCTTCTCGGGGGTTCGGGGTTGAACTTCTTTTGCTACCTTATCTCTTCTGATGCGTGCTTTCTTTTTAGCTGATCCAGCCAATCTTTTGTTTTCGCATTGAACTCTTTTGATATAAGGAAGATGGAGTTTCTGTTTTTCTTATTTTTGGAAAATTTAAGCAAATTATCGTGTGCGTACTATGGCGAGCTTAAGTTTTAAGTGGGATTTCTCTTTTTATCAGGAATTTTTAGCTTCGCCGGTGTTTTCCAATCTCTTAGTTTACAGAGAATTTCGAGGGGGAAGAAAGTAAATTTATGGAAATGGGTATTTTTTGAGGATGTAGTACGCCATATAGTGTTTTTACTGGGGGAGAGAAAGCACATCCTCATAAATTCTTAGTCCAGGTGGTGATGTCGTCCTTATGATTATCAACGTGCAGAGGTCATTCATCGTTGAGGCTCCAATAGGCTTTTTTAGGGCTACCTTAATACCGAGGGAATCCGAAAGAACACTTGTAAGGTGTCGGGGAGGATGATGGTTCAAAATGCAAGGCTGCCCGGAGACTATTACCGAAGCTCGTTTGCTGCAGCTGGTGAATCTGAGGGATCTGGTAGTTCGGGACGTATCGACACAGAGTTTACTGTTTCAGAGGATTCTAGTGGTCCAGCCAAGAAATGCATCAACCTAAACACGAATAGAGGGGTTCGGTTTTTTGTGCGCTCGGAAGTCCTTCCTCTATCGAACATTTCACCTTCTGAAAGAAAAGATTTGATACATAGGTTGAGGCTTGAACTTGAACAGATCCGGACTCTCCAGAAGAAAATTGAGTCCCAGAGAGCAACTGGGGCTACATTGTCGTCGTCTAGTGATATTCTAAGCTGCAGCAATGGGCAAGGTTTGCAGGCTGCTGCTGCTAGGAAATCATCTGTGAAGACTTCTGGGAGAGAAAAGAAAGTAGATACACCTGATGGAAAAGTTCGTGGTTGGAATCGTGATGCAACGGGAAAGTTTGAGTCAGTAAAGCAGCCTTCAGCTCCAAGGGCTGCCAATGCAACGTTAATGAAAGATTGTGAGACTCTTTTAAATCGTCTGATGTCCCATCAGTATGGTTGGGTTTTTAATCAACCTGTTGATGTGGAGACATTGGACATTCCCGACTATTTGGACGTGATTAAACATCCTATGGATTTGGGAACCATAAAGGGAAAAATGAGATCAGGTGCTTATTCGAGCCCATTAGAGTTTCTCACTGATGTGAGCCTTACCTTCAGCAATGCGATGACCTATAATCCTCCCAGCAATGATGTCCACCTGATGGCTGATACTCTAAACAAATTTTTTGAAGTCAGGTGGAAAACCATTGAAAAGAAACTTGTGGGTGGTGGAATACAACCACCATCAACAAAATCAGCTCCATCTGAGGAGGTGAAAGCAGCCAAGTCAAAACCTCTTCCTAAAAAGAGGAAAATGTCGAGTCAACAAGAAGTTATGCCTGCACCTCTTCTGCAGGTAATGACAGATGAGGAGAAGCATAAACTAGGCCAGGAATTGGAGTCTTTGATGGGAGAAATGCCTGAAAATATTATCGATTTCTTGAGAGAGCATAGTTCAAATGGAAGGGAATCTGTAGAAGAGGAGATTGAGATTGACATAGATGATCTCGGCAATGATGTTCTTTTCACATTAAGGAATCTGCTAGATGAGTATTTGCAAGAGAAACAGAAGAAGCTAGCATGTGTTGAACCTTGTGAAATAGAGGTGAACTCTCGTTTCCTCCTCCATTTATCGATGAGAAAGTTCAAGACAATACGGATGTTCTTATTTGTTTGTCTTTTTGTTGTTATTACTGAATTCTTCTTTTCTTGTCCTGTGCAGATCTTGAATGAATCTGGCTTTAGCAATTCATCTATGCAACCGTGTAGAGGTTGTTCTTTTTTGAATTTTTTTTTTCATGTTGTTATATTTCATTTAACTCTTTGTTTTATTCTAATTTAGTATACTCACATGTATATTGCAGGACACAATGCTGGCGATGAAGAAGTTGATATTGGAGGAAATGAACCTCCTGTATCAAGCCATTCACCGATGGAAATAGAAAAGGGTAGGCACCATGATATTAGTAAATATATTATCTTTCCGGTAGCTGTAACTGTAGATGGATAAGAAGAATTTCGTTGTGACACTGCCTACTCGAGCTTTCTGTTTGGAAAAGGGATTTGTTAGCCAGTCATATACGAAAATCGAGTAAACGTGAAAAGTCAGCATCTTAAAGCAGTTCTGAAAGAGTATATCTATTTAAGGACACAAAAAGGCAGAAAGGATAACAAAAGGAGACCTTGGCATTGCCTGGCCATAGTCAATTAGAAGTAGTTGTATTTTTTTCATTTTCCTTCTTTAAAATTCTACCAAGATCTAAATTTTGTGGCATGTTTTTTATGCTTCTGGCAAACATGACCAACTGCTGAAAGCACATACTAACCTAATTAGTGAGAATTTGATCCTTTTGGTATGTCATTTTTACGTTTTTAGTTTTCCTTGTAGCTACATTCTCTTAATGACGTTGGAGTTGTTTGTTATTGATAGGGATAGGTTAGACTCATTCCTTCGCTGCTGTGTTTCATGCATGGTATGCAGATTCAGGCCATAACAGTTGCTCTGAGAGTGGAATTGATAATGTCAAGGCTTCAGACACTGAAAAATTGACAAAGGTATGTAGTAGCCTTTTCTGGGGATTCGCTAGATTTTATGTGTCGGAAAGTGTTCGTGCCTTAATTCTGCTCTTTTTTGTGCTTTGTGACACTTAACTAATTTTTCTTCAGGAAAGGGAAATTGCCAATTCTGAAGGCCGCGGGGATGAAATGACTAGGAGCAGCGAACTGATTGATATAAACCGTGAGTTTATTGCCGTATCTGCATTGTCTGTGTTGTGGAATATCCAAGGATATTCTTGTGCACTTTGGTCAATAATGAAATCTGAAGTAGGATGTCTGCATGGTAAAAGCATGATTGGAGTGTGGATACTCAGTTTTTTATTGAGATACGAAGCCTTAAGTTTTTAATCCCAGTACTGTGCTAGACTGTTTGCTAATTTACTTTTCCTTAGGATAACTAGGATATCTGTTGTCGTGCATTTTATTCGGCTTTTGTGAAGTGGCAGTTGGTACTTCCTAATGTTCTCCACGGATGTGTTGCAAGCTCTTGTTTGCTACTTCTAATGATATCTTTTTCGTGGCGTTTGGTCTAAAGTTTTCTTACTTAGGGAAAAGTGACACCGACAAACTGTTGACACATAGATGGGCTGATTCTCTTAGTGCGGTGCTAATATTGGTCATTTCTGAATGTTTTTACAGTAATTATGGAAGACAGAACAGGTTGCCTTTGGGCAATGGTTTTTAGTACTTCTTCCCAAAGAGTATATTTCCTGCAAAGTGAAGATCAATTATTCATATCAATGCTTGCCTTGAAAACTTTAAGTTCGTTGCTTAAGATGGAAGAATTTTAGGTGGCGAAATTTCCTGCAAGAGTACTGTGATTTTCTGAAGGCTTTAGTCATTTCCTGTCAGGGGTTTTTTTCCCTTTTCTGTTATGTTTTGGCTAAATTTACTCTTGAGAACTTGTATCGCATTGCCTTATAGTAGTCAATGGCCACCAATAGAGAACCCAAATTTTATGATAAGACATTGGCTGATCAGCAGCTTGGATATTGACTTGCTGAGATATGCGAGTATATGCTTTAGTCGTCTCATTATTTTTCCATAGGTTTTGAGCGTTGAAGGTCTTCAAAAATGTTGAATTTACATCGAATGGGCCTAAGATCTGTCATGAATGAATATATGCTGGGTTACTAGTCACTGCTGTTCAGATCCTCTTTTGTATTCCTTGTGTTTGATTGTCAAGACTAAACTTTCCCCGAGCATGCTTTATGCCCTATCGATGGAGATTTCACTGTGTGTTTCTTCTCTGTGTCTCAATCCTGCTTGTGCACCATTTGTTCTCTATGTATGAAGATGTCATTATCTGTGTATTCTCCATGTCGCTTTATGAATTCCGTCTTGGCAGGTTCTCTCAGTATGTTGGACCAACCTGAGCAGACTTCCATGCAAAAGGCAGGCTCTGTCGACTCGGATAGCTTCGGTAAGTTGGCTGGAAGAAGTGCTCAAGCTTTTAGGAGGTTTTAAACGGCTCTGATAAATTTAATCGAATGTCATAGGGGAAAGTGCTCCTATCGAGAGGCAGGTCTCCCCAGACAAGCTATATCGTGCAGCTTTGGTGAAGAATAGATTTGCTGATACGATCTTAAAGGCTCGAGAAAAGACACTCACACAGGTTGGTAGAATAATTGGGCTAATTTATTTGTGGGGGCCTTTACATTGGGAACCATAAATTAATCTCGTTTGATACAGGGTGACAAGGGTGATCCTGAAAAATTTCGCCGGGAGAGAGAGGAGCTTGAAATGCAGCGAAGGAAGGGTACTGATTGTTTGCTTCTTTTTTAGAGACACCTCCCTTTTGTTTAGATTTGATTTTAAACATGGTATATATTTTTTGTTTTTTGCAATGTTACCAGAAAAAGCGCGATTGCAAGCGGAAGCAAAAGCTGCTGAAGAAGCCCGAAGGCGAGCTGAAGCCGAAGCTCTTGCTGAGGCCAAGCGGAAGAGGGAACTGGAGAGAGAAGCTGCTCGACAGGCTTTGCTCAAGGTGAATGAGTACACCTTTAATTCGCTATTTTTAGCGCCCCTTTCTTATTGGGAAAGCATGGGACTTGAGTATTGCGTTGTACTCGTCTTAGATGGAGAAGACAGTGGAGATAAATGAGAATTCTCGGTTCCTTGAAGACTTGGAAATGCTCAGGACTGCTCCAGGAGAGCACTTACCGAGCTCTGCCGATGAGACGAGCCCAGATCATAATCTGGAAGCACTGGGAAGCTTCAATCTCGGGGGTAGTAACCCCTTAGAACAACTTGGCCTGTTCATGAAAGCGGATGAGGAGGAGGAAGAAGCCGAACCACCTGCATTTTCAAATCACGAAGATGTCGAGGAAGGGGAAATAGATTGAGATGCAGAGAATTTGAAAGCAAATCGACTTTCACTGCCTTCTGGATCAATGAACAAACAGAATACATGGACAGTGGCTGCCTCTCTGAATCCTCTATAACAAAAAAGAAAAAGCAACATCAGAAAAGGAAAAAGCATATGCAGAGGGGGTGTGTACGAGCTTCTTGACTCGGTGTTGGCTTGTGAGACTCATCAATGGGGAGATTCTCCTAAATGCTGTGATCATGTATCGAATCACCACCTATCTAGATAGCAAAATGTAGGCCGATATGTGCTGGGTAGCTTTCGCTGAATGTTGTGTGCTGCTTAAAGTGTAGTACAATCTCGCCTGATTTTTTTGTTTGCCGTTGATAAGTCGGTCAGTTCTAGTCGCCTAGTGACCCGATGTGCAAGACTGAAGAAAAGGTTAGTTTTTAAGGGCCTTCTTAGTTATGGTTGGAGCCAGAATAGAAGAAAATGAACACATGTGCTTCGGTTGTCTGTGTTGGTTCCCATAGGCACTTAACGTGATGTGCGGAATTGTGGAATGTGTCTGAAAGTGTAGAGCAAGCATTGGCAGTCTGGTTGCCCGTTTCGGACCAACAAATGTAGCAAGTTCAGATCGTACTTCGTCGGAGACCTTTCATGGCAGTTCTTCGCTTTTGCTACCCTTGTTCGTACGGTGATCTTGATATGATCAAAGAATTCTAACCCCAAATCAAATCCCAAAGTCACCCAAATCAGACAACGCTAGCTGGTTATGTTTAGATGAAACAACGACCTTACAACATCATTCAAGTCTTGCTCCTTGGCTCCTCAGATTACTCACTGCACCACTGACGGCCTTGTCTGATTTTGGTCAAAAGAAAATGGAAAACTTGCTCTATCGTTTTTATCTTTTCCTTCGAAATTTGAAGCTCAAAAAGACAATTGGAAGTTCTAAAATTATGAACCCTTTTTCCAAATTTGCATATCTATTGATATGAAAATGGTGGCAGCTGCAAGAACATAAAAAAAAAAAAAAAAAAAAAAGAAAAAAGATGTCCAAGATCTAACCAAAAACATTAAGAATGTTCCATGAGCTCATTGTATCCGAATCCCACGGATAACAGGCTAATTTTATTATAGGCGACGAGATTAGCGTATTTTAAGAGACTTGTTAAGTTCGTTTTATATGATATACAAAATGATATTGAAACTCAAAACTCATCACAGTTAAATAATATTAGATTAAATAGGAATTAACAATCAATAAGTAAAAAAATCATTAGGAGTTGCCCTAACTAATGTTTTTCCTGGACATTTATATTAAGTTAGCTATAAGTAGGAGGCCAAAAAAAAAAAATGAAATAGAAAATATTAAACGCTGCCTCTTCCATTCCTAGTACAAAACTGAAACTTTCCCGACAGAAGCGACACCGGGCGAGATCGAAACAATGGCGGATTATCACTTCGTGTACAAGGACGTGGAAGGTGCGTCGACGCAGTGGGACGACATCCAGAGGAAGCTCGGTAATTTGCCCGAGAAGCCTCCTCCGTCCAAGCCTCCTCCGTTCGCTCCGTCGCCCGATCCAGATTCGCTGCCCAAGGATAAGTCTTGGATCGATGAGAAGACCCCGGAGGAGCTCGAGGACCTCGAGGACGACCCCGACCTCGACGACGATCGCTTCCTCGAAGATTACAGGTCCGTCGACTTTCTTGTCCTCGAACGGTGATTTGGGAATCGCCGCGATCTGTGAGTGCTTGATGATAGGATTGCGGATTGTGGTCTGCGCGATGTGTTTGGTTTGGAGTTAGAAAGGGAGAAGTATGACGAGATTGCTGCACCAACTAGGCTTGCTGGGGTTATTAAAGGACAGAACTTGATTGAACATATGGAGTTTCAGGGGTCATTTGTTGGAATGTTCTCTTGCCTTTTATCCCTGGATTTTTCATTCGATGGTGTGTTTCGTACGTGCATATATTCTAGCTAAAGGAAACGGAAAATGAGAATTCTCTGAATATGAGTTGCTTTGTTTGGTTATTCATTTGTTCACTGGGAATTCTCTTATTTGCGGTGTGAATTTGTTGACAGAAAGAAGAGGTTGGCCGAGATGAGGGAGGCAGCTAAGGTTATAAGGTACGGATCAGTGATTCCCATCTCGGGATCGGATTTCGTGCGAGAGGTTTCGCAAGCTCCTCCTGAAGTTTGGGTCGTCGTCGTTCTCTACAAAGATGGGTATTGTGCTTGCCACCTGCAATTGCTATGCTTGAGCCACTGAATTGCAATATTTTCTGGATTGGTTTACTGACGTCACCTTTGGTTGACAGAATTGCAGAGTGTGGGGTGCTCATGAGTTGTCTGGAAGAATTGGCGACGAGATATCCTGGGACGAAGTTTGTTAAGATTATATCTACTGATTGCATCCCGAACTACCCTGATCGGAATGTACCCACTATACTAGTGTACAACAATGGTGCAGTGAAGGATAACTATGTGGGGTTGCAGAGTTTTGGCCGCAGATGCACGCCCGAAGGTATCATTTCAAATTGCAGCAGTTTTCGGCCTCCTCTTTGTTTCAAAGGAACACTAGCATTTTATGCTTTTCTTATTAGGGGAGTTCCAATATTTGATCCGTTCACATTATGCTGCTTTGCAGCTATGATTGTTAAATTGTTCGACATCACAGATTCTCCAGTGCTTTGCATTTACATTAAGTTCATGGAATTTACATTGGTGGAATGGCATCTCGTGCATATTGTGAAGGGAACCACAATTGGGCTTAGAAGTATGTGAGACATGTATAGACTCCTTTGTACCGAAGGGCACTAAGATCTCCTAACGGCTGCTAAAACACCTCGCTGGGTCTGTGATCTATACTAGTGCTTAGTTTATTATGTTGTTCCTTCATTAAATTAGGGGCCTGATTCATATTGAAAATAGTTTCAGAAACTTAGCCCTGGTATTTATAAAGGTTTGCGCATGCTCACATTTAGTGAAAGAATGCTGTATTTGTATCAAATTTGCTTTAATTATTCGCTGGACCATCCTGATGCAGTTTAGTCTGGCTTTTATGCTATTGCATGCCTTGTCCTCCAATTGCTGTAGCATTCTTGTAATTTCTCAGTTTCACGTTTTTCATCTTTGACCTTTTGCTCTAGGTGTTGCACTAGTTCTCTGCCAATCAGATCCAGTGCTAAATGATGGGCAGAGCAAAGGTGATGCATCAAGAAAAGCTGTCATTGACGGTGTTCGTAAAAAGTTCATAGAGAAAGTTGTGACAGAACATGAAGATGACGACGATGGATCATCGAGTGATTAGTATCTGATAGTTTTCTTTTTCTTTCCAACCTGAAGCTGAAAGTGCAGATGTTTCATTAACATGGAGGACTCCACAGTCTTCTTAATTCCTCTTGCTTGAGGCTTGTAATTTTTCTTTTCTTTAACTTTCAATATCCGTAAATTGGTGAAGAGAGATTCTGCTTGTGAATTTCAAGTTGACAGTATAACTAATTTTAAGTAATGGCTTAGGAGGATGACTTTTATGTCATCCCAAGCCAGATTGTTGTAACTGCAATTTTCTGACATTCGCTTTCAGGTTAATTATATCGTCTGGTAGTGGAAAGCAGCTCGTTCCTATTGGCGCGATCCTCTTCGTTTTTGCCTGAATTGCCACAAATTCCATCCAGGCTAGAATCTCTGGCGAACTTTAAGTTCGTCGTTGTTTCTATGTTCATGATCATTGTTCGTTTTTGCCACAGTGGTACGCTATTGTTGGAAAACTTGCTTAGTAAGATTCTTAACGCATATAGAAGTCGATGGAGGAGCGAGAGACGTGGCAGTTGAAAGGATGTTGGTTCTCCACATTTACAGTTCATTTGAATACCTATTGCTTTCGTATTGTCCATGGGATCTAATGCTGGAGATACAATTTTCATTCCATGTCTATTTGAAACTACGAATGTATTAGGAAGTTGACAACTTGTCAGTTTAACTGCAAGCAACTCCAACCAGAGTAAAGCATTCGGCACCTGTCTAGATGTATAGCTAAGGAACTTTTTAACCTTGAAAGGCATTCCAGAGTGAAGCTAATAAATTAAAAGATATCGTGCTGCAAAAGGCTTGATCCCCCATAATTTCATACCTTCAGTTGTTACCCGCATGGCAAAGTCTAGCATTACACTGCTTAGAGATACCAGTCACTATAGAGTCTCAAGACAAATATACACGTGCGCACGTAAGTTTCTACACGACTGTCCCTAGGGAGACGGTTCAGTCAACTGGAAACGGAAAACAAAATTAAGATCAAAGGCAGAACCTAGTTCCACAACCAGTGTGACAAAAAGAGTGACTTGGGAAATTAAACCTTTGCAAACCACTGAAGCCCTCAGCACGCATCTAAAATTACACTCGATTCTTTTGCCCAATTCCCTTATTGCAAAAATATAACCATCCCTGGCAAAATTTTCACAGCAATCCAACTGATCTGCCTAGAGAACCGTATAGACAAGCTCCAGAATCCCAATTAGACGAAAGAGGTTGCAAAGGAGATGTCGCAAGGATCGCACATCCGAACGTGTACGATAGGCAATCAAATGTAACTGCTCTAGACGACTTCTCTCTTCATTCACTGACTTCTGGGGTCTTCTCTCTCTTTTTACCCTTCTTTGTATCAGTGCTTCCCCGCTGTTGCTGCTCAGCCTTTTTCTGAGCTCGAATCATAGCACGTCTTGCACGAGGTCGCATTTCTCGTACTTGTCTAGGAGGCATCACATAAGGCTCAAGAGGCCGATCAGCAAAAGGGTGTTCACCACCAGCAAATATTCTTAGTTTTCGGTCTCTATCCTGCATCCATAACAAGGAACAGCCTCTAAAAAGATTCAAACATAAGCTAGGATAATAATTGGAAATGCAACCACGTGATTTAATTGAACTATCATTCTAAGAACAGAAAGTCGAATGAACTGAACTTCCAACGAGGGAGGTAAAAACAGATACCCCCAACATACTAGCTTAGCTTCCCTTCACCAGAATTCTGAATGAACTGAATTAACCGCATTACAGGAATACTCATCAATGCTGACTACAAATTGTGTCGTAGGTTTCATTGTTGTTGTTTTTCTCAGCTATTGTTTGTTTGACTATTTAGAACACCGAAATATTTTTACAAACATTAACAATTATACATAGCCTGCCTCTTATGTCATACTTTCATCTTAAAGCAATTTTAATATTTCCACAAGGAAACTTCATCAGTGCCTCCCCACAAAAGCGACAATAGAAATCTAAAATAGATATCTCGTTCATATGGTCATGAAGCCCTGCAGTCAACCGGGCCGGAAGTGGTCCTCATAGATTACAGCAAGATAAGATGCAATAAGCCAGTTGTACTCTTTTTTTCAGTCTTTATATCAAGCAATTCCCTAATTCTGATGGGCATCAGATATTTGAAATCTTTACAAACTTTTTTTCAGATGCAGTTTTAGAGGAATGTGCTTATTGTGCCTGAATATCTCCGTATTAGAACAATTAAAGACACCGGAAGTAGAGAAAAAGGTCACAATTAAAGACACAAGGAACTCATCAGAAGAAAATTGGCCCTTTGCTTACATCACGCAATTTGTTTCTTGGAAGCATGCGGAGAACTGCTTTCCTAATGACTTCTGTGGGGTCCTTCGCCATTTGGTCCTTTAAGGTCCTTTCCTTGAGGTGGCCCACAAACCTGAAAGCCAGGTATAATTAGACCAGACAAAATCATACACATGAGAAGAGAAGAGTAAGTAAGCGCATCTCAAGATTCAATGCAGTTCAAGCATAAATGTAAGAGAAAAATCTTGAGTCAAAGCAGCAGAATTGTCTGTTATGGATAGAGAAATTGCATATGATTGTGTAGTTTGTAAATAGTAATAAAAACTATACTTGACATGACCAAACAAAGGCAATTAGGTAAACGATAAGCTTTCAACATTAAAAGAAGAGGGGTTTCAAGACCTCATCAAAGAGACTTCAATGAATCAACTTAAACATTGTACAGTACTGACACATACAGATGCACTTGTGCAAATGTGTGTGCCACCTATGTGTGTGCAGATACAAGCATAATGCACATGCTCTCAAACAAACAGTTAACTTCGCGCAGAGAGAGAGAGAGAGAGAGAGAGAGAGAGAGACGAGCAAGAGAGACTTGCCCAGTATGCTTGTAGTAAACTTTATCTGTCATCTTTCTCCCTGTGACACAAATATCCTTTGCATTAAGCACAATGCACATATCCCCATCTTCCCGATAGGGAGTGTATGTGGGCTTATCCTTGCCTTGGACCACAGTTGCTATTTGAGAAGCTAATCTCCCAAGAACCTATTAGGAAGGATTTTGGTGTGATACAAATGCAAAACTTAACCATGTTATTAAAGGTAGTGCAATCAAAATGGAATGAATATTCAGCACAAAAGTTTTTCCCGGAACAACAGTCCTAGTGTGCAGGACAATTGGCATACACAAAGCTCGGCCACATGAGATATGGAAAAATCCAAACCTAAACAGACACAAGCTCATGGAAAATCTGAGGCTGTACAAAATCACAGAAAGACAGCACAATAGAGATCCTCCAACCTGGCCTTTCGCATCAAACACTCTCCACCGCAGTCCTTCCAGATTGATACGCCTCAAGCCAGCAAGTGCTTTCTGCAAGAACATGAAAAAATTTCATCTGTCGACTCAGCTATCATGTTAAGAACAAAGAGGCAAGCAAAGTTTCTTTCTGATTGATGATGTTGATATCCCGGTCTCAACGAAATGAATGTACACTCAAATTCGAATACCACACGCTGCTAAAATGTGCACCCATTCTAATCAAATCGCAGAATAATCACACGGCCCGGATAAACACACAGCACAATACGCACCAAGCATCAACGATCAGACCCTGTGAATTTGAGGAGGATGCTAGAATTTGAAGAGAATACAGTGTCACGGTAAGCAAGTAAACGGTATTAACGAGCTTCAAAACAGGACCAATGCACGACCAAATCACCAAACTTAGTCAATATCACAAACACTTGGGGGGGAGGCGGGGGGGGGAGGGTACGCACTTCCTCTGAATGATCTCAGACTGCATCATCGAGCTGAACAAATACACTTAGCTCCATACCCTATGGGCAACACATCTCCACGAGTCCAGAAATAATGAAGTAAGCTAGAAGCTTAGCTCACCTTCATATTGCCATTAAAAGTAGCAGCAGCAGCAGCTTGAGTTGCCATGCCTCCGAAGCTTCACGGCTACAAAAGGAGAAAGGCTTCCGAGCACGGCGAAGGGAGTTAGGGTTTCGGCGAATGAGGCTCGATTTGGTGCAGTTGCAGTGGATGCGTGAAATGTCTCGACTTCGAGCTCGCTTCGATGGCGCGACGTCACCGCCGAAACCAGTCGAGCGCGGAGGGAGAGAGAGAGAGAGAGGGATAAACGGGCTTAGGTTTTCTCTTGGGCTTCGAAGTATTCGGTTCAGGGAGAATGCTCTCTCCAGAAATTTATGAAATTTTCCATTTAAGTTCGTTTTACATCATAACTTTTCGGCCAATTAATGGAAAAAAAAAATTACACAACTTTTTAGGAATTAATGGAACAAACAATCATTGCAAATTCAACACCAACTTTCAATCACATAAGCAATATACAACTACTCTTTTACGATAATTATTAGTTTAGTATTCGGTAATGTTCGGTATTACCATCGTCGTCATTTTTCTACTTGTTAGACATGAATGGACATGAATCCGGCATACATAATATTTTTTTAATGATATAACTAGACATAATTATAATGTTTGAACATGACACGTGAACATGAATTGTCAGCCTTAATTTTATCGTGGTCCGCTACGGCGGGTAACTTTAGCTCGCAACAGCCCCGACACTGATTCGCTGTAGGCCCCAACCCTTCAATACCCTCATCTAGTCTTCTGTAGCCCTAATTTGTAAATAGTTTCGCGAGGAAGAAATTACGACCTTAAGGGTAGAATTGCTGATGTGCACATCAACACAACAACAATAACAGCATCGCGAGACGGATGAAAGATATAAATGGCGAAAATAGATGCGATATTAGCATATGCTAAAAATTTGCACCATTGGTAAGAGGGTGTGTAGCTTTTAGGGCGTTTGGAAATTCGCGTTGAATTTAAAACTATGATTAAAAGTTTACGTACCTCTCTGAAATTTTTAATACAGGTTGTATAATCTTTGCTAATTGGCCTGACTTTCTGCGATAATGATGGGAAACTGCTGTTTCTTCACATCATCATGATTTGGGCAGAAGTACTTATTCAGAGAGACTTTAAGAATGACAGTTAGAACAGCAAAACGAGACAATCCATGGTGGTGATCATGAGATGACGGACCAAAAAGAGCGGCAGAAACTCTTCATGAGACGAGGGTCTCCTCATTCATAGGCCCCGCCAAGTCCTGTAACAATGCAACTATGCCAAATGACACATTAATGGCTTTTGATTGAACAATCAAAGTATGAACAGAATGTCCACTGCAATGCAGGCGCGACACGAAGATGGCCTGGGCGATGCGCTTCTTGGAACTTCTGACTTTGTAATAAGAGAACCCGGAGCTACTCGGGCAAAACCAACTCAAAAGGTCATGTACCTGTAACGAGGTCCAACTTTTATGTACAGATTCACTGCAAGGGAACTAAAATCCTGAACCTAACCTGCAATCCGACTGTACACAGCGAAAAAAGCTCGAATTTTTATGTGCAGTAATCCTATCCCGCCCAGAAATTTGTTTCTTAAGGTACCCTCCAATCTTTACTTATGGGCCATCAGCTCCAAAGTCTTGTTCCCATCTGGGAAGCCACCTCATAAGAATGTCGCCATAAGCCTTCCTTTGCTCTACTTCGATGTATCCCTCGCTTTTCAGCACCTGTGGAAATGTTTACAATCGTGAATGTCAAACGAAGATTCAGCCATACTCATGCCATGCCCAGATAATTTATGCTTCAAGGACAAAGAGAATAAAGCTAGGCTTCAGTCTTTTCTGATTGTCACCATATAACATCAGTGATGGAGGAGTGGGAAAAGGCAACCCCTGATTAATTATTAACCATATTGGCGTCCTTCACTCAACGCAATTGTATATTTATAATATCGAAGTACATAACAAAAAATGACAGTCAGCAAACAGAGAAAACAAAAAATGACATGCTCTAGTGCTTGTTGATGCGCTCACATGAATGCATACCCATGAAAATCAAGAGCTATGCATTACCAGTATTTCATAGAAGAGCCTTGCGCTTTCCTTTTCCGTTTTCCCCTCTGAAACTTGCGACAAGCAAAGTACATCTTTCTCCCCCCTTTTTATTTGTTTACAGGACATCCTTTGCAAGTGTCCTGCCACAATTCTGTGACAAAAAACTGTGATTTTTATCGCGACGAAGCCTTAAATAGTCACAAATTCAATTGAATTTCGAGTTGACATCTACATAAACGGATTCAACCAAGTTAAATGATCTTGCCTTGTTCTCCCCGTCCATCCACCTGACAATCAAGATATGAGCCACATAAGAATACAATGCAAACAACACATCATTATTCAAGAGAGAGAAACCAAGAAAGATCCTGATATTAACTCTCACATTCGTCGTGGTTATGTCCTGCAGATGAGCTCATCTCCTGGCAAAAACAAATAATGTCATTGGCTGCGTCAGTATTGCTCAATACATGCAGATAAGCATTAATGTAGCAAATAATACTCTGATAAGTGCATCCTAGCAACCAAAGGCCACATGTTGATTCGAGATTTCATATGGGGGGACAAATAAGTTCCATGTCTCCCATTGGCAAAGACCTTCATATACATACAAGCACCAATTGCCCAAAAAGCAAGAAAACTGAATCATTCTATATCTTTAAGAGAAGTCTGCTTCCTTGAGGTGAAATTGAATAGTGACTTACCTCATTCATCAGACTAAAATCAAAATCTTGATCCTCAACCATGGGCAGGTCTTGACCCAAACTTGCAATTTCATTGGATTTTTCGGGCTTCGTTCCATCTGGGGTACTACCATTTGGGCTTTCAAAGGGTCTCCTTGATGATGAGCATTTGACTGGAGTTTCTGGGGCTATTCCCAACTCAACCGTGTCATCAGTACGAACTTCTACTAAATAGCCCTTTTCACAAACTCCTGCGGTTTCCTGAGGTACCAAAATCTCTGGTCCATCAACCTTTTCACAAAGTCGAGCAGCTTCCTCAGGTACCGAGGAGTCGATATCTTTCCTCAGAAAGAGATTTCTGAGGTCTGGTGAAGTACCTGCTGAAACTTGGCTGATTAGTCTCGCAGGCAAGTCAGAAGCAAGAAGACGTGTAACACCATACTCACAAGGAAGGAGGGGCTCCAAGAACCTAACACTCGCATTGGCCAATCTAGTGGCTTTCCACACAGCATAAGCATTATGAGGAGCCTTGCTTCGTTTGCACACCAAGTCACTTGCGTCACAAATGTTTTTCCTGATGTCCCTGTAAAAGTACAGAACATCCAGTGTTGCAAGAAATTTTTTGAATTCCTAACCACTTCTCAGGTTCCATCCACCTAATAATAATCTTTGGTGACGCATCAATTTCGATTTTATTTGTTTCATTCTACAAAGCACTCCCACTGTAAATTGAGCTGACTAATGTGCAAATGCCAAATATTCGAGAAATGGTTCTTGAAGAGACCACAAATTGATAATTAGCAGAATAAATATAAAACGGGAAATAGTTGATAAACCAAGGTAAAAGGCTGGTTGGGGAGAGTAATCGGGTGTTGGATGTTAATACTACTGTGCACCCTGTTCTTGATGTATAAATACATTTTCTTCACGATGTTCTCAGCTTGTGTGATATTCCCAACCTTTTTGGACTAGCAAATAACATTCGTCATTCAACTTGATTTCTTTGGTGTAGATAATACTCATGTGATGTCATAAGGACCTCAACTTTTACACTTCTACAGCAGCCGAACACTTCTCTTGCATAGGAAGCCACTCAGCAAATTAACATTTTGTATTCCATGTAAACAATGTCACAGAACCATTTAAAAAAAAAAATGACCGACTTTCATGGGTCCCCATACTGTCAAAGTGGCTGTTTTATCATACAGGTATACGGATAATAGCTTCAAGGCAGTTCTAACCTAGTATCAGGTACTCATTTTCGATACTCATTAATTATGAAAAGATTGTCACTTACGCATTAGGCAGTTGAATTAGATCATCATATAGGCACTTCCTTTTCCTCTTTCTCCGCGGACGCTCCATGGGGGCAGGTGTCGGAATAAGCATGAAATCAGGTGTAGGAGCACATACAGCTGGAAAGAAAAAGAACAAAAATGTTAATTGGTTGAGGCGAGGTTTTGGTTATGTAATATCAGGATGGTAGTAAGAGCCTTCCTTAATCAAGCAATAGCGCCAGCCAAAAGACAAAGCAAACATAGAAATTTACCAACTGTTTTACAAGTGACTAAGTTAATGCAAACAGTAATATGAACCAATCGCACCTTGAACATCTTGCTTTTCTGGTGTTTTGAGAACCTCATGCTCTCCGGTTTCAGTTAACAGTAGTTCAGGTAGCTTGAGTGTCTGTGGATGGGAAAAATGCTCCTCCACAAATGCGTCAATTAGTGCTGAAGGTTCCATGCCAGTCCCATCTGTCACAGAATTCTTGTTTAGTTTCTGAAGATATATCTCATCCTGAATCTTCTCACCACTGGCTGGTGATACCTCCTTATGACTCATCTGCTGCTCATCAGCGTGATTGTCTCCACCAAACCACCAGTCAGGGTCTAAAGAATTTCCTCCAACACCGAGAAAAGTGAAAGAATATGAACATTCTTCTTGAAATCTATCATCTAGAAGCCTCTCCACACTGGTGAAATACTGATTTTCTGATGCACCCATTCCATGATCAGTGACCATCGCACGAGAATGAGATGGAAGATCACTGGAACACAACAAAGATGAGAATTTTAACATGCTTAGACAATATTGGGAAACTCTTTAAGAAAGACTGAGATTTTGAGCATACTCTTTCACTGTGGTGTTGTCAGAGGAGGAAGGGTCACGATTAAGTGTTCCTTCTTCCCAACGATGCTGCAGCATTGAATCAGCAATTAGCACCAACTCAGCAAACCCAAATTCCCAATTAGCCAGTCAAAAATTGAATACAACATATCTAGATTAGCTGAAGAAAACGGTTAGTATCATTTAATGACGCCAAAGTAGCTGCCTACTACTTCTATAGAAGTTCTGTTTTTCGATAGGTTTTTACAGAAGCTACTGTTATCCGCCAAAATGAACCACGGAGTTTGTGACATCAGCTATAGCACTTGTACCTTCTTTATAGAGGACAGGGCTATTTCCTTGTTTCTCCACGTATCATCTGCAAAACAACAACATATATGAGTGAGAATAGACTAAATGAATCACAAAATCGTCAAGAATAATGTGGTAACCTCGAAGGGTGATCTCTTCCGGCAACATCAGATTACCTCTGTCAAGTACAACAAAAAGTATTATGCAATGAGTTATCAGATAAGAGAAAGGCTTGATTGCAAGAAGTCAATACAACAAACTTGCTTACCCACTAACATCGTCAACAATCTCCAGATCAAAAGCATCGAGTTCAAATCTCTTTGGGAGGCTGATTGAGCTTCGAGGAGCACCCAGTATATCAGCACACGAGTCATGTTTTTTAATCTCACTTACCACAAACTCCTTCACTTTGATAAGCACCTTATGACAGTCGTCAAACAAATACTCCACCTTCTTCGAGTATATTCTCACAACCCCAAGGAGAAAGTAGCCTAACACTCTATACGTGACAACATGTAATTCATCCTGCAAAATCTTATCTGCAAAAGGAGAAAACAAGAAGGAACAGATAAATGTAAGACAAACAAAATCAGCTATATACTGTGAGTAGGCAAAGACAAAGTCACACTCTTCGGGTCATGATGCTACAAGCCAGACTCCATCCATTTTAGCTGACTCTGACGACCACAAGAACATTTTATCTAACACGTATATTTTACTCTACCCTCTTGCCTTTTCTATCCACAACAAAAAATACCAATACATCACCACTTATCCAATACAGAAGTAAAAGCACTGATGACTGATTTGACATGCCACTCGAAGCAGACCATGGAAGAAAGACTCGCTGAATGACAGAGCGAACCGAAAACTCACGAACAAGGTCGGAGAAATGAACGTAAGGCAAAGATAAATGTGACAATTAGCAAAAGCAAAACTGTATAAAAAACTCATGAGCCATTGATTGACGTGAATCACCGGAAGGGACTACGTTAATGTCGCCGTTCACGCGCAAGCTCAACAGATTAAACACTCACACGAGCACCCTCGCCGACGGTTTCCTCTCACAATTCGTAAACCGCCCAGAAAACAAAAGAAAACCAACAGTCATGGCGGTTAAAAAAGTTCATTCCTTTTATGTCGAAAGGCCATTGAACTCCCATTTCTCGCCAAACCCAGAAAAACGACAAGCCCGAATTTTTCCCCAAAATGGGAGAGAGAGATACGAACCGACTGAGATGGGAATGTCAGTTTCGGCGACTTGAGCTTTCTTGAGGCGTTTGTAGCAATACGCAGCGACCCATATTGAGCCCAGAGGTCCCTTTCTCGAGAGGCTCAGCGAATCGAACATGACCAACCTCCTCCTCCTCCTCCCCCTCCGTCTTCCTGTGCCTTGCTCGCCAATGGAGGTTGCTTGCGAGTCTTTCGCTTCTGCTGAAAGACGTCTCCAGGGAGGCTCTTTTGTAGGACGAGAAACGCTCGAGTTAAGAGGAGAAGAGTGCAGAGGAAGCCTGGAAGTGGAAGCTCTGGTTTTTTGGGGGGTTGGGTTGAATTAGAACAATGTGTAGTGTGACATCAAAAGGCTTAATGCTGATTAATGAAAGGTTGATCTTGACTGCTGGCAAGCCTGGCAACTCTTACTTATTTGGCCCTATAAAAGGCAATTGATATAAAAATTTCTGCCTTTTAATTTTGGTAAGCAATTTAATTTTGGCAATGCGTTGGTGATGTACAATAGGAGTGAGGATTTATCTGACCATGATGCCCTCTCTTTATAATTTTTTCAATGTTGCCCTACTCTTTTCAATTGCTTCTAACATTCGAGGCACGCATTGTTCATGTATAAAAGGAGAATCGTGAATGGTGCGGAGCATGATCCGAGTAGCAAAATGCGTAAAGGATGTGATACTGAACTGAAATAAAATCCCAATGATTCGAATTGGACCATCCAAATACCAAAACCATTGAATGTAAAAGATGATTTTCGATTCTGGTTATTTAGTTACATAAGCAACCCCACAAAGCTTTCGTTTTCAATGATGAATAATTGGTTTTGCCTCTCAAATTTCCTTAATAACCCGTCTTGGAGTGATTGAGTTTTCATGTATAAATGGCTACCATTGTAATTAGATATCATGTACTTCTTCCGCCACTCTCTACATAATCAACATTCTCACACCCTCTGACCCCAAACGAAAAACAAACATTCTCACACCCTCTTTTCCTGCACTCATTAAAGCACCCCCCCCCCCTCCCCCCCCTTTTTTTTAAGTCGGGCTAAATTGATATTTGCTTTTCACCTAAAATATAATCAAAATTTTGACACGCGCGCATTTTGATGTTTTTAAATTTTGAAATTTCTTCAACTTTCATAATATTCAAAAATTGACATGTAGATTCAAATATCGTTTATTAGTATGAAAGCAAACATAATACTTTTTGCTTTTGCTAAGTACAAACAAATAGGCCCTTGTCCACCCATGTGTGGCTCGGTTAGTTAGGGCACACTTAAGATTATGTAGTTACGCGCACCGGTTCCAAGTTCGATTCATCAACCGAGCACCTATGATTTAAGTGAAGGGCTATGACGGTGGGTTGCTATGCTAGTCTTTTCCAAGGAATAATTGAGGTGCGGGCAAGCTGGATCGGACATCTCGGTTATAAAAAAAAAAACAAAACAAATATGCCCTTGATTAACATTCATTAACACTGCTAATTGCGAACTACTTAATAGATAGTGGTGAAACACCTTTTCTTTAAACTTATTTGTGCATAAAAAAATGATAATACGTAATAAAGGCCGTATAAATTACGAAAACAATGAATTGATAGATGGGCGATGGGCGCTTATTGAAAATGTATATATTCATTCTCTTGCCAAAATTGATGCCAATTTCTTTTTCGATCAGAAAATTGATGCCCATTTGGCATCAAGTTTTTCAAAACAAAAACCGGAGTTCTTTTGACTTGTATGATTTATACGATGAGATCATTTGGTCACAACAGCCAGACAAATCAAAAGGGTGCATACTCTATTTCAATTTTTCGCTAATGCTACAGGAAGGTTCTTTCCATGAATATAATTTACAATTAATTTCATTGATCTTGTCATTATTTCGCCATAAATTAAGATAATAGGAAACAAATTTGCAATGACAGCGTAAATAGGATCTTATAAAACGAGGGGATCCCATTTTTTCAAGGCAAGCCATAGAGAGGAATAAAGTAAATAGTAACAAATTATTTATCTAAGACGTAGTATAATGCATTTTTGTAGAGGGGGTCAATTTGTAAATTGGACTTTGGCAAAAGCATACCCAGAAGAGATATTAGCAAAAAGCTGAGGAAGGAAGAACAAGGGTTTGATAATTGATTAACATTTAACCGACAGTGAAATGCCAGCTGTCAACGGTGCGGTGAAAAAGACAAGAGTGGTTAAAAAGTTTTTCTTTTCTTTTATTTTTTCCCCGATCTTTATCTCTCTCTCTGTCTCTCTCTCCAGCTTCGAAGTTTGAATTGTGAGCTACACGTGCCTTCATAAATAGCTACACGTGCCTTTGCCACGAAATATAATAAAAGGTTGAGAATTTGTAATTATTTTTAATTTGTCCTACCTCTGTTAACTCTACTTTCTCTTATTTTGTTCTGCCTCTTTACAGAGCTTGAGAGCTTGAGTATCAGACCACACACCTATGATACTAGCATTCTCATCTCTCGATTTTTCTATCGGCAGAACCGCATGCTTATTGTCGAAAACCTATAAATTGACCGTTCTCATCCATAAACTTTCTAGTAAGAGCTACTCACGAAGACACGTAATTTATTTATATCAGAAGCACATATATTGGATGTAATAATAACATAATTTCACAACAATGGCCAATGCCTACTCACATGTTATGACCTTGTAAGAATTTAAAAGAACAATGTATTAGCATACATTAAGTATAGTGGTTATGTAAAGTTCACATGTCATGTAATGTTAACACGAATGGATACCTTATACTATTTTAGATATCCGAAATATACTGTTCAATTTAGATAAACGGACATTCCCATATCTTATCGACAATGGCTACATAATTTCACAACGTACCCACTATATTAAATTCAGTTTGGAATAAGGTATGTATTCTTATATTACATTGAAATTGATAACCGTAACCATGGTAAAAATTTCTAGTGTAAGAGTAGAAAATGACACGTATTTTCAAATATTACGAAGGTGAATTCAAGTTTGCCGATTCTATGCAAGATTAAATTGTATTTTGTGGTGTAACGTACCATATCAAGACTTGTAAAAAATGCAAAAGAAATCTACATACATATTAAAAAGGAATGGAGAAGGTAGAAGATTAAGGCTTCATTTGTTTCGCGAAGAATGAGTGACTTGAAAAATACTTTCCTAAAAATAATCGCATGTTTCGTTTAAAATAATTAGTCAATAAAAAAAATTTATTACCGACAATAATTAGTGTTTAAATATTTGCCTAGAAGATGAAAATATTTTTCATTTATTAATTTTTGTAAGCCACATAAGCGATCATTTTTTGAAAGATATTTTCTCAATTACTCGTATTTTACAAAACAAATAGAGCCAGTGAAAATATAAAAATTGAAGTAATTGAGAGTAGGCTAGATAAGTAAGATCATTAATTTCTCCTAAACCTCGGGAAATATCAGGTTTCAAATTTAATTTCAGCACGACAGCACCTTTTATTAGGTCGGGTGGCAATTGGTTTCCTAATTCTGAGCCGATTTGGAGAGGTGGGCTTCATGTAATCACCTTACCATTGATGGAAATAAAATTATTGAATTTAGTAATTTTGCGTGGAACTATTTATTAAGCGACAAGATTGAAATATTTCGACAGTATCTCTACATTTTGGAGCCTAATTCCTTAAAAAGTGGGTATGCTCACACTGTCGCCGGGAGAGGACGACCAAACCTCACCCAACGATGGTGAGGTGCCCGGCCATGGCAAGGCCGGCCTCTCCCTGCCGATCTTGCCAACCGTCCCTTTGGCCGGTCGTTGGAAGAAGAAGGAAGGGGAAGAAAAAAAAAAGAAAAACAAAAAATTCAAAAAAGATATTAAATTTGCCTGTTAGCCACCACTAAAATTTGCTATATATATTGAATTGGCACAATTATAAAAGGTTTATGATTGAATTGACAAAAAAAAAAAAAAAGACTGAATTAATATAACCACAATAGATTTAGGACTTTTTTGGTAAATTTTTCCAAATTGGAAATGGCCATGGAAGACTTAAATTGCAATTAGTTGTGGTTGTGGGGATTTGGAGCGAGGAGTGGATATTCTTTGGAAGGCTATCTTTTCTGCCGGGGGGGAAGGGTATCTTTATAATTAACTTTACATTATATTATGTTAATTTTTTCCAATAGTATGCCCTCGGGCCATAAAAAAGCAGCACTTGTTTGGACCCAGTCAAATCCACGTGAATCGAATTCATCGTAGCCATTGATCACATAAATCGAATTCATCGTAGCCATTGATCACGTGAACCATCCACGCGCGAAGTCCTCGTGATTAACTGTTTTGATTGCTTTAAATCTATAAATCGAGGTTAAAGGCAAGAGCTAATCCTAATGGTGTTACTTTTGGTACTGAAGATATCAGAATATCACCAATTTCTCTTGGCCTAGAACAAATTTTACCTTCCATTAGTTTCCCTCCTTTTTTTGGGTTGATTTCCTACGTGCTCTTCATTTACAGCCATCCACTCGAGAAGCTTTTGCATGCTCAACAGTATCGATATGGTCTATAGATTTTGTTAACCAAGTAATCGAAAAGCACTTGTTAAGTAATCAATCGGGAAAACTTTATAGTTTTCAATGCACTAATTGCTCTTAAGATATTTTCGGGGCATCTGTTAACATGACTCGCTCTTACAAGTACTGATAATTCCACCACCTAAAGAGCAGAATTAGCCTGTCCACAAATAACAACAATTCGAAAAGTGAATTAACAAGACTAGACGCAAGAAAGAGCAAAATGTCGTACCAGGAAGCGCCTATATGATCCTGCTTAGTGTATAAAGCTCGATATCGGATAAGATAAGCGATTTTGCAACTCATCATAAACTTGCCCTTGTGATAAAACAGACATCCTTGGATAGCTGAACTCGACATGTATCAATTCCAGCATGCTGTGAGCCAAACATGCATAAAAATGAAGCAACAGCATACAGAGACTTCAAATACATCTCCTGAGAATCCGAGTCACAAAATCGGATGGTGAAACCTTACTCTCATTCTGACCCAATTGATTAAGGTAAATCTTTGTAGCCCTCCAGTTGAAGGCTGATGGCTTGGTAATGATCCTGCAAAAGGCAAAGAGAGGAGAGTCCTCCAGCATTGGAAGCATCATTATTCAACGTCTCGAAGCAGTTCAGAACATGTATAATATAATACGACAAAGAAGAAACAGTTCATATTCATTCACTCGTTGATGAAGGAGTTCAGCATTTTAATGAATGAGGATATTTGCACATGATGAATAGGAATAATATACAGCAACACTTTCATGCTTTTTCCTCATTGGCAAAGTCAGGACCTAAATCAATCGCAGTCAAATCTTTCCTCAAGAGAGACCTGTGATTTTTCATCGTCCATCCCTCACTTCTACGCTGAATGGAGCCACAACTTGGGTGAAAGAGACCTTCCCACACAGTCAAACTTTAAAGTCAGTTAAGATACACAAATATACCACAGTAGCACTTGGCTCTCACATGCATCTATTATTGATTGATCTGCACGAACAATTGCAACTGGTTGTTCACCAGCTGATTTGCTTGCCGCAAAATAAGAGTCCTGAGCAAGTCCACAATCCATACAAATATCTCATCATTCAAGCCACGCTCGGTTCATCATACTCATTAACTGCCACATGCAACAAACTCAGGCTTCAGCTTTGTCAGGAAGCACTTTTCCCATTTTCTTTGTCAAAGCCTTTTCGAAATCCCCAGCAGACAGTGACAACACCTGGTTCAGCAGCAACTGAACTCCGCACTCCCTCATACGAGCATACCTCGGTTTAATCCTCTCTTCCAAACTATAGCCGAAGTACTGAGGGAACTTGATCAGCTCTGCTTGTGGATAGTCCATGGTCAAGAAGTAATTCCATTTTGGTATCAAATTCTCAGCCAAGCTGAAAGTGTATAAAGCTCCATACCTGGATATCATGATATTAACATGTTCCATACTGTATCCTCTCTCCAAGAAAAATTCCGTAATGGGCTTCAAGTGAGCCTCGATACTGAGGCCAAAAGTAGAAGGTGAACGGTGAAAAAGAACAGTCACATCAACCCCCATTGAGCGGAAGTATTCAGCTGTCGGCCGTAGCTTGTCCTCCACACTGTAACTTATAATGTTTGGGCAGTGAGTCAGAATCTTCCCTATGCTCTCCTCTGAGAGACCCATCTCATAAAGGAAATCAACCGTTCCCTTAACCTTCTGCCTGCTGTAAGTGAGCAATGCAGGAAAGCGGTATATAACTTTAGCCCATCGTTTCTTATCCACGCCCAATTTCTCCAGGAATCTCATTGTGGGTATTATATTCTCTGAGAGACTAATTCCAACCAACTGGGGCCTTTTGTTGAGGATAATTGGAATTTCATTCTTTGGTACTCCAAGATCAAGAAGAAACTCGACCACCGGCTTGATTTTCCCCTCCAAGCTGTAGTAAGCAAAAGCAGGGAATCTGCGAGTAATTCCCTTGATCTGCTCAAGAGTCATACCGAGTTCCAATAGGTAGACAATATGAGGAGGGAGCTTCCCAGCAGGATCAGCCTCACTCACTCTGGAGACAGCTTTTAGCTTTTTATTGTCCAGGCTTGAAGGAGATGGAAGAGGTGGAGGACTAGGCACAAGTGCCTTCTCTTTAAGAGGTGGATCAGGAAAATTCTCCACCACATCTGCCAGAATGTTTCCATGTTCCTCGCGAAGGGACTCGAGGTAAGGAATTAACGCATCCCTTATTTCAAGAGTTGTAAGCTCTCGGCCTGCCATGTCAAGTTACAATTAGATTAACATGAAATGTTTCCATCTTAATTCAAACCACGGAAGTATTAACAAGTTGCAGTCGAACCTACTAGATACCGAGACTTGTGAACAGAATGAAGCCTTGACACAAGATGCTCGATGAAAAGATCGGACTTGTTGATAGTTCTCGCAGCTACCGCATTGCTTAAACCTTGCTTTTTCAAGAACAAGGTTAAGATGGCCTTGGCTTCTTCTTTTTCTGCTGCCAATAGGGTTGGAGACACCACTCTCAAACTGACAGAACCATCTACCCCAGAATCAGCAGCTGCAGTGTTCAAAGCTCAAAAGTTGGTTCATAAATAGTGTGGATCATGATGCTATATCTGCAAGATTCTGCCGTCCCCAATTGAGAAATTGGATGGAAGTTAACAATTTTGGACACGGTCATTATCACTCACCATACTTAGCTTGGCAGGAAAAGAGTTTTACCGGAAAAGAAAGCTGCAACCTGCGAAAAGGACCAACGTCAATTTTCAACACTTCAACTGTAACAAATGACGGCAACAGATAGAGAACAAGGATATTATTGTGCTGACACAACTGGTTTCTGACAGCTCAACTATGACGTTTTCTTTAGTTGAAAGACAGATGACATATTACTACTTCATAGCACAACACTCAGAATTTTTCTAATAAACTCTTGGCATCGTTTCCATATCATGATGTCATAAGAGTGAACAGTAATTCCATCGACAAGACTCCGCGATCAAGTGGAGTGAGGGAAGTAAACTGGTAGACATCTGTCTGTCCTTGCTAAAACTTATCAAGATGCCATAGTCTCATGAAAGTTCTAGTTATGGATTCATGTCCACCAAAGAGACAGGTTTGCTTTTGCTACTTCAAAAGAAATTTAAACTGAGTGAGAGGTTGCAGCTATCAGAGTTCACAATAAGCCAAAGGTTCTTGGAATTTCAAGAAAGCAATATGCAGTCCCCGTTAATCCAGAGAACATCAAAATACGAGGACAGCAAACTACTCGAATTCTACACTCAATTGTTTGATGCCATTCATCTACTCGAATTCTTCTTTCATCCTCAGTGAAATAAGTTTATCTTTTTTCAGATTACCATGTTACTAGACGGCTTATTGAGATGGATTTTCCGCCTTTTCCTGAAATGTCACTGGCATAATAAACACATTTAACTAGCAGAAAAGGGAAACGAAAAAAAGAGAGTTTCTCATCCCTATATTTGATTGAGCTTGGGCATAATATGTTGGATGGTCTTAGGCCCCTCTTGTCCCAAAAGCCACATAAACAGGCGAGGCTTTCCTTTACATCATAAACCGACCACCACCCTCTCCTGCAGCTACGACGCCAGACATGGGATAACGCAACATAATAGCTTCTCCAATTCAGATTCGACAAACGCCCATCACGATATTAGTTCTTCAAGTAAGACAGAAACATTATTTTCTCCGCAGTGGATTTTTTCAACCCGCTCTCGATTCAACACATAGGTGCGAGCTTATACTCGAGGTGGGTGATAGAAAATTCAAATTCCAGCGCCGAATCCGAACTTTTCACGGGGAAACACGAGATTTCAAGAGGGTTGTACCTGGAGGAGACAAGTGGCCTTGAAAGGAGCGAGAGCTGAGAGAAGCGAACTGCGCAAAAAGCTCTCATCTTCTAATGCTGCTCTTGAAGTCCCGCGTCGCTTGCTTCAGACAATGCGCATTGAAGAGCACAAAAAAAAAAAAAAACAGAGAAAAAGAACCAGTGCGGATGAATTTTGAAGCTTTCGTCGTCTTCTCCGAGGTCGAAGGAAGAGGGAAGGAGAGGCTCTGACGGGGTTGGGATAACATCAGCAGCTGTGGCGGATTCAGAGCTTCAGCGTGATTCCAACATTTATATGTGGAAGAAGACAAAAAGTCGAAACGAATGTTGTGTTTTTTTTTTTTTTTTGACCTTTTTCTGGTCAAATACAAATGTTGGGTATCACGTGTGGGAAATAGTTAAGCCAAATCTTTTTTTTTTTTTTGGGTATTTCCTTCTAATTTTTGGATTAGTAAGGCCTCCTTCCTAATACTTCCATTTATTTATTTTTTCTTGAAGCAGCGATTTAGCGATTTAGAGTGTATTCACTTGAACGGGATCGATTTCCGTGAATTAGTAATATGAACTTTCACGTGTTTAATTCGCTAGTAATGCTCGATCAACGAAAAATTCATAAAAGAATGCATGCTTAAACTTTTCGGAAAATGAATTTACTAGCTTTAAAAGAGGAAAATATTTTCTAAAAAAATAATGTAGCTAAAAAGCGTTTTCCTTTATTATGAAATTTTCTCTGAAATTTTTTTTTTTTAGTGTCGATGTCAATTTTCGTATATCTCCACTTGTTTTTCAAGTCTTATCGGAAGCATATCGGGAGTAAGACTTTGAACGCTGGGGAAGTGCGTCCGCAAGATTGTTTTGTTCGTGAATTTTTTAACATTCATCTATCCATAAAAGGATTTTGTTCCATAATGGTCGAATGCATTTAAAATTTCAATTATGGAGTACTTTCAACAAGACCCGAATCCAAAATTATAGGAATTGTCGAAATATTCATAAAGAAAAAAAGTCACGGAAAAATTATGTTTGAAAGGGCTTGGTTACATGACCTTATCAACGACGAGAGGTTTAATGAAATTCACTACATCAAGATTCAAGACGGGCTGTAATGAAGGAACGGGGAAGAGATGAGAACTGAACTCGCTAGAAGATTGGCCCATGATAGGATCGTTGATCTGCTTGTGGAAGGCTAGGTCGGTTGATGGGCCGAATCCATTATTGCCCAGAAGACTCGCGCTCGTCCTGGTCCTGCTCCTGAACTCGAGCCTGTACGATCATATCGTCATCCGTCTCTCTATCTCCATCGGAAAACCAGAGCAGTGGGGACTGGGGAGCGACAAGGGAGCAAAGAAATGCGAAGATGAGTTTGGCTACAGGAGGAGACATTTCAAGTAAAACTCTCCACGCTCTTTCTTCATCACAAGCACCGTAGTAAGCTCGGAAACAGTGTCAGCAGTTCAATAGGGAATTGACTGGAAAATGGGGAAGAGAAAAATTCAACCTGATCGATTAAGAGCTGTACTGTGGACGACCCATTTTGTTTTTTTAGCATTTCAAGCTGAATTGCGGAAGAAATTGAGGAGTTGCATGAAGCGCATTTCTGTCCTGATTTTCTCCAGTCCCTGCTCACGGTTAACTTCTTTGACCGAGTAACTTTGTTGTTTGCAGGTCCTGCAAAGAGAGTTGCAGTCGTCGGTGCTGGTGTTAGGTACGCGATTCATCGCTGCTTTTTTGCAGTTCTTGATCTTCCAAAGAGTCTGTCTGGCTTAATTGTTGTGATAGATGGTGTATCTTGACATTCCTGTACTATTTTGACCTTTTCATTGACCCCCTGGAATGCTGTCACAGCGGACTTGCTGCAGCGTACAAGTTGAAGTCAAATGGTGTGAATGTTACTGTATATGAAGCTGAAGGGAGAATTGGGGGGAAGCTGAGGAGTGTCTCACAAGGTGGTCTAATTTGGGATGAAGGAGCAAATACCATGGTAATGTAGCGACGAAAACTCATGGCCTCGCCATTCAACTTACTGAATAACTCGATGGGCATGCATCTTTTGAGTAAATGCATCATAAGCCTGTGGTAACAAAGCCCTGATGCTTTCCTTGGTTAAAACTTTCGTTATATATATTTTGCAGACTGAGAGTGAAGTGGAGGTCAGAAATCTGCTTGATGAACTTGGAATTCGAGAAAAGCAGCAATATGTAAGAGTTCATTTTAACCATCAAGCTATACATTATTTGAATTTTGTGCCTTTGGGTTGCTAAACTGCCAATGTAGGGTAGCTGGTTGCAGCTTCTCTTCTGATGTTGCTCTATGGCCTTTTGTTTAGTATTTTGTGGTAGTTCTTCTTTTCCCTTGATTATTTAACTAATCCATCGTATACTGGTACAGCCACTTTCACAGAACAAAAGATATATAGTCAGAAATGGAATGCCTGTGCTGGTGAGTCCTTGTCGTTTGGACCGGATTTCTTTCAATATTAGTACCTATATACCATGGCAAGAGACTGTGTCTGTTTTGGTTCCTTTTCCCCTTTCAATTGGTCATGTAACATGTATCATAAGCATGACCTGCACTTCACTTTTTTGCATCAGATTCCAACAAATCCCATTTCACTGATGAAGAGCAACATACTTTCTACTCAGTCGAAGGTTCGTCTCCTATAATAAGGCTTTTGCCGCATTTAGTTCATGTAATGCTTCAACAATTGAGCCCCTTGACTTTTTTTGTTCATTAATTAGGTAAACAAGATGCGCTCATATTGGTAGTGGGCACATGTATCAATTGAACTTCTTTTCTTCTCTAAGACTGATTATCTTGCTGTCATGCAGAAAGTCTGCACTTCTCTCTATGTATGATATCCCTGAAAAGTCATCTAAGTGAATGGCAATGCGGATTTTTGAAAAAGTAAAGTTATCAATTCTATTATTCCTTGCTTTATGAAATGCATACTTTCTAATTACTTGTGGGTTTGTGGAAAGTTAAGTTAATTATGTAGATGCTTCTGCTGTTGATTAGCAATATTGGCCCAATTTTTGTCTTAAGAAAAACGTATACTGGCCGTAATTTCTAACATTTATTTGCTTGAACATGTAATGCTAGATGCACATTTCCTGTAATCTCTTAATGAACTATTTGTGATGACTGCAGTTTAAGGTTATTCTGGAGCCCCTTCTGTGGAAGAAAAGAACTAATTCACTAACATCTGGTGATGGGCAAGAAAGGTGGCTTAGGCTTACCTTTTCTTCTTTTGTTTTTTCAGCATCTTTGGAATTTTCTTGGTCTTTCTTTGTTTTTCATCTATAAAAAATTGATGTTAGCATTCTATTTTCTCCTTCTGTTCATCAATGCAGTGTAGGTGGTTTTTTCGAGCGTCATTTTGGCAGAGAGGTAGAATTTTTTCATATTTAATCTTCGATTCCTATTTTAACATGACTCCAGATATTGCAAAACGATAGCTTGAAATTGTCAGTTTCTTGTAATTTTGACTTGGTGGCTTTTATGGTCTGAAGGTTGTTGATTACCTGATTGACCCATTTGTTGCTGGTACAAGCGGTGGGGATCCTGAATCTCTTTCTGTGAGTAACTTTCCCGAGTCTGCGAACTGACCTGTAAATGTTACAGCAACCATAGCAATATTCTAGATGTTGTTCTCTTATTCTGAGTAAACATGGGGCTCCACCACCTAGTGGGTATACGTGATGGTTTGCGTGCATCCGTCGATTTTAGTTGAGCCGAAGGTTAAAATTCTGTGTCATAAAAAAATCATTCTAAATGTTGCTTCATGGAGATATTAGGTGTATATTAAAACCTCATGGATTGGAGAGTATGGTGAAGAAATTCCAAGAGCTTAATATCTAAAAATACCTTTTCTGTATAGTCCATGCTAGTACTTATTACTGATTAATCGGACTATAAATTGAGGTCTGCTTTCCATGACGATGTTGATTTTATGTTACTTGGGATCTCACATAGTCTACCCTGTCTTCCAATTAATTGTTGCCTTCTCTTCTGCATGTTTCATGAAATTTCTGATTGCTTTTTTGCTGTTTTGAACAGATGCCCCATTCTTTTCCAGAGTTATGGAATTTAGAGGAAAGGTACTTCTTCTGCAATCTTTACACTTGGAAGCTTGTGACAAGATGCAAGAGTTTCCACTCTCATTATAGTTTGCAGAATTTGCTGGTTATCAGATATAGTGGGAGTCTCAAACCTTTCTAATTGTTGACAGTAGCACGCTAGCTACGTGTAATGACTCGTTTAATATGGCATTTGAGTAGTTTGGTATAGTACACAGATGTTTTAAGTACTTTATAAATGAACTTTTGTCTGGTTGAGCAATTATCTAATCCTGATTATTTACAACTGTCCATATGCAGCAATTTGTGTAGGTATAAGTGGTTATATTGATTCTTGTCAGGTTTGGTTCCATTATTGCTGGGGCAATTAAATCGAAGCTATCAGTCAAAAGAGAGAAAAGAGGAGAACTAAAGAGCACTCCTGAAAAAAAGAAGCATCAAAGAGGTTCATTTTCTTTTCAGGGTGGAATGCAGGTCTGTCCAATATCTTAGCTTTTCTTATTATGCAAGCGTCAATATGCCTACATTGATATACCTGTACTTCTATGCAATTCATCTACTCTTTTGGTGAATGACTTCTTAGCACTTATGGTGAGGCATTGTGGGGAGTGTTGTTCTCCTTTTCTATGCTCAGAGAAGCCCATGTTAATGTGTTGTAGCACCCAATCTTAAGCATTGAACTCAAGTCAGTGTGTCTCTCTGCATTGTGCAGACACTTGCGTACATGTTGTGCCAGAAGCTTAGCGAGGATAACCTTAAATTGAAATCAAAGGTTTTGTCGTTGTCGTACAGTCATGATGGGGCACCTGCATCAGGGGATTGGTCAGTTTCTTACTCTTCTGACCATAACAAGCATTTACAAGACTCGACATTTGATGCTGTGATCATGACGGTTTGTCATCTTTGTTCTAACTAAGATATGACTTTGCTGTATAATTTGAGTGCTTTTATTCATTGTGATCCAGAACTTCGGCAAATGTCAAATTTCAGACCTGTGCTAGCATACTTGTCCATACTTAAAAAAGAGACTTGCTGGCATCCCGCACAGCTTTAGCTGTAGGTGAAGAAGTCCAGTGCTATTAAGTATCAGACAGGAATTCTATGGGTTTACAAGGAGGATTGCATTCTGCTTACATCCATGGTGATGTGTGCATACTTATATTTGTTGTGCAAGAGCATCTGATGTATTATATGCCGTCAATCCAGTGACCTTTTTCTTATCTTTCCCACTCTCGCTTCTTTATTCTTTACACCTGGCAACACTGTTGATATCTTATCAATTGCTTGTCAATTATGTTTTAGGCTCCATTATGCAATGTTAAGGAATTGAAGATTACAAAAAGGGGAAACCTCTTTCCGCTTAAGTTCATTCCTGAGGTGTGTAATCATAAATGCTCGAATCAAACAGTAACTGCAGTTTGTTTTGTTGAGCGATTCTGCTACTTTTTGACTAGCAGTTACAATTTCTATAGAGAGAACGAATGCTTGCTTTCGGTTTTCTTGTCAAAGCTAGACATTCACTGGTTTTCACTTCACAGTTTTGTTTGGCAGTGTAGTTGTGTACACTCGCCAAAGTTGTAATGAGCAGTTAAGTGAGGCCTTCACTTCCCGAACGTGTTGGACAAAGAGCAAATTTTTTAAGTAAAACTATTGACTCGATTTTGCTGATTTTCTGTCCTCAACATCTGCAGCAAAAGTTTCTTAAAGGTTATTGAGGAGCTAATTATGATCAAGACCTAGTGTTTGTGACTTAAGGAATGAATGTTCTCATGCATCATTGATTCCCTTTTTGGGAATGCTGTATTCTTTCAATAGTAACTTGTTTTATCTATCTAGTCAAGTGATTTTCTTTGGGAATGGATCTCATATAGATTCCCTTTTGGCTTATTTTCTGTTCTTGGAATCTATGTTTCTATTTTACCTAGATCACAATTTAATTTTAGGAGTGAAATATTTTCGTGCTGTTACCGTCAGCACCTTGGAAAAAGGGGCAGTCATCTTACCTCACCAGTTTCCCTCATCAATGTTATAGCAGATCATCTTTTTTTGACACGCATTGCGTGATGCAGATAACTTACGCGCCACTGTCAGTCATGATTACTACCTTCAGAAAGGAGAGTGTGAAGAGACCACTTGAGGGATTTGGAGTTCTTGTTCCTTCGGAGGAGCAGAAAAATGGGTTGAGGACTCTTGGTAATGCTTGCTTGTGGCAAGACATCTGGATAATGCAAAACTGTCTCCTTTATACGAGGGATAATTGTATATCTTTCTTTCTGCAGGAACACTCTTTTCCTCAATGATGTTTCCAGACCGTGCACCTGATGACCTGTACCTGTATACAACCTTTATTGGAGGAAGTCGAAACAGAGAACTTGCAAAATCTTCCAAGTAGGAGCTGATGAGATGCTTGAATGCTTTAATTTGCAAAGCAGTTGTTTTCTTCTAATTTTCTTTTGGCTTCATGTCTGACTGAGCTCTTGTTTATTTATGATTGTTCTATTGTATTGCAAGACTTATGGTTTCCTCTCCTTCGATATTTCTAGGGATGAGTTAAAGCAGATAGTTACTTCTGATCTAAGGCAGCTGCTGGGAGCTGAGGGAGAGCCCACATTTGTGAAGTAACCGAATGATTAAAAACTCAAGAAGCTTTTTCTCTCATAAATAACTGTGTTTATTTAATGCCTCTTACTAACTTGCACACTTAATTGCAGCCACTGTTACTGGAGTAAAGCGTTCCCCCTGTATGGGCGGAACTATGACTCCGTTCTGCAAGCAATCAAGAAGTTGGAAGAAGATCTTCCTGGATTCTTCTACGCAGGTAATTTTGCTGGTTTTCAGTATTAACTTCCTACTAGAATAGCATTTTCTTCTTTGTAATATAAGAAATATAGGACCCTAATTTGTAGAGTTGAATAATCAAAGCTATAAGCACATTCATATTTCACGCAATTGGTAACTGTCGAACAACAATCTGAGATTTCATTAGGTTAACAGTGTTTACTGTGTCTATAAGATTTTGATATTTCCAGAGAGAATGCCCACATATAATAACATGCTAAATTATTAAACAGAACAGAGGCAAACTAGATTGTTAAGATGTGAAAACATCTACATGGAAGAAGTCCAGTCTTTGGGGCAGAGTTTCTTTCTCGTTAAAGGGGACGGTCTCATTGAGACCAGGAAGAGGTCAGTTCTGTGGGGGAGTGTTTCATCTTATGAAGGAGTGAGATTGGCATACTTTAAAGATCCACAATGGAGGGCGTGGGATTCACATCATGCTAATAGCGCAATATCGATCATCAAGTCCTGTTGTTATCTGATCACTGATCGCATAAATCGTTGAAGATAGATTTTTCCAACTTATCCTAACCAAGTTCCCAGCCTTAGTGGTGGTATGAGAATGTACTGTTTGTTGTGATGGTCATTGTTTAACCACGGAATTTCCAGGTAACCACAAGGATGGGCTTTCTGTTGGCAAAGCAATGGCGTCGGGTTGCAAAGCAGCTGATCTTGTGATATCCTATCTCAACTCTTCTTCAGACGATCGAGAACCCCGGTGAAGAGTGAGATATCTAGAAACAGTTACATGCTCTGTATACCCTTGGCGTTGTGCACTCTTTATTTATATATTTTTTTTCTTGTTATCAAACTGGAATTTCGAAAGTGAGCCACTGACTTTACTCCCGTACGCAGATGAGACATGGCAGAAACTACTTCCATACGCAATTTTTCTCTTCTCGCATAGCTATAGTTCAGTGTCCCTGATATAAGTGACCATGGTTAAAAAGTATTTGGTTTTTTTGGGGGGGGCGCAGTGGTCTTTTTGAATTCTTCAAATTCCTTCAAAAGAGGATAGAGTATGAAAACCGCTGGTGCCGGTGTATGCCTTCATATGCTTCCAGTCATTTTTTAATTCCCCGAAAGCTAATTCTTCTGCACTTTGCTTTTGCCGAAAGCATCACCCCCTGTTTCTCTCCTCCTCTGTTTCCCTCCTCCTCTGTTTCTTGTTTCTGTCTGAAGTAACATTCTTTTCACTGAAACATATGTGAATTGCTTGGAGTTCAAGCGCCACATCCCGGTTTGCTATTGTGATTAGGCAGGAGAGGAAGACGTGCAAGTATGGACTGCTTGGCCTACACTTTGGTGCAAACTTAAGCCGTTTGGTGATGATGGTTGGTCAGTCCTTCTCTCTGCTTAGGCTTTCATCTGGTCTACTGTCTTGTCCAAACTCACTTTGGTGAAGTGGAAATTGGGGGCAATGCCTGAACATTCTTCTTTTGTACGCCGGTTGACTTTATTAATTCAATTTTTGGGCATTGTCAATGGACCTTGGAGGCAAATTTCAGAATTTCTGAGAAAGAAAAGGGACCTTGGATAAACTATGGGGGCAAATTTCAGAATTTCTACATTATATCTGATGGCGGCAGAGGGGCTCCATACAATTAATAATTTGTGACTCTCGAGGTCCTTCAATTTAAAGAAAATTGCAGATGGGCCCAACTCGATTGAGACCCCGCGGCGACTTGTCGGTGGGTCGCCACCGGCTAATGAAGAAGACTCATCGATGCTTTAACCCTCAAACGAATTACTGAACACATCAATTCAAATGGATTATTTAACTTTGAGAAAATTGTATCTCGAAATTCCTCAACTTAATGTAGATGCTTGATGGCTATTAATTTTTCGTAATGCCACGTGTCCTCAATCGGATCGATGACTTTGAGTTATTTTACATTAATCTACCTGTCATATTCTTTTTCTTTTTCACGAAAGATTCTCTCCTTAGACGGACTCGTATAATTTACAAAAATTAGCCTATTTAAATAAATAAAAGCATACAAGAGAGTGGGAGCCAAAATGATGACACCATGATAAAAAGGGGTTTAATCTTTTTTAGTTATGTTGCTTTTATCTTTTAAGAGTTTTCAAAAGGAACAAAAGAATGAGATGAGATAGCGTTTTTTTTTTCCGGCCATTAAATTAGAAATGTCGACATGAGATTCGTAAATCCGGCATGAATGCTAAAAATGTTAAATGAATGCGCATTTACTCTTTCGATATTAAATGAATGCGCATTGACTCTTTTGAAAGTAGCTCTTACCTGAAAACATCATCTATAAAAAAAAATTATTATTCAGTCGGATTAATACGAGTAAATTAGGATTTTAAAAAAAAGAAAGAAGATCCACATGAATAAAGACCAACTCATTTTGGGTTGCCTCGAAATGGAGGAGACCGACCGGATGTCACTATCCAACGACCTGAAAAACGACACGGGAGCTCGCAAAACGACGGCGCTTGGCTCGGTGCATTAGAGAATTCTTTAATTGTCCTTCAAGTTACTCACCTGGAATAGTGACGTCATGATTTTTTTATAAAAAAAAATATATTTATGGAAATCCTTGCTTTGCTTGCCTTTTTCCAATGTCCGCATTTTCTGTTTATTTATTTATTGTGATATTTCTATGTATTATATTGCGGGTCATTGTCTCCGTCTTCCCCATTCTCCTTCACTCACACTCACTCTTTGTAGCTTCTGAGCTTGGAAGCTCAGACATTGCGGTCGGAGCGGAGCACGTAGCCGAACGTTTCGTTTCCTCGGTGCCTGCGCAAGCTCCTGCGAGCTCCCGGTTGCTGATTTCGCAGGTGAATGTCGGTTTAGAGTCGTGACGATGATTCTTTTTTAGCTGAGACATCGTTTTCCTTCGCGTCGATTCATTCCTGCATTCCGATTGTCTGATTCGGGAGATTCTAGTTCGAGCTCGGGAATGAGCGGATTCGACTTCGTGGGTTGGAACTTTTGGGTTCTTTTGATCTGAGCTCAGTTGATGAACCGAACGTAAAGAGCTCGCTTTTTCAATGTAGGCGCTGCGACATTGCCAACGTAAAGACCTGGTTTTACTTTTGGATCTCTCGTGGGTTGGTGTGCTCATTGGGTTTCTCTTCCTGTACTTTGCTTATCCAAACTGAGCTCAAGTTATTATGTTGGTTCCTTTTCTTTGCCCTTGAAGGTACTTTTTCAGGACGGAGAGTTTTCTGAGCTTATACTCGATGTTTCCTTGTTTATAGGCCGACTTTATGTCTTTCGCATTTGTTGGGTTTTTGATGTTGGGCGATCTTTTTTCCATGACTGCAGAGTTAGTTACTGTGGCATAGCATTTGACTTGGAGACGACAGAAAATGGTTAGAAAGAGCGCCTCAGTTCGACTTGATTATATAATCCATGTTCAGGAGATCGCGCCTTGGCCTCCATCACAAACACTCAGATCCCTCCGTTCCGTCCTGATCCAGTGGCAGAATGGGGAAAGGACTTCCGGCTCTACGAAATCTGTGGTTCCGTTTCTCGGTTCTGATGTTGGTGAGGGTAAAATAGAATTCAATGAATCCTTCAGATTATCTGCAACCCTCCTGAAGGACATCAAGGTCAAAGCTGGAAATGGTGATGTATTCCAGAAAAATTACTTGGAGTTTAACCTGTTTGAGCCTCGAAGAGATAATATCATGAAGGGGCAGCTGATAGGCACTGCCATGATAAACTTGGCGGACTACGGTGTGGTTGACGAGCCCCTGAATATAAGTACTGCCATGAACTGCAAAAGGAACTTTAGGAATATGGCTCAACCTATTTTGTACGTCAAGATTCAATCTGTTGATAAGGGTAGGGGTAGTTCAGTGTTGAGGGGAAGCAGTCACTCAAAAGAGGTATCTCTAGGTACAAATGACTGTGAATCTGTTATAGATTCAGTTGATGAAGAATTTGCAGAGGAAGCGGAGATTACCTTCTCCACTGATGATGATGGTTCCTCTCACTCTTCTGTGACTGCTTCTTCTGCTCCTCTGGAGCATAATGATGGTTCAGTGCATCCAATGCAGCTGGTAGCCAACTGTGTTTTCAGCTTCATCCTGTTCCTTCTGTAGCAATCTTTTTCTGATTATCATACGGTTGCAGTGAACTTTTTTTATTTGTTGACATTCTAGAGATGCTACGGGTCCCTCTTTGGTAATATTGGTTGCGATAGGCATACTAATAGTGTGCACACTTTGCAAATGAAATGAGGTGTGCATGAGGTGAATTCATCTAGATATACATGGCGGGCTTAAATGTTCCTTGGAAGAACAAAAGGATAATGCATGTGAATCAATAATATAGTGTGTTTTCACTTCATGGTTTTCCTGCTTTAGCCGTCTTTTTTCTGACTATCTATGGTTGGAGTGAAGTTTTTGTTTTGTTGACATTCTAGTGATGCCACCGGTCCCTCTCTGCTAATATTGATTGTTATAGGCATAATAATGGATTCATTGTGCATATTTTTGCGCATGAGATGAGGCGTGCATCGGGGGAATTCATCTATATATGGATGGTAGGCTTAGATTGTCCTTTGGATGAGCTAACGGAATATGCACGTGAATAGAAGACACATGCAAAGGCTGGAGAAATCATGGCAAGAAAATTCATTCTATCGTTGACTTTTCTTTTTGGGAAGCTACATAGTACAATTACCTCATTGGATATAAATTAGTGGACATCTTGAATCTTCCATGTTTTTGCTGATTTCTGTGCTATGATTAATGATGGCATCACAATTAAGGCAAGAGTTTACAGTATGTTTCACATGTTATGACAGTACTAAGTGATAATAATTTACCTGGATTGTCAGAGTGGATCGGATTTTACGGATAATAATTTAGAAAGCAGTGGAAAGGAGCATATCTTAGCTTCCGGAGCTGGGATTAAAAGATTGAACATGATGCCAAGCATCATTGCTCATGGTAAGTTCTCTCAATTGCCCTCACTTTCCTCGTCAGTTGACTTGTCTGTTGAGGTGGGGAGGCCAGAAAAATGATACTGCTTCGTTTGACTCCTCTGAGCCTAGTTTGATGCCCTTCCCAAAAACAATTTCCATTGTGCTACCTAGGTACCGAAAGAATAGCAGTAGATTGCATCCCAAGAAGAACTGAGAAAGTAGGTTCTGCCCAGGAAGTTCACCGGAAAGTTTCCTATGAAAGAACTGAAGTTAGAAGCAATGACCCAAAAAATGCGGAGAACGGCATGTTGCACTGTTATTCTGCCAATGAAGTTTCATCCGACGAGATGCAGGGATTTGATGACGATGCTAGTGGTGAGGCTAATGGTGAGAAGCGATTAACTCCTGAAACTGCTGCCAACTTCCTAGGGAACAGAAATGGTTATTGCATACCAGAGGAAGAAAACGGAAGAGGTCCCGTGCGGGATACAGGGGGAGCAAGATACCACAGTGGCTGTGATAGAAAAGTGGACAAAGTATATCCTAAGGATACGAAACGCACACTTATGGATGCCAAGCTCCAACAGCTGGAGAACAAAATTCAAATGGTGGAGGGAGAGCTGAGAGAGACTGCTGCCATTGAAGTTGCTCTTTATTCTGTGATTGCAGAGCATGGTGGTTCCACAAGTAAGTTTCATGCTCCAGCTAGGCGCCTTTCTCGATTTTATCGCTATGCTATTAGAGAGCTTCCCCAAGCAAGCATAGCTAATGCAGGAAGGAGTATAGTCTCAGGATTATTTTTGGTGGCGAGAGCCTGTGGAAGCGATGTCTCAAGGTGCATTTTTATTGCTGTTTCTTTTGCTTGTCTAAATTTTTTCCTCATATTTGCCAAACATCATATTCTCCATTAATGGTGTGTCATTCTTCGTGTTTTTCATGTGAAAAAAGTTTATTATAACTTTTTACCTGCATGTGTAAGCAAATACATTATATGCCTGCTCTAGTTGGGATGAAGGGTACCAGAGTTTGGCTTCAATTACTATGGGAAACAGGTATTAGCTTATGTTGATTTGGGGATTTTATAAGAACATCGTTTTGGCGAAAATTGAGTGGAGATGCTAGAGTTTTGGTCTTGTCATCAATTCATTGCCTGCATTGCCTGTTGCATGTGGGACAAATGTTCGAGTAGAAATAGTTTTTGAACAGCTTTTATACAGCTACATTGTTATTACAGGTTAACTTATTGGTTATCAAATTCTGTGGTGCTAAGAGCAATTATAAGCCAGATGATACCAAAGGGAAATATTGAAGTACCGCTATCGAGAGAGTCCTACCCCAGAAAGAAGGGAAATAAAAATGCCAGAACAGAGGATGACAATGAGAATGTGCATAAACTCATATCTGAATTGGAAAAAGTTGAAGCATGGATCTTCTCCCGCATTGTTGAGTCTCTGTGGTGGCAGGTTTTTACATTAGTCCTCTCTCATCTTCCCCGACTTCCTCTACTTTTCTTCAATTGAAATTTCTACCTTCCTGTTGTCAATATAATTGCAAATGGTTTGACTGATTGACCTGACGGGCATCTCCTGTTTCACGTTTCAGTCTCTGACTCCATACATGCAGTCTAGTGCTGCAAAGTTGCTTGGTAGAGCCAAGGGTTCCGGCTCTATAAAAAACAACAGAAAAGTGACACATGTGGAAGATCAAGAGCAAGGCAACATTTCAGTGGATCTGTGGAAGAAAGCATTTACGGATGCATGCGAGAGACTTTGTCCTGTCAGAGGTGGAGGCCACGAGTGTGGTTGTTTGCCTGTGCTTGCTAAATTGGTATCTCTCTGAATTGCCATTAATCACCTTTCTGGGTGGATTAGCATAATAGACATTGACGTCATGTGTAATAGCAAATAGGAGGTCATTAGAAAAGTAGAACACGAAAAAAATATTACTTTTCTAGCATTGGAATGTCAGTGGATTCTTACCTTCTTGACGACGTGGAATTACGCTTTATAGAAAGAGAGGGGAATAACTGATCGATGATCTTCATCTGTCCAAATGGCAAATATTGGGAGGTATCATAGTTAATACAGTAGCTGTTACCCATGTATTCTCTCAGCCTGTGCTTACTAAGGTGGTATCTCCGATTGCCATTATCCACATTTCTGGTGGGATTAGCTTAATAGACATTGACAATTGAGAGCACCATGTGCAATAGCAAATCGAAGGACATTAGAAGATAGAATGCGGAAAAAAAGTACAGATTTTCTCTAGTAAGGATTGATCAATAATTTCGATTTTTGGGTGGCAGATCCTTGCCTGCTTGACGACATGGAATTCCGCTTGATTAGAAAGGGAGGGGTGATAACTGATCGATGATCTTCATTGGTCAAAAATGGTTAGATATAGGGTGTATCGATAGTCAATTCAATAGTTGTTGCCCATATATTCTCTCAGCTTGGAATTGTCAGATCCCATTCATGCATATTATGTGGCACTACACTGTAGACCATATCTAATTCATGCAACATTAAGATGTTCACTCTCATGAAAAGAAGTGATATATAATAATGGATTTTGGTCTTGGCCTCGTTATTAGAGTGTCAAGGGTCTTGGTCGCACATTAGGGTGTCACTGTCTGAAAACTCTAAGCTTATCGAATCCAAATGAGTGAATGTATTATTGTACTTCATTTGGGAAAAGACATGCCTTTTACTATACAATTGGAAGGTCTAGAATACTATTGAGAGCATTACCATCTCAGTGCAGGGATACTGGAATTTTTTTCTAAGCTTTACTTACTATTCCTTCTTTATTTGATGTTGATCATTACCCTTATTTGTTAATGTTTGCTCCAATTTCCTTTTTTCAGACACATGGAGTGTTCACTTTTCAGTTTAGTCATATGAAACTGAAGTTAGTAATCTCTGTGCAGATAATGGAGCATTGCGTGGCTAGGTTAGATGTAGCCATGTTTAATGCCATTCTTCGGGAATCTGCAAATGAGATTCCAACAGATCCGGTGTCTGACCCCATTAGCGATCCCAAGGTTCTCCCAATACCTGCGGGAAAGTCAAGCTTCCAAGCTGGTGCTCAACTGAAAAATGCTGTAAGTGATATTCAATTTCTAGTTCTAAGTTTATGCAAAGTATTAATCATTCTCCTGTCTCTGAAGTCAAATTGCATTGCAATCAGATCAAAAGCCCAAGCTATAAGTCATCACTCAAACAGAAAATGATTGCTTTGACCCGCATTGTATGACCTACCTTTGCCATTTCTTCACAGCATCACACGAAGAATCATGTTGTGAATCAGATATCACACGAGATGCATTTTGTTGCGTTCTTTTCCTTCTTCATTCATTCAAAAGAAAAAAGAGAAGAAGAGGAATGGGAGTCGTGATCTGCTTCATTCATTTGACTTGATCCGAACCATCAACAATCATGTATCATTTATAATTTGGCCCTTGCGTGTTGAAGAATTAAGTTGCGTTCTTCTTTTTTTTTGTTTGGCACGGCAGATTGGGAACTGGTCTAGATGGCTGACTGACCTATTTGGCTTGGATGACGATGATTCACATGGAGATGAGAACGGAATTGTGGATGAGGATGAAACAGGAGATGCTACCTTCAAATCATTCCATCTCCTACATGCTTTGAGTGATCTTATGATGCTTCCGAAAGGCATGCTTTTAAGTAGATCAACCAGGAAAGAGGTATCGCCTTAAGCTCTATGTCATTTCTACTATTGTTCCAGTGAGATAGTACCGTTGAGTATACTCTTTTTTTGCCCCATGAAGGTATGCCCTACGTTTGGTGCATCTCTGATTAAGAGGGTTCTCGACAATTTCTCTGCAGACGAGTTTTGCCCTGACCCGGTCCCAAATGCTGTGCTGGAGGCCTTGGCCTCTGAGGTTAGTGATTGCATCCACCTGATAGTATTTAGTGATCCTGCAAAAGCACACTTTGGCACTCTTTTTCCTGACTAATCATTCAAATTAGACAAAAGCCCCATGATGGTTCTCGATGACGCAGGATCTCTTTGAAGCTGGGGAGGAATTAGTCGCCAGCTACCCGTGCATTGCAGCCAACCCGGTCTATCCACCACCCTCGGTAGCTTCGGTTGCAGGATTCCTCAGTGAGCTCGGCAACCAATCTCAACTGAGAAGAAGTAGGTCGTCTGTACTTGAGAAAGCGCAAAATAGCGACGACGAACTCGATGAATTGAATTCACCATTAACATCAATCTTCCTAAATGAATCCTCATCTTCATCCACATCCGCTGAGCCCGCCCAGATGAATGGCAAAGGCCACCGCCAACAGCAACCTCATAGGTATCAGCTTCTGCGGGAGGTCTGGATGAGCTGTGAGTAGCTGTACAAATTTACTCCGTTATCAAGAAATGATTGTCATTCACCCCCCCCCCTCCTCTTTCCTCCTCCTCCTCCTCCTCCTGGCTTACCTGTGGTGTAAGTGTGCCATCTGATTTTGTTTCTACCTGTATATCTGAAGCTCTTGTATAGAAAGAATTCGGCGAAAGCTCAAAGTGTCGGCCACTTGGAAGTCACTTGGACTTGGTGCAAATAAAAGAAAGCTGGAAAGAATAATTAGGAAAAAGTAACAATGGATAAATTCGAAATATATACATATTAAAAAGCAACTATGTTCGGGTGAGAGCATCACTGATTCACTGCTACCACCAGCACCGCGAACCTTCATTGCATGGCTGCGGTCGGGACATGCGAGCAGTTCTGGCTATGTGGGTGTCCTTGCTACTCTATCTTGGTTCGATCTTAGGGTGATGAGAGTGGTCATGATTTGTGCACGGCGATCACTGTGAGATGATCGTTCTCATACAGCGCAGGTCAAAGGCCTCTAGGGAAGGTGACGAGAGGTGGCCATCGACAATTGTAGATTTGTAACGACGATCTTTTTTTTTTTTTTTCTTCTTTTCGTCGAATTTTTAGTTTTCTAATTTGTCAAATTTCGGAAATCTCTTCTAATTTACCAAAATACCTTTAATCTAAATTCTACAAATTTACCGTTCTTTTTTTTTTTTTTTTCGTTGGCACTGCCGCCATGATGCCAAACATGAAGGCGGCGGCGAAAGCGAAGGCAACCAGTCACTGACCCATATCTTCCATGACACATGAGTAGGGGGTGTCGACAGTTCCAATCCCGCAAGTTTTTCCCGAGGCACTACTCCGACCGCCCCAGCAATTACAGGGGCGAACTCGTCATTCCCCTCCCTCACCCTCTCTCGACATTTCAAAAAGGGGCGGGATCGGTAGGGTTTTGAAATCCCGCGAACACATCAAAAACCCTCCTCTCACTCTCACATGTGCTCCGCCCCGCCCGTCTCTTGCCCTCTCCAAGCCTCGACAAGATGGCTGATGCTACAGAAGGAGCAACGATGGAGACGAGACGAGACGAGACGAGATGGGAAGCATTTCAATATGTTGGGAGTTTGATTCAAGATTTTGGGCGGGACATTAGTAGTGTCAATGTGGAACAAGGGTTCCTATCGTGGTGATTTTGCTGCCCTAAAAAGATTCCCCACTAATCACGTTAATGTGGATGATGGAATTCTCGTCGCAAATAATAAATCCAAATAATTAATCAATAGAATATGCCACAAAAGGACCAATAATTTATTATATGTCGGCCAACCGTCTGTCGGCCCTAATTAAAAGGGAAAAAAAAGATGAAGGAAAAGAGAAGAAATAAAAATTATAGCAAAATACAAAAGTTATTAAAATTTTATTTGATATAATGCACGTCAACACCACCTTGGCGCAATTGCAATATGTTCTCGTGATACACTCACTACTTACACACGCCCACCTTTCCTCTCATCCCCTTACTTTTATCTTGCTATCAGTCATTTATTAAGATGTCTCGGAGAAATATTTCCTCAATTTACCTTTTTTTTCTTCCGATTACAACTTGTGAGAGTCATGTCTCAATGGGTTCCGCGTCGGGATTACAAACTTCGGCTAGAGTCCATTCCGAACAGCCGAAATCCCTCGTTTTCTACGAACTTGAAAGAGCACTCATGGTCACAGGTCCATTGGACTACCACCTTGGTCAAATTTCCATGGACCAACCCCATCAAATTGATCCAAGGCTACTCTTTGCCTTTTCTCTCGATATTTGCATATGGGTATTACTTACATCTAGCAAAATTAAGTATTCAACACGGGACATAACAAGAAGAGACGGCAATACCATTGAAAATAGCATTTAACACATTGTTTTGATCTTTAATAAGACCAGACAACAACGGGAGAAAATTCAAGCTTCTGATTTGCTAGATCATGTAAGCTCTAGAAATGCTGAGACAACCAAAGCGACAACTCAAAAAGAAACCTGTGTATTGATCAAAATCTGATTTGGAGAACCTGTAGGAGATTTACATGTTCGCATGTAAAAATTTCATGATTTGTCAAAACTGACTACTTTACAACTGCGAAAAGTCTCCGGAAAACGAAAAAGAAGAAGCTGAGTAAAATCTGTGACTTGCTGCTGAGAGATTTCAACATTTAATAACTACAAAGACCTGTTTTTTTTTTTCCCTTCCTCCATCGCTTCCGAGGGCGAGAACGACCGAAGAAAAGACGAGTTTTATATTTTCCATGAAATGGAATCTTCAGTTTCAGCAGAAGTACAAGAACATTCCACTTAATCCATTCTGAATCAGAATAAGAATAAATGTGAAAGACCATATTACCTCTGCTCATATTACTTCGATTTTCTTCGACGCCCGCAAGGCCGCCCTCGCCGGATCTGATGAGGTCGGGCGGCGCCCGCAACCCGAACGAGGGCGGCCTTGCTAGATCTAGCTAGGCCAAGCATCGGCCGGCCAAGGGTTGGCCTCGCCCTAGCCTTGGCGACGCTGCCTTGGCCCGGGCAAGGTCGATAGGCAACATCGACCTTGCCGAGTGTCACCAAGGCCGGGGCAAGGCCCGACGAGGCCAACTGTTGCTTGTGGTGATGAGGCCGGACCTCGTCGGCCACCGGAAAAAAGGAGAAAAAAAAAGACAAAAACAAGAACAAAAATAAAGAAATAAAATATTATTAAAATATTATTACAAAATATCTACATCAAGATCGGTTGACATCCACGATAATAATATATGGTCAAAATTAGTTGAAATGACCGAATTGGCTCTAAGTCAAAAGGATTAAAACTAAATTGGTACCATTAAAAAGTTTATAACTTTTCGAAAACTTTCCTCCATTATTGGATGAGTCATATTAGGTTTTCAATATTTGTAAATAAAACTTTGCACCAAAGGCCTTGAAATTATATTATGGAACACGCAAATTTTCGCTAAAGATCATGAAGACTCAAAACTACTTTTCAATAGAGGTGTCAACGGCTCTATTATGTTCACTTTTCAAAAATCGAACCGATGTGATGAACAACTAAATCAAACCGAATCGCAAACCAAATCTAATACAAGCTGAACCGATACAAGCTGAACCGAAAATCGGTTCAACTCTGCTATGCTCGATTTGGTTAGAGTTTTTGATTTTCCATACCCTTTTTTATTTTATTTTTTGTCCTTTTTATTTGGGCGTTCAATTTGTGTTGAGAATTTCTAAACACAAAAGCGATGTTCACATATTAAGTACTTTCGTTTCTAGGCACAAAACCGATCACACTAAATGACAATACTTTTATTTCCCATATTAAATAATGAGAGATTTTAAGTTTAGTTCACTTGATTTCAATCGAAGAAGACGGACCCATGTTTGGTCAACGAACGGACGCAATAGCAACTCCCATAGAAGAAAATGAAGATGAAGATCCGACAAAACAACAAGAACAAATGATTTCAATCACAAGACATATATGGACATGCTGTCATATTATGGTCATACATGCCAGTACATTCTGTTCTTCCATCTCTTCCCACATGAAAAACACAACACGCTGCATCTCAACTCGGTTTGATGCCTCGAAGCTAAAACAAAATTGGAATACTTGCCAGAACTCAACTCGCTCTAGACTCGTATCTATTTACCCTATATATGCCGGATTGCGATCGGGACATTGCATCCACGAACCAACTAAGAATAGACTCATGCAGTCAGCTTTTGGGAAGAGTCGGCAGCATTCACGTGCTGAAGATGTAGTGCCGCCAACAGCCCACGCCAGGTTTCTCCGGGTGCACTCGCAACTTGGAAGTTGAGAAGTTTCTTTTGCTTCTGATAATATTCTTCCAGCAACTTACTCTGTTGAAAATAGAAGGCAAGTGAGCAAATCATTCTTTCCTCTACTTCTTATATGTATGACAGATCAACCAGAGGCCTAAAGAAGCATTTTATGCGCATGCATAATACCATTGGATGGAACCCCACGCATATCTAATGATAAAACTGAGAGAAACCAGCGCCTAGCATATCGAAATGAGAGAAACACAACTGGTTCGAATCTCACATATAGGACTTCAGAGTCATATTCAAGAACTACACCCTACCTGCTCTGCATACACAGTCAAGTTTTCCTTCCAGGGACCCCTAACATCAGCAGAAACCAGTTGCTCAGCCGGTGATCTTAAACCAGCTTTGGAACTGGGTATGTGCAAATTGGCAGAGTCCAGGGACGGAGGAAATGCTCCCATCCCTAAATTCTTTGCTAGAGGGGCTTGCTCTGTGGACTTGAAGTTCAAAACAAGATCAATGTCGGCAAATTGGTCGAGAATCTCCTGCGGAAAGAACCGACATTCATGAGAACTAAACATTAAAAGTTCTCTGTAAAAGATTCCATCCAAGCATAAAAAAATTCAAATGCACGACCCAACACTCATGCAAATTTGCATTATGATCATCAAGTAGATTCGGGCTCATAAGCTGATTAAGGACAGTGTGGAGAGCCATTCCACTTACAGCTTGGACCCTTGTTCTGGGGATACCCTCAAGAATGAACCCTGTTTCTCCTCTGTAATATCCGTCCTCTAACCTCCTGGACAACAGTGCGAAAATCACTTCCTCTGGTACAAGCTTTCTCTCATTCACAGCATTCGCAATCTGTCGGATATACAGCCCAAAAAAAAAAAAAACAGCTTTAATTTTATAAAATAACCTTGAAAAGAAAATCAACGAGCGATTACATGAGGCTTGAACAGAGTAAGACGCTTCAAAATTAGTACACTTCAACACATACACTTAGAAAGTAAAGGATAAGTCTCTACTCGCAACGAAGCACGAAAAATCTTTTAAAAGTCACATAATGCTTTGTCCTAATCAGTGAAGCCAGCAGATCACAAAACATAATCAAGCACACTGATTCTCCTCCTAGAAGAGCAAACTTCCAATAACACAAGAAAAGGAGAATGAATGAAGATTAACAAGACCTGCTTATACAGAGAAGAGCGAGGGTTAAGCTCCTGGCGAACGAGCGAGCCCATGGAAATGTGAGGGACTTCCAGGAGATTCGAGAGCATCTCGGCGTACACGTGCTTCTTCGCGCCCCTGTCCCCCATCACCACCCACTGGATCCCTCTCTCCGGCACGAGCTTCTGCGAACCGGTTCTCGGTCGCGGCTGTGCGGCCTCGCACGGCCCGTACTCCTCCTCCTCGTCCGAGTAGTAATCGAAGAGAGCCGCGCCCGCCGACGATCCGTAGCCCCGGCCCGCAAGGATGCCAAGCCGGTCCGGCAGCTTCCGCGTGGCGGCTGCGAGGTGGCGGCTCAGTCCGGCCATGGCGGCGAGGTGGGAGCCGAATTAGGGTTTTAGATGGAAAATAAAAATGGCGATGCCAACAATGGAGAGCTGCGGGGGAGGTCTTTGGGAAAAGAACGAGCAAAAGTGAGGTTTTAGCGACCGCTTGGGGGGATGAGGTGTGATTCGGTGAGCTGCGGTGCAGCGAAACGTTTTGCCCAAACCATTGTAGCAGCCGGAGATAGGCTGATATACCACGTGTCACAAGATCATTGGGGGAGCTCGGGAGAAATTGGAGGCCATGAGGCATCCGGTGATTCCCACTGGTGGATTGCGAGATCGGCTAGGGTGCGACGGAGGGTAGCACAGCTCGGGGGTGCTCGGGGCGTCCACAAGCCCTGACAGTGGAGATCGCTCCGATGGGCGACACGTGGATGGTCGAGAGGTATTCGAAGATTCGGATACACTTTCCACGCCAACCTACGTGCGGGCCCAAGAAAAGTCAAAGCTGGCCTGGCTGCGACTCTACTCACACTGAAATGGAAAAAGATTTGACGACAATTGCCGTGGGGTTCATCAAAATTGAATAATTTGAAATGCTTATATTCATTCCTTAATAGCTAACTCGCAAATCCAATTTTGATTTTTTAAATTAATTTAAATAAAGTTTGAAAAAAAAAAGCCACGTAGGAGAGAGAAAGTAATTTTAAAATGTGATGTCGGCATTTTCCGTTAGCCTAGTTGGATAGAATTAATGAAAGGACTTAATTGCACATTTTGTAAGTTTTAGGACTCCATTGCATTTTAACGATCAGTTTTAGGACTTTTAATGCACATATTCCAAAAGAAAAGAATATATTTCCAACCTTACCTGACGAAAACCTTCGCAATGCTTGTGCATACGCTTAGGCATGGCCACGGGCCGGAATAGGCTGCTTCCGGTTCATGAACCGGCGGTTCTAGTTCGTGGCCATGGGGGAATTGGAACCAAGCCCTTAAGGAGTTATTTAGGTTTCGATTTTGAATTGGCGATTTCGAGGCCGATTTCGAGCCCGATTTCTTTTCAAAATCGAAAATGGAACCACCGGTTTCGGTTTCGGTTTCGATTCTGATTATGATTTTTGAATTTAATTTTTAAATAATGAATTATGAAATAATAATTTATCAAATACAAATTGTAATTAAATTTTGGAGGAAAAAAAAGAAGGGGAATGAACTTGAACTTAATGGATTATCATTAAAAGTCTACATATCTTCTTGGGATAGAAGAATCAAAGCTCGTGTAATTCTTTTACCTTTGAAAACCCCATACTTATCTCATTATCAATCGTCGCTACCCATTCCGGTATCGGTACCCATGGCGGTGGTATCTCCGTCATCAAAGAATTATGCTTCATTGTTGCGATCTATCTCTTGTTGTCGATAATTGAGCCTTTGTCTAATCATCAACACAAACTTAAGCCTCTATCGAATCTGGAGCTAATCTTGAATGTCGTTCCTCCAAAATATTGCCTTCAGCGCTAAATTCTTGTTCAACGGCAACCGCTGAACAAGGAATTGCTAAAACATGATTTGCAATGAGAGTGAGAATTGGGTATTGGGCTGAATGCCTCTTTCACCAATCTAATATTGTGAAATCTGTGCTTCCTTCGGATTCATCAAACTCAAAAGAAATGGTTAGATGGCTCTCTATTTCAGAAATATTTCCTATTACTTCCTTTTAGTTTTTTGCCTATTCAACAGAAGTTTGTACCCTCTATTAATTTTACCTAGGTCCCCGCTTTGTATGTCACTAGTTTGAGAAGATCCATTATCACCTATATTATATTTACTAAAAAATTCATTATATAATTATACTATTGTGTTTTTAACAATTGTTTGTATAGCTCTAACATTTACCATTTCAATTAAATGTAAACATTCATAATACGTATTCAAATAATCACCTAAACTATCTAATTTGCAACGTGGATAAAAAACACAAGCAACTAAATAAATAATATAAATTTCGCTATAATAATGTAGTCATTTTGTTCGCATTGCTATAATAGTATCACGTAATTTATCGTCATTTTCATTTTCTTCAAAAACTCCAACAATATTAATATACTCTATTAAAAATAAATGCATAATAGGATAATAAACACTGAATAAAGTATAAGTTGTATCATTAAAAAAATTTAAAATATCTAAATTTTTTTGTAAATATTCTACCCTCGTGGGTATAAATTAATTTGAGTAATATTATCCGAAATAAATGCACATAATAAATCTTTATATGCAAAAGATGCATTAAGCAACTTATAAGTAAAATTCCAATGATTTGAAACATTACTTGAAAATATTTTTGATCTTTTTCCATTAATTTTACAAAATATGCACCATTCTTTCATTAATTGGGCATGTTTCCATAAAAATTGAATTGCTATTTTTATTGAGTTGAGAAAAATATCAAGAATTTTTAAACAATCTTGTACACATAAATTTAAAACATGACAAGCACATTTAACGTAAAAAAATTATCCACCAAAAATGGGTTTAAAAATCTTTTCTAAATCGGCAATTAAAACGGTATTTGCCGCTGCATTATCAAAACCAATTAAAAAAAATTTTATTAAGAAAATAATATTCTTTTAAAATTATAAATGTTTAGCGAAAATAAATTTACCTAATTATTCTTTATAATGAAATAAAGGATGAGTGTTAGGATTGACGTACCCTGAAATTTGTTGTTGCCTGGTGTCAATTCCCGCTTGGGTTGGATGTTTCGCCTTAAGATGCCATTTAAATATTTGTATATTATCCCACAATGTTTACAAACTACATCATATCTTTTTGGACCAATATTGAATCTTTCCGTATTCAAGAAATGGTTTCATATATCGGATGTAAACTCTCATTCCGGCTCATTTGTTGTTGACGTTTTTTCGATACCGATAGGATGATGAAAACTTTCTTCCGTTGGAACGTGCTCCGTATTGGAAATAATATTGATATCATCATCGAATTTCCAATATGCATAATCACGAGGATCGCAAGGATAATCGGATTCTCCCATCTTGTTATTGCCTTTGTCACTAGTCCCGCTTCCACTTGCCATTTTTTGAGAGAATTGAGTTGAAAGCGGATTGAGAAAATTTGAGAGGAATTGTGAGAAAAAGAAAATGAGAGATGTAAGGAGTATTTATAATGGTTAGGATAGAATTTACAAATTAATAAAGAAAGAAAAAAAGAGTTGGGGGGGAGGGGAGTGACCATTGCCTGGGTCCCCTTTTTAAAATTTTTATTTTATTTTTTTTCTACCGGCTTCTTTTCAGGTTCAACTTTCTAAAGGACTCGTAACCGGCCCCTATGGCACGGGCTAGTTCCGATTTGGAACCGGCGAGCCCGGTCAACGGGCCGGTTTCGGATTTGTCCCGGGCCGGTTCCGGGCTCAAAGCGGCCCGTGGTCATGTTTACATACGCTATCGATAATTGCAAGTACATTTTCACATTAAAAACACACGGCCATTAAAGAAAAGTAACGGCTAACTAGACCAAAAGAAAGAGAAAGTGTATGATAATTGATTTCATAAAGAGATGAATTTAGACTATTTGGCGCCGTAGAAATCTTTACAAATTGGTTGTCAAGGGGATGGAGTCGCCTCTCTCCTATCTGGATACGAGTTGAACATGTTTTGCATTGAAGATCGTTACAATTCTACAGGAGATATCACGCTGGATAGCCATTCGGGGCCACGTCACCCATTTCCCAAAACTTTTAGATTAGCCTCTCTCTCTCTCTCTCGCACGTGTCACCCGACGTAGCCTCAAACTTCAGAGTAAAGTGTACCTAATTCTCTTTTGTCCTCTAGGAGAAATATCTTCCTTGGACACTTTGACGGACAAGGGGCGAAAGAATCGAAATCAATGAAGGAGATCGATCCGTCAAGTCTAAAAATCTTTTGCTCGCGTTCGCTGGTGGGGAAGAAAATCTCGTCCCCCAGTGTTGACTTCCTGGAAAACGGGAGGTCTCCTCCTTTTCCTGGCGGTGCTTCGTTTGTCGGCGATACGAATCGCACCGATCCGACGGTCGATGTAAAAAGGGGCTCCGCCCGCTTTCTTGTCTTACGGGTGGGTGGTCCGCTCCATACGGGTGGTTTTTTTTTTTCCCCACCACTTTGACCGTTTTTAATTGTGTATGATGATACATTGTTTTGTCTTCTAGAATGTTCTTCTCCACTTCTTTTCCGGGTTCGAAATTGCGGGTTCGTTCTTGGCTGTTTCCGCTGGCCCGTTGAGTGCTCCAACGTCTTCTCATGAAACTCGGAATTCCGAGCGAGGGCGTGCGTGGAGCATACGTCGAAATACGTTTAGACCATCAATTTCACGATTCGGGTGAATCGTAATACGTACTCGAGTTCGTATGCATAGGGATTCTCTCATTTAGATTGGTGTGACACGTCCGATCGGTGTGCTTATCACCACGGATTGGAGGTGAAACGATGTCGACCGTCTAAGCTAACCTCACGGTTTTGTCAAAAAAAAAAAAAAAAACTAACATCTGCAAAGTGCATAAGTAGGGATCTCATTGAAAATAAAAATATAAGTTTTTTTTTTTATGGTTATTTATCTCCAACAAAATGTTTTTAATTTTTTTTATCAAAAGAAAGATTTCATTAATTAATCAGAATAATACTCGAAAGATACATAGTTAGTTTTCAAGCCTTGCAAACCCTAAATAATTGCATAACAAAGCAAATAACAAAACAATCTGCAGTTAGAGAAGCCCATCTTCATCCCGTCAAGAACAAATCACATTTTGATTCTTAACAGCTAGCTAGCTGACATCCCAATTTCTTAAGTAAATTGCATAGCTCTGGCTGAGCTAGTCGATCCTTTCTATACTTAAGCTGGCAAACTTCATACGTACATTGATTTATAAGTAGCACTAGACGGACCCGACCACAAATTATTTCAAAGTTCTTTTAATACTCGGACATTGTACATACGTGCCGCGTTATCCATTTCCCAAACTTCTAGATGAGCCTCTCGCGTGTGTCACGTGATGTTAACGCCAAACTTTAATATGAAATATACCTAGTTATCTTTTGTCCCTACGACAATCTTCCTAGGACACTTTCACAGGTAAAGGGGAAAAGAATTGAAATCAATAAAAAGAGATTGATCTATCGAGGTTAAGACTCTTTGCTCGCATCCGCCCGTTAGAGAAAAGAAATTACGTTTTTCCTCAAGAATTTGGTCGCACCTCTTTGAAGCCTAATGATATTTGTCGTTCACAAGTCAAGCGCAACCCGAATCGAACTCTTCCGACGATCACCTCCACTCGCAATTGCGCGGTCTCCAAGGGAATCTCCGAGTTCTCCGGCCCCATCTCACCTTCATGGAAAAAGGGTCCAGTGCTCACTCCTCCTTTACACAGCAAATGCGGAGAGATTCATGAGAGAAACGAGAGTCACAAAATTCCAATTGTTGACTTCCTCCAAAATGGGAGGCTCTGCTTCTCTGGTGGTGCTTCGTTTGTCGGTGGCACGAATCACCACGACGGTCAATCTGGGCCCCGCTTTCTCGAACTGACGGGCGGTCCGATCCCACTGCACACTCGTTTTTTTGACCGTTTTGTTGTGCCTGACATGTCGTACCGTATTCTAGAATGTTCTTCCCCACGTCCGCCCTGGGTTCAAAAATTGCGGGTTCTTGGCTATTCCCACTGACTCCTTCAATGCTCCGATGTCTTTTCAGGGAAAATAATGATGTCTTGGTCCTAAAAATTTCCAACCGTGGTTCCTCATTATTGATAAACTTGGTAGGAACAAAAAATCCCGATTTGTCCAGCGTCAAGAAAAACTCGGAATTCCGAGCGAGGATGTGCTCGTGATACACACCGAAATATATCTAGATTATCAATCTTGCAATCCAGACGAATTGTAAAACATGCATCTTGTGATTCAAGTAAAGTATTTGCCATATGCAGCGACTTTTCCTCGTTTAAATTGGCACGGCTCACTCGATCAGCATGTTTATCATCTCGGATCAGAGGTACGAGATAAAACGACGTTCTATCGACGCTTCGTCCGAGCTAACCTCACCGTGTGTGTCGCTACGACATGCGTGATATAATATCTCGTCGAAAGTATTTTCGTGAGGTGTTAACACGATTATTAATATGCAAGAAAAATGTTCTAAACGGTAGGAGGCATTGTCTCAGCTATGACGTATTGACGTGAAAGAAGAGTCCTTTGACTTCGTTTTTCCCAATTTTCAAACGAGGAACAAAAGGCAACATCCCAATTTCTTCCTTCCCCGAAAGGCGAGCGAGATACCCCTTCTTCAAGTCATAACTCAGGCGGTCAACGCACGACACGCGTCATTTCCGCCTCTATAAATTCACTCTCTTCTTCAATCAAAAACTGTCTCATAACATCATCAACGTGAAAACCCAATCTCAAGAGCTTCGACGTTCAAACCTTTTTGTAGCTAAATAAGACAGTGAGAAGAGAACCATGGACAAGCGCGAGCAGTACGAGCGCGTCTTCAGCCACTTCGACGGGGACAAGGACCGCAAGATATCCCCCGCTGAGCTGCGGCAGTGTGTGGCCACCGTCGGCGGCGGCGACATCTCGCTGGAGGAGGCGGAGGCGGCGGTGGAGGTCTTGGACGGTGACGGCGACGGCCAGCTGGGGTTCGAGGACTTCGTGGCGTTCGTCGAGGGCGGCGGGGCGGAGGAGAAGGCCGCCGACCTGAAGGAGGCGTTCAAGATGTACGAGATGGACGGCGGCGGGTGCATCACGCCCAAGAGCCTGAAGAAGATGCTGAGTCGGCTCGGGGAGTCCCGGAGTCTGGGCGAGTGTAAGGTGATGATTGCCAAGTTCGATCTCGACGGGGACGGGGTCATCAATTTTGATGAGTTTAGGGTCATGATGTCGTGACTTAGTTTGGATTTCATCTGTGTTTTGATTCTTTTGGCCATCCATTCTTCCATGAGATGAGTAGAAAGTTTAATAAATCGAGTCACTGTTTTTCTCTTGATTTTGAGAGAAGTTACTAAAAAAAAAAATCATAAATCTATTGCATTATCCCAATTCAATTATAAACATTTCAATTTTCTTGTTGTCACTGGCCATAAGCAATGGTTGGCAAGTGCTGGTCTCGCCTGGGTAAGGGTCGCCCACGCCTGCGACAGGGCGAGGGTTAGCCTCACTGGGCTTGGTTTGGGCGAGGGCGAGTGTCGGAGGGCCCCCTTCACCAGAGAGACCGTGTATGTCCCTCCGAACCTCGAGCGTGGCCATGGAGGTCCCCAAGCTTGTGCGACCTAGATCTATGGGTGCGTGAGGCTGGAGACCTCCATTCAAGCAAATCGACGGAGCTCGTGACCTCCATTGCCATGGCTCACAACCTTCGCACATGGTGACAGGGAGGGTTGGAGAACACAACGATGACTCAAGCGGATGAAGGGCTGGTGTTGACAACGGGAGGAGGCGCGATGGCGAGGCCTTGCAGTGGCAATGGTCGGCTGATGATGCGGCGGCAAGTGAGCAACAGAGCTATGTGGCCAGGGAGGAGAAGAAGAGGAATCAGAAAAAAAAGCAAAAAGAAAAAGTTAGAAGTTTGTTTAAAAAAAATTAAAAATTATTCACTTCAATGCTAGCTAGGCGTGGTAAGATGGCTGATGTCCATATCAACGATTTACAGCCAAAATTGGCCGGATAAACTTCATGGGAAAATTGCCAAAAAGTTTAGTATTAATTTGGTCAAATTAAAAAATTTAGAACCGAATTGGCATAAGTGCAATATGTATAGAACTTTCTCGACAATTTCCCTATTGATCTTGCAATTAGGCGACGTTCTAATTGCACGAACACTAAAATTTCATTTTACTATTAGCAACTGATATGCTTGAATCAAATTCTTATAGGTCAATGGTTTCGACAACCCACACATGGAGAGCCGTTCGAGGCAACCACTATAAGGTGGTCATGTTGTGGCGGCATGACCGTCGTCATAAGGTGGTTGCGGTACTTAAGCACACCACTCCACACATCTATCTCTTTTTCATTATGCTTAGTTCTTCTAATATCTATACCTTATTGATAATAGATATACTTTTCTAAGAGCCATAACCATATTAGTCCTTGTGTATCCGGTACATATGGATGGGGAACTAAGCATTAGGTGGATGATAGATATGTCGTTCGGGCCTTTCGCATGTGTTACCAAATTTACTCTCTGTTACCTTTCCATCTTATGTTCTCTTAAATAATTCGGATGATAGATCTCTCCATGCCATGAGATTTGACTTGGACGGTTTTGGGCGGGCTGCCTATGTTCAAGCTTTACTTGGTTCACCTCCGCAAGTTTGCTTGAGCAAACATCGATTTCGAGTACGGTTCACAACTTGCTTGCATGTTTTGTTTGATTTAACTCGATTTTGCCGGTTAATTGTACATCTCTTATAAACTCGATGATTGACTTAGAAGTCCAAAATTTCAACAATCAAAAGCAATTACACCGCCAGCGCATCGTGCGCTACCTAGAATTTTGTGCGAGTACGAGAATTAAAACCGTAGAATCATATTGCAACCGTAAAACCTGGTATTTGGTCAAATCCCTCATCGAGCTATGAGTCAATTACACGTGTTCGATCGGAAAAGAGAAAACTACATGTGGCTAGAAATGTGCTCCGAGGAAGCAGATCGAATGATGTTATGCTCTAATCATTGCACTCTAGCGCATATAAAAATCGACTAGCCCGAGTCGCAACGTTCCTTGAGTTACATGTCGATTTGCGAGGGAAGGTACGACAGCGTACCAACCGCAAATTGTCGTAATCTAACCGCTGTAATTCGCCAATTAAAATTGACTTTTTCTTCCCAAGTAGTGTCATCCAACGGTCCATAACGAATACTGTAGGCCACGACGTCGTATCGTCGGTTGACGTCCCTGTACGCCGGCGGGGGGTGGCCGATCCGAGCGAACATCAACTCATTTCCCAAAGAAGGAAAAGTGGGAACGAAGACAGACAGGGGGACCGAATGCCCGTAAAGAAGGCGACGATAAGGCCAATGGATGACTTCACTTTCAAGGCCAAATCTCTCCCATCTTCCAAACTCTTCCTCCCTTACACGCCCAGTCCCTCCCTCCCACATGCCCGGATTCTGCTCCTCAAGCAATTTCCACCCTCTTCTTATGCCCAACGCCACGGAGAAAGAAGAGGAAGAAAACAAGCAACGCTTCTCTCTGGGTCTCTCTCCGTCTCCTCTGCCATGGCCTGACGGGCATTACGCCTCACTAAGCACCGCCTCGCGAGGACTTGGGAGATGGGTTCGTGCGTTTCTGCCCAGAGGAGCTCTTCCTTGGAGTCCGCCGTGAAACGCAGCTTGTCTTCCGCCTCCCAGATGGAGAAGCCCATGGGTGCTCGTCATCCGCGCCCCGCCGCCGGAGAAGTCCCTGTCGCCGCCATCGGTGTTCCTCTCGGGTCCCGCCGGACGCCAACTTTCTCCGATTTTGGTACGTTCGGGCTTCTGAAGTTAGCTGGTGCTCAAGTTCCGTTTGTAGTTTTGCACTGTTTCTTTCGCGTGAAGCGACTATATCTTCGTCTGGCCAAATGATGTAGTGGGCTTATGTTGCTGCTGGGGGGGCACTGGTCTGGTGGGTCTTGTTTTGTATGATAGAGATATGTTCTGGAATGGCGAGTGTTCCTTTTCGAGTCCCTTGCGTTGATCCAATGACTGATTCACTATGTTAAAATTGATGTAAGTTTCGCAATCAAGCAATGATGTTTGCATTGTCACGTCATTCGGTATGCCAGGCACCGATGTAGGGTCCTCGAATTTAACTTTAAATGTCCTGGCAGGCATATTTCGCGATGCCTCCTAGAGTAGGATCACGAGTGTAACTAGGAGTTGTCTCCATTTTGTGGACTTAACACGAGGAAAAAGGATCATTCCTGCCTGCACATGTAATTCATTCTTCACTTGGTCGACACAAGTGATTGAAGATTGCTCCAGTCCTTCAAACCGATAGCTATGTAAGTCTGGTGGAACCTACATGGATGTAGCTCTTGATTTGTCCAGTGGAACTTAACCGGTTGATGCTGCAATTGATCATCTTTTAGTGATGTCTGATGAGTGACTGTAATTTTCCGTTGCTTGTGATGCACTGCATCTCCTATTTCTTGGTGCTTGAACTTGATTCACATATTTCCGTTCACAGGGAGCAAAGAGGACAAGTTTTTTGATTCTCAAGCCTGGATGGAGTCAGACTGCGAAGATGAATTCTTCAGTGTAAAAGGCGGTAAGGGGAAAAATTTTTCTTTTGCGCTATTCAATCAGTATAACTTCTGTAAGCTGGATTCGACGACACTTGTGTTCCAACTTCCAAGTACGATGTGAGACATCCCATCTATATATATGAAGCTGTTCAGGCTATTGAAATGCAGATATGCGCCTAAAGTATTTCCTCTTGCTGGGTTTGTATTTCGACTTTCGATTGGATACAGAACAAGATCAACATATTCGCTTCTAGTGTTAATCGCATTGTGCTCTACTTTTGACATATCTCTCTTCATGTCTTAATAAAACTGCATCCTTCCTGGAGTGAATGAAACAGAGTTTGCATTAAGCACTACAACTCAGTTTTCTGTCAGGGCCTGGCGATGATTCAATCAGAAGAAGATTGAACTCTTTTCTTTCTGGTTATGCTCACTGCAGATTTCACTCCTTCTCGTGGCAGTACTCCGGTCCATGATAGTTTCATTACTAGCACACCTCAAAGGATCACAACCTTTTATAAGGATGAAGCACTGGGCTCCATTCCCAAACCAACCCCAGCTGGTGGCAAAAAGAAATTAGCTGAACTTTTCCAGGAGAGTTTCCGAGGCGGCCAATGTCTCAACGGCGACAATAAATTCTCCAATAACCCCACAAACCCGGCATGGGGGATTTCTAGCGCATCCGGGGCTAACTCTGTTCACAGCAGCAAGAGGACTGCTGGTGGGGGTTCAACGATTATCGAGGAGAAACAAGTCACTCCTTTTCAGGATTGCCTTTTGAGCTTGGTATCCTGCGGCGGTTCTAGTAAAAGGAGAAGGAAGATGACCCCTGCCATAGCTATACATGGTTAGAACCTTGTCTCCTGCACTCCGGTTACCACTTTGATATTAATACACACACACTTGTGTTTGTGTGCATACACTTGTACATAGTACATACACAAAGTTCCTGAGATGCTTGAATTAAGTTCTTAAAAAGTATGCGGTCTTGTTAGTGTATGCATTCACGACGATGGTGTATAAAATGACTTGTACAGATTTTTGGCTGCTGCAACTTGTTTCCCTCTCCATTTTCTGTTGTCAATTTGATACTTGAAAATCATATGCATTCTAGTTTCTAGAGTCAAACAAAGAACTTACCTATCCTTAACTGGACACCCGCATCGTTCGGCCAGGGCTTACATCAGTTACCGAAGTCTCGTGTTTTCCGCGGCCCTTTTCTGGAGGCATTCCTACCTCAATGTCAACAGTTTATTGAACTGTAATTTGCTAAAGTAATAAAAACATTATGCTGACCGATGAATTGATATGGCTCAATTAATGTTCTAGGTATGGTGAGATTTGCAGGCTTGGCCTCGGGCCCTCAGCCTTTAGATGTTGGGTTAAAATTGTTTTTCGACGGTTGCAAAATGTGCACGCGGCGAGCACACGTTAGTCGGCTATAGCCATTATTTTCGACGTGGCCATGAGCTCGGGAGAGTCGCCTTAGGTGCATTGTGGCCAAAAAAAAAAAGTAAAAGTCTGTAGGGGGGAATTGCATAAAAATTGCATCAATTCACGGGAGTTATTGACTCAAAATGATCAAATTCAGAAGGGTATTTTCGATAATAGTAGATAGATCCCAATAGGTAATGAAAGGGGTCACTGTGAAACGAAGGAACTCTAATGCCAAAAGCAAAACTTACATGATCGGCTTTTAGGACAATGTGCGATTGATTCCTATTTCGAAATATGCTTCTTTAAGTATAGGGCCTCACGAAACATCCTCGGAAACTTCAAATATTGCTATCTCGTCCCCCCCATGACCCGATGAACAAAGAGCCACCTTCTAAAAAAGTGATGCGCGTCTCCTCGTCATCGCCATCCGCTCTGTTTTCGCACTTCACCTTTTCGGGTACGTCGAAGCTGACCATCTTTTCCGTCACGCTCATCCGTGTGTCTCGGATCGACTTCCGCTGTCGATGAGGAGAACTGCGGAAGGAGCTAACAACCCTAGCCGCAATTTCTCTTTTTTCTTTTGCTAAGCATTGGTGCCATTCAGACAGTCTTCGGCACCATTTGAATCAGCGGGAAACGGATGGAGACAAGCATCGAAAGAATAATTGAGCCATTATTGGAGGAAGACAGAGTCATGGCCATGCCGGGCAATGGAGCTCGCTCGCGCTGTGCTCCTGGAATAGGGTCAAAACCCACCAGTTTCAGTTCACACTTAAAAGAGTCTCGGTACATTCAAGATAACTCTCTATTGCCCGAGGCAAACGCAACCTCCCGAAGACGAAAGAGTACGTTTAATGTGACGTGGAATGTTGGTTTCGCGCCCTTTTTTCCCCCGCTGGCTGAGCGTAAGGTTGCCGATGCGGAGCGCGGCTAGTGCATAAGCATTGGCATTGCGAGAACGTCGCCTCGGATCCGCGATAGGAAGAAGCGAAGATCTCATCGTGGGCGATTCGCTTCTGTTTACTTTGAGTTCCATATGTGCAATTCACTTCCAGGGTCACCATTGTACATGATAGGAATTGTATGGGGATACAAAGGAACCCTTTCTTTGGCGACAGTGCCAAACCCTGAATCGAAACTCCGTGGCCATGATGCCGTTCTACACGAGGACAGCAAACTATTTACTTGTGCAAAGTACGCAAAAACCGACGATATTACTCCATCCGTTGTAATAACAAAGTTTCATTCATAAAAAGACATTCTCTTCGTAGTATTCCGTGACTTATTCGGTATTTATCGCGAATTTACCGTGGATGACATGTTACTGTTGTCGATAGTAGTTGGCATAACTTCCGAGCTACGTTAGTAGTTCGATGATTGATCTCGCCGGCCGCTTATTTCATGTCAGTTTTGTGCGACTGTGGCTGGATTACGGTCGCCGCCGAAGGTATTGCGGCTATAAATATCTTAGCCAAACATTTATGAAAACCGCAACACCAGTGAAAACGGCTGAAATTCATGCGGGGAGAACCGTGTCGCATAGATTCTCGAAATCACATCAGCTTGGCCAACAAAATAGAAGAACGAAAGTCAACAGAAACTTCAGGCAGTGATGCAAAAGGTCTGACTATCTATCATGTCGTCATGGGCTCATGGCTATCCATTTCCACTAGGGGGTGTGCATGATCCGGGCTGGTCCGGTCTCGGCATAGAACCGGGGACCGGACCGTAGTCCCGGTCCCGGTCCCCATATTTTCGGGACCAAGGATCGGACCGGGACCGCCGGTCCTGGTCCAGGTCCGGTCTGTGTCCCGGCCCAGAGGGGCCGCTAACTATTGAAAATCTAGTCAACTTAATAAATTATGCCATGGTAAAAACATAGCGACTCGCTATGACTTTTATGATCGACGAACTTGACCAAAATGTTCGAATTCAATATCAAATCCAGCCATTACATGATAAAAACATCACCAACCGCACTCAAAAAAGCCTGCAGGGAGAAAAGATGACCAAAAACAAGATGGAAAATAAGACTAAAAAGAGAGTCTTGAGGAAGAGAGTGCGGCCGTGCAAGGTTGGGAAAAAAATGGGCGATGGACTTTTATTATTCTGTTTTGTTTTCAATTTTTTTTTGCAATTGTATATATTTATATATAAATAATTATATATTATTGGCGGTCCGGCCCCAATGCAAGAAACCCGAGGACCGGACCGCCCGGTCACCGGTCTCATTTATTGGGACTGGGGACCGGACCATCCACCTCAAGGACCGGACCAACCCGGCCGGTCCGGGCCGGTCCCGGGTTGGTCCGGGCTGGTCCGGTCCAGTTTGCACACCCCTAATTTCCACTCCAGTTCGGTTGCTGTGATGAGGCCAATTGGGACCCACACGCGATCGATTTATTTTCTTTCCCCTCTGTCTTCCTCTGTTTTCTTCCGGCATCATTATTTCCCTCGAAACGTGAAAAACCCGACCCATCTCGGGCGAGAAATATCCGGGAAATTGGATCCGAGACCCTTTCGGCAGAAACCCAGAAACGAACGCAAACCCTTTTCCCACTCTTTTCGCCTCCTCCCCTCCCTCGTCTTCCTCCTCCTCCTCAAGAGCTTCTTATATAAAGGGGGCGTCTGCGCGCTTGTAGTTTCGGGTTCTCATCTTCTTCGACACAGAAAACCCTACAACCCCCAAAAAGCAGAAAGAGCAAAAGGGGAGGAGAGGGAACTTGATGATCATGAGCGTGAGTGGCTTCCTGAGCTTGGCTTCGAGCTGCTTCTCCCTGCTCCTGCTGGTCGAGCCGCATGTAGCCCGTGCCTCGAGCCGCGGCTCAACCCTCGCAGGCGGCGGTGTTGCCCCTCCGGCTGCTGCTGGCATATGCGCCTCGTCTGTCACGATACATGGTTACAAATGCCAGGAGTTCGATGTAATTAAAAGAGCAGCTCACGAAAACCCATGAATCTTTGATTGAGTGGCTTCAGAGTGTTATCTGATATTCTGAATAACGAGTAACGTGGGGATAGATTTTGTTTTCTTTGGGGCGTTCTTTTTTCAGGTGATCACTCAGGATGGATACATACTAAACGTGCAAAGAATACCGGAGGGCCGAGCCGGGGGTAGCGGCGGCGGCGGTAGCACCGACAAGCAGCCAGTCCTAATACAGCACGGCGTCCTCGTGGTGAGTGGCATTATTTCTCCGGCTCGACACCGCCGACTGCATATAGCAATGTTCTTTTCCATACGCGCTCGGCTAGCGCCGAATCAACCCGAGACACGCACGAGATTTTTCCGATTGCGCTAACTTCGTTTCGAAGACGTTTATGCGGGCGCATAATCTTTTGTCTGCAATTCTTCATACCTTGAAATAGGCAATGATGGAATTAACTTAGCTCCTGGTCACTCTCCGGCTTAGCACCGACGCCTGCTCGTTGAAGAGGCTTCGCCGGAGAGTTGAAGACCGGGAAATTATTAGCTCACTGGGGTGGACCTCTCGTTGACCGTGGTCTCCGATTGGCAAGAGGGATATATTTTTTTTTTTTCAGGAACGAGCTGAAACTTTTCAGCCCTTAATACTTTGTTAATGAATTAATAAATAGATAAGATAATAATAGTGTGAAATTGACCCTCTGCGTTTGACGAGAGGATAAAAAAGTGCAAGACCATGTTTTATCATCTTCACACACGTCGCGTCGTGATCCATTTCTATGTATAAAAACTCAAAACAAAGCTCACCATTGAAAAAAAAAGAATTGCCCAACAATCTAAAGCTTATTACTCTTTTGCCATTTTAAGTAATTGAGTTCTAAATTTTTTCACGCTTTGCCAAATCATTGCCATAGCCGCCGTGGTATGAATGGCACTGATGATGACGGGAATAATTTTTAATTTTTTCTTTCTTTTTCTTGTATCTTGCATCCTTTTCTTACTTTCTTTTTTTTTCTTTTTTTTTTTTTAGAATAGCAAAATGGATCAGAGGTCGCCGGCCTCGGGCGAGGGCGATCCTGGCCAATCCAGAAAAAGTTTCACCTCATGGGTTTTTTTTTTCTTTGGGTCCAATTTTCATGATTGCGTATAACTTGCGTTTGACCATCGCTGGGTATCAAATCAATCGCTTTGAGAGAGGACACCATCAGTGAGCGTACCACTACCATGTATCACTTTTTCTAAATTTCCAGAAGGTGGGCACGATTCACGCCAATTAACATTAGTTAAGATGATATTGACATCCCGCTTTCTAAAGTTATCTGACTTAATTGAGCACGCATTTGCTAAATTCACGTGAAGTCACCCACTTCGGAAACGTCAACCGTCGAACTAATTAATAATGGGCGGCTTGGATTGCTCTCTTTTCTTTCCCCTCTTTCTCCTCTTCCAAATTTTGCCCCTGTCCATACAACCTCCGCCTCACGACGGCGCCTTGCCGGCACCTGGACAGATCACGACAGCTAGATCGGGGGTGTCGCGTAGGGCTCGCGGTGCATCTCCCCCTCTGCCTCTGCCTCTAGTCCTTGCCCATCCCGGCTCGGGTCAAGCCTGGCGTCGGCACAAGCTCAGCCTGCCCCGGCTTAGCCGCGGAAGGTGGTCGCAGTTCACGACAAGACGACAAAAGCGCGTTTAAATAGCCCATGAACGGTCCAATTTGATCTTTCCTCCCTTCGGCCTGCATCAGTATTTACCAAAACTCGATATGATCCGCAAGAAACTGTGCAGGTGTATCGGGCATAACGCCAATTGGTGCATGCGAAGTTCACTGATGTGTCTCCTTTGTAACCTGCCACAACATTTTTTGTGACATGGGGTTAGGACATAAGCATCTCAGTTTCCTCATTGAAAACAGAGGAATTATTTATTTGTTTATGTTTGGGTGTATTGTGGATGCAGGACGGGATGACGTGGCTGCTGAACCCGCCGCAGCAGGACCTGCCCTTGATTCTTGCCGATAACGGGTTTGATGTGTGGATTGCCAACACCCGAGGCACCCGGTTCAGCCGGCGCCACACTTCCTTGGACCCCGCCAGCCCGGTCAGTACATCTCTATCTCGATCGAGAGATTATGTAGTAGCAACAAGGTGAATGCATAAGAAGTTGTGCAGTTTGTTAACTGAACTGGTAATTGAATTTGCTGACAGGATTTCTGGAACTGGTCGTGGGACGAACTGGTGACCTTCGATCTACCGGCCGTGTTCGACTTCATCCACGGGCAAACTGGGAAGAAGATCGATTACGTCGGCCACTCGCTGGTGAGAAATCTATTTTCCGGGTTCGCTCCATGGAATTCGGGTCGTACGTCACGCGGTTGTTGTATATGCCTTGGCAAAATCGTTCTAGATGCAATGGATGTGCCTATCCTTTCAGAAAAAAAAACGTCATTTGTACTGCAAATCTGAGGTTCTTGGGTAAATTTTGCTTTCTAATAACAGGGGACTTTGATAGCTTTGGCGTCCTTATCGGAAGGGAGGCTGGTGGACGAGCTGCGATCGGCGGCTCTGTTGAGCCCGGTCGCTTATCTCAGCCACATGACCACCGCCCTCGGCGTTGTCGCGGCCAAAGCCTTTGTCGGCGAGGTGAACAGATTATTCCATTGGCTATTTCCCTTCAGTTGCAATAAGAGAACTAGGGCATTTTGATGGTTCTGCGTTATTCACACAGATCACCACGTTGTTCGGGCTGGCCGAGTTCAATCCCAAAGGGTGAGACAAAAGAACCCGCAAAAGATTTCCCAGAAGTTCTTACGTTCGATTCAAAGCTTCACGTAATCTTCTCTTTTCTCTTGCATTATGATTGTGCATTTGTATGTGGTCGCAGCGAGCCCGTGGCTAACTTTCTCCAGGCCTTGTGCGCTAATCCGGGTGTCGATTGCTACGACTTACTAGCCGCGTTGACTGGTACCGACTAACTTCGCCGCGCAAGATATGTTCTTGATCTCGAATTGTGAAGAAACTGAGCTGATTATGTTGATTTCGACCGGACCGTTTCAGGAAAAAACTGCTGTCTCAATGTTTCCACCATCGACCTGTTTTTGGAGAACGAACCGCAGTCGACGTCGACCAAGAACATGGTCCATTTGGCTCAAAGTAAGGTTTAGTGCCCGGCCGATCCTCTTTCCACCCAAGCGGAAAGCACATGTTAATGATCAATGCTCATTCAAATTGACTGCTTACGAAAACGAATTTGGTGCGTCGTTGCTCGCAGCGGTTCGGGACGGAATGCTGGCGAAGTACAACTACGGGATCCTCAACGTGATGCACTACGGGGACGTGAGGCCGCCGGTCTACAACCTCTCCAACATCCCCCGCGACCTCCCGATCTTCCTGAGCTATGGAGGCCGGGACGCGCTATCCGACACGTGGGACGTCCAGCGCCTGCTCGACAGCCTCAACCTCCATGACGTCGGCAAGCTCACTGTCCAGTACGTCGGAGACTACGCTCACGCCGATTTCATCATGGGAGTGAACGCCAAAGACATCGTGTACGGTCAAGTGCTGTCTTTCTTCAAAAACCAGCAGTGACTCCTGGGGACTAAGCCAATTTTACAAATAGGAATTGAGACAAATGAATGCGACATGAACATTTGTTTTCGCTCCTCCTAGTCATCCCCGTCGTTAACTAGTGCCGCGAAATTCGTCGAGCTTTGGTCGGTCATACCACGAGAGACGAGCGCAGGGTCTCCGTCTTTTTTCTTCGCAAATAAACACTTCGTGGTCATATAGATCACGATGGACTCACATGAGAGCCGTCTCGTTATCGCGCTCGCGTTTCGTGCGACTGTTAATAAAGTGTAGCGTTGCAAGGGTAATTCTTGATCCCCGTCGCACGTCGCAAATGCCCTTCTCATGGTGCATCGGATTCTTTTCTTCTACGGACAAACCAAACCGTCAAAAAAGTCAAAAAAAAAAAAAAAAAAAAACGGAAAGAGAGAGAATATTTACAATCAGCATCTTATTCCCAATTTCTGCAATCATGCAAGAAGGGTTAGAAAAGAAAAAGGCCTTAGATGCTTGTTCTTACATCCCAAAATCTGGAGAGGGGTGTCAGAAAATATTCACATTAAGAAGCGCCAACCGAAGATGTTCTGAGCATATATTCCTCGACCGGCACAATAAGCATCCCCACCACAACCTTAAAAAAGAAGATCAACAGTAGTAGTATTTTTCCAATTCAATCCTCTTTTTACCGTTTGACCCCCCACCCCCCCAAAAAAATACCCTCTTTTTATCGACACACAAAAAAAAAAAAAAAAAGTTTTGCTTTTGCCTAGTCTCCCGTGACTTTAAAAAATTGTGCATCAATTTTTTTCATTTTTTTTCTTCCTTCTCTTTTTGTTAAAAATCATTTGCCAAGAACAATTTGGATATTAATTACGGATCGTAAATGCAATAAAAAAATACTCGTAATATGCTGAGCATATCTTGCTTTAATTACTCAAAATATCTTTCAGGTAGCGATTGATATACCACCGTCTTGAGGATTTAAATTGGGTGCGGCATAAAACTTTTGGAGCGGCATAATACTTTCAATTGGATGTACGGAATGGTTTTTGATTCTTACTTTTTACTGTGATTGATGTGTGTTCTGAAAATTTTCTTTTCATTCGCGGTATTCGGATCCTTTTTAATATGTAATCGCGGACACATTAATTCCCAAAAATTTAGTGAATTTTTCAGACTTGGGTAATATTTTATACTTCGACGGAAAAGTTGGAATGTTAATTTTTTTTTTTGGGGTTAAGCGCAAACAAACACGCCTTTAAATACGACACGAAATTATGGGTCCTACCAAAAAAATTCGGTCCCAGTAAAGAAATCTCCGTGCTTTCTTTTTGTCCTCAACGCCACTCGTGTCGTGGTCCACAGTGCCAGCTGAGGTCGGATTGATCGAGCAGAGCGGAAACGGCCATGGTGCATGAGTCCAAGGCCATCGACTTGGCCATGGAGGCGGCCTCCGGGGCCCACTTCTCCGGCCTCCGACTGGACGGCCTCCTCTCCTCGCCCTCCTCCTCTCCCCGCGCCGCCGCCGCCGCCGGCCCCTGGCCAGATCCCAGCACTCCCGGGCGGAGGGAGCCGTTTCTCATCGGTGACTCGCCCTAGTCTCTCCTCCTCTTCTCGATCCCGTTCGTCGGAGACTACTTTGTTGCGCGTTTCGGAGGATTCCGAGATTTGCTTAGCTTATTCGCATTTGGATTAACTCATGATTGCGTCGACGTTTTCTGCGCATTTTCTGGGTTGCTCGGTTGCGAGAGTTCACTTTAGTTGCTGGCTGTACTGCTTATATTGCGCGCCCTGAGTTTAAGGATTTGCTTTTCCTTGTGTTTGGGGAATGTCGTGCGTGGAGTTATGCGGTGGTCCCGCGGCCGCCTCGATGTGAATTATGTCATCTTTCCAGTGTAATTGTTGTTCCAATTCTTGTCTTGTTTGGTGATCATCCGTGCAGGTGTTTCTGGAGGTACTGCTTCTGGCAAGACCACAGTTTGTGACATGATTATACAGCAACTTCATGATCACCGCGTCGTGCTTGTTAACCAGGTGCCCTTGGTTTTGCTTTCCAGTTTCGGGCATATGCTTATGAGCTGTAACACTGATAATGTAGCGAGCTGCATAGAGTCGTAGTGATTGAGTAAATATGTGTTGTAAACATTCTGATGCGTTTTAGTTATTTTATAAAGGATTCTTTTTACCGTGGTTTGACCCCTGAAGAGTCGGAGCGGGTTCATGAGTATAACTTTGATCATCCTGGTAATTTTTTGGCCCCAATTGTTAAAGCTCGGTATAGAAGCAATCTTGTTTAATACGGTATTTTTCCCCGTAAAAGCTGTTGACTGAATATTTGATAGATATGTTTAACCGTCTATTGGTTTTCTTTAGATGCTTTTGACACTGATCAGCTTCTAGACTGCATTCAAACGCTCAAATCGGGTCAATCTTATCAGGTTCCGATATATGATTTTAAGACTCATCGTCGCTGCTCTGATAGCTTTCGTCAGGTACTTAGTCCACTACCTTTTTCATCAATTATTAAAGTTTTGTCTGACCACTTCCACGTGGTTTCTATCGTCCAGCATAACACTCTGGCATATGTAGTTACATGAGAGGATTGCGCTACTTCTGCTCACACTTTCTAGCCCTTGTAAAATAACTTGAAACAAGGGAACAAGGGGCAAAACCATCAAAACTGACTAAAGAGTGCCAGCACTGTAATTTGAACAAATGGCATCTTAGCCCCTTCTCATGTTTAAAATCTCCTGATTCATATTCTTTCGAATAATGACGTGAGGATTATTTTGTTGTCAGGTGAATGCATCGGACGTTATTATTTTGGAGGGAATCCTGGTTTTCCATGATCAAAGAGTCCGGAATTTGATGAACATGAAAATATTTGTTGACACAGGTAGGAAATCACATAAAAAGGAGAAAAGAAAGGTTCCCAGAGGCCTTTATGTACATATAATGCTTGCTTCTCATTGTGCCATCTGCTCTTGCTCTATTGAAAGTATAGTGGTCGGAAGTTAAAACATGCAGGAGTTTGGAAGTTTACTTTTTCATTAGAGTTTTCCAGTTCTTGGTGTAGATTTGATATCACAAGAGAGTGAAAGAATTGATCTGTTTTTTAAAACCTAATCATGAGAAAAAAAGTGGAGAAAGTGCTATATCTTTGCAAGAATAATTATAAGGAAAATAAGGATCAATTCCATCATGGACAAAATGAGAGGGCTCTGGAAAAAGTCATTGTTAACAGTATATAATATATCCTCTGCTATTTCATTGGTTTTCAAAAAGCAATTTTCCACTGAGTCTGTTAAGAATCTCAGAGCATTTTGCTGAACTGTCTTTCAATGGGCTAGTTTTCATTTATTTTCTTGGTTGCCTCAAAATGTTTAATTGTACTCTTATAAATTTTGTCTTCTCTTATACTGTTTCTTTCTATCAGTGTATGAGTGTCTAGACATAAATTATCTTGGAACTCTAAAATTATTCGCTTTATACTCCATCCAGAGAACTTTTATATTCGATGTTCTTTAATTAATCTGATCCTGAATTTGAATGTTTGAGTAACTTTTCTATTTTCTCAATGAGAAGTGGATTCTTTTTGCTGTGTCTCTTGGATTTTCAAATAGGTAATTCTCCACGTTTCAATTGCTATAGATGCTGATGTGAGGCTGGCTCGAAGAATAAGACGTGACACGGTTGAGAGGGGTAGAGATATAGATTCTGTCCTTGAACAGGTAAGGCAATCTCATTTTGTCGTGACAAGTATGTGATCATCTTTGTATTTTCAACCTTACTAAAACAACAAATTGATTTTGCTGTTTTGAGAATCTTTTCTCCCTCAAAATAGAAATAGAAAGTTCTACAAGAAGTGTAGGAAAGAGAATAAATTTCCTGTGCTGATTGTATTTTAATATTTAGTGCACACATTATAGCTTCATTATCAGGCTGAGGAAGCCAAAAAGAAAAGGAAAATTTGGAATGGGCCTGCTCAGTGACATCCCTGGGTTCCGATGAATTAACTCACTATGCCTTATGGGTTAAGAATATCTACCCTTTTGAGGCATTTTTGAGTTTTTCATGCAATTGCTCTCTCTCTCTCTCTCTCTCAAGCTGCTTAATATGTTTTTTGTGTGCACATGTACTGGAATTTGCTGCGTATACTTGAAGTTATATAACAGTTGTCATTTAAACCGTGCAGTACGCAAAGTTTGTCAAGCCTGCTTTTGATGATTTTGTTCATCCTTCAAAGAAGTATGCTGATGTAATCATACCCAGGGGAGGCGACAATCATGTTGCAATTGATTTGATCGTGCAACATATTCATACAAAGCTTGGTCAGCATGACCTATGCAAAATATATTCGAATGTATACGTTATTCAGTCGACATTTCAGGTATTTTTTTACATTGAATGCACCATGAAGCCCAACCCATTCTCCTCACAGCCATATGATCGCCCCTTATTCACGCAACACCCCCCCACAAAACCCCTCTTCTTTCTTTTTCCTTCTCTACAGTCGGTTGTGTTCTTTGTAATTGCTTTATTGTCTTTTGTAATTGTTGATCTGGATATGTTTTTCCCAGATAAGAGGCATGCACACACTGATTCGAGATCGCGACATATCAAAGCATGATTTTGTCTTCTATTCTGATCGACTTATTCGGCTGGTACCTCCATGAGTAGAATTGCAAACAGGTTTTACCATCCCTGCATTGGAATTGTCAGAACTCCATTATTAAACTTGATTTTCAGGTGGTAGAGCATGGGCTTGGTCATTTGCCATTTACTGAGAAACAAGTGGTTACTCCAACAGGTATCGGCCTCTTAATCTGTATTAATCTGTCATTGTGCTGGTTTGAATATGGAATTAAGAGGAAGCTGTCACAGAGGTGACAAAACTAGTTCCGCTAGTATTTGCTTGTCTGGATAGTTATAGCTCATTGGCTTGTGTTTGATTTTAAGTGGCTCAAAGCTTGGAAAATCATGACATTTTTCTTACTTACACTTTTTCTGATTATGTGGTTTCAGGATCATTATATACTGGAGTTGATTTTTGCAAGAAATTATGTGGAGTTTCTATTGTTCGAAGGTGAGCCTTGATTAAGGTACTAGTTCTTAGAGAGAATTTGTGCAAGCAAAAAGATAGATTACATGGATTGATTAGCACCTGTCAGATTTCGATCCTGGTTTCTAATTGAATGGATCTTTTCATCAAGATAGGGCTCAACTTAAACTGAATCTTTAAGAAAAGGATAGGGCTGTTTGCGCACTCCTTTTTACTTCCTCTACCGTTCACAAATGTCTAGTGTCAGTTCTCTTCTGCCATTTCAAGCACCATAATCTCTCTTTACGAGGTTACTAGCAAGGATGGATATTTATTTTGCACAAATGGTTATTTTTAGCATGCTTATTGTTGGGCTGCACTTATCTATGTCAAACTAATGCTGATTTAATGCCTGAGATATTCTTTGTCTGTCTAGTGGAGAGAGCATGGAAAATGCATTACGTGCTTGCTGCAAAGGGATAAAAATTGGAAAAATTCTGATTCACCGAGATGGAGACAATGGGAAACAGGTCCACGTCCCTCTCCATTTGACGTATTTTCCTCTTAGGCTCCCTTTGTTTCACGGCAAATAAATGCTTTGAAAAACATCTTTCTAAGAATGATCACTTATTTTGCTTGAAGTAATTAATCAATGAAAAATGTTTTCCACAACAATTTATGTTTGAACATTTTCGTGGATGGTGAATTTTTTTTTCTTTCGTCCATTTTGGAAAGCGATACAAGCGATTATTTTTAGAAAGATGTTTTCCAAATTATCCATTTTTCGGGAAACAAAGAGAGCCTTAGTTGCCTGTTGTTTTCTTGATAATGAGAACTTCGCACTTCTATGATTGTGATCTGTGCGCTGGATGTATTTTAAGCAGCTTATATATGAGAAACTTCCCAAAGATATATCTGAACGTCATGTTTTGCTCCTAGATCCGGTTCTAGCTACAGGTAACTACAGATCATGTCATCATTGAAAGATTCTTGAACTTTTTTATGCCCAAGGAGGTCTGCGTTATAGATCCTTAATTCCTTGCCAACTTTATGTGCCAAGAGCTGTGTATCAGGGATAGGTGAAATGATTCGAAGTATGTCAGTTAATTCGTCTTTTTCTGGAGTTGGAATTCCAGTGAAGGGTTTCAAATCTTATTGACAAATCAAGAGCTCATTCGCAGCTAACGAAATCGATAACAGCACAGCTGATGCAACTAGACAATGCTAATATGCTTTTCTTTAAATTCATTTTATGCATGGCAATGATGGATGTACTTGCTATTTTGGAAGGTAATTCTGCTAATCAAGCGATCCAGCTACTCATCCAGGAAGGCGTTCCAGAGTCCCACATAATATTCCTGAATCTCATCTCTGTGAGTGTTTTTTTTTTTTATATTTCATAATGGTAATTACTGCAGTTTATTGCAAATCAAGTTTGCCTTATCCTACTGCTACCATAACTGCAGGCTCCTGAAGGAATCCATTGCGTCTCCAAAAGATTCCCCTCCTTGAAAATTGTGACTTCCGAGATTGATGTTGCGCTGAATGAAGAGTTTCGTGTTATTCCGGGTATGGGTGAGTTCGGTGATCGTTACTTTGGTACTGACGATTGATCCTTGAAGAGCAGACCATCGTTTAACCTGCTATTAATTGGGCTAAATGCCCTTAATTACGGTCTGATACATACAGAGATAGAGGAGGTTCTCCTCATTTAGTCCCAATTACGATCAAACTGTCCTGAAACTAAGTTTGTAAATAAATGCAGTTATCGACTTGCATCAGAAAGTTTGCTGATGCACTTTCTATGAGAATCTCCTTGAGGGGATCTTTCTCCACCGGCTTTTACTGTGGTTCGACTTAGACGATACCCTGAGAGCTAGTAAAGGTAAACCCCTGAAAAATTGTAGAGCCGGAGTTGGCAAAAGCACAGTTCTAGCTTCATTACCCCTGAACCACGATGGATAAAACTTTTGGGGTTAAATATAGTAGCAGACTAAGCTCTGAAGATTCTATTGAGCCGATGAAACGGCATGACAATTTTCGATTTAGGAAGCGAGGTCATGAGTTTGACTTCAATTTGAAATGACCTCTTCAGGTCACGTCCGGAGAAGATTCAAGAATGAAGTTATCGTTCTGGCCGAGTAGATTCGTAAGACGGTGGGTCGGGTTTGAGTCGCTTGAAAACAGTTCGAACCAAATTGACTAATTTTTATCTGACTTATATCCGACTTAATCCGTATTGCTAAAACATTGCTGTACTCAACCGAATGTAGGAAAATGCATATTCAAAGCGGAAATAAAGTGAGCGCGAGATCGAGTCTAAATAAATTGTGAATTTATTTAATGCCCGTATTATTTCGGGCATGACCATTTTCAAGCAATTTATGACCCATTTATTGAGTACAAATAATACATATAGCAATTCAGCCCAGCAAATATTGGTTAAGAAATGGGTCGATGATTCATTTTGGCGGATCAACAGAAAACGTGAAAAAGGACGTGAGGGCTTTGACAAGGCGTTCCACAAATGACCTCTTGAGGTCGTGCCGTGCTGCTTGTCTAGAAAGTGCAACTATGGAACAACTTCCTTGCCAAAACGAGTCACCATGACTTGGTTTCATTGTCGAAAATATAGAAATTTTAAAAAAAATCCATAAAGAAATTGTTCATTCAGTGTAGAGCATTCGGTGATTTCCTAATAGAATTGGCCGAAAGGATTACATTGGCAAATCGTCAAAATATTTAAGACTAAACTGGTGAAGTTGAAAAATTTAGGACTGAATTGGTACTAATGCAATAGATTTAAGATTTTTATATATTTTTTTGTGATAATTTTCTGGCTATTATCAAACGTAGAGATTACGATATGACGACTTAGACCACTTCCTAGCAGATCTATATTTCGTTCTCAATGTGAATGTCCTGTCCCCACGAGCAAGTCACTTTCTTCCACTGCGATTTCGAGGAACGCCTCCTTCCTTCTCCAATTAGATCCAAACCCCCAAACTTCTCTCTCTCTCTCTCTCTCTCTCTCGAAAACGACTTCTTCGACCGAGCTCTCGCCCGCCTAAGCTCGAGAAGAAAATGCCCATTGTGAAACGGTCCAAGAGAAGACTTGACGAATCTTAAAAGTCAACCCCCTTCAAAGAGCCCGGGCGCGTCTCGACCACCATCCACTCCCTTTGTCCAACGCCATCATCGTCCACATGCAATCGCTTTCACTTGCAGAGTTTGTGATTCATGTACCGTCGACGACTGCCTCTCCCAGGACATAAGCTGTGAATGGGAATATATATATGTGGTTATGCAGACTCGATTCATTGCGCTCCAAATCCGCGGCGTGGTCGGCTTAACTCGGTGGACCTCGTAGCGAGCTATCAAATTCTCACGACTTTCGAGAACATGGGCGAGGAACGTACGATCTTTCCGATAGTCCGCCAGAACTTGTCATCCCAGTCTACAGATTCATAATGTGTCCCGGACAAGGGGAAAACAAGAATGGTTTAGATGACCCGGTCAATGACGCTTTACTTGCTTATGTTATGTCTTCATGACATCCACTCAAGGTCAAGTCAAGTCAAGACTAATGATGAGATCCACTCAAGGTCAAGTCAAGTCAAGACTAACAATGGACGGCACCTCACGTTGCATTGTAGGACGACACTAGTCCAGTATACATGTCTAAGCAAAGCTAATCTGGACCTTCGGAGACTACCCTCCTTTCGTCTTGCTCTTGTTTTTGCCTGGCAACAATGGCTCGTAAGATCTCCTTCATTGAGCTTCTACCTCTCCTGGTCCTATCAGGACTTCCATTTCCTGGAACTGTGAAGTTCGCGCTTTCCACTTGGGGAATCGCTTCAGGTTGCTTCGCAAGCGAAAGAGAAGCGCTCACCAAGCTGAAAGGTGGCTTCACGGATCCTTCGGGCCGGCTCGCTTCGTGGGTCGGGAAAGACTGCTGCAAATGGAGAGGAATTGTATGCAGCAACCTGACTGGGCGAGTGGTCGAGATTAACCTCCACAACCCGTATGTGGGTGATGATCTAAGCGGCGATCTCAAGCCGGGACAAGCTCTGGGGGGTGAGATCAGTCCTTCTCTGCTCGATGTAAAAGAGTTGAACTACTTGGATTTGAGCATGAACAATTTTGAAGGCACCAAAATCCCCAGATTCATTGGTTCGCTAAAGCAGCTGAGATACCTCAATCTATCGGGCGCGTCTTTCGGCGGACTGATTCCTCCGAGTCTCGGGAACCTTTCGCGATTGCAGTATCTGGACCTCAGCGATTGTTTTGCCGAAACGAGCCAAAACGATCTTCTCTGGCTTCCTGGGCTTTCTTCCCTGAGATACCTTAATCTTGGAGCCGTTGATCTCAGTAAAGCCGCAGACTATTGGCTTCGAGCTATCAATTCGCTACCTTCTCTCACGGAGTTGCGCTTGCCCAACTGTTTCCTGTCAAAGCTTCCTCTTTCTCTTCCATTCATCAATGTCACATCGCTTGAGGTCCTCGATCTCTCGAACAATAACTTCAACTCTACATCGCCTCGGTGGCTGTTCAATCTCACTCGCCTCTTGTGTCTTGATCTAAACTCAAATAATCTCGGGGGCGAGCTTCCAGATGAATTTGCTAATTTAGCATCCCTACAAGAACTCGACATGTCCCAGAATTCGTACCTCGAAGGTTGGCTTCCGAAATCCTTGGGGAGCTTATGTGATTTGCGTGTCCTAATCCTTTCTCTCAATAGAATCACTGGTGAGATAACTGATTCTATTGACGGGTTAGCTCGATGCAACGATAGCAAGTTGGAAAATCTGGACTTGTGGGACAATAGGTTGTCTGGTAATTTGCCAGATTCTCTAGGAAAATTAAAGAGGCTAAGGTACCTCCAATTTGGGCAGAATTCATTTCAAGGTTCCATTCCACAGTCGATTGGAAACTCGTCATTGAAAGAGCTTTGCGTTACCCACAACAGGATGAGTGGGATTCCTGAAAGTTTCGGGCAACTGTCGACACTGGCCGCAGCGGCACTCTCCGAGAACTTGTGGGAAGGAGTCGTGACAGAGCGTCACCTAGCAAACCTCTCGAGCCTCGAGCAACTTGATTTGAATAAAGCCTCCCCAAACATTTCCTTGGCATTCAAGATAGCCCCTGATTGGATTCCTCCCTTCAAGCTCAGGTACCTTAACATCAGGTCTTGCCAATTGGGTCCCGAGTTTCCTACTTGGCTCAGGAATCAAAACAACCTCAAGACCGTGGTGTTGAACAACGCTAACATTTCAGGAACCATACCCGATTGGTTCTTGCAGATGAATCTGCAATTAGATGAACTAGACGTCGCATATAATCGACTCACCGGCGAGCCACCCACCTCGCTGTTGTTTGTAGATGACCAGTCTAATGTCGACTTGAGTTCTAACCTCTACGAAGGTCCTCTTCCTATCTGGTCTTCCAACGTGACCACACTGTATCTCAGAGATAATCGCTTCTCGGGTCCCATTCCTCCCAACATCGGTGAACTGATGCCTTGCCTGACAGATTTAGATATATCTGGGAATGGCCTAAATGGTACCATTCCCTTGTCCATTGGGAATATGACCAATTTGACAACCTTAGTTATCTCCAACAACTTCCTATCAGGAGAAATACCGCGGTTCTGGAGCAGCTTGTCCTTGCTGTGGATTCTCGACATGTCGAACAATAGCCTTTCGGGTCCAATACCGAGCGAGGTCGGCTTTCTTTCCTCTCTCAGGTTCTTCATACTCAGTGACAACAATCTCTCTGGCAAACTTCCGTCCTCCTTGCGGAACTGCAGCTCTTTGGACAGTCTCGATCTAGGCGAGAACAATTTCTCAGGAAACATTCCGGCATGGATCGCAGGGAGCATTCCTTCGTTGCTGATTTTGAGCCTGCGGTCGAATTCTTTTACTGGGGAAATTCCCTCTCAGACATGCCATCTTTCGAATCTCCACATAGTAGACCTCTCCCACAACAGCTTGACAGGATCAATCCCGCAATGCATCGGAAACTTAACGGGCATGAAATTGGAGCTCACGGATGCTGACTCGGTGAGGTACGAGGGATTCTTGACCTTGGTGGCCAAAGGAAGATTTATTCAATATGGTCAAAGCATTCTTTACCTCGTCAAGAGTTTGGACCTCTCGGACAACCGTTTGTCGGGGGAGATTCCCGAAGGGCTAACGAGCCTCGTGAGGTTGGGGACCTTGAATTTGTCCATGAACCATCTGACCGGAAAAATACCGATCCACATTGGGAACTTGGAATGGCTGGAGACTCTCGACTTGTCGAGCAACAATCTCTCAGGGCCGATTCCTCTGAGCATGACCGATTTAACAAAGCTGAATCACTTGAACCTGTCGTACAACGACTTTTCAGGCAAAATCCCGACGGCCAACCAGTTCCAAACCTTCAACGACCCAGCGATTTACGAGTGCAACGTGGGCCTCTGTGGGATTCCATTGCCCGAGTTATGCCCTGGAGACGAGAAACAGCCAGAGTCTCCTGACGATGGCGGCGGAAACAGCGAGAGCGACGACAGGGACGATGATCTCGATTATTTCTGGCTCTTCCTGAGCATCGGGCTCGGTTTCTTTGTCGGGTTCTGGGGCGTTTGCGGCCCTTTGATCGTAAGGAAGTCCTGGAGAGAGGCTTACTACGGTTTCGCAGACAGGATGAAGAACAAGCTAGTAGCACTCGTCGCGAGTCGGGCAGGCTAGTATGCGAAGCATGTTTTCAGGGATTTGAATTCAGTGCTCGAGTAGATCTTCTTCCATACCATCATTAGACATCTTAGGAATGTAGCAGTTATTTACAGCATGCATATATGTTTCACGCATCGTCAAGGAAATGAGTTTTGGGCAGCAAGGGAAGGCCGAATTCTACGGAAATCTCACTTTTTTTTTTTTTCTTTCTATATGACAATCTAAGCTTATCTTGAGATTTAGGGCTGCAGGATTTTGTACGACTATATGCTATCGTCGAGATTTCTAATCAGGATAGCACTAAATATGGTCGAATTTGAAATACGGAAATTTTATTAAGACTTTCTTAGCATAACATTTTTTGCGTGACCTTGACTTGAAGGAGTGGACCCATAATAATTTTAAATTATTTATGATCTAATTTTTGTGGCTCACAACATAATATCAATCTCACAATAGATAAAAAAAAAAAAAATTGTCACATAAGCATATGCTATTTTGTTATATCCTTAGGATACTATCCAATATTCGGTATAAATGTCACATAAATGTAAATGAACGTAAACATGTCTATTATTCGATATAAACGTCACATTTATGTAAATGAACCTAAAACTTGCCCAAATTGGTAAGAATCTCAGTGGACAATCTTGCATACTTCCATGTTTATTTGCTTGTTTTTTATTATATTTTCCCCTCTCTTTTTTAAAATTATTTTTCCTCTTCCATCAATCTCTAATAAAAATTTATTAATTATTAAACTACACTAATATACCTAAACTATGTAATGAATATAAATATTGTAATATTTATACATTAAACTAATTTTATAAGATGTAAATAAATTCAAATATATAAATAAAAATAAGAATTGATAAAAATATTTTTTCGTTATACTGAGAATTTTTTTATTGAAATTCAAATATTATGTTTTAAGAAGTTTGTTATTTGATAAACATAACTTTTGTATTATGGGATATTATAAATCCTAACCACAATTTTATTCGGGCTTTATCTCTCCTATATCGGACGTCATTATATTTTGAGTAGGCACCAAATATAGAATAGGATAAATCACCAAACACAAAACAGGGATAAAATTATCTTGTCCTGAATTTAATTCTAACTAGCAAGCGTAGGACATAAGTCTATTGACTTTTAGGTTGCGTTTGATCGTCCGGATTTCTAATCGGGATAAGACTAGATAGGATAGGATAAGAAACCCAAGGATTTTGTCATATCCTATCCACATTTTGGTTAATTACTGATTTAAAGTCGGATATTCTCATATCCTGTCTAATCCATTATTTGGTTGAAACTGAATATCAATGTAAATGATATATATGCCCCCAATGTAGTGCCCATGAAACTATAAATACTTGAAAAAATGCACAGATGATTAGAATTGCAACCCTCGGTTGCAATATATATATATAAAAGGCTCACAAACCAATATATTTATACTATTTTGTCCGTTATTTAGCACAGACTTCTTAATTTACTTAAGTTTGTGGTAAAATCTATAATGTATTTGTAAGCATTTGGAATTGTTAAGTAGGCTCATGAAACCCACAAATACCACATTGCGAAATTAACATACGTGAAATCGATGTATGTAAATAGAAATTGGTAAGTAATTCGTTTAAAAGCAAGATGAATGCTACAGAATTGAGCCTATTTGGAAGAGGCAAGTGACATGTAGCTCGGGAATTGGGCGGGTCAGAGAACCCAATTAGCGTCCAGACCCTCCATCCTAGACCCGGCTCCGAATTTAACCGGAAGCACCGAACGGTTACCCGACCCGGTCGTTAGCCGACGATGTTCTTGGTTCGCTTCACCATCTCCATTTTCTCCACTCCGGCCAAAAATCAAATGCAGCGAAGCTCCGTTGCGCTCGCCCACCTCCACCTGATGTCACCGTGCCTCCTCTCGCTCCCTCCACTCAGTCACCTCACGCCACCTCTCACCCGCCGCCTCGGCTCCTCCCTTCCCGCCCCCACTCGCTCCGGCTTCCCTCCGTCCGAGTCCGGCTTGTAAGCTTGCCTTCTTCTTCTCTCAATTTGAGTTGACGTGTTGGTGTGGTTTTTCAGCTCATGCAGCCTTAGTTTGGATTGATTTCTCGCTGTGTATGCAGTGCAGTGGGGGTGGAGATGCCGTGCAAAGTTGGCATTTCACGGCTCATCGACGGATCCTCTCATTGGACTCTACCGGTAGGGTACGCATAGTGTGGTGGGCATCCCTAATTGCAAGGGTACTCGGTTAGCAAGTTGGAGCATTGAAGAATGAAGTTACGAACTGGTTCGAGCAAAATTGGCCTCAAAGGATGAAACTGTTAAAGCTGATGAAAAAATCAGCTATCACAAATTTTCTGTTTGCACAGAGAGAGATGGAATAGAAGACTAAAAACCTTAACTTTGAAAAACTGTCCATTACAAGCTTAATAGGAACCTGTTTTGAACCGCACACAAACGTGCAAAACCGACTTGTTCCACTTCCTAGAAAATAGCTAACAAACTAACTACCTAACAAATCAAACTTGACTGCAAAACAGAAAAAAAAAGAACTAAAACGACAAGAAAAACAGCAAAGACTGGGACACAACTCCAACAAACTCCTCCTTGGATCGATTCTTGCTGCAAACTCAATTTTCTCCCTTAACGGCTCAAATCTTTCAACCCGAAGTGGCTTTGTAAACATGTCTCGCAAGCTGATCTTCGATTTGCAATAAACCAACTTAACTTCACCACTTTGTTGCACTTCACGTAGAAAGAAGAATTTGATCTTAAAATGCTTGGTTTTTCCATGGAAAACTGGATTACGTGATATTGCTAAAGCAGCCTGATTGTCCACATAAACTTCAATGCAATCACCAGAACTCAACCACGGATCCTTCATTATCTTCTTGACCACAAAACTTGATTTGCAGCTGCAAAAGTGGCGCTATAAACTCAGCCTCTGCGGTGGATGAGCTACAATCTCCCGCTTTTTGGAACACCAAGAGAAACAAGCGGAACCAAGAGTGAAACAGTACCCGGATGTACTCTTCATGTCATCTCTTGAGCCAGCCCAGTCACTATCGGAAAAACCCCGCAACTTAAACTTCTGGCCTTTCCTAAACTTCACACCAAAGAACAATGTTCCTTTGATGTATCTCAAGACCCTTTTTGCAGCGACCAAATGTAACCGACTAGGACTACTCATGAACCTAGATAAAACACTCACAGCAAATAGAATGTCCGGTCTAGTTGCTTTATAAGATACATGAGACATCCAATCAAGCTTCTATACATTGAAGCATCTCTTCTGTTCCATCATTCTTTTGCAGCTTCTCCTTAGCGACCATAGGAGTGCCGACACTTCTACAATCTTCCATTTGAAACTTCTTCAAAATTTCCTTCATGTATTTCTTTTGGCGGATGAAAATCTCATGTGAAGTTTGTTTGATTTCCAGACCTAGAAAATAAGCCATCTTTCCCAAGGCCGACATCTCAAAAGCCGCAAAGCAGACCCTTGCTTCACCCTCTCTATCGGTTCCATATCATTCCCTGTCACCAACAAATCATCTACATAGAGTGACAGAATTACAACACTGTGATTCACCTTCTTGACATAAAGAGTGAACTCACTCAAGCTTCTTACAAAGCCAAAATCCTGCAGATATCTGTCTATCTTTCCATACCAAGCTCTTGGAGCACGCTTGAGTCCATACAGAGCTTTCCTCAATTTGTATACCTTCTCTTCTTGCCCTTTGGCACCGAAGCCTTCGGGTTGTTCAACAAAAATCTCCTCTTCAAGCTCTCCATTCGAAATGCGGACTTGACATCTAGCTGAAATATAGGCCACCCCTTCTGCTTTGCAACGGCTAAAAGTAGCCTGATTGTATCAAGTCTTGCAACAGGTGCAAAAGTTTCAGAATAATCTACTCCCCATATCCGAGCATAGCCTTTCACAACTAGTCTAGCTTTGTGTTTATTGACGGAACCATCGGGATTAAGTTTTGTTACGAACACCCACTTAACCCCAATCACATTCTTGTCATATGGTGCATCAACGAGCTCCCATGTGTGGTTTTTCCGAATCATTGTCAACTCCTCCCGCATTGCTGCAATCCACTTCGATCCTCCTTAGCTTCCACAAAGTTAGTTTGGTTCAAGCACTTGCCACATTGTTTCTTTCATAAACTTCAGCAAGTGACCTTGTGCCTCTTCTTGGCATATCATCCATAGTATCTTCCAATCCATTCACAACTTCATCAACCCGTACGGTTGTTGCGGGTTGTTGTTCTGAATTTCTTACGTCCCGCATTCTTTTCTTCCATCCAATTCCACTCATCTTCCTCTAGAAAAACAACATCTCTACTCACATCACCTTCCCCTGTCATAGGCTGAAAAATTCTGTAAGCCTTTGATTGGAGAGCGTATCCAATGAAGACTCCGGACTCGGCTCTTTGATCCAGCTTGTCCCTCTTGACACGAGGAACATGCGTATAACACAAACACCCAAAAACTTTTAAATTCTTTACATAAGGTTTAACACCATACCAGGCTTCAAAAGGTGTTGACCTCTCTAAGGCCTTTGTAGGCAATCTATTCAACAAGAACACTGCGGTATTAGCCGCCTCAAATTGAACTTCTTAGGTAACATCTTCTCCTGCATCATACATCCGGCCATTTCCATAATGCTTTTGTTTTTCCTCTCACCGACCCCATTTTGTTGAGGTGAATAGGGGGCGATGAACTGCTGCATAATGCACGCTTCCTCACGGTTTAACTTAAACTTGTGAGCGGTATACTGAGAACCATTATCAGACCTGAGCATTTGGATTTTCTTCCCACTCTGATTCTCAACTAAGGCTTTGAACTTCACAAACACATCAACAACTTTAGACTTAGCTTGCGAAAAGTAAATCCAACTCATCCTAGTCATGTCATCTATGAAAGTAATGAAATACCTGCTCCCATTGAGAGATGACTCGGACGTAGGTCCACATAAGTCCGTGTGGACTAATTGCAGCTTCTCACATGCTCTCCAGCCTCCTCCTTTGAAAGGAAATCTGACTTGCTTGCCAAGAAGACAAGTTACGCCTTGTGGAAATTCCTCCTCCAAACTTGGCAAGTCATCTGCCAAGCTATTCCTCTGCATAAACAACATGTTCTTCCAGTGAACATGTCCGAGCCTTTTATGCCATAGCTCTGCATTTTCTTCTTTGCACTTCAAAGCCATTTGTTGCATTTCACGTGGCTTGAACAGGAAGCACTTGTCTTTCATTGGCATTCTCAGCACTTCCTTGCTATCTACATTATCAATGAGGCACTCCTTTCCTTCAAACTTCACTTTATAGCCCCTCTCAACTAATTGGCCAACACTCAATAGATTCTGGTCTATTTTTGGCACAAAGAGAACATCACTAATCAGCTTCACCTCCCGATTTCCTTCAATAGCCACTTGTACCCTTCCCTTGCACTTCGATATCTTGTCCATTGCCAATTCGACTTTGGACCCGACCGACTTGTCTAGACTCCTAAACAGCTTCAAATTGCTAGTCATATGATTGGTACAGCCACTATCCACCAGCCATGCATCATTCTCAACAGGAGAACCAGAATAGGAAGCCACAAACAAGCGTTCTTCCTCGGTCTCATTCATTGCTATCTGTGCTTCTCACCTTTGCTGGTGATTGTTCTCTTTGCAGATTGCTTCCATGTGACCCATCTTGTGACATCTTCTACACTTAGCATCAGGCCTCCTCCAGCATCTAAAGGACTGATGAGTAGTTCCACCACGGTGTTGACAAGGCTTCTTGTTCTTCTTCCATTTGCCGGACCCACTAGAACTTCCTTCTTTCACTGCAAACTTGGAGTCACCTGCATTTCCTTTGGGTGATTCCATTTCTTCCCTTTGCCTCCATCATTGAACTTCACTTTAGCTTGCGGTGCACCCTCTCTCAGGCTCTTCTCTTCTCATCGAGTCTTCTTTGTTCTTGTGCTGCAGGGGCACTTAACAATTCTGCAAGCTTTATGTCGGCTAAATCTCTTGTATTTTCCGGAGAAGCTATGGTGGCTTCAAACTTCTCTGGAAGAGACAGCAGGATCTTTTGAACCAGCCTTTCATCCTTCAAGTCGGTCCCTAAAACTCTGATCTTTTCAGCTATCTCAATCAGCCTATCGGAGTATTCCTTCACCGACTCTGAATCCTTCATCAGTTGTCTCTCAAACTCCCTTAAGAGATTCAACACCTTCATGCTTCTTATCTTCTCATCTCCCTCGTATTCATCCTTCAAGTAATCCCATATTGTCTTTGCAGAATCACATCTCATGATCCTTGTGAAGATATGGGGTGAGACAGAAACATACAGGCAAGACTTTGCCTTGGCCTTCCTTGTGGTTCTCTCTTTATGGAACTTTATCTGATTCAAGGTCGGATTGTTTGGAAGCGGAGCAATCTCATAATCATTCTCCACAGCCTCCCATAGATCATGACCCTCCAAGAATGCTGTCATCTTGACAGCCCAAGCTTGATAATTTTCCCCGGTAAAGACCGGAGTAGCCATTGCAGAGAATCCACTTGATCCTGCCTCCATCGGCTTTGTCTTTGCAGGCTTGCTTACCCTCACTTCACGGTCCCTTGAGATCCCACAGAAGCTCTGATACCACTGTTAAAGCTGATGAAAAAATCAGCTATCACAAATTTTCTGTTTGCACAGAGAGAGATGGAATAGAAGACTAAAAACCTTAACTTTGAAAAACTGTCCATTACAAGCTTAATAGGAACATGTTTTGAACTGCACACAAACGTGCAAAAACTGACTTGTTCCACTTCCTAGAAAATAGCTAACAAACTAACTACCTAACAAATCAAACTTGACTGCAAAACAGAAAAAAAAGGAACTAAAACGACAAGAAAAACAGCAGCAGCACTGGGACACAGCTCCAACAGAAACTAGTGGCAATGGCAGTGCGGTTAATGCCTTAATTTGCTTATTTCTTGCAGCTCATCATCCACATATTAGTGCTGCCATGGAACTGTTGAAACAAGGTATATTTTTGTGGATGATGTCTAAAGATTTGGTTTGCCTTCTGGAACATTACGTACTTACTTTATCCCGCGGGAGAAATTGTTAACAGGAATCAGAGAGTTAGGTATGGAACCACACGATGAGGATCGAGGATATCTTGAGAGTTTGTAGTTATGCTAGTAATCAGAGTTTGTAGTTATGCTAGATGGCTGTGACCACGTACAATACATCTATTCCCGCTTCAGAAAGATACCAACATGGGATGGATCTGAACTCGCTTCTTGCATACTTGGTTTGAGTTTTCAGTTTTTAACTTTCTATTAAGTTTGTCAGTGTGTAAATTGCATTCACAATTCTAAACTAAACTTATTTATAGGTCGGGTTCAGGTTGCTCTAGTTTGGAATTCTCGAAATGGAAACTCGCCAAATTCTGATAAGCCGAATGCCTTGGCTTGTGTGAGGCTGCCGAATTCTCTCTCTTCATTTTGCTCATACTGGACCACACCTTGATAACCAGTAAAATGTGTTTCTTTATCCATCTGCTGCTTTTATGGTAAAATAGCGGGTCAAAGCGCAATGTCCCATTAATATATTCTGTGCGGGCCAATTTCAAGATAGGGCTTACCTTGAACTGAATCTTCAAGAAAAATATAGGGCTGTTTGCGCACTCCTTTTTACTTCCTCTGCCTCTCACATATGTCTAGTTTCAGCTCTCTTCTGCCATTTCAAACACCATTACCTCTCTTTACAAGGTTACTAGTGAAGATGGATATTCATTTTGCACTAATGGTTAGGTTTAGCATGCTTATTGTTGCCCTGCACTTATCTACGTCAAACTAATGCTGATTTAATGCCTGGGATATTCCTATGTCACACGGACACGGGACACGACATGCCGACACGTGAATTCTCAAAAAGTAGAAAATTCCGACACGCTGGGACACGTTTTATATTATATGTATATTTTTATATATACACGATAAATTATTGTTTTTGTAATTTCAACAATAATACACATGATGTCGAAACTATTATTAATCTCCTCCTTAGAAAGGTCTCACAAAATATATCATATGTAGGCAAAGCAAAATCATACCTTGCGATCAAAAAATATATCATGTGAAGAATTCAACGACATTTCATTTCAATAATCCATAAAACTTGGAGGGGAAAAAAAAGAGCAATCCACGGAAGACAAAGACACCGATTGAACATACAATATGGTTTTGAGATCTCTAAGAGTTGTATGTCATATTATCGAGTGATATGTCCAAGCCGATTATGATCGCCTTATTCAGTCAATAAAGACAAAGGCTAAAAGTGGGAACAAGACCGGAGCTGGGAGCAAAATTTAGTGGGGGAGAGAGATGGGCGTACGCGATTCGCAAGCCAAGATGAAAGGCGGGTGAAATTGAGGAGATCCAAAACCCTTGTCTTGAGCAGCGGCGCGAACAGAGGAGATCCAAAACCCCCGTCTCGAGCGGAGGCGTGAGCAGAGGAGGGGGGGCAGAGGAGTGATACCTTGAGGCGGCGCGGCAAGAGCAGAGTTGCGAGCCGAGGCGCGAGCAGAAGGCGCGAGCTGAGGCGCGATCGAGGGGGCGAGCTGAGGCGCGAGCAGAAGCTAGTCGACAGTCGCGAGAGGGAGAGGCCGGCGCAAGTAGAAGCCGGCGATGGGAGCCGGCGACGGCGGCAAGTTGCGAGAGGCCGGTCGACAATCGCAAGAGGGAGAGGGAGAGGGAGAGGGAGAGGTGAGACCGGCAACCGAGAGGGATGAGTGAGAAATTAGGTCAAAATTGGACGTTTTGCCTATGTTAACGTCGGACACGCGAGTCCCTCTCGTGTACGTGGAGTTGACCGCGTGTCCGAGAAGAGTCTGGCGGTGTCCCAGCGTGTCGGACACGTGTCCGAGTCCGACACGTGTTCGACACGGAAAAAATTTTCAAAACAGCGAGTCCGTGTAACATAGGGATATTCTCTGTCTGTGTAAGGGAGAGAGCATGGAAAATGCATTACATGCTTGCTGCAAAGGGATAAAAATTGGACAAGTTCTGATCCACTGAGATGGAGACAATGGGCAACAAGTGCATGTGCCTCTCCATTTGACATATCTTCGTCTTAGGATCCATTTGTTCGAAGGTGAGCCTTGATTAAGGTACTGGTTCTTAGAGAGAATTTGTGCAAGCAAAAAGATAGATTACATGGATTGCTTAGCACCTGTCAGATTTCGATCCTGGTTTCTAATTGAATGGATCTTTTCATCAAGATAGGGCTCAACTTAAACTGAATCTTTAAGAAAAAGATAGGGGTGTTTGCGCACTCCTTTTTACTTCCTCTACCTTTCACAAATGTCTAGTTTCGGTTCTCTTCTGCCATTTCAAACACCATAATCTCTCTTTACAAGGTTACTAGCGAGGATGGATATTCATTTTGCACAAATGGTTATTTTTAGCATTCTCATTGTTGGGCTGCACTTATCTATGTCAAACTAATGCTTATTTGATGCCTGGGATGTTCTTTGTCTGTCTAGTGGAGAGAGCATGGAAAATGCATTACGTGCTTGCTGCAAAGGGATAAAAATTGGAAAAATTCTGATCCACCGAGATGGAGACAATGGGAAACAGGTGCATGTGCCTCTTCATTTGACGTATTTTCCTCTTAGGCTCCCTTTGTTTCGCGGCAAATAAATGCTTTGAAAAACATCTTTCCAAGAATGATCGCTTATATTGCTTGAAGTAATTAGTCAATGAAAAAAGTTTTCCACAATAATTTATGTCAGAACATTTTTGTGGACGGTGAATTTTGTTTCTTTCATCCATTTTGGTAAGCGATATAAGCGATTATTTTTAGGAAGATATTTTCTAAATTATCCAATTTCCGGAAAACAAACAGAGCCTTAGTTGCCTGTTGTTTTCTAGATAATGAGGACATCTCACTTCTATGATTGTGATCTGTGCGCTGGATGTATTTTGATCAGCTTATATATGAGAAGCTTCCCAAGGATATATCTGAACGTCATGTTTTGCTCCTAGATCCGGTTCTAGCTACAGGTAACTACAGATCATGTCATCATTGAAAGATTCTTGAACTTTTTTGTGCCCAAGGAGGTCTGCGTTATAGATCCTTAATTCCTTGCCAACTTTATTTTTATCTAATTTATATTTGACTTGATCCATATTGCTAAAACATTGCCGTATTCAACCGAACATAGGAAAATTCATATTCAAAGCGGAAATTAAGCGAGCGTGAGATCAAGTCTAAATAAATTGTGAATTTATTTAACACTCGTATTATTTCGGGCTTGACCATTTTCAAGCAATTTATGACCCATTTATTGAGTGCAAATAATACATATAGCAATTCAGCCCAACAAATATTGGTTAAGAAATGGGTCGATGATTCATTTTGGCGGATCAACGTAAAACGTGAAAAAGGACGTGAGGGCTTTGACAAAGCGTTCCACAAATGACCTCTTGAGGTCGTGCCGTGCTGCTTGTCCAGAAAGTGCAATTGCGGAACAACTTCCTTGCCGAAACGAGTCACCATGACTTGGTTTCATTGTTCGAAAATATAGAAAATTTAAAAAAAAATACATAAAGAAATTGTTCATTCTGCGCCGATTGTTCAGTGATTTCCTAACGAAATTAGCCGAAATGATTACATTGGCAAATCGTCAAAATATTTAAGACTAAACGGGTCAAGTTGAAAAATTTAGGACTGAATTGGTACTAATGCAATAAATTTAAGATTTTTATATATTTTTTTGTGATAATTTTCTGGCTATTATCAAACGTAGAGATTACGATATGACGACTTAGACCACTTCCTAGCAGATCTATATTTCGTTCTCAATGTGAATGTCCTGTCCCCACGAGCAAGTCACTTTCTTCCACTGCGATTTCGAGGAACGCCTCCTTCCTTCTCCAATTAGATCCAAACCCCCAAACTTCTCTCTCTCTCTCTCTCTCTCTCTCTCGAAAACGACTTCTTCGACCGAGCTCTCGCCCGCCTAAGCTCGAGAAGAAAATGCCCATTGTGAAACGGTCCAAGAGAAGACTTGACGAATCTTAAAAGTCAACCCCCTTCAAAGAGCCCGGGCGCGTCTCGACCACCATCCACTCCCTTTGTCCAACGCCATCATCGTCCACATGCAATCGCTTTCACTTGCAGAGTTTGTGATTCATGTACCGTCGACGACTGCCTCTCCCAGGACATAAGCTGTGAATGGGAATATATATATGTGGTTATGCAGACTCGATTCATTGCGCTCCAAATCCGCGGCGTGGTCGGCTTAACTCGGTGGACCTCGTAGCGAGCTATCAAATTCTCACGACTTTCGAGAACATGGGCGAGGAACGTACGATCTTTCCGATAGTCCGCCAGAACTTGTCATCCCAGTCTACAGATTCATAATGTGTCCCGGACAAGGGGAAAACAAGAATGGTTTAGATGACCCGGTCAATGACGCTTTACTTGCTTATGTTATGTCTTCATGACATCCACTCAAGGTCAAGTCAAGTCAAGACTAATGATGAGATCCACTCAAGGTCAAGTCAAGTCAAGACTAACAATGGACGACACCTCACGTTGCATTGTAGGACGACACTAGTCCACTATACATGTCTAAGCAAAGCTAATCTGGACCTTCCGAGACTACCCTCCTTTCGTCTTGCTCTTGTTTTTGCCTGGCAACAATGGCTCGTAAGATCTCCTTCATTGAGCTTCTACCTCTCCTGGTCCTATCAGGACTTCTATTTCCTGGAACTGTGAAGTTCGCGCTTTCCACTTGGGGAATCGCTTCAGGTTGCTTCGCAAGCGAAAGAGAAGCGCTCGCCAAGCTGAAAGGTGGCTTCACGGATCCTTTGGGCCGGCTCGCTTCGTGGGTCGGGAAAGACTGCTGCAAATGGAGAGGAATTGTATGTAGCAACCTGACTGGGCGAGTGGTCGAGATTAACCTCCACAACCCGTATGTGGGTGATGATCTAAGCGGCGATCTCAAGCCAGGACAAGCGCTGGGGGGTGAGATCAGTCCTTCTCTGCTCGATGTAAAAGAGTTGAACTACTTGGATTTGAGCATGAACAATTTTGAAGGCACCAAAATCCCCAGATTCATTGGTTCGCTAAAGCAGCTGAGATACCTCAATCTATCGGGCGCGTCTTTCGGCGGACTGATTCCTCCGAGTCTCGGGAACCTTTCGCGATTGCAGTATCTGGACCTCAGCAATTGTTTTGCCAAAACGAGCCAAAACGATCTTCTCTGGCTTCCTGGGCTTTCTTCCCTGAGATACCTTAATCTTGGAGCCGTTGATCTCAGTAAAGCCGCAGACTATTGGCTTCGAGCTATCAATTCGCTACCTTCTCTCACGGAGTTGCGCTTGCCCAACTGTTTCCTGTCAAAGCTTCCTCTTTCTCTTCCATTCATCAATGTCACATCGCTTGAGGTCCTCGATCTCTCGAACAATAACTTCAACTCTACATCGCCTCGGTGGCTGTTCAATCTCACTCGCCTCGTGTGTCTTGATCTAAACTCAAATAATCTCGGGGGCGAGCTTCCAGATGAATTTGCTAATTTAGCATCCCTACAAGAACTCGACATGTCCCAGAATTCGTACCTCGAAGGTCGGCTTCCGAAATCCTTGGGGAGCTTATGTGATTTGCGTGTCCTAATGCTTTCTCTCAATGGAATCACTGGTGAGATAACTGATTCTATTGACGGGTTAGCTCGATGCAACGATAGCAAGTTGGAAAATCTGAACTTGTGGGACAATGGGTTGTCTGGTAATTTGCCAGATTCTCTAGGAAAATTAAAGAGGCTAAGGTACCTCCAATTTGGGCAGAATTCATTTCAAGGTTCCATTCCACAGTCGATTGGAAACTTGTCGTTGAAAGAGCTTTCCGTTACCCACAACAGGATGAGTGGGATTCCTGAAAGTTTCGGGCAACTGTCGACACTGGCCGCAGCGGATCTCTCCGAGAACTTGTGGGAAGGAGTCGTGACGGAGCGTCACCTAGCAAACCTCTCGAGCCTCGAGGATCTTGATTTGAATAAAGCCTCCCCAAACATTTCCTTGGCATTCAAGATAGCCCCCGGTTGGATTCCTCCCTTCAAGCTCAGGTACCTTAACATCAGGTCTTGCCAATTGGGTCCTGAGTTTCCTACTTGGCTCAGGAATCAAAACAACCTCAAGACCGTGGTGTTGAACAACGCTAACATTTCAGGAACCATACCCAATTGGTTCTTGCAGATGAATCTGCAATTAGATGAACTAGACGTCGCATATAATCGACTCACCGGCGAGCCACCCACCTCGCTGTTGTTTATAGATGACCAGTCTAATGTCGACTTGGGTTCTAACCTCTACGAAGGTCCTCTTCCTATCTGGTCTTCCAACGTGACCTCACTGTATCTCGGAGATAATCGCTTCTCGGGTCCCATTCCTCCCAACATCGGTGAACTGATGCCAGGCCTGACAGATTTAGATATATGTCGGAATGGCCTAAATGGTACCATTCCCTTGTCCATTGGGAATATGACCAATTTGACAACCTTAGTTATCTCCAACAACTACCTATCAGGAGAAATACCGCGGTTCTGGAGCAACTTATCCTTGCTGTGGATTCTCGACATGTCGAACAATAGCCTTTCGGGTCCAATACCGAGCGAGGTCGGCTTTCTTTCCTCTCTCCGGTTCTTCATACTCAGTGACAACAATCTCTCTGGCAAACTTCCGTCCTCCTTGCGGAACTGCAGCTCTTTGGACAGTCTCGATCTAGGCGAGAACAATTTCTCAGGAAACATTCCCGCATGGATTGCAGGGAGCATTCCTTCGTTGCTGATTTTGAGCCTGCGGTCCAATTCTTTTACTGGGGAAATTCCCTCTCAGACATGCCGTCTTTCGAATCTCCACATAGTAGACCTCTCGCACAACAGCTTGACAGGATCAATCCCGCAATGCATCGGAAACTTAACTGGCATGAAATTGGAGCCCACGGATGCTGACACGGTGAGGTACGAGGGACTCTTGACCTTGGTGGCCAAAGGAAGATTTATTCAATATGGTCAAAGCATTCTTTACCTCGTCAACAGTTTGGACCTCTCGGACAACCGCTTGTCGGGGGAGATTCCCGAAGGGCTAACGAGCCTCGTGAGGTTGGGGACCTTGAATTTGTCCATGAACCATCTCACCGGAAAAATACCGATCCACATTGGGAACTTGGAATGGCTGGAGACTCTCGACTTATCAAGCAACAATCTCTCAGGGCCGATTCCTCCGAGCATGACCAATTTAACAAAGCTGAATCACTTGAACCTGTCGTACAACGACTTTTCAGGCAAAATCCCGACGGCCAACCAGTTCCAAACCTTCAACGACCCATCGATTTACGAGGGCAACGTGGGCCTCTGTGGGATTCCATTGCCCGAGTTATGCCCGGGAGACGAGAAACAGCCAGAGTCTCCTGACGATGGCGGCGGAAACAGTGAGAGCAAGGACGGGGACGATGATCTCGATTATTTCTGGCTCTTCCTGAGCATCGGGCTCGGTTTCTTTGTCGGGTTCTGGGGCGTCTGCGGCCCTTTGATCGTAAGGAAGTCCTGGAGAGAGGCTTACTACGGTTTCGCAGACAGGATGAAGAACAAGCTAGTAGCACTCGTCGCGAGTCAGGCAGGCTAGTATGCGAAGCATGTTTTCAGGGATTTGAATTCAGTGCTCGAATAGATCTGCTTCCATACCATCATTAGACATCTTAGGAATGTAGCAGTTATTTACAGCATGCATATATGTTTCACGCATCGTCAAGGAAATGAGTTTTGGGCAGCAAGGGAAGGCCGAATTCTATGGAAATCTCACTTTTTTCTTTCTATATGAGAATCTAAGCTTATCTTGAGATTTAGGGCGGCAGGATTTTGTACGACTATATGCTATCGTCGAGATTTCTAATCGGGATAGCACTAAATATGGTCGAATTTGAAATACGGAAATTTTATTAAGACTTTCTTAGCATAACATTTTTTGCGTGACCTTGACTTGAAGGAGTGGACCCATAATAATTTTAAATTATTTATGATCTAGTTTTTGTGGCTCACAAACATAATATCAATCTCACAATAGATAAAAAAAAAAAATTGTCACTATTTTGTTATATCCTTAGGATACTATCCAGTATTCGGTATAAACGTCACATAAATGTAAATGAACGTAAACATGTCTATTATTCGATATAAACGTCATATATAAGTAAATGAACCTAAAACTCGCACAAATTGGTAAGAATCTCTGTGGACAATCTTGCGTACTTCATGTTTATTTGCTTGTTTTTAATTATATTTTCCCCTCTCTTTTTTAAAATTATTTTTCCCCTTCCATCAATCTCTAATAAAAATTTATTAATTATTAAACTACACTAATGTACCTAAAATATGTAATGAATATAAATATTATAATATTTATATATTAAACTAATTTTATAAGACGAAAAGAAAGTCGAATATATAAATAAAAATAAGAATTGATAAAAATATTTTTTCGTTATACTGAGAATTTTTATATTGAAATTCAAATATTATGTTTTGAGAAGTTTGTTTTTTGATAAAAATGACTTTTGTATTATGGGATATTATAAATCCTAACCACAATTTTATTCGGGCTTTATCTCTCCTATATCCGATGTTATTATATTTTGAGTACGCACCAAATATAGAATAGGATAAATCACCAAACACAAAATGGGGATAAAATTATCTTGTCCTAAATTTAATTCTAACTAGCAAGCGTAGGATATAAGTCTATTGACTTTTAGGCTGCATTTAATCGTCCGGATTTTTAATCGGAATAAGACTAAATAGGATAGGATAAGAAACCCAAGGATTTTATCATATCCGATTCACTGTTTGGTTAATTACAGATTTAAAGTCGGATATTCTCATATCTTGTCTAATCCATTATTTGGTTGAAATTAAATATCAATGTAAATGATATATATGCCCCCCATGTAGTGCCCATGAAAGTATATATACTTGAAAACATGCACATATGATTAGAATTGCAACCCTCAGTTGCAACAAAAAAAAAAAAGACTCACAAACCAATATATTTATACTATTTTGTCCATTTTTTAGCACAGACTTCCTAATTTACTTAAGTTTGTGGTAAAATCTATAAATGTATTTGTAAGCATTTGGAATTGTTAAGTAGGCTCATGAAACCCACAAATACCACACTGCGAAATTAACATACGTGAAATCGATGTATGTAAATAGAAATTGGTAAGTAATTCGTTTAAAAGCAAGATAAATGCTACAGAATTGAGCCTATTTGGAAGAGGCAAGCGACATGTAGCTCGGGAATCGGGCGGGTCAGATAACCCAATTAGCTTCCGGACCCTCCATCCTAGACCCGGCTCCGAATTTAACCGGAAGCGCCGAACGGTTACCCGACCCGGTCGTTAGCCGACGATATTCTTGGTTCGCTTCCACTCCGGCCAAAAATCAAATGCAGCGAAGCTCCGTTGCGCTCGCCCACCTCCACCTGATGTCACTGTGCCTCCTCTCGCTCGCTCCCTCCACTCAGTCACCTCACGCCAGCTCTCACCCGCCGCCTCAGCTCCTCCCTTCCCGCCGCCACTCGCTCCGGCGTCCCTCCGTCTGAGTCCGGCTTGTAAGCTTGCCTTCTTCTTCTCTCAATTTGAGTTGACGTGTTGGTGTGGTTTTTCAGCTTATGCAGCCTTAGTTTGGATTGATTTCTCGCTGTGTGTCTGGTGCCGTGGGGGTGGAGATGCCGTGCAGAGTTGGCTGTTCGCGGCTCATCGGCGGATCCTCTCATTGGACTCTACCAGTGGGGTACGCATAGTGTGGTGGGCATCCCTAATTGCAAGCGTACTCAGTTAGCAAGTTGGAGCATTGAAGAATGAAGTTCTGAACTGGTTTGAGCAAAATTGGCCTCAAAGGATGAAACTAGTGGCAATGGCAGTGCGGTCAATGCCTTAATTTGCTTATTTCTTGCAGCTCATCATCCAAATATTAGTGCTGCCATGGAACTGTTGAAACAAGGTATATTTTGTGGATGATGTCTAAAGATTTGGTTTGCCTTCTGGAACATTACGTACTTACTTTATCCCGCGGGAGAAATTGTTAACAGGAATCAGAGAGTTAGGTATGGAACCACATGACGAGGATCGAGGATATCTTGAGAGTTTGTAGTTACGCTAGTAATCAGTGACTTATGTGTTCTTGTGCTTCTGCTAGATGGCTGTGACCACGTACAATACATCTATTCCCGCTTCAGAAAGATACCAACATGGGATGGATCTGAACTCGCTTCTTGCATACTTGGTTTGAGTTTTCAGTTTTTAACTTTCTATTAAGTTTGTCAGTGTGTAAATTGCATTCACAATTCTAAACTAAACTTATTTATAGGTCGGGTTCAGGTTGCTCTAGTTTGGAATTCTCGAAATGGAAACTCACCAAATTCTGATAAGCCGAATGCCTTGGCTTGTGTGAGGCTGCCGAATTCTCTCTCTTCATTTTGCTCATACTGGACCACACCTTGATAACCAGTAAAATGTGTTTGTTTATCCATCTGCTGCTTTTATTGTAAAATAGCGGGTCAAAGCGCAATGTCCCATTAATATATTCTGTGCGGGCCAATTTCAAGATAGGGCTTACCTTGAACTGAATCTTCAAGAAAAATATAGGCTGTTTTGCGCACTCCTTTTTACTTCCTCTGCCTCTCACATACGTCTAGTTTCAGCTCTCCTGCCATTTCAAACACCATAACCTCTCTTTACAAGGTTACTAGTGAAGATGGATATTCATTATGCACTAATGGTTAGGTTTAGCATGCTTATTGTTGCCCTGCACTTATCTATGTCAAACTAATGCTGATTTAATGCCTGGGATATTCTCTATCTGTGTAAGGGAGAGAGCATGGAAAATGCATTATGTGCTTGCTGCAAAGGGATAAAAATTGGACAAGTTCTGATCCACCGAGATGGAGACAATGGGCAACAAGTGCATGTGCCTCTCCATTTGACATATCTTCCTCTTAGGATCCATTTGTTTCGCGGTAAATGAATGAATTGTTTAACATTTTCCTAAAAATGACCGCGTATATCGCTTGAAATAATTAGTCAATGAAAATTATTGTCATTATCGACAACAATTTACGTCTAAACATTTTCATGGACAATGAATTTTTTTTTTTCGTTCATTTATTTTCGTAAGCAATACAAGTTAATTTTTGTGGGAAAAGGTTTTCCAACTTATCTATTTTCCATGAAATAAACAAAGCCTTAGTTGCCATCTGTTTTCTTGTCAATGGGGACATTTCACTTCTCTGTGTGTGATCTGTGGTGCACTGGATGTATTTTGAGCAGCTTATGTGAGAAGCTTCCCAAGGATATATCTGAACGTCATGTTTTGCTGCTAGATCCGGTTCTAGCTACACTTAACTACAGATCATGTCATCCCTGACAGATTCTTGAACTTTTGGATGCCCAAGGAGCTTGCCAACTTTATGTGCCAAGAACTGTGTATCAGGAATAGGTGAAATGATTCGAAGAATGTTAGTTAATTTGCCTTTTCTGCAGTTGGAATTCCTATAAAGGGTTTCGAATCTATTGACAACCCACAAGCTCATTTGCAGCTGATGAAATTGATAACAGCAGCTGACGCAACTAGACAATGCTAGTATGCTTTCTTCGCATTCATTTTATGCATGGCAATGATGGATGTACTTATCTGATGGCTAACCAAGCAATCGAGCTACTAACACTGAAAAGAGTTCCAGAGTCCCACATAATATTGCTGAATCTCATCTCTGTGAGTGGTTTTTTTTTCATAATGGTAATTACTGCAGTTTATTGCGAATCAAGTTCGGCTTATCCTACTGCTGCCATAATTGCAGGCTCCTGAAGGAATTCATTGCGTCTCCAAAAGATTTCCCTCCTTGAAAATTGTGACTTCAGAGATTTATGATGCGTTGAATGAAGAGCTTCATGTTATTCCGGGTATGGGCGAGTTCGGTGATCATTACTTTGGCACTGACAACTGATCCTTGAAGAGCAGACATTCGTTTGACCGGCTATTAATTGGGGTAATTGCCCTTAATTATGGTCTCATACATATGGAAATAGAGGGAGTCTCCTAATTTAGTCTCAATTATAATGAAAGTCCTGAAACAAAGTGTATAAAAAACTGCAGTTAGCGACTTGCATCAGTTATTTGTGAAGGAAACTCTTATGTTGAATAGTTGGTTAGGGTTAGATAAAGCTAATGCACTTTCTAGGAGAATCTCCTTGAAGGGATTTTTGTCCTCTGGCTTTTACTGTGGTTCAACTCTGATGACAACCATCAGTGGCAGTTAGTAAGAAGTAAAACCCCTGTACAATCGAAGAGCCGGAGTAGGCAAAATCACAGTTCTTGCTTCATTACCCATGAACAACAATGGCTAAATTTTTGGGGTTAGATATAGTAGTGGACTGATCTCTGGTGGATCTATTGAGCTGATGAAACAGCACGGCAATTTTCGATTTAGGAAGCGAGGTCAGGAGTTTGGCTTCAATTTGAAATGAGCTCTCAAGGTCAATTCGAGAGAGAAGATTCAAGAATGATTTTATCATTCAGGCCGAGGCAATGACATGGATGCATGAGCAGAGACGAAGCTCTTAAGAATACGAGAGTGAAAGAGGACGTGAGGACTTCTACGAGAAATGACCTCTTGAGGTCGTGCCGTGCTGCCGCGGTCGTCCTATTGGATTGTCCAGGAAGTGCAACTGCTGAGGGACTTCCTTTCCGATCAAGTCACAACGACTTGAGGTAGTCGAGGTCTTCATTAGCAGTGCAGTGAAAAATTTGAACTGTGTCAGCAGTGGTGAATGGACTCCGGTGTAGGCTGCAAATGCTGCGGTTCCAATACTGGGCGAGGTTGGCTTCCTTTCCTATCTCAGGTTCTTCATACTCGGTGACAGCAATCTCTCTGGTGAACTTCCGTCCTCCTTGCGGAACTGCAGCTCTTTGGACAGTCTCGATCTAGGTGAGAACAACTTATCGGGGAACATTCCCGCATGGATTGTAGAGAGCATTCTTTCATTGCTGATTTTGCGCCTGCGGTCCAATTCGTTTACTGGGAAATTCCCCCTCAGATATGCCGTCTTTCAAATCTCCACATGGTAGACCTCTCGCACAACAGCTTGTCAGGATTGATCCCGCCGTGCATCGGAAACTTCACCGGCTTGAAGTTGGAGCTCTTGGATGCTGACAAGGTGAGGTGCGAGGGTCAAGCATCCTTGGTGACCACAGGAAGGTTTATCAAAGCATTCTTTACCTCGTGAACAGTTTGGATCTCTCGGACAACCTCTTGTCCGGGGAGATTCCTGAAGCGTTAGTGAGCCTCGTGAGGTTAGGGACCTTGAATTTGTCCATGAACCATCTCACCGGAAAAATACCGATCGACATTGGGAACTCGGAATGGCTGGAGAGACTCGACTTATCGAGCAACAATCTCTCGGGGCCGATTCCTCTGAGCATGACCGCTTTAACAAAGCTGAATCACTTGAACGTGTCATGTAATGACCTGTCTGGGAAAATCCCGATGGCCAACCAGTTCCAGACCATCGACAACCCATCTACTCATGAGGGCAACGCCGGCCTCTGTGGGTTTCCACTGCCCGAGTTATGCCTGGGAGACGAGAAACAGCCACAATCTCCTGACGATGGCGGCGGAAACAGCGAAAGCGAAGAGGGGGACAATGATCTCGAATATTTCTGGCTCTTCCCGAGCATCGGGCTCGGTTTCTTCGTCGGGTTCTTGGGCGTCTATGGCACTTTGATCGTAAAGAAGTCCTGGAGAGAGGCTTACTAGGGTTTCGCGGACAGGATGAAGAACAAGCTAGTAGCACTCGGCGCGAGTGGGAGAGGCTAGAATGCACTATGCAGGCATGTTTACAGGGATTTGAATTCAGTGCTTCCTCGAAGCTGTCTTCCATAACATCATTAGACATCTTAAGAATGGAGCGGTTATTTACAGTGAGATAAGGAACATACTGCATATGCTTCAGGTATTGTCTATGAAATGAGATTTGAGCAATAAGAGAAGACTGAATTCCATGGAAGGTTCACTTTTTTTCCTTCCTCAGAGCCCAAGCTTACTTCAGACTCTGGTCTGAATCCCGTAGGATCTTCTACTAATTCTATTATTTCATGAAAAATAAATAATTTAAAAAAATATTACTTATATTACTCGTAAAAATGAATAAACGAAAAATGTTTTTATCATATATGCAAATATTAAGTCATTGATTATTGTCAGTAATAAAAATATATTTTGTTAGTTAAATTTTAAAGTTATATAATTTATCATTTTTAAGAAAATGTTTTTTAGATTACTTATTCTTCGCGGAGCCCATGAGTCTATTGACTTTTATGCTTAGGAATCGAGCAGGTTCGAAATCCGTTAGAACCCGATTAGCTTCCGGACCCTCCATCCTTGGCCCGACTCTAAATTTAACCCGAAGCCCCGAACTGTTACCCGACCCGGTCGTTGGTCGAAGATATGCATCGTCTCCATTTTATCCACTCCGGTCGAAATCACATGCAGCGAAGCTCCGTTGCGCTCGCCCAGCTTCACTGATGTCACTGTGCCTCCTCTCCTCTCGCTTCCTCCACCCAATCACCTCCCGCCACCTCTCTCCTGCCGCCTCAGCGCCTCGCTTCCCGCCGCCACTCGCTCCGGCCTCTCTCGGTCTGAGTCCGGCCTCGACCTCGCCGCCCGCACCGACCTGCGCACTCCAGTGTCCTCACTTCCAATCGTACGCACGCCAACTCTTTTCCTTAGTTCTCCTTCTTTCTCTTCAAATGTCGCAACTCGCTTCATTTCGTGGTGTTCTTGTCAATAAATCCGTGTATTTGCTGGATTGTCGAATTAATATCACTCGGATTTTCACGAGCGCGAGTATGTGAACGCTCGTGTGTTCTTGTCGGTCTCAACTGCGCTTCTTTTGCACCTTAATTCTTGTTATTTCATAGTATTGGTTCGCTTGAATATGCAGGTGCTCAGGTTGTACTCACGAGCTGAACCTCGACCGTCCGAGCGTCGTTGACGATGCCGTCGATTTCTTCAAGAGCTTAGGTGTCTCGGATTTCACTTTCGATAGTTGCAAGCTTGTAAGCTTGCCTTCTTCTTCTCTCAATTTGAGTTGACGTATTGGTGTGGTTTTTCAGCTTATGCAGCCTTAGTTTCGATTGATTTCTCGCTGTGTGTCTGGTGCAGTGGGGGTGGAGATGCCGTGCAAAGTTGGCAGTTCGCGGCTCATCGGCGGATCCTCTCATTGGACTCTATGAGGAGGGCACGCATAGTGTGGTGGACATCCCTAATTGCAAAGGTACTCAGTTCGCAAGTCGGAGCATGAAAAATGAAGTTCTGAACTGGTTTGAGCAAAATTGGCCTCAAGGATGGAACTAGTGGCAATGGTGGTGCGGTTAATGCCTTATTTTGCTTGTTTCTTGCAGCTCATCATCCGAATATTAATGCTGCCATGGAACTGTTAAAGCAAGGTATATTTTGCTGATGATGTCTAAAGATTTGGTGTGCTTTCTGGAACATTACGTACTTACTTTATCCCGCGAGAGAAATTGTTAACAGGAATCAGAGAGTTAGGTATAGAACCACATGACGAGGATCGAGGGACAGGTGATCTGCGCTACGTGCAGGTAGTGTTTTGTTACTGGGGATATCTTGTTAAGTTTCTATTTGTGCTAGTAATCAGTGACTTATGTGTTCTTGTGCTTCTGCCAGATGGCTGTGACGACATACAATACATCTATTCCCGCTTCGGAAAGATACCAACGTGGTATGGATCTGAACTTGCTTCTTGTCTACTTAGTTTGAATTTTCATTTTTTTACTTTCTATAAGTTTTTGGTGTGCAAATTGCATTCACAATTCGAAACTTAACTTATTTATAGGTCGGGTTCAGGTTGCTCTAGTTTGGAATGCTCGAAATGAAAATTCACCCAATTCATATAAGCTGAATGCCTTGGCTCATGTGAGGCTGCCAAATTCTCTTTCTTCATTTTGCTCTTACTGGACCATATCATAATTAGCCAGTAAAATGTGTTTCTTTATCCATCTGCAGTTTTTATGGCGAAATAGTGGGTCAAAGTGCAAAGTCCCATTAATACATTCTGTGTGGGCCAATTTTCAGACGTCAACTAGCAATGTGAGTGGTAGCTAACTGCTTGAATTTTTAATGTTTTCTAAATGACTGACAAGGAATGTGGTTATGGCGTCATGCTAATAACATGAAATGCTAATTAATCCTGTGACTAAATGTACCTTTCAATTCAATCCTTCTAGGACAAGTGGGTCTTTTTATTAGTTGTGGTGCATTTGATTGTGTAGGTAATCTTCGGGAATAGGTGGAGACATCTTCTGGGTGATAGGGACTTCTGGGAACACCTTGGAGGCATTGATGTTTCACTGGCTCCATCCAGTTTTGGCCAAGCAAATACGCGGGTTAGACATATCTCCCACCCTAGAAAGCCGTACTAACAGAAAAACATCAATATTAACCTACTGTTAGTTTAACACAAAATTGCATTTACCATGCTGGTGTCAAGTTGCTTGTTTTGCCGGATAGCATCAAATGTCATGTTAGTTTAGCATTGACTGCAGCATGTTCTTGAAATTGGCATTATGATTGGAATGCAATTTTGGAGTTCGATTCTATCTCGCTCAACCATCTTCTTTGATAGCCAAGAAAACTTTTGAGTGACATGTGTTGATGTGCTCAGGATCTTGGCCCCATGTGATAATTCATGCAAACCCAGTTGCATATGGATGAAAATAGATTGTTCATTCAGAATAGAGAGTCTATCCCCTTTTAATCGAAATTCACGTAACCGATGCTTGGTAATGATAATGTTTCTTTGGTCATCTTCAGGCTTTTGATTCTTTGCTCCGAAAGTTACAGAAGTATGTTCCTTATGGTGCATCAGTTACTGACTTATATGCAGGATCTGGCGTCATTGGCTTGTCCTTGGCTGCTACAAGAAAATGCAGGCAAGAATCCAGAGTTCTCTTTCAGTTTTCTAGCTGGTTTCCCCTTTCCGTTAAATGCTCCAGATTGTTCGTTCTAATTCTGAAAAGGCTTTCAAATTTGTAATTCATCTCTTCCAGGTCTGTAAAATGTGTAGAAATTAACAAAGAATCCAAGTTGTCTTTTGAAAAGACAGTTGAACGCCTGCCAAAATATGTGGATAGCAGCATCAGTTGGTATCAAGCTGACACTTCAGTTGTAAGTCCCCAAAAAGAATCTCATTGATGTTATTGTTAATCAATCTTGTCGACTTGATGACTTTTATATCCATTTTGCGTGGAAAATTACTTTTCACTGGGGGATATTTATCTATAGATTACTATTCACTGGGAGATATATATCTATGTAAATCCTCTTCAGACTTGAGAGTGTAATAGAGTGGTGTGTTCTCACTAATTTGTTGGAATCGAATCAGGAGCCTACTTCTTGGCTTGTGGGATCAGATGTGATTGTTGTTGATCCTCCTAGAAAAGGACTAGAAACGTCCGTGGTGGGTGCATTGCAGACCCTTCCATCACGGGAACTGAAAACTAGATCATCACCTGAAAGGTAGGGTCTTATCTTTAGCTTTTCTTTGCATCAAGGCATGACATTTTTGGTCTCTTACATGATCAATCGATATCTTCACAAAAATAAGAGTCTCAGCCTTCCACTCCTTCTGTACTGTCTTTGGTATTAGTTCCAAGACAAAAGAAGAAAAGAGACCATGGGTACTTCGTGCTAGGGAAGCTTCTGTTCGAGTTGGAAATGATTTAACTCGAGAAAACCGTGACTCAGTGCCTCAAACTCTTATCTACATAAGCTGTGGCTGGGAAAGTTTTAAGGAGGTAAATTGCAGTTAAGAGACTGAAGTGCAGCTTTGGTGCTTAGTTTGCTTTCTTATAAGCTGAAATCTAAATAACTTGAGGAGCTGATGTCAAGCGAATAATTTACAGGACTGTAACTCATTGCTGTCCTGCAAGGCATGGCATTTGGAAAAAGCCCATGGATTTAACTTTTTCCCTGGCACACAAAGGTATTAGTCCCCTCATATTGCAATCCTGTAGCTTTGCATGATTCAGGAGCTATGTTGAATTAACATTGGCCTCACTTATATCGTATGAAAGTTGCTGACATTCTGAATTGTGGTCGTACATCTTTAGCAAGTAGTCGGGAATTACTCAGATTTGAACCTGAAATTTGTCTGCAGCGGTTCAATGATCGTAAAATTTAGATTGAGATACCAATTATGATGTCTTGTTCTCAAAGATCTAGAGAAACGTTTGTCTTGGTTTTGGATTGACGCTTCTCTGAAATTATGCAAGATTCTTGGTAAAAAAGTGAAATGTTAACATCATACGGAAATTGTATGCGATAATATGTTGAGCTGGTCTAAGCCACAAACGTACTCCGAATGTTCTACCTTAGTCAAATAGTCTTCCCAGATTATGAGGATTGACTTGGGAAGGTTTTAAAATTTACACTTTCATGTGTTTGTATTAGAACCAGAGGTGTGGCTTATTGTCTTTAGAAACTTTAAGGCTCTGTTTGGGAAAGGGTGAAAAGTGGAGAAATGGAAATTGGGCCAAAAAATTGTGCAAATCTTATTATGTCAATGAGAAAGATATGGAGGGAAAATTTAAACTAGGGGTGTTATCCAACCATTTTCCTCTCTCTTAGGTCTCCCAAGAATAGCATAAGCTTCGGGGTTAAAGCTGCCTGCCTTTGGAATCCTTAACACATGCAGCGTAATGACGTCTTGTCTAGCGGTCGTGTTTGTTTTACGTGTAAGCTGTCTAAATGATGAGATTGTGATTTCAGCATTGAAGTTTTGGCGGTGTTCAAAAGGAGGGAAAATATGCACATCAAGAAGAAAAAGACGGGAAAGAAAAAGAGGAAGTCACCTGCGAAGGAGCAAAAGCCATTGATGCACCACGAAGTCAAGACCTAACGTATGCTTCACCCCATCCTGTCTGGTTCAACAAAGAGGAAGACGGAAAAAATTTTGTTCTCGGCCTGCTTCATTCTTCTAGTCCAAAAGCATTTCACTTTGAGCTGATTAACTGCTGGAGAGTTTAGTTGCACATAAACTGTAGCATCGTGAGTTCTTGTTAGGTATCTTTTAAATTGTAGTATATGGGAATTGTTTGCGTATTAAAGGGTGTCGTGTCCTGTCGGCGTTTGCTTATATTTATTGGTTTTGAACCCCCTTTTCTCCCTTCTCAAATTTGCGCATCAGGAAGGGTTGTAGCATTCTAAAACCCTTTTGGTCCTGCCAGATCATGCCAAAAGATTTTCCTCCACGAAAGAAAGGGACGATGTGGAGCCTTTTGCTTCAGGGAGAGTCTTATTGCGGTCTCCGTGGTTTGGTATTGCTATAACCACAGAAATGGGAGTTCCTAAAACCACATAAATGGGAGGGAACGACTTGCTCGATGCTTGAACCGATAGTTCAACGGGGTCATTGTCGGAACTTCATCTAGTGGGCTCTCGGATCGTATCCTAGTGGTATCCACAGGGTTAAAACTGCGGTGATTGCTCAGTTTAAGTGCTCAGAACCATAACTGCATCCATTTGATAACACCATGTAGAGTAACTTCTGAACAAACCACTGCTGATTTATACTAGATTACCGGTACCAAATGATTTTGCCCATGTTCTGGGTTTCTGCTGCAAAGAAGAGTCAGAACTGGGAGGGAATAGCCAAGCAGTATCTTCAATGCGTGCCATCCCAGCAAAACCGAAAAATGAAAAGAGTTAGGCCTCTCCTTAAGAAATTTACTTAATTTAGCCACGATATTAGTCTTTGGAAATTGTACCTCGGCTCGCCCGCATCCACCCATTTCTTTCCTTGCAATGCTGGCCAAGCTTAATGCTTTCAATGCTTTCACTTTCTTTACATTTGATTGAGACGAAGTCCCCGCCATCTCATCTTTCCTTCTTTCACCATCTTACCACCCACTCTATAAGCAACAAGCCAGGTTGACCGACTCCAGTAAAGCAAGTGATGAGTAATAACCCTTCAGAGGATATAAACCGGAAGCCACAAAAGGCTCCTCTGATAGAAAATTCAACTTAAAGAATTTAGTTGTGAATGCTACTTTTCACTATTATGCATTAACAGCGGAATGAGCGGCTCCCGTCTCTCCAATTCCCTCTCAATATTTCAACTTTTGACCTATGATCAAAACTACTCCTCAATTTCTCCGCTTCTTGACAAAGGCCAGCCAGTGTGTACCCAAAAACAGATCATTACATAACAATCCAAAAGGATTTGGGAATAATGCATCTATATTTATGTTGGAAAGAATCAGGGTTGATAACACAAGTCATCAATTAAAGAACAATCTGGATAACACTCCCTCAGCATCAATTGTGACTACAAAAATGAGCAAAGGGTAGATGAAATCAAAATGGAAGTTCATCAGGGAGGTCCCAGTTATCTTCATCGTCTTCCTTTTTCTTGTTAGTAGGGGTCTCTTGCTTGCTCTGAGGCACAAATCTTGATTGGGGACGTCTGTTTACACAGTAAGATGGCAACTATGGGGATAAGCATATTTAACCAAATCCGACAGAGAGTTGAAGATACCACTGTAGTACAAGGAAAATCTAAATTCTTGCGAAGTAAAGGCCTAGAGCATTAGGCTATAGAGCATTGTAAGTAACAACCAAAAGAAAAAAGCTTAAAGAGGATGAATGACAAATAGAATGTTGAAGAAAAATACAATCCAGACAGACTTTAACTTGGAAGAAAAAGCATTGGAGAAAAAGCATGTCTATCGCATTTGCAAATGACAAATGTTCTACAATGATAAAAGACAAACTGTTCGCTACGAATGTTCTCTAGACTTGGCCCAGCCTATCTTTTTCCCTTCTTCATTCTTAAGTCCTACTAAAACAGTGAATCTTTTTTCCTCAAAGTTCCACTTTTCAACTGGAATCTTAACTGTAACATCAGACCTCACCAAGATGGCCAACTGAAGAATCTTATACAGACTCCACATCAAAAACTAACTATAAAATGCTTCTCAATTGTTAACTAAATTTATAGCTGAAAAGTAGCCATGACTCTTGGTGATGACACCAACATGAATTCTTTTATCAGCACCATGTCATTGACAACATAATGTAGGCAGAAGAACCAGCCATCTACCAGCCCACGAAAAGCAAATGGGTAGGAAACACGCAATCACTGCTTACATTTCCAGCGAATAGCTTTAAGACTCTCCACAGCCTGCGCACTCCAGTTGAGATCCTAAAGGTTTATGGACGCACCATTCCCTACTCGCCAGAAAACATTGTTCGAGACTAAACTTTGTAGTGCTCGGTTTGTCTTGATTTCCAATTGATGAATAAGAAGGAAAATGGAACTCTTGGATTTTTTGACTCGCCCCCGCCTACCTGTCCAAAACAGCCTTCATCCGCCTGCCACCAGTGGAAGCAAGCTAGCCCCCTATGTTGGTTGCCCTACCAACCCAAACTCACAAGCATATTACAACGCTACCTCTTATGACTTCCACTCGAAACTTTCAAGCTCAAGTCCATGACAGGGGCTGATGTCCTTGAAAGTCAGTTATAATACTTTGTAACATGAAATAATACTTTGTAATATGAAACAATAGGTTAACAAAAAAGGCCGAAAAAAAACTTGAACAACATTGGCCATTGGGGGAAAAAAGAAAAGGCAAAGGAAAAGGGGGTGAAGGGGGTGGAAGGGGAGGAGGAGGTCCTAAATAGCCAAAGCAAGACACTAACCTAAACCGCATCCTCTACGCGCAGATAAAACTGCCGGTGTTCTACACAATTTGATCATGAAACCTTAAAAAGTAGATAGCAAAGGGAAACAACCTCCTCCTCCAATCTGATAACCCTACAAATTTTCTCAATTTTGCACCACTTAACCATTACTGAAGCCGTCGCCACCTCGCTCCTCTTTCTCTTATACTCAGAACTACCGAGCAATACTCGCGACGGAGTATCTTCGTACATCATCAACTCCAAATGACAAAAGAAAAATAAACTGAATGCAATGCAGCTCCAACACTCTTCTCGCAACGTCCGATTTGCATCAATAAATTAATCTCTTTAAGCCGAATTAGCATGTTAACCACAATCTCAATCGATTTCACCAGTAAGGAAATTGCAAAATGAGGTCAAGGAAAACAAGCGCACCTTCGGCGATTGCGTTTCGCAGCCTCGCGAGTCTTGCGCTTCTTCTCGTCCTGCTTGTTCTCGAAGTACCGCCGCCTCTTGCTCTCCTGAATCACGCCGGCCCTCATCACCTCCCTCCTGAACCTGTTCAGCAGCCTCTCCTCCGGTTCGTTGTCGTCCACGATCACCTGGACGTTGTAGCCTCGGAAGAAGAGCGCGTTCGCGTGAGCGAGCGCCGGGTTCACCACCGCCGACAGCTCGCTCGGTAGACGTTCCGGCACCGCGGCCAGCGGAGCAGAGCTGCTCCTGGCGTCGCGATTGGACATGCATAGAGTCGCCGGGCCCCTCGCCGGCGGAAGTGGCGGCCGCGGCGGCTTCGAAGGCGAGAGAAAGGAGAGGAAGTTGGACAGCGAAGTCGCCATTTTGGTGGGAGAGCTTCAGCGTTTGGCTATGCCGGTCCTCTTTTTGTGTGGGTTGAATTGAACGCCTTCTGAATTTTTGTGAAGCTCTTGGTTCTGGATAGAGAGAATCTCTCTCTCTCTCTCTCTCTCTCTCTCTCTCTCTCTCTCAAGAGAACTCTCAGGAAAATCGTGGATTGCTTGCTTTAATGGGCTCATCTGATGGGCTGGGCTCAAGGCCCGATCGACGGGCTTTTCCTCTCGGGCTTGGCCCAATGTTTCGAGCGAAGCCCAAACAGGATCAGTCAGTCCGTGTGGCTGTACATTTGATTCCAAGTTTTTGTAACGAAAAATGCTAGATATGCTAAGACGGATTTACAAAATTTTATACACTAGATGATTTGACAGAGGGCTATGGGGTGCTGAATATAACATAATTGATGAGATATCCGCTTGCAGTCTGCCGTATTGCAATAGAATATTAGTATATTTGGCCTTGCACGACTAGCGTTCAAGACTCGTGATTCAAAAGGTCATTCATGGGTGCGCTTGGTAACACTTTTGAGGAAAGCCTTTGAAAAAATGCAAAGGATTTTGGTAAAATGGTTTTTCCAAAATGCAAATAGTATTTAGTGAAGTGTAATTTAAAAACATATTGGCAAGCAACTTTGACTTAAATGCCAATTTGGAAAAAACTACATTTTGACAAAAGGACTTTCACTAGTTTTTCTTCAAATCTTTTCGGAGAAACAAGCCCATGGGCAAGCCAAATCAACCGTTGACGACTAGATCTAGTCGCCAGCCAACCTTGCCTAAGGTCACACTACTCGGGCGATCGCCACCTAAGGTCATGCAACCTCACACGATGCGGGCCTATGCTAGACTAGTTTGTCGGCGACCGGATCTGGTTGTCGGCGGCCTAAACCCTCATCAACGACATCGCATGAGGTGAGGGTATTTTAGAAATTATAAAAGTTCTAAGAGGACAAAGTTGAGATTATATATATTTGCATTTCGAAAATGCACCAATAAAGTACCTTTCATACTTGCTTGGGCAAAGACCAAGACCTATGGAAATGAAGTTTGCATTCCCCAAAGCTCTCTAAAAAAATTTGTCAAGCCGTACTTGCATTTGCCAAAGGCCTTGAAAGAGCAGGAGGCTTTGGGAAAGCTATGCTTTCGTTCCTATTTTCCCATTCAAAGATACAATACTTTCCGGCATCCTTCTATCAATTGCCCGCTTAAGCTACGAGTTTAGCTAGAATTAGCTTTGTTCTCATGGCAACAATTGAAAGCTATGCTTTCGTTGCTCTTTTCCCATTCAAAGATCGGAAACCTTCCTTCTCCTTCTGCCAATCGATGGCTAAAGCGATGATTTGCGCTCGAATTTAGCTTCCTCATGGCAACAAATTGAAACCTATGCTTTCAATCCCCTTTTCCCGAAAAAAAGAAAAGATATCCAAAAAGTCTTAAACCTATTACACTTGTGCCAATTTAATCTTAAATTTATTACACTTACGATAATCCAGTCACAAACCTTTTAATTGTGCTAATTGAATCTTAAACCTTTTAATTATTTGTCAAACCAGTCCTAAACTGTTTCGCGAATTATCAATTTAGCCATTCCGGCTAATTACTCAAATAAAAGGTTCATGACTAAAATGGAAAAACTTCAAAAGATTTAGGACTAAATTGACAAAATTTCAAAAGGGTCAAAGCTAAATTAAGGTTTAGGACTGAATTCGCAAGTTGTCAAACGGTTTAGAGCTGAATTGACACAAGTATGATAGATTTAGCATTTTTTTGGGTAATTTCTCCCTCTTTTACCGTCGAGTCTCCTCCCATCAATTGGCCGGAAAAAAAGTATGACAACTTGCGGTTACTACTCTTTCCTTTTAATTGTCGCAATCAACCTCCTTAAAAAAAAAAAAAAAAGGCCCGAGAAAGGCGAGCGCAACCAAGTCGAGCTATTTACAAGTTACCCTTCTCAAAAATCTCTTTTTCCCTCTAGTTCAACTGAACTGTCGCGAATCTCAAATACTAGTGCCTTGAATGGAAAAGCACGTGACGAGTTACCTACATGCAAGGAACGTCGATTTCACCATTCGAGAGAAATAAAGAATACGAAATAGTACAAGATTTAGCCGTGATTTAGTAGTTTGGTTTCACGAGTCCTTAGTACGACGATGATGATGATGAGTGCACATATAACCTAAGAGAGATGCTTCCACCGCCTCCGCCGGCGGGTCGCGGTGGCCCGTCGGGTCACCCACGAGGGCAAAACACAACTTATCATGAAAATCGGACACGAAAAATGATAAAGAAATAAACATGAATAAGAAAAAGAAAAAGGGGCAAAGGGCAGTTGAATCGAAGTCGACGGGGAATAATCTGGTGGACAAAATACAAACGCGTAGACGCGCGAGCCTCCGTTGAAAACGCTCCAAATGGATGATGGATCTTATCTCCCCGCCGTTGATAATAAACAAGCATTATCCATCCCATGCCATCCTCTTTTTGGTTAAATTACGCAATGATTTTTGCCCGAAATCTACGCTATAAAGTCGCAAATAAAGAACAAAAAATTCATGAACGGGGTTATTCGAAAAGGGGATCGAATTGAACTAATTGACCAAGAGGGAGAGGTTCGAAAACGAGACAGCGTATGAGGGCGTGACACCGGGGGGAGGGGGGCCGTGTGGATCGGGGCTTTCTACGCCGCATGCGACGCCGCTGGCTTCCCATTGGCCACCTTTTTGCCTCGGGTCGGATTTCATTTGTATGTATGTATGTATGTATATCATGTGCGTCGAGGTATGTCGTCCATATAGGCTTTGATCTTTTGCATGAACAGAACATAGTTTCAATTTGCGTTAAAGTTGATCAAGATCGATTTGGGTGTGTTGATCTTAGGTGTCCGATCCATCGGAGGCAGATCTATTTTCTTCCGCTGCGAACGTAACTGGTCATCGGTTCGAAGCGAACCGGGCGGAGTATGATATAAAAGCAAAGAACAGATGACGGGAGGATGCAGAGAACAGATACTCATTCTGAAATTGAAGACGGCGGTGCGTGCCCATCTGTGATATACTTATGCACAGATATGTGATGGGAGTGGAAAATGTTTTCACCGACCAATAAGGTTCGTGAGCGATCCAAGCCGAGTGTTTTCTACATCTCGAAATCGAATGGTCGAGCTGGAGTCCATCGTGAATAACTTGCGAGCTGGGGTTGTTCACTTGACTCGTTAAAACCTCTAATAATGGCGCATGTCATGTCGGGTCAATATGTCCTAATGCTGCAATGAACTTCTTTGTTTTCGTTTTCATGGGATTTCACATCAGTATTCTATTTCATTAAGTAATTGTATAATTCATGCTCTAGACAAATTTAAATTCCTTGCAATTTGCAAACTAGACGTTGAAATTCTAGATAGGAATTGTGATCAATCAAGTTGCGATGAGATTGTTATTCTAACACAATATATTTATCACAAGAAAAATGATATATTTTTTTATTATTATTTTGGCGATAAATACTATTCACGAATCACTCATATAGACGATGTGTGACTTGAGACATCACATCCCACTTCTCAATTCACGACCAAAACCTTAGTGGCTTTCGAAATCCTATAATATTTATGCTTTAAATATAAGCTAGATTGTTGAAGCATGCTATTTTTCTTATGGTAAAATTGGCCTTCAAATTCTTCTCCCACATCCCTAAAGGCTCAATTAGTGCTCTTTGTTTAAACATGTCCTATCGTGCGCCGATATCGTATATTCAATTCTACATAAGCATCCCAACAAAGCCTATACAAGTATGTGCTGTCGTTTTGTCTGGTTTGATTATTTGTTTGGGACTAAAGATTTTTGTCATTCTTTCAGAAAATCATCCGTTCGAATCCCATCAACTGTGTCCCTACTCCTCTGAACCAAAGCCATTCTGTGCATGATAGAAATTTGGATTTAACCAATTCACGAGACTTGAAAAGACGTTTCATGAGTTTTCAAGTAGCCGAGGGTCTCCGGCCGTCTCTCGAAGGATTATGAGAAAACGAATGATAAGAACCATGATAGAAAAGAAAGGAAGAATAGAAACCAGAAGAAGAAAAAGAAAGTTCAGTATCAGTCCATTACGCCGTTAGAACATCCTTAGAAAGTGACCAGTTTAGGTAGGTGAGCCCTTCAAATTCACATTTGTTTGAACTATGTAGCATGCCATAGCTAAAAGAAAGGAGGAGAAATTTTTTTTAGTGATGTGAACCAATGAAAAGCTGAATTAGTGGGAGAATTGAATATTTAGGGCCAATGTCTCTCTCTCTCTCTCTCTCCCAGGAATGCTCTTTTCCTAATCTGTGGGCTGCAAGCTGAATAGGATCTGTCCTGGAGCCAATCAAGGCTCAGCTTTCTTGAGAAATGAAGGGCTAATCTCTCCATTAACATGAATTCTTTTATTGAGCAAATGGGGGGAGACACATGTCGAAGGCAATTGCGAAACCCCTACCGCGATTATGACAGTGATTCTAGGATTATAAAACACGGCAAAGAAGGGACAGAAACTCCTGAGTGGGGGAGGACGACACAGGAATCGTGGCTGGTGATGATTATTTTATATCTGCAGCACAACATGAAAAGACACACAACACGCCCGAAGACAAGCAAACGAACGACACTTGGAAAAGGAAGCCTTCCCTTATCCAATGGGCATCCACTTTCTAGGGTTATGGCGTGGCATCTGTTCTTACCATTAGCCTTTAGCTTAAACTAATATTTAGGGTAAGAGTTTGTTTGTTTGCTTGTTTTTCATCGGTTTGTTAGCTTTGTGTGATGTATCTCCTCTTCTGTTTAGTAAAGAAAGGTTCGTTTTTTTTTTTGTTGGTTTTTGTTCGTTAAATGTTATCGTAGTTGTTCTACCGATGAAATAGATCTTTTACCATTGAGCGGTTTTGATATCGATCATTTTCTCCACCGCCCTTCCTTCCTCTCGATAATTAGTTACTTGTCTTTCCTTTCGCTGTCATTTGTTTTCCTTATAGATAACATTTGTTTCTCCTAGTTCCTGATTATTGAGATTTGAATAGGGGCAATATGCGTCGGCATTGTATTTAGTTAAGGGCAAGAGTTAGCTGTGGCCAATCAATGTCTACGCCCTACATGTCACTCGTTTATTGGTGGTTTTCGCCTTGCACTGGTGTACTCAGCCACCCATTGTAATTTTACCCGCTTTGATGGGCCATTTGCGCCACGCGGTAGCTCATTATCAACCTAGATCCGAGGCTCGTGCTTGATCCAAGCAATGGTGGCGGCGAGTCCGACGTGAGGACACAGATTAAGATGACAGAGAGAGAGAGAGAGAGAGAGAGATGGCCCAGAAAGTAACGATCCGAGATGGCGTTGGGCTCGTGCGATGGCGGGAGAGAGATGAAGAGCGATGGGGTCTAGAAGGATTCGTAAGTACCCAGAAAAAGCACCAATAACTAGTGCCACCCATCGAGCTAATTCTTGCTCTTTACCTTTCAAAATCTCGATGCGCTTTCGGATCTTTACTCTCTTTCCATTCCTAATGTCGACATACGGGCATGTCTTGTCGATGCGAAATTTTCATAGCCCTAGGTGAACACTACCGTGTGTCATATCCTTCTAATATCTTGTGAGCTGTGGACATGCACATAGACTCATGGTAAGTAGATTCAAAGACGTAGTGGGCAAGTTCTGTTTGGTCATTGGCTCCCAGTGATGCAAGGTGAAGAACAAAATCCAGACGCCTTGCGTCCACATCATGCCAAAGTTACAAAGTAGGCAAAGAAGAAAGGAAGAGAAACGAAAGACAAATAGGGGGGCAATGCATAGGTGTGGCCCCAATGTGAATGCCCAAACGTTTTCCGTCCACGCTTTGTGCACATTTCGGCCGTGAGCAAAAGGTCATTGCTCCAGAAGCGAACAGCTCTGGGAGTCCTTTTTCTTCTTCACTGTTCTTGGATTAGACAATCTATTCACTCTTCCTGCAAGCTTTCCCTCTTTAAAGGGCCAAAAGAGAAGATCGACGCGTGGTGCGTGTGCGCGCGGGTTGCGTGCGCTCAAATCTCATCATTACACGTTTAGCATTTCTGGTTAGACTTTTCATGAGAAGAGATAACTCGTGATGGCCATTGGAAATTCACTTTGTAATATCAATGTATCTTCGCCAGAATGTAAATAGTAAACTTCATCTTTATTTGACAGTTTAAATTTTTAGATCATTTGATAATAATCCCATAAAATCTTATATGACATAAGAGAAAAACATCCCGAGTTTAAATCAATCGGGCCTCTTTTTAACTTCCCGATTACATATAACAATCTTTAGTTGCAATTTTCTTTTTCTGTATTTACATGTCTATTTGTTTTACATGTACCGGTTTGGTCGAAATCGACGGAACACCAATAAAAGTAATACCCGTAAGTACAACTCAAGTAATTAACATGATGGTGTTGGATAAACAGATGGTTTAATAGTCAACTCATGTAAATGATTGTTTTATCTATAGTTTGTACAAGAGACATTCCGATTGGCATTTGATTATGGATATACAGGCGCGTAGATATACATAGAATGGTAGGATTTGACTAGTGAAGCTAAAGTGCGCCGTTTTGGTGATAATGGAGCCATCAATTTTTGACATTCTTTTGATCAACAACTTCTAGTATAATACTAAATTTCGAGTACGCCAAAGACATTACTAGATTATTCACCAGACCCTTGTAACTACAAGACCAATTTTTGACCGTCCGGTACGACGCGTGTTCTTCGATTTGCCAAATTTGGATATTTTTCTACTTTCATGGCTATATTTTGCATCAGGGTTCTCGTTGTCTTTAAGCCTCTAATGCTTATTGACCAATGAAGCTAGTCTGAAAAACCTTTTAAAATAATGTTTGTGGAATTTGTAAAATCATGATTCGAAAATCTTGAGTTTCTATATGGGCTAAAGAGGAAAAAAAGAGATTTAAAAAAAAAAAAACTCTTTATGCTTTTCTAACCTTGCTTTTGGGAATCCAAGATGGTGGTTTAATAGTGTTCATATATTAAATTTGATCTTCACACTTGGAACCCAACACTCAAAATTGTACTCCCACTAAATTAAGCAATTAATCCCCCCACCTAAAGTTGCAATTTCAATTAAAATAAGGGCCTCCTCCTTTTTTCTTCCTCCTTTCCTCCCCAAGTTGCAATTTTTATTTCATTCTCACTCCATTCTCTCTCTCTCTCTCTCTCTCTCTCTCTCTCTCCTGTGCCTTCCTCCTTTACTCCAAATTCAAGGCCTTCTTTTGCTCTTTTGGGTTTTGCCAATACCAACAGATGCCCGATGATCCCTCTCAGTTTTCCCTTCGTTTGCTTCCTCTGTAACCGTTCCCCTTCTTTACTCATCTCAGTCCAAACTGCACTCAAAACTTCGTTTGACTTGACTCCTTCTTCTCAGGAGCGTCTTCCCTTTGACTGGTTCATCCCTCCCCCTCCCTCGGTCGTATTTACTGCTTTGCATGCGTTTCCACTTTGACCCATTTTTGATTTCGGTTTCGGCTTCCCGTTCGGACATCTTATTATATTGGAGTCTTGAGTTGGGGTGTTGTGTGTAAGAAAGTTCATATCGTTCTTGGCTGAGGGTAGTGGGGTGGGGCGTCTGTGCTCCATATTGGTAACTTTCTTGAAATGTTTGCACTTGAAGGGGATGTTTCTTGGAACTCTGCGTGATTTGAGAGCTGAAAAATCTTTGATGTCTTCTGGGTTTATGCCTGTACTATGATGTGACATGCCTCAGTTCCTTAGTTTTGATAATCCCACTCTTTGCTTGGTGTAATATGATTGTGTCCTAAATCCTGATGCTCAGCGCTTGGCATATGCATGTTTTTTCGCTATGTTTTTGTTAAAAGTTCTGGTTGTCATCAGTGTTTGGCAGGTGAGAAGTTAATCTGTTGGGGAGTTTTCACCCATGAAATATTTGCTCTGTCATGTACTATCCCTTTTTAGGACCAATTACATGAAGGAGGTTAATTTCCCGTCGTCTCGGTTCATCGTATGTGCTGTCCTTGTGTTCTTTCTGTCTGCGTGTCTTTGTTATAAATCGTTGAACAAGCTTCGTAGTGTAATAATTGGGTGGCCTTACGGTAATGATCACCGTCTTTCTGGTAGATATGCCGAGTGAATCATGATGTGCCCTTTTCGATGGGTTAGCTGTAATCATTCAGTTTAAAATTTTGCAGAAGGCTTGGAGCATTTCAAGTTAATCTCGGCCTATGTCGAAAGGAAAGGACCTGGATGGTGAAGAAGAAAGAGCTAACATGGAGGGTTCAGATCGTGAAGAAGAAGTGACCGTGGACATTGACGGACGCATAAAAGACCCTGTGCTCGAGTTGCACTTTTGTGGTGCTTCTTGGGTCAATTCTCTGCAATGCCCACTGGCAAAATCGGGGTGTTGTGAGACTCAAAGGAAATCGGAGAAACGGTCATCTTATAGTTCTAGCAGGATTGGTAGTTCCTCAGTTGCGGAACCTCAGGATGCAGATTACACTCCATCACTCAGTGATGAGTTAGAGGCCTTGATACTGGCTAGGGTGCCTAGATCTTTATACTGGAAATTTTCCACCGTCTGCAAGCGATTCTTATCTTTAATTAAGAGCGGAGAGATATTCAAAATCAGGAGGGAGATTGGATTTAAAGAACCGGCTGTGTTTATGTTGGCGAGCGGGGAAACTAGTTGGTGGGCATTTGATCCGCACTCTGAATCTTGCCGGAATCTTCCTATTTTGCCCTCTGACTCATGCTTCTCTGCCGGAGACAAGGAAACACTTTGTGCAGGTACTCACCTGATGGTTTCGGGCAAAGAGATTGATGGCCTTGTGATTTATAGATACGAATTGACTGAAAATAAGTGGTTCAAGGGTGACTCCATGAAGAACCCGAGGTGCTTGTTCGCTTCCGCCACTTGTGGTAACTATGCTTTTGTAGCCGGTGGGATTGGTATAGGCAGCAAAAAGGAAGTTCTTAATTCTGCTGAGAAGTATGATCCCCAGACTAAGTCGTGGGATCGGCTTCCTGTGATGCATCAAAGGAGGAAGATGTGTTCTGGTTGTTACATGGACAATAAATTCTTTGTGATTGGAGGCAAGAATGAGGAGGAAAAGAACCTCACTTGTGCGGAAGCTTTCGACGAGAGCCAAAACAAGTGGGAAATCATCCCCGGCATGTTGAAAGACATGCCCGTCTCAACCGTCCACTCTCCACCCCTCCTTGCCGTTGTGAACAACGAGCTCTACACTCTCGAGACTTCGTCGAACGAGCTGAAGGTGTATATCAAGAGCAGCAACTCTTGGAAGAGGCTGGGGCCAGTTCCTATAAGAGCTGATTTCAACGGAGGATGGGGCATCGCGTTCAAATCTCTGGGCAGCGAGTTGCTCGTGATAGGCGCATCCTCGGCTTCCTACTCCAGCCATGGCATGACCATCTTCACTTGCTGCCCCGATCCAGACACCGAGGAACTGCAGTGGACGCCTCATGGTTGTGCCAAGAACAGTTCCAGTCACTTTATCCTGAATTGTTGCGTTATGATGGCTTGAAGTTTGACCGGTGACTCGTGCCATGAGCACCTGAATAATTCGCTATCTTTGCAGTCCGTGTAGCTGGTCTCACTAAACCATACATACACATAGCTTGTCCCAAGAAGATGGCTGTCATATTCAACTTGCATTATCACAGTTGGGTTAATTGCCTGACTTGGCTGTAATCTTTCTTATGCCATTCTATCTCCAAACTTGATGATTATTTCAAGCGCCTCCCCTGTGTCTTTCTAAATCAAGGGCAAGTGTTTCTATCATGGTGTGCTATCTTGCTGAACTTGTAATAAAAAACTTTTCATGCCTGAAAGGAGAGCTCCAGTTGTTGCTGGATCTCGGGTAAGTTGCACAAGATTTTCAGTTCATCTTTTCTTCGAGACGGGCAGCAGAAAAGTTCTAGCTTTTCGCATGTTGCTTAGGTTGTATCCTGTGTAGTAGGATTCGCTCCGGCGCTCGGAATCAACTATGCTCTGCTTGAGAAACTAGTCTGCAATGAGAGGACAGGATGCTTCCTGAATACATGTTCTTTGTTGACTATATGTTCGGACATTGAAGATTTGATATTTCCTCAGAGACCTATTTGAGTAGCAGATTCCCTGTTTTGGGGACAAAGGGCACAAGGTTCAGCAGAGAAGAGACAACCTTAACAGATGAATAAAGCTCTCGTTCTGTAAACTCATTTAATTCGATCCCGATCAAGCAAAAGTCTCGAACACGAACGGGTTATCGAACTGGCATGCGTACACTAGGTTCAATAAGCAATGCCTCGTTCTTATGGGTCTATGGGTCTAGGCTTGTCTGTTGAGTATGATAAACGCATCCTGAGTAGGTCATTCTTGAGGTGTCGAACAAATTTAGATGTTTTTTGTGTTAGAACCGAACTCCTGTCATAACTTCAAGGCTGCGTTTGGTCGTCCGTATAAAACTCATGATAGGATATGTTTTATCCTATCCCGTGTTTGGTAGGTGTCCCGGATAGTATAATGTCGGATATAGGGGGATATAACTTGGATAAAAAAATCCTAGGGGAGGGGGTAGGATAAGGTCGGATAGGATTTCTCTTATCCGTCATATAAAAGCTAACTTTCTTGTCTCATTTGTTTCTATTTTCATTTTATTTATTTCTTTTGCAAAGAGGTTTGAAAATCTAATAAAATGTGTATATTTTCAAGTTTTTTTTTTGTATGAGAACATTATTTTTATAGTAATAAGATCGGAATATTTCATGAGTATCACGTAGGGCATATATGTCATTTATATTGATATACGGTTTATACCAAATGCGGGATAGGATAGGATATGAGAATATCCGACTTTAAATCCGTAGTTCACCAAATGATGGATGAGATATGGCCAAATCCCTAGATTTCTTATCCTATCATATCCAATCCTATCCCGACCAGAAATCCCGAGGACCAAACGCAGCCCAAGTGGGTTCTCCCATTACAAAAAACGTTGGCCTCGGAACAGGCGCAGTCCCATAAAATTCTTGGTGTTGAACGAAATTGTCTAATTGAAAAATGCCAACTAAGCGAATAAGTAGTTTGAAATGATTGGGTTCGAGTTGGCTAAAGATAGAATAGTTCGGGTTGATAGGTCTAAGGTTTGTCCAAGCGTTATGAGCAGTGAAAAAATTGAAATCGGTTGAATCGGATCGAACCAAATTCTAGCATACGTACCGTGTGTTACTTAAATGTGTGCCTATTCATCTGTTAATTAAATTTTCAATTTAATTGACTGCGTAATAACGCGACAATAATTGTTTTTTGGGAGTAATAATTTATTCGTTGGAAGATTGAGACCCGAATGTCCATCAGTTCAAATCAAATTAAGCACTACAGACTGGGTAACATCTCTCATGGAATCGTAACCGGCCTGGTCCATTTACATCCTAGCCGACCCGAGATAAGATCGGGCCGGTCATATTGGATCCGGATCGCATCCCCATTTTGATTTTGACCTACTCGGCACAATCCTGCAAGTAGAGAGAGAAGGGCCGAAAGGAGCTGATTTAGCTCGGTCTCTCTCTAACCATCTTCAAGCGAAAGCGAAGCTGAAACAGATCTGAAAGCTCGATCACTACCCTTGATCACGTAAGGTGCTTCTCTATAAGTCGCTTACTTGCTTGCTTGATTCGCCAAGAATTTGGCACTTCCCGTCCTCAATTCCAATTTCCCATTTTCTGTAGGAAACATATCGCGAACCTGTTGTTGTTTCCCCTCCATTTCATGGTACTTTTACATTTGTCTTGACAGTTAATCCTAAGCGTGAGATCAATTTCTTGTTCGGAGGTGTGGCGAACTTCGAGTCTAGGGTTTAGGGTTTTCCCATTTTTTGGTCAAGTTAACGCTTGTTTATGACGAAGGAGCTGTTTTGACTACTGGCGTTTTTTTCTTTTTTTTTTTTTGGGGGAAACTTTGGGATCTGTATCCTGAACTATCCGAGATTCTTGTATGGGGGGGCTTAGGGCCTGTGTATAGTCGATACTAGGTTTCTGTGGAGCGTGTTCATCTTGGTGAAGTAATTTCATTGGTGGGTACTAGGTGACGTCCATGAATAACAATAGCAACCCGTCTAGAAACCTTCCGCCTTCTTCATCACCTTTTGGGAATGCTGCGATTTTGAATTCGGCTATGCCGACAAACCCTGCGTTCGCGCAAGCACAGAGTCAAGGTGGGCCCGGGTTTCAAGCACAGTTTCAGCTGTCGCAAGCGCAAGCCATCGCGCATGCACAGGCGAAAGCGCAGGCTCATGCGCAAGCTCAAATGCAAGCGGTGAACCCCCAGTTCCAAGCGCAGCTGCAAGCTTCTCTCAGTCAAATGGGAAGCCTTGGGAATCTGGGTTCATCTTCACCCTCCATGTCCACGCCTGGAAGTGGCAGCGCGAAGCGTCTACCTCAAAAACCCCCAATGCGACCTCCTGGAGTCCCTATGAACACCATGATTTCGCCATTGAAACAAATGGAGCTTGCTTCAGCTGCTCGCAAGAAGAAGCAGAAGGTCCCCGAGAAGCAGCTGCAAGACAGAGTGGCAGCAATTCTTCCTGAGTCCGCATTGTACACGCAGCTCCTTGAGTTTGAGTCTCGCGTTGATGCTGCTCTCGCAAGAAAGAAGACTGACATACAGGAAGCCCTGAAGAACCCTCCATGCATTCAGAAAACACTTAGGATATATGTCTTCAATACATTTGCCAACCAGATTCGCACGATACCTCAGAAGCCAAATGTTGAGCCACCTACTTGGACCCTTAAGATAATCGGGAGGATCTTGGAGGAAGGGGTGGATCCTGATCAGCCTGGAGTAGTTCAGAAATCGAACCCTTTATACCCAAAGTTTTCATCTTTCTTCAAGAGAGTAACCATTTCTTTGGACCAGCGACTTTATCCTGAAAACCCTGTGATTGTTTGGGAGAACTCTAGATCTTCTGCTCCTCAAGAGGGATTCGAGGTGAAGCGGAAAGGGGATAAAGAATTTACGGTGCCTATTCGGTTGGAAATGAACTATGTACCAGAGAAATTCAAGCTGTCGCCAGCTTTGGTGGAAGTTCTTGGCATCGAAGTTGAGACTAGACCAAGAATTATTACTGCAATCTGGCATTATGTGAAGGCCAGAAAATTGCAGAACCCAAGTGATCCTTCATTTTTTAACTGTGACCCGCCTCTTCAGAAAGTGTTTGGGGAAGAGAAGATGAAATTTACTATGGTTTCTCAGAAGATCTCCAATCATTTATCTTCACCGCAGCCAATACATTTGGAGCACAAAATTAAGCTTTCCGGAAATAGTCCAGCTGGAACTGCATGCTATGATGTGCTGGTTGATGTACCCATTCCCATCCAGAGGGAGTTGTCTGTGCTGTTGGCGAATGTGGAGAAGAACAAAGAGATTGATGCCTGTGATGAGGCAATATATTCCGCAATACGAAAAATTCACGAGCACCGGAAGAGACGGGCATTTTTCCTTGGCTTTAGTCAATCTCCTGTGGAATTTATTAATGCACTCATTGAATCCCAAAGCAAAGATCTAAAGCTACTTTCTGGAGAAGCTAGTCGTAGTGCTGAAAAGGAGCGTCGATCTGATTTCTTCAATCAGCCTTGGTATTCACATCATCTCTATGAATTTGGGCATTTCTTACTCTATGCTTTTGGGACTTTTTCTACTCTTAAAATATCATCCTGCTTTATGGAACCTGAGAACTTTCACTTTGGCTACACAGCGAACCATTAAACCTGGTTATGATGTGGTCATGTCTCTGATTTGAGTTTCTGCTTAAGTGTGCAAAACATGCCCTCTGGACTAAATGCTTTTTGAAGGTGAATTATGACTGTTTTTTTATTATTATAGGGTGGAAGATGCTGTTATTCGGTACTTGAATCGCAAACCAGCAACTGGAAGTGATGCTCCTCCAAGCACTTAACTATGGTTTGGGAGGTTTTGGGTGGGCCACTTTGCGAACCATGGATTCTTTTTGCTCGGCACCTACAATCATGCATGTTGTTGACTACTTGAGGTAGGAGGCCTGGTGGCGTAGCTTTGGCTTTTATAGCTGATGGGAATCACAGCCATGAGCTCCTGCAATATGGAGTTTAATATAATTTCAGTGATAGAAACTCTTGGATGTGGAACAATTTATTTAAAAAGGCAATGCCTATTGTAAATAGTTGTGTGCCTGCTGCTGTACCCTCCTCTGTTGCTGTGAAAGGATAATGGCGCCATGTTGCTAAGTTAAACTGTTATACAATTGATTCTGAATGCTGTATGGCCGAGATGCTGTTCAGGTTTCGATAATTAGTAAGCATTCGATAACTTCATGGTCAAATGGTGGTGGTTACTGATGTCTTTTCTTTTAAGGGGCCGATGTTTTGGTTTCATTGCAGTGAATAGAATTCATTGCGTGGGTGAGATGCTGGAATAAAGAACGAGACTGCCTTGTCCTGGTGTCGGCTCAACCTGTGGACAGGGAAATGCAGCACTCTTTTTAATCTGGCATTCCAGTATACATTGTTGGATGAATGCAATATGTTCGGTGGTGGCTCAACCACTTAATGATTTTAGATGAACGATTGAGATTTGTTTATTTGTAATTCAACTATTGCCGATCTTCGAGGATCCGAGCCCTGGAGAGCTGTAGATTTCCCGATATAGTCTGGTAGTTGACGATACAAAGTGATCTGTGGAAGTGCTCTATGTAGTAAAGCAGCAAAAGCAAGTGTGGCGTGAGGGAAGATGCCTCAAAGTTGACATCAGCCAGTTTTCATAGGTCATCCAAAGGAATGCATATCCACCTGATCTGTTCCTTACTGACATCAGGTGTCTGGTGTATCGCAGCGCGTGCTGTGGCCACCTGATCAAGTGTCATAGCCCTGGCAGGCATCGAATCGTCAAATGAGGAAAACGGTAGTCTAGATTTGATGTATTACTGGCATGGTATGGTAGGCTTGAGGCTGGTCCATGTCATTTTGCCCTATGTTCATCGCCCATAGAAATGTGATTGGTTGGTTTGTGTTCACGGGTTCGACTATTTTGTCTCACATAGATCTTGTCGAGACTCACTTCGCTCGCCGAGGCCCGGATCTTCTTTGAATATGGGTTAATATTTTCTTTTCTTAATCACGAGCGGCTTAGGGAAGTACTTTCAGGCTCGGTACATTAGTTTTGCTCGTTTAGGTCTGCTCATTGATAAGGTCTGCCGATGAAATCCTAATCTTATGCAGCAAGATTTGACCAAAAAGGTAAAAAAAAGAAAAAGAAAAATCTATACGAGCAAAAGAAAAGAGGCCCTTACCTTGCAAGGCCCATCTAATGTTGAGATTGAGAAATTCAAAAGCCCAATCAAGCCCACAAGAAAGATGGCGGGAAAGAGAGAGCTAAAACTAAAAGCGGACCATCTCCACCGCCACCAAAAACAAACTCCTCCCTCCCTCTCTCGCTCTCGCGCTCGCTCTCGCCGGAGAAGCTCGAGAATGGCGAAATCCGAGGAGACGAATGCGTGCTGGAGGAAGGAAGTGGACGAGAAGCTGAACCGCCTCCACTCTCTCCTCTTCGGCGCCGACCTCGCTCTGGACCGCCGCGACTTCTCCACCGCTCAGATCCTCTCGCTCCGCCTCCTTGGCTTCCTCGACTCCCAGACTCAAACTGATGTGGACGCCGCCTTCATCCGCCCTATCCGCCGCGAGGCCTCTGCGAAGCTCGACGCCGCTCGCCGGGCCCTCACTCCTGACTCCGATCGGTAGCCTCTTTCTCTATCTCTCTCTCTCTCTCTAGATCGTTTGTTGTAGATGTTTACACTTCCGACGTGCAATGTGTTTTCCGTTCGTCAATCTTTAGGTTAGAGTCTAAATCAGCCTTGGAACATAGTTATGAAGCGGAAATGAGGCTTGATTTGAAAGGCGTTGGACAGCGCTTGATTGCTCGTTGTCAAAAGGACGTGGAGCTAATTGACCTGGATTAGTTTACTTGATTGCACAGAAGATAAATTCACTGTATAATCTATTTCCTGTGTTGACTGTTTGAGCTTTTATAGAACCTAAATCTGATTCTACATTCCGATGTCTTTCACTATTCTGGTGGAATATTTAAGTAAAAGCTATGCTCGCTATAAAGCACAAATTCACTTCCACTTCAGCCCCTAGTCATTCGGATGGTTTGTGAAGGTTGGACATCACCCCGATCAAAGTTCGTTTTCTAGTAGTGAGGAAAGCAATGGCACTGGAAAACTGTCAAATTTCTAATACTTTGGAAGGATGGTGTAATTTAATAAATGCTCACTACTTGTCTGTTCTGTACTCTTCGTGATGGATTGTCTACCTTCAGCCGAGCATTTCAATTGGCAGACAGAGCTCCTGGTAGTGTTTTTGGCTCGAAGGGTGGCATTGACATGGAGAAATTAAAACAGTCAGCATACTTTCGTGCTCTTCTTCAGCATTCCAATGGAGATTCGAAACAAATGGTATGAAACGATGATGTACGTTATTCCGGTGTGCGTGTCCTCTCATTTTGTTATCTTTACAAACTTTGGAAATTAAAGATAACCGTGCTTAATCCCTACATGATGAAAATGTTGCTAATACACTCAATGATGAAGATCAATCATGTCTAATAAAATTTGTTCTTCCTCTCAGGATGACCAGTTTGATAGGAAGGACAAGTTAGATAAGACAGCCAAAATTCTGAAACAAGCAAAGTTGGCATCTTTGTATGGAAACAACCTTATTAGACAGAGCACCATCCCCTGCAAGAATTCTCTGACTTCCAGGAGTAATAACTCTGAGGATTGTGTCATTTTAGATAAGCCCCATCCTATTTGCAGCCATTCCAAGACTACTATTCTTTCGCCATTTCCAAAGGTCGAAGAAGAGAGATCTCACGATAATGCTTTTGGGGCAAAGCGTGTTCACATGGAAATAAGTAACCCTGGGAATGATTTTGGGAAGTCGCCATCCAATGATGAAGAATCTAATGGTGATGTGGCTGGCAATGGATTTGTGACTGCAAGAGCCAAATTGGTATCTTCCTGTTTGTTTCTCTTTTAGTAAGATAGTTAGCCTGTCGAACTATTATTTTTTTCTTCTTTATCTACTACAGACAGGATTATTTTCTTATTTGGAAGGAATGCATTTCATTTATTGTGAAAATGATGTCAGGCATAGCTCCACACATTATTTTATGAGATGGAACCATCCTATGAAATGATTATGCTTGTAATGCTTAATCTTCCTTGCGACAAGCGCTGGTGGAAAAAAATTCTAAAAGAGAAAAATTGTTATCACTTTCCTTAAGTTATTTTCAGTGGGACTTTGCCTATTGTATGTGAAGTCCTTTCACATTAACATATTATACCCTGTGGATGCCTATTTTTATGATGGACATGATGTAGCTGGAAAGAGTTTTAATCAAAATTTTATTTCATGCTACTTGAGGCATGAAACAGTTTGGATTTTGTTCTATGCAGCCAGATAAAAATTGGCTATTTAGATCAAGAATGTAACTGTGTGTTCAAAGTTTTATAATGACAAAAGGTGTGACAAGTTTATCAGGTTTGGCCACAAAACTTCTTTCGCTAATTGTGGGTAATGGATTAAGTAGTCTTCTGTATGTGTGGTCACATGGAGCCACCCGTTACATAAGCTTTTTGGCCTATAGGAAATGGAGGCAAGGCGAAGGCATGGTTTGGCAGGATCACCTAGTGCTTCTCTGTCTCCCCAAAGTGATTCCATTGGTAGGGGCTATGGAGGGAGATCGTATGGTTCCATAAGGCGTGGTGTTCGGGGTAATTTTATTCCCCCCATCAGATCCAATGGAAATAGCATGGGAAATATGACTTCACGAGTTGCAGGAAAGTCTGATGATGGAATAGATGACTCCACAAAGAGATGGTAAGTTCATAAATAGGTTGTAATTTGTAGGTTAATAGCACACAGTGCCACTCCTAGCCATTTATAAGTATCTTTAACTTTTTCATTCATAAAGTACGCTTGCCACACGTGTGTTCTTTGTAGAGAACTGTGATCAACTGGTTGGTTTTTGAAGAAACACTCTGTCATCTCTGATTTTCCTAGCTCAAGGATCAAAAAGTTTTAGCAGCCTTGTTCTTTCTATTGCATGATAGTAATCTCCTATTGCATTCTATTGCATTATACAGCTTGGAAATGCTCTGTGGTCCTGATGGAGAGCTTCCAGAAAAATTGAGGAACTTAGAACCTCGTCTCATTGAACATATTAGTAATGAGATTATGGATCGGGATCCTAATGTTCGCTGGGACGATATAGGTAATATGAGATGTAACATTCCTGTCTTTACGAGAAATGAGAAAAACAGATTTGAGTCCTTTTTTCACTTCATAGTGTGTGAATTTGTTATAATATGCTCGCACTGCTGGATAATTTTGTAGCGGGACTGGAGCATGCTAAAAAGTGTGTGACAGAAATGGTCATATGGCCTTTATTACGTCCTGACATTTTTAAAGGATGTCGTTCTCCAGGAAGAGGTCTTCTTCTGTTTGGTCCTCCGGTATGAATTATACTATTCTATATGGTGGATGGATACTTTTATGTAATGAAATTGTGTATATAATGCTTTGCCCGTTTAGGGCACAGGGAAAACAATGATTGGCAAAGCTATAGCTGGAGAGGCAAAAGCAACTTTCTTTTACATATCTGCCAGTTCATTAACAAGCAAATGGGTATGTCTTTTAGCTGGATTTGGTTTTACTCTTTGTTTTGCATGTATGATAGACCAGAAGCGAAGAAGCATTTACAAAATAAGAATTCTAACTTTTATTGTGTTTTTAGATTGGTGAAGGTGAAAAACTGGTACGCGCGCTTTTTGGAGTTGCACATTGTCGCCAGCCTGCTGTAATATTTGTTGATGAAATAGACTCTCTTCTTTCTCAGGTAAGATGTATTCTTATCACCCTTGACAAGCCTGGAAGGGATCATATAGATGCTCATTTTGGTGTTTGCACGAGTTTACTGGATTATAGGAGCGGGGTAGAAAGATTATGTATGTCTTTAAATTGAGATACTCTGATTATGCACGAAGTAAAAAATGCGCTCAAGCAATTAAGGTTAATTGCTATAGTTAGTGGCAGAAACAAGAACTTCATTGAACTCTATAAATTGTTGCAGCGGAAGTCGGAAGGGGAACATGAATCAAGCAGACGCCTCAAGACGCAGTTCCTCATCGAAATGGAAGGCTTTGATAGCGGCAGTGAGCAAATTCTTCTAATAGGTATTAGTGAGACCCTTAACATAGTCTAAAATTGCCTGCTGTTGAATTTGAAGACAGTATATTCCCCGAAACACAATTGCTTTAGAAGGCTTGATTTAACTACATTTGATTGCTCGTTGCTTTACCATCTTAGGTGGTTTGGTGCATTGTCGTTGTATTTATAAGAGGGGGCAAAATGCTATTGTCTAATCAGGAAGGTCAAACATTTAGGAATGAGCGAATTAAATGGATGCCTCAATTAGGATTGCTTGAAAACTGAAGTCTGAAGTATGTAGTAAGACCACAAATTAATGTCAACAACCAATTAAATCGATTACACGGTTGTAGAGGATAGACAAAATTCGTGCTTGTCATTCTGAAACTTGCAAGCATCATGGTTTGGCAGTCCCATGTTTTAAATAGTTGATACTATTGCCAAATGTTTCTACCTTCCTCGGCTGTAGTGAATTTCACTTTCCAAAAGCAAAAAAAATTAGTGAAATCTTCGAAGAGCAGGGGCTAGTGGTCATTTTTTAGATGATGGTGAATGTGCAAAACAAGTTTGGTGAATTTTTCAGTTTACTCTTTATGTAATGAGTTGTTACTTAATCAGTTTGTTCTTTAGCTCGAGGCCTCCTAGAGTGTGGATCCCTCTGATATGTAGAATGAAAATGCTACTCGTCTCAAAACACTGTAGGTTATGTGAGGCTGGTATAAAAAGCGGGATATTCTATGTTAAATTTGAAACTCTTTGAGATTTAGTTTTTGTTGTAAATATAAATGCAATGGAAAGTAATACACCATACTAAAGTATGGCAATAGGTTTCCACATTACAGTGGATCTTGGTGAAGGCACACTGCATTACCAACTTCCTCATCAATTCACTTCTCATGTTCAATCGCTCTTAGCCTTCTATTCTGACATATTTACACATGATGTTGTGAGTTCTTTTTTGCACAATATATTGAAAATGGATTGGGATGATATGCTTTTTTCTTATATAATCAGGAGCAACTAACAGACCTCAAGAACTTGATGAAGCAGCACGGAGGCGACTGACCAAAAGACTCTATATTCCCCTCCCTTCATCAGGTGCCTCTCATACTTGTGTTGGCTTTCTGTATTTTTTTTTTTTTTTCTGAACATACTGTAAGGCGGAGTTAACTGCCTTTTTTTATATCATGTAAAGAAGCAAGGGCTTGGATTGTACGTAATTTACTAGAGAAGGATGGTCTCTTCAAGCTTTCGAGTGAGGATATCAATATCATATGCAACCTGACAAAGGGTAATAGCTATAACAAACCCAAACCTGAGTTAGTTAACTGTTTGCTGCATGCCATTGAGTCAGGAGAACTTCCGAGTTTTGTTTGGGATATTTGTCCTTACACACCTAGAACTAGTTCTCAGGGTATTCAGGATCGGACATGAAGAATTTGGCAAAAGATGCATCGATGGGTCCCCTGAGAGAGGCACTCATACAGGGAATAGAAATCACGAAGCTGAGAAAGGAGGATATGCGTCCAGTAACCCTTCAGGTAACTACATGCACAGCTACCACTGCCACACAAGTACTTGCCCAACATCGTAAGAGGCATAGTTTGACTCACTTTCTGAATCAATATAGGACTTTGAGAACGCATTGCAAGAAGTTAGGCCCTCAGTTTCCATTAGCGAACTTGGCATCTATGAGGAATGGAACAAGCAATTTGGGAGCTTATCGCTTTAGAAGTCATTCCTGCCAACGCTGAGCGTGAAGCTTGTAATTATACGAGCGACTTCATCCTTCCATCACTCCATGGAGAACTAAGGGTTAGCGATTCCCTTCTTTAGTAGTTAACATGTATTATCTTTTCCACAAGCATGCATAGCTAAGTCCAGAAAAAGAATGCTTGGCAAAAAGGGAAAAGAAAAACACGGGTCAAGAATGCACAGTTTGGTGAAAAGTCATTATAGAAGGTCCCAAGCTTGCGTGGTTTAATCTATCTATATAGATCGGCGTCTAAGTGGATAGAGGAACGATCTCTGTTCAAATTTTTTCTATCATGCGTTCAGCTAGCGACACCTCATCCATCGTCCAAAAAAAAAAAAAAAACAACAATTGATGATGATAATAATAAAAGGAAGAAAGGTAGAAGAGACAGTTGAATAATGAAAGAGGTCCTACAACAGTTAATACAGGAAATCCGTGATAATACTAAACAAAAAAAAAGTGCTTCGTCTCCGTTCACCATCTTATCGCTTGGAAAATCTTTCCCACGTGAACTTATCCTCCCCGAAAAGCCCATGTGCCCTCTATCCTTCTCTAGAAAAATCCAACTTGGCTTTCTGACATCTTGAGACCGAAAACGTACTTGGGCAACGAATCATAACCTACCCCTGGATGACACATAGTTGAACTGGCACCTGAGACACATCATCCACAGCATGCTTGATATTGAGGGTGGTTGATCTGACGAACGCAACCTTAACCGGGTGAACTAATGTAACAGTAACACGACTCCACTGTCACGTATGCACAGAAATAACAATAAGATCGCTCCGTGATATTACGATAAATTTCTGCACAGGGGAAAGGGCTCCGCGTCTCGGAGAGCAGTCAGTTGCAGCTCGAAGACGAGTTATGGGGTACCCAAAAAAAAAAAAGGGAATAATGCGATGTTACATTAACCCAATGATCTAAAATCGGGAGCATTTGCTCCGATCAATCGGGCAAATTCATTGCCATCGTGCTTAGAAATGTTTCTTTTTCGAATCCTGACTGGGAGGCCGCCAGCCATGTGGGCTGTCAAGAACGGCACGAAAACTGGACAACCTTGATTCACCGGTTCGACGTCGAACCGGCGCAGAATTGAAGCTACCACATACTTCATCTGAATAAAAGCCATCTCCTTCCCTATGCAATCCCTCGGCCCCGCCTGAAAAACCGGGTATTTATACGGGCACATCTTCCTTATTTCTCCGGTCCCGCCCTTCTCCGGTTCGAGAAGCCACCGGTTCGGTCTGAACTCAAACCAATCCTTCCCCCACAGCTGTTCCATCCTTCCCATCCCATAAGGGATATAAGTTACCCTATCTCCTGATTTCACGATTGTGCCATCAGGCAAAACATCATCTTCGACGGCATGCTTGGAGTCCCAGGCCACGGGCGGGTAGAGCCTCATGGACTCCAGTAGACATGCATTTAACAGCTTCAATTCCTTAAGCGATTCATAGTCCAAGTTGCTCCTTCTCTTCTTCACTACAAGTTCGACCTCTCTCACCAAGTCTTGCTTTATGTTTGGATGTTGAGAAAGCAGCCAGAAAAGCCATGTCATGGCGGCCGAAGTCGTGTCTCTTCCCGCCATTATGAAGCTTATCATAAGGTCTCTTATCGTTCTCTCATCATGCCCTGCTAAGATCAGGCGAGAGAGGAGATCGTCATTGCCAGAAGCTGCTCTTTCATTCATGTCCCTGATTTTGTCTCTAATCACTCGTGACACAAACACGTGGACTTCCTGGACCGCTTCCTTCAGCCTCCGCTCTGACCCGACTCTGATCAATCTCTTGATCTTCCACGAGAGAGACAGAGTGGCGGCCCCACGACGAGCACAGATCTCCGATGACACGTCGAAAGCTTCGGCAAGCGGACAAATGGGGAACGTAGGATCCAGCGAACGGTGTTGCTCAGCAGTCCCCAACGAGACCTTGCATATCATGTCGAATGTAAGTCTCTTTAGGAGGTCCTGCAAGTCCACTGCCTTGTTTTCTGTCAATACTGACTGCATGACCGGCAACAACCGGTTCTCAACTTCCTCGCGCAACGTGTTCATCACGTACTCCCGCAGCGAGTTGGTGCTGAATTCATGGCTCACGAGCTTGCGCTGAGTTCGCCATAGCTCTCCATCCACATTGAAAATGCCATGCCCGAGAAAATCACCCAATACTTCAGTAAACGGTTTGCCCTTTGGGTAGTTCTTGAAGTTGGTCTTGAGCATGTACTGGACATTCTTCAGGTTCGCCGTCACAACGGTGCGCTTGGCGCCCAGCCGCCGCACGACGATGGTGTTGGTCGGGGATTGGGACAGGAGTTGGGTGTACCAGTCCAAAAGGCGGCGCCTGTTTTTGTAGAAGGATATCAAGCACCCGATGACGGGGTAGCTTGGTGGGCCATGGCCGGAGAAGGTGACGGCTTGTTGAAAGAACTTGGCGTTGAGCACATGAAGGAAGTAGAGGACTGTGAAGAAGAAGGCAGTACTGAGAGTCTGCCATGCAATGAAAGTGAAGATCATGGTTTGTGTCTTGCCTTACAGGTAAAGAAGCAAAAGTTAGGATATGTAAAGGAATAGAGCCTGTTGATAGGAGGATATGCGCTATTGACCGGTACTTGTGTAGGGTTGTTATTGGAGGCTGTTTTCGGATTCTAACATGTGAAGTTCATGCTAAAGACTAGGTGGGGGAAAGTTCGTTCCTTCTTTTATGAAAGGGTGGTTGATGAGGGCAGACAATGGGTTTATTTTCAGAGTTGCTGTCGTTTCCTTGCAACGACAAGGGTATCTGAACATTTCGATTCGATGAGTTGGGACTTGTTTAATCATTAAGCATCTCGACAGTGCCCGTCGATTCGCATGCTCGACTCGAAGGAGATTCGACGGGCACAGTTTCGTGGATCTGGTAACTCTCTCGAGAACTACAAACTCCGCTCTCATCTCAGCATGTTAGGCGAGAGATTGCCGGAGAGAAAAAAAAGGGCACAAATATGAGGAACCGAGCTCGTCGCTCGTGGTCCCTAGGACCACACACTGCATCACCATTAAAGAGGCTGGGGCACGACGGTCGAAACATCGTGCGCATCCGGATCGATCGATCCGATGGTCGGGAGACATTGCATGGTCGAGCTGATCCTGACCGACAGCAAACCAGATAATGGGGTCGATGCTACCCCAATTAGGAAAAAAACGAAGAGAATTTCGTGGATGGGGGCGACTCCATGGAGATTTCACACACCGGAGGGTTTGTCCGTTCCTGACGGTGAGTTAATGCTTGTTTTATGGATCGAAGAGAAACGAAAAATCCGCATTAAAATTGATAAATTGGCAATGGAAAAAAAAATGTTTATAGCTATAAAAGGGTGGGAAGGGGCGACTAAAGCAACCGTCCCTTCGAGCGCTATCATAAGAATCTGCACCCGCTCCGTAATATTTGATTCGGTTCACGCCTACCCAGTATATCCATAGGCGCATGGTCATCGCAGTCCGTCCGACGTGCCGCAAGCGAATGAATTGACAAATCGAGAATAGCTAATGCCACGAGCAGAGAGGCTTATGATGATGCATATATCGAACGGTCACTGGCTACTACAAGGGTCCAAATATTTCCGGCCAGTGCTGACGTAATAAATTCCCAAAAAACATGTCATCCGTGAGGGCGTGTCCCATGTAATTCTCTACTTCCGTAGAAGTGTCGATTACACCTCACTTTTAATCTTCAGAGAGTGGCTTGTCCCACAATAGATCGAGACTAAAGCAGAATAGGGCAGATGGCCACTGGAAAGATAAAAAAAACAGTGACAACAACTATAATTGTCGGACGCTTTTTGAACCACCAATCTAAGGTCCATCAATAGCTCACCAAATGATCACACAAGTAATTTTTAAAAATGGAAAAAAAAAACATTAAATTTGCTTAAACACTCGCTTGAGAACTTGGGTTCCACCATCGGAAATTCCTTTTTTTTTTTTTTTTTTGCCTTTTTAAAATGAAAGTAAAGCCGAAAAATTTACTCAAAAATTTCTTCTTCTTCTTCTTCTTCTTTTTTTGGTCTCATCTAGAAGAACCCGCATGGTGGAATTTAAAATTTTAAATCACAGTCGCCGGTGTCGACCCCACTATGTCCTTATCCAAACCACGACAAGTGCACTACCTCCCAATGAATCAAGACAACCATGCATCGACATCAATCCTTGCAGTGATACAACATAGATATGTGGAGATACTTTGTCCAAGAAATCCTAAATTTACCATAAGGCAGTCAATTCAATCTTAATCCTTTCAATTATGCCAATTTTATCCAAAACCCTTTGATGATTTGTCAAGTCGATCATAAACTTTTCAATTGTGTCGGTGCGGTTTTAAACATTTTGGACGATTTGTCAATTTAGTCCCAAACCTTCTGATGATTTGTCAATATCGTCATTTAATAATAAGAGCATGGTTAATTTGACAAAATTTCAGAATGTTTAAGATTAAACTGACACAATTGAAAGATTTGGGATCGAAGTAGCCATCGTAAATATGTCTAGGACTTTTTAGACAGTTATCCCTATGTACGTGCACATCTCGTTTCCAACACACATGAGACATTACAGGACCCTTTCCATTACGCTCTTGATCTTTAGAGCTAGGTTGAAATATGTGTGTCCCCGTGAATTATTTGATTCTCTCTCTCTCTCTCTTTTATTTTTATATAAATAAATAGACCAACGAACTCATCGGTCAATAATGATTGTGTGCGTTAGTCACGAAGTCGTAGTAAATGACGCAATCGGTGCGCTTCTAGTGCTAGTGGGAGCTCCCCAATCATGGACGAATTTGCAAATAATTGAGCTAGGAACGGACGAATGAGCACAAAATTTTCTCTCTCATTTTCCAATGTCCCTTTTTTTTGTTTTTTGTACACTATTTCAAAGGGTTAATTTAAGCCGACAAGTGCCTTGACACCCGGAACCTTCATCTTCTTTTGCATCCACACAGTTCTAGTGGGACTGAGAGTTTTCAACACTAGCGTGCTCTAAAAGCTGTTCATCTAAGGATTGGTTGCAAGATGATGATTGTGAGATTGCTCACCATCTAACAATCATGTCATAGAAGATCGCCGGAAAAGGAGAAAACAATGCAAAGAAGATATGTATGAGATAATATTCTTTTCCAGAATCGTTTGTGACAATATCCTTCTACGATTCGAAATTGGCGAGTACTTGCGAACTTCGATCATCTTGCATGGCAACCCTTTTGCGGTTATTTTCACGACATCATCGTGGGTATCTCTCTCTATAGCAGAAAGTGGTAAAAAAAAAAAGAAATCGAATGAATTCAGTCTCTAATGCTGTGTTAGGAAACATAATTGCGAACTTCGATCGTGCCGCATAGCGGCGATCGTGTTGCGGTCATTTCCACGATACCATCCGGAGTGTCTCTAAGGTAAAAAAGAGATTGGATTTGGTCTCTAACGCTACGTAAGAAAACACAATACCGAGTATCAATCTCGTCCAAGCATTCATGAGCTTCGATCTTATTGCATAGTAATCGATTTACCATTATCGTCACAACATCATCGAAGGTATCTCTCCAGCGAGAAAGGGTACAGAGAAATGGGGTCCAAAAAAAAAAAAAAAACGTGTTGAAACTCCAATGTGTCTGCCAGGCGGTTTCTTGAAGCAAAAGATTCGAATATTGAAAACCAGTGTACTCTCAAAAAAATCTAACACCGGACAAATCTCATCTGTTTTCCTTCTTGGCAAATAGTTTTCTTTCTGGTATCCGAGAAAGGTATGAACCGGGGTGGGTACGAAAAAACAAACGCAGCTCATTAAAAAAAAATATATATATATATATTATTAATTTAATGTTTTTCTAAAACGTGGGTTTATTGCAATCGATCAGGAAAAAAAAAAGAAAGTATCATGAGCAACAGGAATTAAATAAAAAGACAATAAGGTTGTCCACTGGTTTCGTCGTTGTCGTACATGCGTATTTTATCGAACTGACTATCAAAGTCTTGCGAAAACGACGAAGGATGAAGGCAAAGATGGTTTTTTCATTTTGTTAATCTTCTTCGAGTTTTGGAGGTTGCTTCTCACGGGTTCACATTGTAATGGCAGCGGTGGTATATAATAAAAAGAGTTTCGCGACGTTGGAACACGTGCTGCGACCAAAAGCCCAACGCAGACAAGAAGACCCAACTCGTGTATCTCCTCGGACGGTGCTAGATGTGAATAATGACACCAATGGCGGTTCAACTTTTAGTTCAATATTCAATGTAAGCCTTGAGTTTAGTTTAATGTTTGATGTGGTCTATATACTTTTAATTTATTCAATATGGTTTCTGAACTTTAGCTAAATATGTAATGTGGTCACCGAGTTTTTAATTAGTTCAATGTGGCCCATGAACTTTTCGTACATATTCAATGTGATCCATAAACTTTTAATTTAGTTCATTAACTTTTGGTACATGTTCGGTTTAGTTTCTGGACAATGTTCAATATTGTTTCCAATCTTAAATTAGTGAAATTTTTTTTTCACATTAAACAAATTAAAAGCTCGGTAACCACATTGCAAATATTGAGTTAAAGTTCATGGTTCATTTATATTATTTTCTCTTAATAAACATAGAGAAACAAGATTTAATATCCGGGATGGGTTGGCATCGTACTTCTGAGACAACAAGACCTTATAAATAAAGATGTTAGTATGGCCTGTGATGATTGTCTCGACAATAACTCTAGTTTTCAACTAAGCACATGGCGTGGCCGACATTAACGCATGTGATAATTGATATAACAATGAAAGATCTTTCTCAATAAGATGCAAGACATTTATCGAGCAACTAAATACAAAAATATTACGGTTTTAATGTACTACTTTTCCAACAGGGAAAAGTATCAGAAAACTCCTAAATTTATTGTATTGACGCCAATTTAGTTCTAAACGTTTTGATCTTGTATCAATTCAGTCCTTCTAACTAATTTTAACCGAATATTACTTACGTGAATGCCAGTCTATGTAGCACGACCGATGCTGGCGTAGACATTATCAAATAATATTTCAATAATAATTTTTTTATTTTTTATTTTATCTATGTTTTTCTTCCTCCTCTTTCCGGTTTCGACGAGGCCGCCCTTGCTAGATTTGATGAGGCTAGGCATCACCAGGCGCGGGTTGGCCTTACCGGGCCTCGCCTTGCCCAAGCCACACCCAACGAGGCCACCCTAACCTGGGCATGGGTTGGCCTTGCCTATTGGCCTTGCTGGCGCTCGCCCTCTCTCAGGCCACCTCACTGGCCATGGCTATGCCGGCCACCGGAAAGAGGAGAAAGAAAAACAGAGAGAAAAAAAGAAAGAAAACAATAAAAAATAAAAACATCAAGAATTCTTACAATATCATATAAAAATGTTTACGTTAGCGCCAACCGTGCAACATAAGCCCACCGGATCTATGTCTATTATATTCCACTAAAATTAATCGGAATGATTGAATTGACAATAGATCAAAAGATTTAAAATTAAATTGGCACTATTATAAGGTATAGGACAATTGGCACTAGTACCGTAAACTAGTACAAGGTTCGATTACGAATTTGTGATGGGCTCGCTAAATTTGAGAACGCCCCCTTTATCCCCTTCGCTTTTAAACCTCAGCATCCGCGTCATTCCGAAAGATCAAGAATTTCACCTTTTGCTTTTTCCTGCATCCAAAACACGCCCGAAACGATTCTCAACTCCAACTTGGACTTACCGTGTCGTCCAACGGAACATCTTCCACCAACGCCACGCCCTTCAGTTGTGCTCACATGCTCCGAGATCATTTAAGAATTTCGCATCCCGTTGCTCCTTCCGAAGCCGAATTATTTCAATTGGGCTCACATGCATTACGATCATTTAAGAGTTTTTTTTTTTATCCCGGTGCTCCCTCCAAGGTCGCGTTATCATGGAAAAGAGCTAAGCACGCAAATTCAGAGCCACAATACTTATATCTTTGTCTCAGCCCACTTGTGGCTGGACCCGTTCGCGAGGCACCCAGGTTCGTTTCCTTCTTAATGGATTTCTCTGGGGGCAAACAAAATGCACGATCGATATTCGCGAACCCAAGGGCCCAACACAGAAGACTGCGCAAGTCTCGGACAATGCCATGAAGATTTTGGTTTCTAGTGGACAAAGACTCACTAAACTTGCATTGTTCTTGGTGTCTAGCGGAAAAAGACTCACTAAACTTGCATTGTTCAGCTGATTAGGTGTGGTAAACGATAACACACCATAACTATTCAATAGCACATGAGAAACACACCATAACACGCTCCCCATGAGAAAGAGTCCACGAATCTTGGTAAACGACTCGTCGTCTACATCTTCGAGTGACCGACCCGTACCTGAACGCGATGCCAGGAAGTGTTCAGTATCCCTCTCAAGTTCCAAATGGTTTCCACGTTTTCTGGCTGGACATTAGCTGCAGCATCAACCTGAAATAACAAAAAAAAAGACGCATCAAGACACGCGAGTCGAATCAGCAAGATCATCAAAGAGAAGACTGATGGATACTCGGGCTTATATCAGACATTCAGATCATTGAGCCTCTTAGTCAAATTCATGATTTAAAGGAGCAAAAACAGCTATTAATATTCCTGATCAGTAGCTCCGCCTGCGTTGCTTAGGCAAATAGGGCACTTAGCAATACTGATCAATACGAAACGTACTCCCTAATAACAACCATTCAAATTAAAAAGAAACAACCTATGCTTACAAGCAAACAGTACCATGAGAAAAGCAGTGCCTGAAACAAACAGCATGTGTCAAAGTATGTCTACATTTTAGCTTCTCTGGAGCAAAGATTGTATAACTATCAGCCCTCACTATGTTGTGAGTGCCGTGCAACAAGAGGTAAATAACCAGAAGAGGATTTGTACTTTGAGATTCATCCAATCGTAATAGGCTATTACGAGCCTTTGAGACTGATAACGGGGGAGCTGCAACAAGCTTTGTCACATCAAGGAAACAACATACCGCTTTTGCAACAATCTCAGTACTGTGAGAAATATCAACTGTAGCTTCAAAAAGCACCCACGCCCACTTGTCACTGCAAATATCACTAGAAACATAGGGAAAGCCATCCTTTTGATATCTAGAAGCCTCCACCCAATTCTTGCCACCATCAATGGAAATGTCAACCCTCTCAATTCCGCGTCCACCTCCTGATGCTGCATATCCACTAACCTTCACCTGCGTCATGATTCATTCTTCGTTCAGGCGAATAACTTCTACAAATTAGGGAGTCCCCTGAATAGCAGCATAAAAAGACACCAACATTGACTTGGGAGCATCAAGAGTCCAAGAAATATTTATTAACCTCAGAGGTGAAACTGAAAGAACCGCGCATTAGTGGATGGCCAACCATGGCTAATATTGAACAACCCTATGTTGGGCAGGGATCAAATTCAGATTTCCCTCAATTTTCACTTTTGTTATTATTTTACTTGAAGCCACAATATTTACTTTTCAAAAAACACTTCACAAGTTTATATGCGAAACCTTTGGTTATTGTACAGTAAATCCTTTATGATTGCATGAATTCTCTAGCCTCTATTATCCCTGCACTGTGAAACAACTTAGAAATCCAAACGTAGAGATATCAACAAACTTCTCCAGTACCTAAGAGTCGCAAAACTAATAAATGTAGGACATGGAGTAAGGCTCATACTAATACCAAAATTAAACCTAGCACATGGATAGGATTAAGATGAGCCTTTTTCCCTTTGGTAAGATAAACAAAAGTACAGGTGCATGCCAGACCACCATAGATACATAAATAGCATGCGAATCAACAGAATTCTGTGCATGCCGCAATTTTCCGACTAATGAATTGTAATATCTATGCAAGTAAAACTGTTGATCATAGTCGAACCTTTCCAGGTTGTACTGTATTCACATCGTCCAAGGAGCATATTGCACACTGCAGCACAAAATCAAGCAATTAGTGCAACTATATGACATCAAAACAAAAGGTAATAAACCACTATAGTTCAACGAACGAAAGTTCATCATTCTGCACTAAATCTATCCCTCAGAGATAAGTCCTTCCTATAGAACAAGAGAAACAAACAGAATGCGACATTGTTTTTGAGCGTTCCACAATAAAATAAGTTTTCTGGCACAATGATAATTACAAACTGAATGAGGCATCCAACTTCAAGGCAAGACAAAGGTAGCTGCGCTATTAGAGATTTGACATATTCCAATGTGGGAGTTGATTCATAATGAAATTACCTGAACAGGGAAATCCATCTGAGGCTTCCTTGTTGCCCAATCAATATTATCCCAATCTACTGAAGGTGGAAACATCTTGTAGTCCCTTTGCATGAAGAAGCCCTGAAAGACAACAATTGTTACCTAAATAACATGAGAAGACAAGATTGAGCTGTGTAAACTTCGACAAAAGATAACTTTATCCGACCTGGCACTCTTCAGCAATTACATTGATGGAGTCTAACCATTTCACAGAGCGGGCACCAATAACACCCGGGACAACCACTCGCAAAGGGTAACCATGATCCCTGTTAAGAGTCTTTGGCAGGATAGGAAAACTGTCAATCCTAGACACACTGCTACAGGTTTTATATCTTGACAATGAAAGGAGAAGCAAAGAGAAAGTGATATTTGCAAAGAAGAGTATACACAGATGAAGCAGAAGCATAATCAACTATTTTGTGATAGAACGCTGTGATGTAAATTACCATATATGTTTCCATAAGGACAAGTTCACTAACCTCACCATTCATCTCATAAGCAAGCAAAACATCAGCTTCAGGGTTTGTAGCCTGGCTTAATGGGATTGATGCTTTGTAGGGCCCTCCATTCTCCTCCTAAAGGTTATCATTACAAAGCAATTTGACATTTAAAAGTTCCAAACAGAGACTGCAATTTGTTGATATTTACGCATGGAACAGCAAAGTAAGAATGATAAACAAACTGTAGAAACATTCTTCTGCATGTAGAGACAGCCATAATTATGAAATTCTTTTTCAGATCTTAAAAACTGAAAAAAGGATCAGGTGAAAAATAACTAAAAACACCGTGCTTCCAAAAATGTTAAAGTGACTCAGAATAGAGCACAACGTCCTAATTTCCGCCCCTTTTTTTTTTTCCTCGACAGAAAAAAATTGCCAAGAATAAATAGATTGAACCAGTACCTTACATTTGTCAATGCTCACAAATTCAACATGTTTTCCACCTAATGTAGTCCCACTTGTCAACTTAGGTACTCCAACGAGCTCAAGAACGTCAGCCAACTTGGCGCCACCCCACACAGCTGGACATATCAGTACAATGATTAGCTCCAAACTAAAGAAAAAAGAAAAAAAAAATTGGGTCAAAATAAGGTTGGAAAACTGCTAAAATATTTCCAAACTCTTAAGAGAATTAGGTGTCTACAATCCATACTGCCTTTTCACATACATAAGCCAAAGAGAAACTTTTCTTTTACCATTTGTGATAGGAGTAACAGAACATCTAGATGCAATGAGTTTGTATTCTGACGGAGGGGAAAAAAAAAAAAACCAACCTGAACTTGGGTCCTCAAGCACAGATCTATGCAAAATGAACATCACGATATCAAGACACGAGATTTTTTTTTCTTTCTTTCCAGCTAGAATCAAGAAGCAAGATAAAGCAATATGATTCAACAGGCAATTGTTCTTACAAGAAAGCCACTCTCTGCATGGAGTTACCAACAAAAGCAAAATTGTAAATTTGAACTCACTGTTGCTGCCAACATGCTAGCAAAATCAAATGTTTCGAGTGACAATGAGGAACTAAAAGAAGAAAATGATGTCTCGAGCCCACAGGGCTCTCCAATCAAATAATCATTTCTGTGACTCAATTATAAAGCCTTTAGGCAGCATTTATAAGATAACTGAGCGACATGTTATCATGTCACGTATAATGAATTTAATCGCCATTTTCCTTTACATCAACACTAATTATAAGAAAACTGGGCAAAATGTTGGAAAGCAATCAGAAGCAACCAACTTATTTGGACTACCCCTACCCTCATTCTTCACCAAATAAAACCAATTATATGTACTTAAAGCATTGAATGGAGCATCAATGGCCAGCTTATCCTGAAAATTGATCCCACAATGGCCCTTGAAAACATGCATGGAATTTATCATATTTCTATTTAAAGCATGAGAAGGAGCATGCATGAAGTTTCGTCCATCACATTGACGTCCATTGTTTGACATGCTTCAGCAATTTACGCGATCCAGATTCCTCTGTAAGCTACTATGGTATGTTTTACAAGAATCATAATGCAGGTAGCTAGCATATTCAACCAACAATTAAGTAACGCACCATTTCCTATTGCAGAGACACCCCAGCCAACACCCCTCACTTTTCTGACCTTGCTCATTGCTGTCCTCCTATTGCCTGCACACTTCACAGCTCCCACAAGCCAAAACAGACAGTCCCCCAACATTTAACCAATCAGAAAACTACTCATCCTCTTAAATAGAGGCACCACAATGTCTCTAAGACGTGTGCCCAGGAAATATGCAGCAAGCATGCAAAAAATAAATGATACCTGTAAAGTAGCAGTAACGTTGTATTTCGGAAGAGCCCTGATATCAGTAGAAAGTCAGTTATTGCCAAGCATTATAAAGAAAACGAGAAAATAGAACACAACTACTGGCATAAAGTACATTAAAAGCACTCTTATGTTCTTTCGACGTTATTTACCAGTCAAACTTCAAGTGAGTCTACATTTGGCACTCACCATAAATCTCTCATTGATATCTTCTTAGGACATTCAATCAGCCCATGGATTGTCACATAGTAGCTGCTCTGCCAGACAGGTGTGAGATCAGTTGTGGCAAGAAGGCTAAGAGTTTATTGTGTGATTCACCCAAAAAAGAAGTATCAACCAATAGCTGCTATTGAATTGGATAAGGAAACTCAACCTATCTAGGTCATCAAGTAGAGGAATGGGTCCGTGATTTCTCTTATAGAACATATCCACTGGAGTCACATAAGATGAAACCAACGCTGAGCGGGGTGGCTCGGCATTGAAAGGCTCCTGCTCAGTCCGCCATAAAGAAAATTAGCACATATTCATCTTATTAGAGTATTATTTATTTGAAATCTACAGAAAACTCGCACTGGCTAAATATATCTCACTCGAACAACTTGACCGCCATATATATTGGACCCCGACGGGAAACAAAACAAATAGCACTCAAGTTCCACACTTTCGGGCATCAGGAAACATCAACTTTGATTCTCTAGTCCCAACAACTGCACAACTTAATATGGTTCAAGTAGCAACGCCTACAAGCCATCATAGTAGCCGATCGTGGCTCAAGTAAAATCGACTAAATGGTTGCCGAGTCTCGAAAAATCGCCAAATTAAACACCCGGCAGTGTGGAGACCGGAATAGAGGGAGGAGTTACATTAGAAACTTCGAACAAACTTGGACAAAACGGTCTACAATGCACATGGAAAAAAAAAAAAAAAAAGCTCATTTCGATTGACAGTCTCGACCAATCTGAAAATTCCCACCTAATACCAGAATTAGACAATCAGCTAGCAGATTCCAAAAGATCAGAAATGCCAAGTGAATCTCCATCGCTACCTCAAAACTGACAGAATCAAAACCGCTCGCATGCATGCACATAGAGCACGATCCGAAACCACGATACAAACCCACAGTACAATTCCAAGGGCCTCATGCGTTAGACGCCACCAGATTCCAGCGATCCCACAGTAGTATAAAAAAGGGCGAAACCAGAGCCACACAAACAGATTGGGAGAAAAAACGAAAGGAAGAAAGAACAGAAATCCGAGAAAAAGCAGGGCGAGAATCGGGAGAGAGAGAGAGCGCGACCGACCTTGGAGTTGACGATGAGAGACGGGTGGCGAGGAGGCTCTCGCGAGTACTCCGACGGTGCTCTCAGCCCTGGCATTTTCTCCTCGCCTCCGGCGACTTCGAACTCCGGAGCTCTCAAATTGAAACCGCCGGAGATGACAGACAGAGAGAGACTGAGTGACGCCTGTTTCTTTAGGTGTTTGATATTTTTTCCGAATGGAATGCCGACTCTGATGCCAATTTTATCGTGGCCAGTACATCAATTCACGGATGGCAACTCGTCCTTTCGCGAAAATACGAATAATTGAAAATACCTTTTGTTAAAAAGTAATCGGTTTAATTATATTTTAATTCCTGGCAAAATGTTATTAATATATTCATAAACGATTAAAATATCTATGATTGATTTCGCCTTCACGAGTGATGCGAGCAACCATTCTCTAAAAGATATTTTTCAAATTATTCATTTCCTACGAAATAAGAGTGTCCTTATCCCTAAGCTACGTTTGGCAGTCAAGACAAAAGTCAAGATATGATAAATTTTATCTTATCCCGTATTTAGTTCCTGCTCATAATAGGATATAGTGAGATATAAAGGGATATAACCTGGATATAATTATCCCATATGGGAGGTATGATAAAAGTGAATAGAATTTCTTTTGTTCATGGTATAGAAACTATTTTTTTGAATAATAAAATTCTTATATAATAAAATTAAAATAATAGTTATAATTAAATAAATTTGAATTCTAACGTTAAAAATAAAACTCAAAATAAAAAAAAACTAATTTTTCATTTTTATTTATTAAAAATTCTTATTCATAATTTAATTTTCTTTCTTCTTTGTCATACATAATTTGTATGTGTGTGTGTGTGTATATATATATATCCTAGTATCTATCTTAGTATCTATATCATTACATATTTTAAGTATAATAGTATTGTTTATTATTTAATGAAAAAATTTATTAAAAAATGATGGAAGGGAATCAAAATAATGATACAAAGAGATTTATAATTGAAAAATAAGTAAAAATGAAGTTAAGAACCTAGATTTTGAGTAAATATATTCAAACTTGAAGATGATTTTTCTAATTCTTGAAGAACGATGGACAATGAAATTTCTAAAAAAACTAACATCTCCATCTCCTTCTCCTTCTCCTCTATATCTTTAGTTCATGTGGAGTTTCATGATTGCTTTGTAATTTTTTAGTTCACGATCAAATTTTACGAGCGTTGAAACTTCTTCTCCTTCTTAGCTTTCCAGTTCACATCAAAAGCCTAAGAAAAGCAGAAAAAGAGACGAATCTCATTCTCCTCCGTAACTTTATGTTTCATGTTGAAGTTTAACAAATATAGCGAGAGAGACAAACTTTTTCATAGTCATAAAGATGAATGGTTATATTTTTCTAACCATTCATCTTTATGGCAAAATCTCATTCTCCTCTCACAAGATTTGGCTATGAATTATGAGATATTCTTACAATTTTCATTTGTATATTTCCAGATTCATTTACATTGATAAGTCGTAAATATCAAACAATGAAAATGATATGACATGAACATATCCAGCTCTATTATTGCAATTCATCAAATACTGGATAGGATATGGCAAAATCTCTGGATTTCATATCCAATCATATTCTGACTAGAAATCTGGATGACCAACCAAACGCAACCTTATTTTATTGGTTCAAAAATGTTTTGTTTATAATACTTATCTATTAATGGAATGCTTTAATTTCTTTTCAACTCTTATCAATCACTCACGTCCCAATTCAATGCAAATGAGACCAAATTGATATTCATCTGATTTCTTCATAGCATTATGGATCTGAACTATTCACCATATCTATTTTGTTGTAGGTTTGTCTCTTTTTAAGCTATTTGATGATCAGACATAAGGTTTCATATTTAGATTTTTTCACTCGGGGGACTTGATTTCTATGCTACTCAATGATTGAGTATAATATTTTTCATTGTGCAGTATTATTGTGAATCGGTATAAATTTTACCTCAAAGGAGGATATTATCGTTTCATACTGATAACACCGGTTGAATTAAATAAGAAAAATAGCTAAAATAACAAAAGTATTTTTATTGTAATTTCGCCCCACTGGGCGCGTATGAAAACACTTATGGAGCAGAAATCCGTTTGGTTACCCAATTCTATTTTTTTTTTACTTTTGAAGTATTTTTTTTACTTCAAAAGTAGTTTTGGAGACACTTGACGAAGTAAATTTTTTTTTAATCTCTTTTTAAAATTTAATTTCTAAAGCAGAAATGTTTATTATCGCAAAGCGAGTAGAACCACAAGCACATTGGGACAACTAGCTATGGAATATTCATCTTTGTGTGGTCGCGATGGAATCCATGAACCTTGCTCGTGGACTCCAAGCTCTAACAAAGAGATGTGTTCCATCCAAGCTATATGGGCCCCCTCGTTTTTCCCGACAAAAAAGTAATTTTGTTTTGTTATTTTCATTGTCTCTTCGTAATTTCCAAACTATGTTGGCCTGACCTGCAAAGTTTTTCTTCAATTCGAAGGTCGGACGAAAATGGACAATTTTGCTGCTGTATGGACTGATGTAAATTAGTGCCGGATGAACGACTACAGGCTAAAAGCACCAATTGATAACATCAATTGGTGCGATCTGTCCTAGCGATCTATGGTGCTTTTGCTCGTTAGTAATATATCGCAGAGGAACGAGGACAAAGATGCGATCGTGGGATGTAATTTTTGCGCGATGTAGTACATTCATGACAGGGCGTCGTTTTAAGTTTAAATGGGCTTTGAAAATGGATTTTGTTAACGAGTATTCCCGAACGCTCGTCACGCAATCAAACATAGAAAATTGCGATTCTTCAATGCAGTGCTTACTCGTATTATGTGTAATCGGCTCTTCGAAAATCGGAGAACTCTTCATTTAATGTTCTTTTCAAAATCCACCGAATAAGCAAAACTAAATAACTTTATGTATTGCGATTATGGACGCTCCATTGCCATAGAGGAGATGCAGCCTTGCAGGCAAGTGCAACCTTGGATCCACGAAGGCGAGGGAGGCCCACCCCAGCCCAGGCTTGGGCGTCCCTCGCTTAAGGTCGGCTAACGACGAGGCCCGGCGGAGGGCAAAAGAAAAAAAATAAAGAAGGAAAACATAAATAAATAAATAAATTCACAAAATTATTTAAAATTATCCACCTCAGCGCGGGTCGTGCTAAGTAGGACGGCTGGTGTCCACGTCAATAATTTTTGGCCGAAATTGCCGGATGGACGACTCGATTGACAAAATTAAAAAGTTTTAGAACCGATTGACGAAAGTGCAATGGGCTTAAGATTTTTTGAACAATTTTCCCTTAAAAAAGATCAAGATGGACTTATATTTGTCAATGGGAATTGGGAAAGAATGGAACTCTTGCAAAACTAATTGGCTTTCCGAACTTTTAAATGTCCTCCTGTTGAAGTTATACGTTCATAAAAAGGATTTATCTTGAAGGAGAAAAAAAATTAACGCAATGATATGAGGGATTTTCTATAGACCTGCCAAATTGTAGACTGCACTAGGGCTTGTTGTCTTGTGTGGCATCGTATGTTGAATTAGGATCTTGGCCATTTACTCGAGGTAATGAGAACGTCCCTCGAACCTGTCGAGATAGTGATATAAAAGCATCGTCTTGCTTTTCGTTGTTTAGTTTTATATAAGCTACATTAGGCCAGTCGAAATGGGTCATAACTCGTATTTGATGGGTTGAGCCACTATATTGGTTAATTGTGTTTAATAATGGGTCATAAATGGGTCGAGAATGGCAAATCCAAAAAATAGGGTGTTAAATGTGTTCTCGCTTTACCAAATCCAACCCACCTTTGTGACCTGTTCTTCACCCCATAGGAGAAAAAAATTGGCTCATCTTTCAAATCCAGAGTAGTCTTGATTGGCCCGCAAAATGGGCCCGAATTCATTCTCATTAAAAACATCAAGATGACTTCTTTTCTTCCCCATTGTTTGTTTTTATTTTTTATCGGTCTTGTAGGTTCGTTTGTTGATTATTGAAGCATATCTTTCTTTTGTTACATTTGGCATTGCTATTTCTATGAAATATTCTAATCTTAGTTCTTGTCATTGCAATCCATGGTCGTCATAAATCTTCTTCAATATCTTACATTCCATTATTTAAAAATTCCAATTCCTCCATGTTATTTTTTTTTTTTGGTAAGGCCAATTCCTCCATGTTATTTGCTACTGTAATTTTTATAAATTAACTAAGTTCCAACTTTCTCTTATTCTTTTTTGCGAACCGAAATAAAAAAAAATGAAAATTTTTTGCTATATTGGAAGCCAATTTTTTTTAGCATTTTATAGTCGAAATACCGATTTTCATAGGTTGGATTGAACATAAAATTATTTTAGTAAATGAGTCTGGTCGGGTATGGGCCACTAAATTTGTATTACATATAAATGGATTAAACGGGTCAATTTGGGTCGGACAATTTTCGACCCGACCCGCCTATTTGATGGCCCCTAAGATACGCACTATCACCAACGTAAGTTGATTTCAGTATGTTTTGATAATTGGATAGCCATCCGAAATCTATAGTGAACGCGCAGGTGGATTGTCCGGGAAATTTCGAACAGAGGACGATTATTTGCTTTATTAGGAACTCCTACTATGATGTCCGGCTGAAGTGCGAGCATTTTGAGGAACGACATCCATATTCCAACCGTGCTGTCGAAAGGATAAAGTGAAAACAAGATCATGGAAAAGGTACAAGCATCTTATACCCAGAAGACATCTCCAAGCAAAGAATGACTGAGGAACATGGTTAGCTTGAGGGAAGGAAAAAGGCTGGTTCTTATGAATTCCTTTATACCACTGTTTTAACCTTTTGCTACTCTAAACTTTGGAAATTCTTGCGAGACTCGCCCGTAGTGAGAATCCTAGAAAGTGGACATACTAAATGATGCAACAGGTTACAAGTTAAGATTGTAATTATAAGCCGGTCACGATCAGTAGCGATTAAAAACTCATCACGTCGCTAATGTCTCGATTATGTGAACCCGTCTTGCGTTCGGGTCCGAACTTCAGCAAAATTGGATTGGCTTGTTAATTGTTTAACCTACCAATGAGAAAAGGCATCGGATACTTTCTTGTCCCTCGGTCAAAATTTGGCTTAAACGAGAATCAATCCGGAGGAGAGGCACCCGTTTGAAGAAAAGCACAGAAAAAATGAACAAAATATAAAGCTTACGTGGTAGGAATACCACGTAAGCATTTTATATGAACACTACATGTGAAATTGAAAGGCCACACTACAATTCCAAAACCTCGTACGTTAGACGCCACGAGATTCCCGCCATCGCACGGTGGTATAAAAAAAAGGTACAGCCAAAGCAGCACAAACAGGTTGGGAGAAAAATTCTTTACCAAAAAAGAAAAAGAAAAAACAGATTGGGAGAAAAACGAAACGGAAAAAAGAACAGAAATCTGAGAAAAAGCAGGGCGAGAATCGGGAGAAAGAGAGAAAGAGCGACCGACGTTGGAGTTGACGATGAGAGACGGGTGGCGGGGAGGCTCTCGCGAGTACTCCGACGGTGCTCTCAGCCCCGGCATTTTCTCCTCTCCTCCGGCGACTTCGACCTCCGGAGCTCTCCAATTGAAACGGCGGAGATGACAGAGACAGAGAGACTGAGTGACGTCTGTATCTTTCCTCTTATTTTGTTATTTATTCTTAGGTGCTCTATATTTTTCCGAACGGAATGCCGACTCTGATGCCAATTTATCTTTGGCCGATGGACCAATTCATGGATGACAATGACATTCGTTCTTTCACGTGATATGAATAATTAATTTTTTTTTTTAAAAATGATCAATTACAGCTTATATCAATTCAAATAATTAATTAATAAAAAAATATTTTCATTTTCGACAACAACTAAATTTCAATATTCTCACAAAACGACTAAAATTCCCGCCATTCGTTCATCTTCGTTAGCGATACAAGCAATCACTCTCTAGAAAATATTTTTTAAATCATTAATTTACTACGAAGGAAAAGCAACTCATCACTCATGCACAAAATAATATTTTATAATAGCATTTATCCATTAATAGTATGTTTTAATTTTTTTACTCTTGTCAATCAATTCCGTCGCAATTCAATGCAAATGTGACCAAACAGATTTTCATCTGACTTCTTTATGGAATTATGGAACTGAACTATTCACCATATCGAATCTCTTATAGGTTTTTATCTATTCTCAATGATAATAGAAACGGCGATTTGAATATAACAAGATATCTTACTTGTTGACCTATGTCTGTACTTTTTTTCCCAAAAGAAAAAAAAAATGGGCGGCCAATTAGCTGCTTGATCCCATACTCGTTGCACAATAATCGGTCTTGGACAATTTTGCTGCTGTATGGACTGATGTAATTAGTGCCGAATGAGAGACTAAAGGCTAAAAGCACCAATTAATAATATCAATTGGTGCGATCTGTCCTAGCGATCTTTGGTGCTTTTGCTCATTAGTAATATATTGTAGCAGAATACGGACAAAGATGCGTCGTGGGATATTATTTTCGCACCCTACATTGGGAGCGGGACAGAGAATTAGAGGGCCTGGAAAGTCCTTTTAAGTTTAGATGGGCTTTCGAAATGGATTTTGTTAACGAGTGTTCTTGAACAATCATCAAGCAATTAAACTTAGAAAGTCGCAATTCTTCGATGCAGTACTTCCTCGTCTTTGAAAATTGGAACATTCTTCGTTTAACACAGCTCTAGAGGCATTCATTCACGAGACTCTATTCAACCATATTAGTAGTAGTTCGCGCTATATACATGCCGAAATAAAACATTTGGTGAGGAATTTATGAAAGAATGAATGAAAATTCCAAAATGAATTACAAACTATAGAGTGTCATGTATTTTCATCATATTTTAAACTATTAGCTTTGATATTTAGTTAAACTAAGTAAAATTTTCTTTATTCGGTACAACTTATTCACCTAATCAAATAAGCGATACTTTAAACTTTAACTAACTTTCTAGAAACGTTATACTCTATTATATGTAGTTAATAATATGTATTTTCTATCTATTTCAATTTTGCATTTAGCGGAGTTTTTACATTAAGAACATGAATATCAAGAAGTCCGTGCTTTGTTATTCACTTAATTATATGAGGCTATGAGCTATACTTCATTCAATGAAGTAAGCTCTATGCAGATTATAAATGGTCTGCTTATAAATTAGATACGATGTTATCGTTTTTACTTTTCATCTTACTCAGTCATGATTCATATATGCCCTTGCTTTTACTCTCACAAATTATTTTCAATCTAAATCATCTTCCTCTTGATTTCTGCCATCATATCTATTATGATCGATTTTTTCCTATCTTGTTCTGAATCGGCGCGGCTACTTTTCTTCATTTTGATATCTTTGATGCAATCTTCGTCGGCTGTGCGATATACCCACCGCTTCTTCACGAGCCATCCATTCTTTTATAACATAGCACAGAGATTACATGTAACATAAATCACGGACACATTCACAAAGTACAAGAAAAACTCTCATCACAATCATACGATGAACATGGGACGATTACGCTGACGGGGGGTCACGTGAAATTGTAAATTTGCTGAGAAAGGATTGCGATTCAGACGATTGTCGGCTTTACCGAGCTAGTGGATTCACACAGCGAGCCCTCGCATCTGGTACTCATAATACATGCCCCATTCATGTCTGTAGAGACAGCCGAAATGAGCCATCAGTAGCCAAACAAAGGCAAGAAGCTCACCACCTTCGCTTAGCACCTGCACATGCGCCTCTCCCTTAACATGACTTGCTGCGTATGACAGCATCTCCACCCACACTCCGCTCATCACCTTCCACTTTATTTCCCCGAGGCTTTCGATCTCCTGGGCCAACTTGATCCCCTGGCGGAGGGGGGATTGGGAGTGGATACTTTGGCTCGATTGTCCAAAGCGAACTTGATATAATTGCGTGCATAGCTCCTTCACATCCTTGGTCCGATGAGAGCGGATGTGCTCCCGTAGCTCACGCACCGTCTCCCAAGTTGTGATCTGGGCAATGCCCGTCACGGCAGATATCACCTTAAGCCGATTAAGTAAAAGATACGTCACGTAGTCGGAGAGGATCTTGCTGAATTCCCATTCTTCGTCCCATTCTTCGGGTGTCTCGATGTTATACCATATTTCCGTAGCAACATGCCACACTATAACACTGGTGTCATAATTAGCCCTGGTGACATATTGTAAAAACTTGCTAGAAATACTCCTAGGCAGTGTATTTTGGAGACACAGATCACCTCTAGCCTCAAATATCTCTCTGACCTTTGTCGAATCATCCGCATTCTCAGATTTACGTTTTACCTCCTTAAAGATAAAGATCCATAGCTCCTTGATAAAGGGATTCTTGGACACGTGCCTAGAATTGGCAAGCGTTGATATTTTGGATCTCGTGTTCCTCGATCCAAAGACTCTCACGATTATCTCACTAGCTTGCTGGAAACAAGAGATGATCCTCGCAGTCACACATAACGGAAACCAGCAGACATCAGAAAAACCAAAGATGCGCCCATGCCAGCTAAGCTTATACATCTTTCTTGGACTCTCACCAAAGCTCTCGGATAAAAGGTTGCAAGCAAAGATGGATTCTGACCACCTTTTAAATATTAATCGTGTATTGAACGCCTTGTATGTACCCCTTACATAAAGCTCTGATGTACAATTGGCAAAATGGGGCTTCATCAGGCAATCCAAAGCTTGGAAAAATGCAGAATTGATTCTGGCGACAATCCAATCGGAGAAAATGAGCATGAACAGAGCAATCAAATCAAGAGCAATCCCTCCAAAAAGAAGAAAATAAGTAATTTCCACATCAAGTTTGTGGAGCCGATGCTTCTTTAAGCGATAGAACAGGACGAAAGCCATATTAAGATCAGTAAAGGCCATGAAGCGGAGAATAAAGCTCCACTTGGAGCGTATTGCCAAAGCTTTTGTATGGAGCACCTCATAAATGAAATGTAGTTCGACTGATATCACTCTCAACGCATCCACCGCAGAAACATAGTGGAAATATTTGCGGCTCATTTCCCGTTCTTGACAAGTGAACATGAGATCTCCGAGAAAGACCTTAAAGATTTGAAAGAAGTTGTAACCATGCTTCACCACAGTACTCTCTAAAAGCTTCACTTCTTCTTGTTCTCCTTCTTCTCCATCTTCACCTAGAACATCAAGTTCTTGAACCAACTCGTTATAAGCATCCTCAGAAAACGTGTCATGTGAGAACACCCATTCCCCGAGCCTCGGGAGGCTCGAGAGATTAAGTGCCGATATCCTCTCCGCATTTTTTATGACCGCGGCAAGAAATACTAGCATTGTAGGGATTACCAGCAACTTGTTGACGGTAAATATTTGCATGAAGACATAGATGGCAGCACCGATTTGGAAGGTGAGGCTGAGCAGGTGCCGTCCCCAAAGCGAATTATCCTCCATAGAGAACGAGGTGATGGTGTCCGTACCACCAAGATGTAACAAGAGAAATGAGGCCCAAAACGCTTGAAGTGCTCCGTCTACTTCAGCTCCACGAGCAGACGAATTGCTTTGGTTGTGAGAGATAAGCCCGATTGCGAATGCAGCTACCCGATCAGCCGACAAATAGGCCAACCACAAGAGGACGTTCATGCGACGGTCTGCTGTTTTCTTTCTAATTGGTGCAAATAGAATGAGAAAGACCCGAAGCGAAAGGCTCGGTATGACGAAACCTCGGATGTTCCATTTGCTCCACAAATTCGAAAGGAAGCTAAAAGCCATGTTTTTGCTTAGTTTGAATTTTAATGCTCTTCTCTAATACAATTTTGGTGTCAACAGATCATACATATAGAGAGATGTTGAGATGGCTCCTTGCACTTTGTCCAAAGATGGCATCTATTCGAAAAACCAAGAAGATAAAAGAATTGTGAACCAACCATCCAGCGAGCACAAGTAAAGTATATCTTGCGTTAAATGGCGGAAGAAAAGTATCTCATTCATGGTTGATGCTTATTACTTTGTGTCAGGTTGATGTTTAATCGTCAAATAAGTCCTACCTCAATTCTAGTTGCACTTCCACGACTACATGAGTATCAAACTATGAATCTTCAATATCCATGATTAGTTTAGTGAAATGATCCAAACAAGACACTTGATATTATTGATGGAGATGAGACTATCTAGTGAGTCATATGAATGTTCTTGTAAGATAGGGAAATGTTTTTCCGACAGGTATTATCGAAACGGTACAATCTTAATTGTAGATTCACAAATCATAATCAGGTATTTTGCATAAAACATTCATTGATTGTGAGATCTTGAGATCAGAAATGACTGACGGCATTGTCTGACTGTCGAGCGAAATAGTTCTCCATAAAATAAATGGGTTATCCTTCGCATTAGGAAAATAAAATCCTATGAACCTAAAAAGGCCAAATTTGTAATTATGTAGACGCTAGAACAGGTCCCCTCTGGTCGTGAGGAAGAAGACGGCCCAAAAGAGAAAAGAATAAAAAAAATAGAGAAAAATAAAACAGACATAAAAATAGAAAATCAGAAAAAAGGGATATAAAAAAATAAGTAACAAAAAAATTCGAAATAATAAAAATTGAAGTTGCGTCTGATATCGTGTTGTGCTAAATGTATGGGCTTGTGTTTGAAATCTGATCATGATTGGGCTTTAAAGTTGGGCCATTTCTTGAAATTGTTAAAGAAATAGGTTTGGGGTCAAGCTCAATGATTGTTCTTTTGTCTTAGACCAACTTGGGCCCTAAGGCCCGAGTTGGGCGCTTATGAGACCGGCCCGGATCATTTTTTGAATTAAATAAATCGAAAAGAAAAAAAAAAAAAAAATCGAAAAAGGAAAAAAAAATGGTAAAAATTGCAGAAAATCCCTAAAAATAGGAAAAACTTCTATTTCCCCCCCCATTTTCCTAGTTTTGTACTTAGATCCCCCCAAATTCCAATTAAAATCCTGATTCCATGTTTCTATAAGCCTTTAGTGCTTTACTAGGATTTTCCGATGCGATTTGTCCCTTGCCATTGACTCCTTAATTGTGCACATTATATGCCTTGATTGTGATTGATAGGATAAACTCACATTTGCATGAGCACTTTAGAAAAAAAAAACCCAATTCTGATATTGAAAGGGCGTCGGTGGATATATTGACGTAACCAAATTCCCAGACCCTTAATCTATGGTTGGGTAGAATCGAATGGTTTCTCCCCGGACCCTTAATTTTCAAAGACTGTTGTGACTCTTTTTGCATGTACACATACACATGTCACCGATCACATTAAGATTGAAACCCATTTTTCTCCCGCCGCAGATTTGGTATGGGCCCGAGCTAAGTATGTCCCGGAGGCTTAGTAGTTGATTAGCCCACCACTCGATACCTTAGAGATCGAGGTTAGTCGCGACGGCCCATGGTGTTAAGTGGGTTTACAAGAAGAAGTATAAACCCAACAGTCAAATGGACCATTACAAAGCCAGGGTAGTCGTAAAAGGCTTGAAGCAAAATCCAAATTCCCCACTTAGACTTCATTAAATGAACCGCCACATACCACCGCCTTAGTAAGAGCAAAGTTCTACTTTTCCTTTTAAACTAAACAATCAATTATATTATTTCTAACAGCCTCCCTTAAAATTGATTTTGAAAGTTCATAATACCACGCATCATCTTGAATTTCTCGAATAAATCTACCTTCAATGGTTTTGTTAAGATATTTGCAATCCGACCTTCGAATTTACGTAAATCAAGCTCATTCTCACCATCTTTGACCAGCTCACGAATATGCTGATGACTTGATATTACAGGAAACTACGAAAAAATGTTTCTTGAATTCAAGGAGGCCATGACTAGCCGATTCGAGATGACAGACTTGGGATTCATGTCATATTTTCTAGGGCTATTGAAGTGAAGAGACAAATGATGGCATATTTATCTTGCAGCAAAAATGTGCTAATGATATTTGGTAGCAATTTAATATGGAATCGCTCAAAGCAATTCGGACTCCCGTAGCGTAACTGTTGGAGAAGAAAGAAGGAACTAGTGAGCTAGTAAATCCCAATTATTTCAAAAGCATTATTGGCAATTTAAAATATTTGACCTCTGCTAGGCTGGATATCACTTATGGCATGGGAGTTATTAGTTGGATCATGGAGAAACCATATCAATAACGTTGTAGTTAGCAAAAAAAATTCTACGGTGTGTTAGTGGGACTCGTAATCATGGAATTTCATACTCTTACACCGGCGATTTCAGTTTAGTGGTTATACTGACAGTGAATGGGTAGATGATATGGAAACATGGAAGATTACTTTTTCGAATATGCGTTCTTTTTCAGATCATGAGTGATTTCTTGATTCTCGAAAAAATAGCAAATTATTGCTCGATAGCTGAAGTAGAATATATAGCAGTAGTTTCGTCATTTTTAACTTTTCAAACTTTTTGTCTTAGGCAAGAAGCAAACTCCTTGTCTTAGGCAAGAAGCAAGGTAGGAGTTTTCCTTTAGTTACATGAGGAAGTCTTATGTTTGTTGTAAGCCATGGTAGAAAAAGTGAGAGAGAGAGAGAGAGAGAATTGAAAGTTAGAGAGAAAAGTTTGCTTGTATTTTTCTCTCTGTGTAAAATCTTTGCAAAGGCATTTGAAATACTACTTCTCTCATCTTTGTATACTTGTGTTCTCTCCACATCAAACCCTTCAAATTTTCTCATCTTTTTGGTTCCTACATTCCTTGAATGTACCTGTTCAGCATCTAATTAAGTTAATTTTGCAGTTTTATGAATAATCGTTGCTCTGATGAGTAAGTTATTTCTAGTTAATAATATTTTATGAATGCTCTGAGGCCACTATGAACCAATTGAATCCTGCTATCGATTCCGCCATGGTGTAAACACATTGCTACCACTCGCCATTCTCGTAGAAAAGAAGCTTCGATGCACCAACCTAATCCCCTTCTTGAACTATACACCCAAAGGAAAAAATTGATTTGACTTTAAGATTTATGAAGAAATCAGGACGGCTTCAAATTTTATTGCATACATCTTTTTTTATAAATCAAAGAAAAACTTGATTTGATTAAAAAAAAATACATATCGATGCCAATCGACCCCCTTTTTTCATCTCAAAAGAGAAGATTATCGTTTCATATAAATAAACTTGGGGAAAACTATCAAAAAAAGCATAAATTTATTACTATTGCGCCAATTCAATCTTAATTTTATTTTTGTAAATTGAGACATAAAATTTTTATATTTGCGCCAATTCAATCCATTTGGTCGGCCAACACCGACGTAGACAAATTTTAATATTTTTTGAATTATTTATTTTTTTTCTTTCTTATTCTTTTTGTTTTTCTTCGATTGGCTGGCGAGGGTCATTGGAGCTCCCCAGCCTTGAGTGAAGCCATTGCGGCTGTGGGCGAGACCTTGGCGAGGTTGCTTCGTGATGGGTTCGTTAGGTGCAGGGATGGGTTCACGATGGAGATCCTCGTTACCCGGTAGAGTTTGCAAGGGTTCGCATGGTTGCCTTGGTAGGCGGTATTAGCCTTTGCGCCACGTGAGCGCCAGTGGGTCAAATGGATTAAATTGCCACAAATACAAATGTTTAGAACTCAATTGGAAAAAAAAGATTTAGGACTGAATTGATATAATTGCAATAAGTTTAGGATTTTTTTGGTAATTCCCATAAAATTGATATACTATTTAAATAGAAAAAAAAGAGCTAAAATAACAAAAAAAATTTACAGTAATTTTTTCATGGTTGATTTATTGTCGCAAAGTTAAAATAACCACAAACACATTGGGACAATTGATTTTTTCTGATTTTGTTCCCCGAATGAGTTTTACTGAATTAGAATGTGTTTAGTAGCTGCATAAAGTTTCTGTTTTTAGAACAAAAATGCGTTTGGTAACCGCACAAAATTTGTGTTCTTGTAAATAATTTCTCTTCCGAATTTTTATCATTTAAGTCAAATAATTTTTTAGTTACTTTATGAAATTTCATCATATATTTCGAATTAAATGAATATCAATTCATGTTGATTCTCTTATATAACATACTGCATATTGCAAATAAAATTTGTTGGTCCTATTTTCTTTAATTGCTGTGTTCAAATGAGTCATTTTGAGTTTAAAAAAGGAAAGATCATGTTGAATTAATGTGTGATTTTAGATTAGCTCGGGCCCTCCTAGGCCTATATCAAATCGCAACGATGGAATATCGGATTCGATTTTAGTGTGATCGGTGGCATGTATATGTATACATGCAAATGAAGTTGCCACCAGTCTTTGAGGAAGGTAGACCGAAAACTTTATTGAGCAATCGGGGAGAAACCATTCGATTCTATGCAACCAGAGAAATCTTGGGTTTGGAGATTTGGTTATGTCGGTTTCCACCGATGTTCTTTCGGCACTAAAGTTGAGTATTTTTTAAACGTGTTTCATGCAAATTTGCAACTCATTTTTAGCCCTATGAGGTAAGCCAATACTAAGTTTTCATACAAGTTATTTTTGTCTTTTTTCAAATTTTCTAAAACTACACTCAATCTAAAGTACCTAAACCTAAGCAAATCACAATCAATGAAATCAAGTGCACAATCAATGAATCATGACATTGATAAATTACATAATAAATCTCTAATAAAATCCTAAGAGCTTAGAAAAATGTAGTTCGGGTTTAATTTTAAAGGTATTTACGATTTTCCTAAAAAGAGAAAAATCTATGAAATTTAGAGAATTTTGGCCCAAATTTATGAAAATGAGTTCAAACTAGCCTAATCTAAGCTTATTCTATTTTTAGGGATTTTCTGAAATTTTTCTAATTTTTTAGAAATTTTTCCAATTCTTTTCATTTTTTTAATTTTTTAATTTTTATTATCTTATATATTTTTATTTGAAAATGAGATCTTGTTCTATTTTAGGTTGAGAAAAAAGTGATGAGAAAACCGAAAGGGAAAAGTTAGAGATGTAGGACTTCATTTGTTTTGTGATTCTTTTTCCGGAACCAACTATTTTTTTATTCTTGTTTTTACTTCAAAACTGTTCCCGAAAACAGAATTAGAATCAATATCATTTATGTTACCAAATATGATTCTCATCCTTTTTTGATCTAAAAAACAGAGTCAGAGAACTAGAATCGTTGCCATGTAAGCCCCTTGCTATGGAATTTTCATTCCTTGCCCTCTTTTGTTGTTTATTTAATTGAATGGTCATGATAAAATCCATGAACCTAGCTTGTGGACTCCATGCTTTGTCAAAAGAGATGTGTTCCAAGCTTCGGGCGCCCTCAATTTTCTGACAAAAAGATCATTTTCCATGTTATTTTTACTAAGATAAAAGCCAAAAAAAGAAAAATCAAACTTTGCTTATCATGACACATTTATCTCAAACTTTTTTCTTTGACACAAAAAATTTCAAACTTGCACATGCGTGGCACATTTACCCTCCTTCAAAGTTTCGTCAAATGAGGATAGTAAAATATCTATTTACACAAATGCATGAAAGTAAACAATGTTGACATGGTGTCTACGTGGCTTAAGTGAAGTAAAAACTAAAAAATCATCTAGAACCTTGATGGATAGTAAATGTGTCATAAAAGTAGAAGTTTAAGGTTTTTTATGTCACAAGAGAAATTTTAGGATAGATGCATCACAATGATAATAGTTTGTTATTTTTTATGTCACAAAAAAATGTTCAGCATAAATGTATCATTGTCGGTATACGTGTCAAATAGGTGGGTTAGATCGAATATGGTCCAACTCATATTGACCATATTAACTTGTTTTGACCCATTTTTATGTAGTATAAATGTAATAACACATATCGGACCCAATCCATACCCGACGTGACCCATATTACTTAAACACTCTTACATTTAACTAAATCATTCCGACCAAAAAAAAATAAAAATTAAACCCATGGAATATTTGTTTCTTATAATTTTTTGAGAAAAATTATTAGCAATAAAAATCTAGTGAATTTTTTAAAAAATATATATTATTTTATTAATTTATTTTCCTTTTTTTCCTCCAAAATTGGGTGGCCGAAGACAGTGATTGGCGGTTGGTAATGGAGGGCAGCAACGAACGACAGCGGTTGATGGGGGCCGGTGGCGGGAGGCGGCATATGACAGGCGACGATTGATCACATTCTACTTCTTTGAATAGTTTTTATATTTTTTAACTTTAATTTTTCTTTCTTTCTTTTACCTATAAAAAAATATAAACTAATAAATTTTACAAGCTTAATAAATTGTAAATGGATTGGGTTTTGGGTTGTAAATGGGTTTGCGACCTATTTACAACCCACATATAATTAGGCTTAAAATTCAAACATATTAACAACTCATTTATTAGAACTTGAGTAACCCATATTTGATCTATTTTATTGAATATGATTTTTCAAACCATATTGACACCTCTAACCGTCAATATAATTTGAAGTTTTTTTGCGAATTTTTTCCTTTTTATTATGGCCTGGCCTCGCAAAGTTCTTTTTTCCCCCAATTTGAAGGTCGGACGAAGATAGACAATTTTGCTGATGTATGGACTCATGTAGTTAGTGTCGGATGAAAAGGAGTTCTTCAAGTGACTAGACGCTAAAAGCACCATTAGAAAATATCCTTAGTAGTTAGTATTTTTTTTGTTTTTGGTCTATTAGTTAGTATTGAGGGCACATATGTTTGGTAATGTTTGTTTGTGCTTCAAAAGTGTCCGACCGTGAAGAAAAAGGTGAAAAATGAGCCCAACAACACCACATGAGAAAGAGTGATGGTAAAATTTGAGAAAATTTCAAATAAAAACTTAAAGTGCATTTGTTTTCTTAAATAAGGGTTTAAAATGGACTTTGTTTCAAATAAGGGTCCGAAGTGCCTTCATTGTTTTAAAGAAGGGCATGATCAAACAGTATTTTCGTCTTTTTACTTTTTTAAAAAAAAAATTCTTTTTTTCTTCTTCCCCTTCGCATCCCTCTCCCAGCCCTAGTGTCTTTTGCAACTCTCGACACCTTCATCTTCTTCAACCCTACATCTTCCGCAACCTTGGACGTCCCTCCTAGCGGAGTACAGTGGGCAACTAGAGTCGACGTCGGCTGCAAGCATGGCGGCAAGGATGCCCCCGACGAGGGTCTCGACGAGGGTCTCGACAAGGACATCGAAGAAGTCATTGTGGAGGCATGGGGGTGGTCCCGAGACGGATCTGGTCCTCGAGGTGGACGAGGGCGACACCGGTGACAATGCAAGTGGTCCCACCACCATCAATGCAGATGAGGCGGTTGAGTTTGGCGTCCTCGTGGTAGGATGGCCGGTTATGCTTGAGCTTGGTGAAGATCTCCAAAACCGAGCAAGGCCTTAAACCCTAGTAACATTTTGACCCCAAGTTCGGGGCTCGTGGTGGACCTTCTCCCTTTTGCCTTTTCCCCTTCCCGGGGGCTACGGAAGTGGGCAGATGACTTTGCTGCTTTGATGACATAATAGTTGAAGAAGTTAGAACATATTGAACACAACAACCTCAAAGAGATGGTCTTTTCTTAATCCTGTTTTCGTTTGTTTAGTGGACCATATGAATGGCTCAAGGAATTACTGGGTTTGGGTACTGTTAGGAGTGTTGAGGGAGCTCGAGTTATTGCAAAAGCTTAAAGAACTGCATTGCATGCAGTACTCACTTCATGTTGACCCAAAAAGTCTTTTGAATTTGTAATTACTTATTAAGAGGAATTTCTGCAGGATTAACTTGTAAAACTACACAGATTGAACAAGCTATGTGATTCAACTTCACCAACAAGTCAAGATACAGATCTTTGATACACATATCGGATCAAAGAATGGGACAAAAAGAAAAACATGTAAGAGTTTTCATAATGTGGGCTAAATTAATTGAAATTGTAATTACCGTTTTTATGGGGCTGATCTAATTAAAGGATGGATATAAGGATTAATGGGTCAAATATGGGCTTGACTAATGTGGTCCGAGTTCACCCCTGCCCGTGATGAGAGGGCCCAGCTAAAACTCTATAAATAGGGTTAAGGCACCCCCTCTAACCCTAATAACTTCATACGCCATTTATTCTCCTCATCGACGCCAAGCATTTGGAGGGCGATAAAGGGCAAGCGCTTGAGCTTTAGATCGTCAGATTTCCGCATCAAGAACGACGAATCCTAATCGGGTGCACAAATTCCTTTCCTCTATTGTTTTGTTTCTAGTTTTCAATTACAACGATCTTAAGGTGTTGTTTGCAACAATGGGAGGCCGTTTGGACGGCCAATAGTTGGTATTAGAGCAGCCGTAGTTCGAAGCTAGCACCTTGAGTTTATGCTTGTTTTTTGGAGATTTCGTCCAACGAAACTTGAATATTTTTGCATACTTGGATTCTACTTGTTGAGCCGAGCATTTTGGTGGGTAGCGCGCCTCCGGGGGAGGACGAAAGCCGCCACACGCGCCGACGGGGGGCCGAAACAGCGCGTCCCACGCTTCCCTATGCGCTGGTGCGCTGCGCCGCCTCGGGCGAGTACGCAACATGCGTGCGCCGAGGCGCTTACACTAGCTAATCGGCCACTAATACGTGCTAGCCCGATAGAAGGCGGAGGGGCCACCGATATCATCAATGACGTCAACATGCATTGCCTTTGACCGTTGACCGGTTCGACCGGTGGGTAGTGGGACGAGAGGTTGGGTCGGCGATGAGCCGCTCGGGCGGTGCATGTAGGCGCGTCCGAGCTTTGTTTGGGGCGTTCTTGGTACCGTTGTGCTCATATTGAGATTCTCTACACTGTGGTATATTTATTTTAAATTGAAAAAACCACCAAAAATCCTAAACTATGCCAACTGTGACACATTTATCCCAAAAAATTTTTTGTGACACAAAAAACCCCAAACTTTTACTCATGTGACACATTTACCCCAAATTTTTTCTTATGACACCAAAAATCCTAAACTTATACCCATGTGACATATTTACCCTAAGCTATTTTTTTGTGACATAAAAAATCCTAAACTTGTATCCGTGTGACTCATTTACCTTAAAATTTGGGATAAATGTGTCATATGCTTACAAGTTTGAGGTTTTTAGCATCACAATAAAAAGTTTGGGGTAAATGTGTCGCACAGGGTACAAGTTTGGGGTAAATGTGTTACACGGGTACAAGTTTAGGATTTTTTGTGTCATAAAGAAAAATTTGGTGTAAATGTGTCACAACGGGCATAGTTTGGGATTTTTGGTGGCTTTTTTCCTTTTAAATTTTTGGAGCTTTTAAAGATTAAAAAATGCATAAAAACCCCACATATGTGTACTTTTAGGGGTATTTTGGACATTTTTTGCCTGAATTTCCATACGATTTCGGAAATACTAAGACTAGCTCACAAGAATATGACCACATATAGAATGTGTAGAGTATTATTAAGTGTGGGCATGTAGAAGGTTCAACATGCATCATGGCTAGAGCAATGTTAATGGCATCCCTTGTGATTTTAGAATAAAGTGTCCCCATAATCAGGTCTAAAATCACTTGGATATAGTAAATGTGAGACATAAAGTTTATATCCCCAGTGTAAGAGAGTTTCAAAGATTCAATTGGGCGGTGACCGCCAAAGTAGCACACCTAATTGGGTTTGAGAAATATCAGTCCTATATTGTGGTGGGATGTCTCTTGTTCTAATGCGTGGTCATACTTTCAAAGGAGGTGATTGTGTGTTGGTTCATGGAGGGATACATGTACGACATATGTTTGGGGATTGACCAACTCTAGTGATTCATACATCTAAATGTGGTGATTCATGAAATTGGAATATATTCTCATGACCGCTGTCATGTGGAGAGTTTACTGTTGCATGTCATATATTCTGTCCAAAGGTGATTATATGATGATGTATGTAACTCTCAAGATGTGTACTTATGCGGTTTTAAGTTACACAATACTGATTCACGAGGGTCACGTGCACAACATAAAATTGAGAAATAATTAACCCTAGTGGTTCATTCACCCAAAGGTGGTGATTCACAAAGGTTGACTTCATTCTCATTATGAGCTGTCATGTATAAAGTGCACATTATGTATTCCGCCCAAAGGTGACTACATGATGATGCGCCTAACCCTCAAGATGTGTACTTATAAGGTTCAAGTTATACAGTACTTACATGATGCCATTAGTATACATTACTTGTTAAAGTAGTCGCATTCTCTGTAAAGGGCAAATCCATTAAGATTGAAGTTTTAGACTTTGTGAAGTAGGTAGAGGATTTTATGTTTGGAATATAGCTGGCAGAAGTTTATGTTGCTTTTAATAAAGATAAATCGGCATATTTTATTGCCGATGGTACGGTGCCCAAGAAGGCACATTTTGTTGCATGGGTTAAGAGCAATCGGATTTGCTCGTTATTTCAGAAGCAATCCATTACGTACCACTTTCAAAGTGAGTTGTTGGCCGATCGCACCGCTACGTAGATGATGGAAGCCTTGGTGGCTTGGAACCGTGTCTCGTCTAGTGTTGATATTGTGATACATCTACGAGGACTCTTTAATATAAGGTTAGATGGTTCTTGTGAAATTATAGATTACGTCATGAGGATGGTGGCCACCTAGAGTAAGAAGTTTAAAAATCATACTCATAAAGGAACTCATAAAACCAATGTCATTCGATAGTTTTGGTCCACGAGATAACATCTTTTAAGAAGAATTGTGACCACAACTTCTTTTGTAAGAAGAAAGGTCACATAAAGAAGGACCGCAACAAATACAAAGCTTGATCATCTGAGCATACATGTAATGGTTCTTTGGCTTTGATTCGTGAATCTAATCTATCAGAGGCCTCATCCAATTTATGGAGGCTAGATAAGAGGTCCAACCAATTGTATTGCATTCACCATATAGGAATGCATGAATCGTAAGAAGCCAAATCAAGATGAATCAAAGCTCACTGTGGGAAACAACAATAAAGTTAACGTTGAGTTCGTGAGAGGTGTCATTTTAATTCCAATTTTTGGTTTTGATTTGACATTAAGGAATGCATTTACCGTACCTTCCTTTAGACGGAACTTAGTTCCGTATTATATTTGGACGTGTACTGTTACTCTTTTGAACTAAAAGAACAACGATATTTTCGTGTTTTTATGTCAAATAAGGTCAAGCTCTTGAATATGTCTAATGGATTGTACAGATTGTGCTTAACTCCTAATGATATTTACGTCGCTTATACGGCTAAAAGGTTATTTCCAAGATACCTCTACATAAAGAACAGTTTTACGCACCGTGACATAAATGACCCGGCCACTTATCTAGGGAAAGAGTGGGAGGCTGATAAAGGCTAACATTCTATCTGCTCTTAAATGTGACTTAGAGATTTGCATAGATGCTTGTAGAGGTAAAATGATCGAGATAAAGGAGAAAATTGCAGTCCGTAGTTCTAACCTATTGGAGGTCATTCAGACTCATATCAATGGACCTATACGACAACCTTGTGTTGAAAATTTTATTTCGACACATTTATTGATGGCTTTTCTCATATGGTAATGTGTACTTGATTAAACAAAAGTCTGACTTTCTTGACAAAATCAAGGTCTTCAGGCTGAAGTGAAGGAAAAGTTGGGAAAAGTTATAAAGGTTGTCGGATCCGATTGATGTGATTAGTATTATGGCAGACATGGCAATGCTGGACGGTTTAAAGGGTTATTTGCCATATACTTAAAGGATTCGGGGATAGTAGTTAAGTTTACTATGCCCGAGATTCTTAAACAAAATGGTGCGGCCGAAAGACGCAATCGCACTCTTAAGAATGTAACGAGGAGTATGATTAGTAGAATGAACCTACATGGTGTCGCGAACCTCCCGTGAGCGAGGGCTAAAGGGTCGCCCTTCCGGCACGATTGCATGTTTATCTTCGGACGCGGACCTCTCCCAAGGCCCATTACCCAAATCGCAACGAAGGATAAAATCGCGATTGACCTTCGGTGCGGTCTAGTGACATGTGCTACGTGTGCATGCCAAGGAGTCACAACCAATCGTTTCGTGGAAGGTGCTATTGGAAACCCTATAGAATAGTTGGGAGCTTCTATTCGATTCTACGAGCACTAGAGAAATGGGATCGAGGACTTAGTTATGCCAACTATCGGAGTTGACGCCCTTTCAGCACCTAAGTTGGTTGAATTTTCTAATCTCGATATTTCATGCGGATGAGTTGGGGTACGAATTCTAAATCTAAGATTTCATGCAGATAAGAGCAACTACCCTAGCAAACATGATCAATCAATGCACAAATCAAGGAATCCAAACATGCGGATAAATCGCATCAAATCAACATGACATTCTTAGTAAAGCCCTATTAGCTTAGAGAACAGTCAATCACAGCTCGGAGGGTAACCATGGATGATTTGGACATGATTTGCCCATAAGGGGCAAAATCGTAATTTTGAGAAAAGTCGAGGATGGTTTGCCAAAAAGGGCGTAATCATCATTTCAAAAGAGATCCGAAGTGAGAAGCATCGAAAATAGGATTGGCCACCTAAACCGGTCCATCTTCTAATTTTCGACATTTTTTGGAATTTCCTAGAATTTTTTGAAAATTTTTGGGACAATTTATCCTTGAGGGCTAAAATTGTCATTTTCTCAAAGAAACGAGATATGAAAATCCCAAACGGAAGGATTAGCCACCTAATTGACTTATCTCCTAATTCTGGCAATTTTCATGACTCGCGAGGGATTCGAAGGCGATTTACCCTTTGAGGGGCAAATCATCATTTCAGAAGACGGATGAGAGTTGAAGACTTAAATAGAAGGATTAGTCACCTAACCCGACCCAAACCCTAATTTTGGCATTTTCCGCAAGTCTCGGGAATTTTTGTAGACAAATTACCTCTTAAAGGGTAAAAATGTCATTTTGGAAAGATCGGGGAAAGAAATCTCAAAAATAGAATTAGCCAGTTGATCGTGGCCATTCATCAATTTTTGAGAATTTCTAAAATTTTCTAGAAATTTTTGTTTTGCAAAGTTTTCCTAATAATAACTTTTTTGGATTTTCTACGATTTTTCTAATTTTTTTTTTGGAATTTCTAATCATTTTCTGAATTATAATAATATATTTTTTTTTAGGGAACACGGGTCGGGTTAGTGAACCCGGCCCAAGGTGCATGGACCCCGACCCACGCGGGGGGCTTAGATAGGCTTGCGGACAATCGGCCCGGTTCGCTCGGGCCCGGCTAGGCCTAGAGAAGGCAAACCCAACCCACGATGGCCTTAATGCCAAAACGACGGCACCCCACCTAAATTCCTTCAAATTTTGAAATCCCGCCAAACCGAATAGACTCTCCCGATTGTGCTACATGGCTACCTCTTATCTGTTTGATCTAGGGCACGGATCGAACGACCACAATTGAAATGGTAGATTGGACTACAACCGTCCGATCAAACACATTTTTTATTTTTCAAAAAATTAATTTTATTTTTGAAAATGATTTCTTTTATTGTTCGAATTTTTGAAAATTGATCCAACGATCAAAGTAGTGACACGCGGCCGAACCCGGGCCACGCGATCACAAAAATAGATTTTTTTTTCAAAAAAACTGAATATTTTTCAAAAATCATTTTTATTTTTCGAAAAAGGAGATCTTGACACATGGCTACTTCCTAGCCGTCGGATCCATTTTTGTCTTTTTCCGTTACAACGTCCCACCGACGTGGTAGCCACGTGGCTTCCACGTCGGCATTGACTAGTCAACCGTCGTTGACCGGTCAACCCCCTCGTCGGGGAAGACGACCGGCGCTAGCGCCTCGCCGGAGACCTCATTTCGATGTCCAAAAGGCTTCGCAGTTTTTCCCTCATTCGATTCCATAGCTAACCTATATCAACATATGCCAAGTTTAGTTTGAAAAACAAAGCCAAACTAACCTAAGATTTAAGGCAAGAAATCAAAAGCGACGCATAATAGGTTCGCGACTCTTACACAGGTTCAAACCCGCAACTTCCGACGAACTCAAAAAAAGGGTGCGAAATGCCAACGAAATCCTGCAATTCCTCCGCGAATGTTGTCCTCATCGACTCCAAATCTACATATCTAAGATTTAAGGCAAGAAATAGTTCTAACCCTACCTAACAGAGCTTCGACCGAACACGCATGTCCGACGATCGTCAAACATGCCATTTCTACGTTAAACCAACCATTCGTTCCATCAATCAACATCTATGGAGTAAGAGGAAACTTACCTGGCCATCGGTATCTCTCAAAAGCGACGCATAATAGGTTCGCGACTCTTACACAGGTTCAAAGGTTTAGGATCGACTTAGCGGGATTTTTTGCAGCAAAAATGCAAAATAAACACATTTGGGAGATCGGGAAGAGTTACTGAAGCAAACTACACTAAGAATTCAAAGAACGGATGTTCAGATCGAACTAAGCTATCAGAGGCCAAGTTTTGGGGTCCGGGGAAGAAGCTCACCTAATTAGGGACTGTCGCCGGAAATGATTATGCTCAGATTGTTCTCCGGACTGAAGCGAAGCTAACGAGATCTACAGTGTTGCACATTGTTGCCGAAATCGAAAGAAGACCAAGCTCGAAGTTCCTAGTGCTCTGCAATAATGGTGACCACTCCCCCCGCTTTTTTTTTGCTTTCGTCTCCTTTATTTGTGAGCACCTCCCCTTTTCCCCTCTAACTGGTTCCTTTCTCGCCGGTTTGGCCAGCTAGCCTTCTAGAAAGCGAAACCCCCCCTTTCTGTTATTTTCCACGCGCCCCCCTCTTTACGTGCGCGTGTGAAAATATGGGGAAGACGATGAATAGTAATTGGGTTGTCGGGTCGGATTTGCCCCACTCGACAAACCCGGTTCGCACGAAGAAGGGCCTAATTGAGGTAGCAATCATCATTTTTTTCACAAAATTGATGTCAAAAATAGCTTTCCCAACATGGATTACCTCTAAATATGTGATTTTTGTGAAAAATTCCCTTGAAATTGAGTGAAAACCCCAAATGTTAGGTAGGATCCGAATATGATTTTCGCCAATTTTGAACCCTTAACGAAGGAATTTGTAGAAATTGGATTTGTCATTGGACTTAGAGGGTCAAAAACTACATGGTAGGGGTCTTGGGATCCCATGGATGCTCCCAGAAAAAATTTAATTTCACATTTGGCAACCTAGGGACCAAAATGTACGGATTTTCATGCAATTAGGTCCCTAGGGTCGAAATTGAGCAGTTCCATGAAAAATTGGACTACGTTATGAAATGGGATATTATAGAATCATATCATAATCCTCAAAAAGTGAAGAAGGAAAATAAAATGACTCAAATGGTATTTTTATGCTCAATTCGGGTATGCGTCTATAAAGGAACATACGCTTTCGAATTGAAATTTTCTAATATTATGAGGTCAAAATGAAAATGGAATTAAAATAAAAGTGCTAACTATTTTTCTGCATTTTTGTGACCTCAAATGCTATTTTTCTTGATTTTTTTGGGAATTTTCCTATTTTTTGAAAAAATCAAAAAATGCGAAAAATATAAAAAATTATGTTTTGCTCAAAATTGGTTCCTCATGCTAGGCCAAGGGTCCCAAAGTTGATTTTTTGATTTTACAAATTTTTATGGATTTTTTGAAAAAAATTTCAAAAGAAAAGTCGACTAAAAATCAAGTGTCAGCACTTGGTTCTATGTAAGGTGTAGCTTTCTGAGTTGTCCTTTACATTTTAATCGATGTTTCCACCAAAGTTGTCCTATTGACTCTTTTGTGTTATGGATATTAGGTTAATGATTCCAATAGAGGTACAAGAATTATAAAATAACAGACATAGAAGTTTCTAGAATTTAACAAGGCCGAAAAAGATGCTCACATACTATTGAGGTTAACGGAACGGTGGGATACTGCGTCGTTTTTTCCCTCTGCCAATACAGACGATCATGGAGCCTACCACATTACAAATTGAACCTATTGGGGTGCATGATCATATTATCTAGACAGATCCCGATGAAGTTTTTCAATCCCCACAGGTGCATGATGAAGTTAAAGAAGCTCCACTTGAAAGATCTATCGTGCAGAGACGACCAGCTATACTGCCGGACTATATAGTCTATATGGGAGAGCATAATTATGTTATCAGCTGTGTGGTTGATCCGGAGACTTATACAGATGATGTTTCTTGTCCTCTTGTAAATTTGTGGTTGGATGCGATAAAAGATGAGACACAATCTATGAAACATAATGGTGTTTGTGATCTTGTTGAATTGCTGAGGGTTATAAGCTCATCACCTGCAAATGAGTGTATAAGACAAAAAACAAGGTCTCTAGAAAGAAAGATTGAGAAATTTAAAACCAGACTAGTAGCCAAGATTTCACTCTAAGAGAAGGTGTAGACTATGAAGTCACTATTTCCTCTATTCTCTCATAAAGATTCTTTTAGAGTGATCATGGCATTTGTAACTTATTGTTTTTTGAGTTACACCGGATGGATATTAAATCTATCTTCCTGAATGGAGATATTGATAAGGAAGTCTATATGGTAAAACTCGAAGGCTTTGTAGCCGATGATTCGGGTAAGCTTATATGTAGACTAAAATAGTCTACTTAAGGCCTTAAGCAAAGCTCCTAAACAATGATATTTAAATTTGCATGGTGTTGTCACTTCATTTAGTAATATCAAAAGTGAAGTGAATTAGTGTATGTACTGCAAGGTCGGTGGAAGGAATTTTATCTTCCTAGAGATGATATGTTGCTCGCAAGCGGTAATATGGGATTACTGCATGAGGTGAAGCAAAATGTTGTCATGAAGGACCTTAGTAAGGTATCTTTTGTCCTAGGTGTTGAGATCCATTGGGATCGTTCTCGCCGGATATTGGGTTTGTCTCGGAGGACAGGTATTGATCGTATTATGGAAATATTCAGTATACAACACTGTAAGTCGGGAATTGGTCCTGTCATTAAGGGTGATAAACTGAATCTATTACTGTATCCTCATAAGGAAGTTGAAAGGACCCAAATGTTGTTTTTACAACTTGAGGCGGATATCTGTCGAATCTAGGAAACGATCATTGGATTGCTGCCAAGAAAGTTTTAAGGTACTTAAAGAGGACAAAAAACTACATGTTGATTCACAAGCAAGTTAAGGACTTGCAGCTAGTAGGGTATTCAAATTTAGATCTTACTAGTTATCTAGATGACAACATGGTACATCTTTATGTTGGCGAGCGGAGCAGTTTAATGGATAAGTAGAAATGCATATCTCTGTTATCCTCTACCATTCAAGCGGAGTTTATAGCATACTTTTAGGATGCTACTCGGATTATTTGGCTCCAGAACCTCATTGGGGAGTTGACCGTATTTAATTATGTGGATAGATCCATACAGTTATGATATGACAATGATTTTATAGTGTTGTTTGTCAATAACAACAGAGGTTTTAAGGGGTATAAATGTCCCGCGGTCAATTATGACCATAAAGAAACCAGATGAGAATGATGACATTAAAGTGGAGCAGAGTTTCACATATGATATGGTTGTAAACCCATTGACTAAAGGTCTTTGCTTTTATGTATTTGAAATGACATGTCATTAAAATGGGCTTAGCGGCATCATTGGATGCGGTTGTTCGATGGGAGCTGTTTTTAGCTTTTGCTCTAATAAAGTTTACATATGTGATTATTACATTTTGTAACATTTTGATATGTATCAACTCTATTACATGCAATAACGTATTTGAGTTGAGTACATATATCTAGTAAAAATCTCAAGGTATGTGTAAACCTCGAGTCAAGACTCGGGGCATTCAGTTACTAGCCTTAAGGATATGTGTTGTTACACATAAAGTAAGGTTAACCATAAGTGTAAGACATATCAAGGTTCATTGGACCATAAAGGACACTCTCTGGTGCACATAAGGCTTCGTGACACATAAGAAGAGAGAATGGTGCCCGACAAACGGGATGACACATAAAGTAACTCTTTTACGAGATGTCATTCATTTGCCACACTACCATATTCAATTCATATCGGTAGAGTTAAGAACACTCGTGACTACAGATGGCTCTGCATACATTTCATACGATTCTTGCCATGATTCAATGTTTGAGACTCTACGGAATCAAATTGGCCGTTAAAAATAATCCCTAGACCATCATAAAAGCTCGTACTACAGTACACTTTCAATTAATATAGCCCAAGTAGGAGAATGTAACAGTTTTCCTAATGTGGGCTACATTAATTGAAATTGTAATTACCATTTTTACGGGTTGGTCTTATTAAACGATGGATATAAGGGTTCTCAATGGGCTAAATATGGGCATGGCTAGTGTGGGCCGAGTTCGGCCCCGCCCGTGATGAGAGGGCCGGCTAAAACTCTATAAATAGGGTTAAGGCACTGTTCACACATGATTTTTAATTTTTTTTGAAAAATTATTTAAAATAGATAAAAATTTGTAAAATTTACAAAATCAAAGCCTTGGCCTAGCCTCAGGAACCAATTTTGAACAAAAAATATTTTCATAATTTTTCATATTTTCTCTAATTTATTTAATCATAAAATACCCAAAAAATCATAAAATACCATTCGTGGTCATAAAAATACATAAAAAATATTTGATATTTTTATTTTAATTCCCTCTTCACGTTGGTTACTTAAAATTTCAAAAATTCGATTTGGGTCACTATGTTCCTTCACAAACGTAAACCCGAATCGAGCATAAAAATTCCGTTTCGAGTCTTTTAATTTTAAATTTTCACTTTTAATAAGCTATGACATTGTTATCTAGAGCCATGAAGTGCAATTCGGTTCACTTGCCCTCCAATTTGATCAATTTTGACTAAAAGGGCTTAATTGTACAATTTCTTTTCAATTTAGTCCCCAATTTCACAAATCTTGAAATTAAATTTTGTAAGGGCACACCCATGCAAATCAAATACCACTACTCTATAGTTTTCATCATTCTGAACCCATTGGTGGGAGTGGCTTGGTTCGATTCGATCGTTTAGGCTTCGAATTATTGAAAAATCAATACCAGGTCAAACTTTGGTTTTGGGGTTTTTGTGCTAAATCAACCCATTTAATCCCGAAAACACCTCCCCTAGATGGAAAACAAGTTGTAGAACTCAATTTCAGCTTCAATTTGGTGATAAAAAGGTCAATTTGAGAGCCAATTTGATGAAAATTGTGAAACCGGGTCGAGCAGATCCGACCCACCGCCTCGGCACTGTTCATCATCTTCAAGCTCCAGCCCTTTTTCCGGGCCAGCCGACCCTCGAGCCAATATCAACCAAATTGGACACAATTTCAGACATAATCTGCGACCATAATGCATGGGTTTTGTAGCTAACTCAACTTCGGTGCCGTTGAACCCATTTTCGTGACTTGCCGTCGCCGGAGCCGAGACAACGAAGCCCATCTCCACCGCTGCCCGGACCAGCAAACCCGACGCCTAGACCCGTCGAAACCCGGCCAAATCCACGACCGTTTTGCGGCACCCATGCCACGTCCTCACCTCGACATCATTCCAGAACATTCCCCCCGACTTTTGCCGATTTGTGGACTCGAGTGTCGCAAAAAAATGGTACAAATTTGGGCAGATGGCCCAGGGGTACGAGAGAAAAGGACAAAAGGGGCCGTTAGAGGGAATTTTGTGAGCTGGCATGCTCGTAGGCCGAGCGAGCGCGCAAGGCTGCGAGACATTGTCTATAAGAGGTGAGAGACGTCACGGAGTGACGCGTTCTGCAAATTTTGGCCGGTTTTCTGAGGGAGAGGTCGGCCATGGCTGATTTTGTGAGCTCCTCGAGCTAGTGAGCAAGGTTCTTTGAAGGCACATATAGAGCGAACTCCAGGACTTGAGCGACAACTACCACTTGGAAGACGTTGATCAACACCCCGTATTTCGAACTAGCCATCACGGATCGCCTATCGTCACCAGAACCACCCGAAAAGGTAACACAAACACCCATTCATGACCAACTCTTTACTGATTTTGCACATTTTGCCCGGTTTGGTCCCGTTCGACCTTCGGGTCAAACGGGACCAAACCGATCTCACCTATACATGTCCCTATGCTTATTACCTTGTGAGTGATTATGTGCTTTGGTTTCGCTTGAAATACCCCGGATTCAAGCTTTTTGTGTTGCACACCATATGTTCGATAAAATGTCATGTCTCATTCAAACCCCTAACGTTGAGCTCATGTTTCGTTGCTTTCCCGTGTTTGTTTTTGGGTGTTCTTTAGCTTGTTTTGTTCTATGTATGTAATGCTTCGTAATGATGTTTAGTTTTTCCATTGATGATGTGTGGATGTTGAGATATGGGAGCACGAACCTGCCTTGTCAATCTGGTTTTTACTCTATTTTGCGTCTAAAATAGTGTGCCTCCTCTTCTTACATGAATTTCGAGTCATTCTTGGCCGAGTCTTTTCTCCATGTATAGCTCTTCATGTTGATATGTTGTTTGCTTGCTGGGTGTGAGTGATGCGTGAGTTATATCCCTCTAAATTCGCCTTTGTGAACTGTTGTCGCGACCCTCACTTCCTTCCGGGATTTTGGTGTATCGCATATCGAGGCGAGCGAGGTTAACGAGTCGCGCTTCCGACCCAATTGACAGTGAATCTTGGCGTGCGAGTCCCTCCCGAGACCCATTACTCGAATCGTGATGTGAAGAAGATTTTCGGATATCGGGATCAACCTTAGTGTGGTCGGGTGATATGTGCATAGTGTACATACATATGGAGTCGTCACCGATCAATTCTTTGGAGGGTATGACCGGGAACCCTATCGAACGGTCGGGAGAAACCGTTCGATTCTACGAGAACCAGAGAAGTGGGTATGGGGACTTGGTTACGCCGAAATTCGAATCGACGCCCCTTTCGTTTGCTGAAGTTGAGTGATTTTCTAACCTAAGAATTCATGTAGATGAAATTTAGGGCGATGTAGGCTCTAATAATCTAGGGTATCATGCAGATATGAATTTGCTAACTTATCAATCACAATCAATGAATGAAGAGCGCAATCAAGATAATCTTAGTCAAGACGATCAATCAATCAAAACGAGCACAACACGTCTAATACGGCCATATTGGCCCATAGAAAGGCCTATTGGAGTTCTCGGGTGGTTCGGAAAATTTTTGGGGGCCAAGTGCATAGAAGGGTAAAATGGTCATTTTGAAGGTTCGGGACCCAAAAATCACAAAATAGGATCAGACCAGTTGAATGTGGCCATTTCCTATTTTTTGTGATTTTCCAGAATTTTTGGACTTTTTTCTAATTTTTTTTGGATTATTTTATTTTATTTTCTAAAAAAATGATAATTCTCTAGATCGATGTAAATCAACCCTCAAAACTTCAAAATTTTTCAATTCAAACTCTAAGAGTCCTGAATTAACCTAAACATTTTTAGAAATTTTTTGGGAAAATCCGGGAATTTTTATGGATTTTTTTATGAATATTATTGATTTTTTTGAATTTTTAAATTATTATTATTATTAATTATTAATTTTTCGAACCGGGTCAACCCGGTCAACGCCCGGTCAACCCGACCTAGACCCGGCTCGGACCCGTTTAACACCAAAACGGCGACGTATCTATTTATTCTAATTTTTTTTATTTTCTAAAATTATTTCTTAATACTCAAAAATATAGAAATAAAACGAACGGCCAGGATTAATCCTAGAATTAATCTCGGCCGTTGACTCGACCGAGCTCATGTGTGCCATGCCATACTGGATCATCTCTGCGCTCCTATATGAAACGACGCCGCTTTAAAAACTAAAAGAACGGCCACGATTAATCTCCATACTCGATCTAGGCCATTGGTTCTCCTAAGCTACAAAACGACGCCGCATCCGACCTATACCTAAACGACGCCGCATGCCTATTAACCTAAACGACACAGTTTTTTATTTTTTCGATTTTCTAACAAATAAACTAATTATCTAAAATTCGAAAATTCTAATCTGACGGCCCAAAATCAAACTAACCTAATTATCTCGACCGTTGGATCAAGGCTGACTCGGACTACTCGCGCCAACGGCCATGCCGACTCGGACTCGAGCCGGACCTATTAGGACTCGACACCTCAGCCTGTTGACCCGCTGACCGCCACCTCGACTTCATCTTCTTCCTCGCGACGACGACCAAACGGACGGCCAAGGACCTCCGGCGACGATCTAACGGTGAGACCTCGACTAAAAATCGCGAAACCAACTCCGATCGACTCGTCTCGACCTCTAGGTTAACATCTTAGAATCACACAGTTCTACCGGCTAAATCGCGAGTATCGGACTTCCCACAGTGTCGAGATCGCAGAACTCAATCACATAGTATAGAGCATAATAGATCGATTCAATCACAAGATTCACTCAAACGAAGTTTAGAAACCTAACCCGCAGGTCCGATTGACCTGGTTTGGTCTAGAATCGCCTAGATAGGCTTCAACGTGAATCGGTAATGGAGGCCGAAGTTCACGGACTCGATTGGAGGTTTTTATGCAAAATCAGAGCAAGACGAAAATGCGGGGATGGTCGGCAATGCTCAAGGATCAAAACGCACACAATAATTGCAAGAATCGTATCGGTGACAATGCGATGCCATGAACGTGCAGAGTTGAGCTTAAGAGGTCGACTCACCAATTTTGAAGGTCGCAGGTTGATTGAGCTGGTGCGATCGCTTCCCGGAGTTGGTGCGAAGCTTACGGACTTGATTGCGGGCCTCGATTTGCTCTAGATTGATAGGACGAAGTGCTCACAGATCGAGCTCAAGTTCTCGACCACCCGGGCGGGAGAATGAGCTCTCTCTCGCTTTCTCTCTCTCTCTCTCTCTCTCTCTCTCTCTCTCTCTCTCTCTCTCTCTCTCTAGCTCTCCGAGTCATTTGCGAGCACGAATGAACCTCTCTCCCTTTCGCAAAGCTTCTCGGCTTTTATAACAAGTTTTCAAAACTTGGCAGGCACGGTGAGCTTCGCCAACTCCAATCTCGTGCCCCGGCATGTGCCATTTGGTCGTCGGACGGTGACGGAATTAGTTATGATTCCGTCCAAGTCCGTTTGGCCCATTGTCGAACCAAAATGAGCACAAATTCCACTCGGGTTTGAGAATGTTGACTTTCAAGCACCGAGACTTTGACTGCTCCGTCCGCCATGCTCCGGCGATCTCCGGTGGTGAAACTAGTCCCAATCGACGCGTATTCATCCGAGGAACAAAACGCCCTCATCAATTGATTCAATTAGGATCGATTAGCCTATCAATTTGGTCGTTGAATCTCGGTCTTCAAACCTGCAAAATGGCACACTCTCGCAAGGAAGACGACACTGTTTGGGCCGGTTCGATCGGTCCGACCGTCGGTCGAGTCGGTCCGAATCGGTTCAGACTTATAATTTTCAAAATTAATCAAAATTCGTGGGGAATTTTTATAATTAAATCTCAAAATTGAACTTAAGGGCCTAAATATTGTCTAGAAATGTGATTTTACCCAAAATTTTTCATCAATTTCTACAAAAATCCCAAATTTTTCTAAAATTGCAAATTGGGGAAAACTTCAATTGGGGGCCGAAATGATCAAATTAGATCAAACCACCCCCGCCAATCTATTCAGAACATATGAAAACCTTAGGAGGTAGTCCAATTTTGCTATGAAAGTCCCTGGATTAAAAGTAATTTCAAAAATTAAAAATTCCAAGGACTAAATTGCAAAGATTTTGGGGATTTTTACCCAATTCATGCAATTGAGGGTGCAATTGATTGAATTGAAGTTGCAGGGGACTGGAATTGAATGCCTTGACTCCAAATGTGCAAAAAGTGCAAATAAAAAGACTCAAATTGCATTTTTTAGGCGAATTCAACCTTTGATGTTGTGAAGGAACACCTAAAATTGAATTCAATTTTTAATTTTTCTCGAGGCCAATATGAAAAGGGAATTAAAATAAAAATATGGAACATTTTTCTATATTTTTGTGACCTCGGGAAGTATTTTTTTTTTATGAATTTTCTTGTATTTTCCTATTTTCCGAAAATATAAAAAATGTGAAAAATTTGAAAAAATTATTGTTTGCCCAAAAATGGTTCCTTATGCTTGGCCAAGGCTACCAAACTTGATTTTTCAATTTTTTGATTTTTTTATGAATTTTTTTGAATTTTATGAAATAAAACTAAGAAATATTTTATTAAAAAAATCAGGGAAAATTTCAAAAAAGGGCCTCAAGTGCTCTTAATTTCTCAAAAAGAGGCCTGAAGTGAATCTTATTTCAAATAAGGGCCTCAAGTGTTCTCTTTGTTTCAAAAGATGACCTAATAAGGGATATTTTCGTCTTCTACATTCAAAAGAGGGCCTAATGAGGGATATTTTCGTCTTTTACATTTTAAAATTTGTTCTTTTTTAATTTTTATGTGTTCCTTTACTTTTCTTTTTCCTATTCCTTTCCTTTCTCCTCTTCCCTCTCCCACCCATCGTCGGCTTCAGCTTCTCTTCAATTGTGGGCATCGACTTACCCTCTCCTCCGAACGTCCTTGAGCTACACCAAATCAAGAATCAACCCAACTTAGAAAAAAATCGGCAAACGTTCGACGAAAAGCAAGAACCACCCAACGTCTGCTGGAAAAATCAAGAACCAGAAAGAAAACCGTCATATCCTGTACTTGGTGAGGAACTCCGAAATGAGATGAGAACAGAGGATCGGAGACTTCTCGCCCTGGCGATACGAGCAACGGCCAGCTGGAGGTCCTCGTAGGTGATCACGGGCATGGTCTTCTTGAAGGACTCGCGATCGGTCCGGCCATCGGGTCGTGGAGGCGCATGTACTCGACGCGAGCATTGTGGCCGGGGGTCTCGGCGAGGACCCACCTCTGGACCTCATCGACGGCCGTGACTACCTTGACGAATTGGAGGGCCTTCTTATTCTTGTCGAGGAGGTTGTGGTCGGATGGGAATTGAGTGGGTAGGAGATGGAGACGAGGGAGGCGTAGAAGGGGTTGGATCGGAGGGTGACGTAAGAGTAGCGGGAGTTGCGGAGGCCATTGAAGGCGAAGCCCTCGGTGAAGTTGTCCTTGGTGGTGTCATCGCAGGCGAGTTGCTTGTTGTTGACGTACACTTGCTGAGAGAGGAGGAGGCGAGCTTGGTGGAGGAGGAGGAGGAGGAGGAAGAAGATGGAGAAGAAGGAGGAGGGAGCGTAGAGAGAGACGGTGGTCTCCATGGATTCCTCTGTTGCTCAAAAATCAAAATAAGAATTGGAGTTGTTGGAGGAGGAAGAAGAAGACGATGACGGGGATGACCTGCAATGAAGGAAGGAGAAAAAAGGGAAAAGGAAAGAAAAAAAATAGAGAAAAGAAAAATGGGAAAAATTAGAAAATGTAAAAAGACAAAAACACCCTTACTAAGGCCCTTTTTTTAAACCAAAAGGCACTTTGGGCCTTTATTTGAAACAAGGTCTACTTCAGATTATTTTTTGAGAAAACTAGAGCACTTGAGGCCCTTTTTTGAAATTTTCCCAAAAAATCAAGTGTCAACAACTGTGCTTTTCCAAACCCTAAAAATTTTGTAAGTGTTGGAGCTTTGGTCGGTGCAAACTCCCGAGTTCGGGGGAGGTTTTCTTTCTGTTCTTACATCATTTTGGGGTGATTCTTGTTTTAAATTATTCATGGTACATAGATCTTCATGATGATATATGGCTCAGCCATTAATTCTCAATATGGAGTGAGATTTGAGGGCCCGAATACCCTGTTGATTTGATTCTGGTTTGAAAATAGCTCAAACCCTTGACTTTCGAGGCGTTTTTCTCATTCATCTTACAAGATCTAAGGGTCATTTTTGTTTTGAATTACTCCTCATACATAGATATTTGCAATGATATATGGTTCTTATGCCGGTTAGAATCAGAGTGCAAGAAAATCAGTCACAAAAATGCCTTTGTTAACCATCCCCGGGCGTTGAAAATTTTTCTACGTGTTGAAAGCAGTGCGAACTTGTCACTTTGGAGTCGTTTTTCTTGGTGATTTCTCGGGCTTTTGAGACGGCTCCTTGATCCATTTTTCTCTCTATGTGTAGCACTTCACATCGATATCTTGGTTTTGGTATAATTGTTTTTGTGGATTAAGTTATTCGCTTCCAAAAACACCCCGATGAACTGCAAAATTAGGGGTTGGTTATTTTTCCAAAGTGTCGATTACCAAGTGAGCGTATTCACAACGTCATTGAGAAGCGTTCGGTCACGTTTTTCTAAAACCATCAATCATTTTGAAAACCCCTTTCTTCCTACTTTCCCGCGATATGTTTGGTTTCCGTTAATTATTTTTAAGGCAGAGATATTTTCCCGACAAGATGCACCATTGGTTGAGCAAAATTCCAAAAAAAAAAATGTCAAAAAAAATTATTTTCTTAAAATGGTGTCGTTTAGGCCGACCCGGAACCCTTATGGTTTGAGTTGGACACCCTTGAGGTGCGGGTCAGGTCAGCCCGGTCCTTATAATTTTGAAAAAAATTTTAAAAAAAATTCATAAAAATTTGCAAAAAAAAAATGAAAATAAATAAAATAAAAAAGTAGAAAATTTAGAAAAAATCCTGAAAATTAGGAAATGGCCACAATCAACTGACCAAGACCTATTTTGGGTGTTTCGACCCCCGACCTTTAAAAAAATGACGATTTTGCCCTTATGGCAAGTCGTTTAAAAAAAATTCAGAAGATCCTAAAAAATTCCCAAAAATAGAAAATGGCCACGATCAACCGGCCATGGTCTATTTTGGGAGCTGGCCATGGTCTATTTTGGGTAATTTGATTCTCGAGCCTTCAAGAAATGACGATTTCACCCCTTTGGCGAATCGTCTTCAAATCTTCCCAAACTATCCTTGGCCCCCAATCACACCCTCTCTAAGCCCTTAGGGTTATACTAGGAGACCCTTGATTAATGTTGATGTGTCTCGTTTTCGTATCTGATTGGATTTTATTGGTTGTGATTGAGAGGATTAGTTTTTCGATTTGCATGGAAAAACCAAATCAAACCTACCCCATCCCAAAATACGCGCTTGCATGAAATCTTAGTTAGAAAAATCACTCGCATTAGGTACCGAAAGGGCATTGGTAATGACACCAACGTAACCAAGTCCCCGAATCCAAAATCTTTAGTTTCGCAAAACTAAGCAACCTCTCCCAATCGCTCGGTGAGGTTTCCGGTCTACCTTCCAAGAAAGACCGGTGGCGACTCCAAATGCATGCACACGTTGTACATGCCACCCGACCACACCAAGGTCGAACACGATCGACTCTTATCGTTGAATCTCCTTAAAAAGAAATCTAACTCCTACTGCGATTTGATATGGGCATAGGAGGGCCCGCGCCGAGAAAAGCCTGAAGCTTCCTCATCCCGAGATCGAAGGCCCGATCGGTAATCCATTAGCTCTCGAAGAGTGTTCCCCCTATAGTGGGAACCTTGAAAGAAAAGGAGGTCACGACGGGCGCTCCCCTCTAACCCTAATAACTCCATACGCCATTTAGTCTTCTCATGAGGTGAGAGAGGAGAGTGTGAGGCGGTCTCATTGATGCCGGACATTCGAAGGGCGATAGAGGGAAGCGCTTGAGCTTGGGATCGTCGGATTTCTGCATCAAGAACAATGAATCCTAATCGGGTGCACAAATTCCTTTTCCTCTATTGTTTTGTTTTTAGTTTTTGATTACGGCAATCCTAGGGTGTCGTTTGCGATGACGGGCGGCCGTTTGGATGGCCAACTAAACAGCCTCATCATCCCAAAATTACAAAATTCCCGCACCTAATGCCTTTGGGAGAGGGCTCTTCCGCTGTGTGCCTATTGCGCTGTCTCTAGCTTTTTCTTAACGGTATGCGTAGGTTGGCTATTGGTTTTTTTCTTCTTTACACGGTGAATCAAACCAAATAATCATCCCAAATGAAAAAAAAAAAAAACTGAAACTTGGGGGCATGTCATGTATGTGTCTTAGAACCGGGAGACGTATCTCCTGTGGCAAGCGGTGGTCCTCTGTTTTTTCCTGGTCTTCATCTGCCAAACCTTGCCAATGTCCCGAGCAATCCTCAAGCAGAAGAAAGATTGAGCAAGGCCTTGGAGATCTTCACCAAGCTCGAGCCGCCAAGCTCACCCGCCTCCTCTGTATAGACAACGGCAAGACCACTTGCATTGTCGTCGGCGCTGTCCTCGTCCACCTCGAGGACCCGATCCACCTCAAGACCGGCAACCCCCATGCCTCCGACTTCTTCGATGTCCTCATTGGGACCGGCGTAGGGGGCATCCTTGCCACCATGCTCATAGTCAACGTCCGCTCCGACCGTCTGTTGTACTCCACTAGGAGGGCCGTCCAAGGTTGCATAAGATGTTGGGTTGAAGAAGATGAATGTGTTGAGAGCTGCAGAAGACGTTGGGGGTGGGGTTGGAAGGGGAAGAAGAAAATATAAAAATTAAAAAAAAAAGATAAAAATACCATTGGGTCAAGCTCTTCTTTGAAATAATGATAGCACTTCAGACTCTTATTTGAAGCAAAATCCATTTCATATCCTTATTTGAGAAAATAAAGACACTTTAAGCCCTTATTTGGAATTTTTTCGTGAAATTTTATAAATAAATAAATGTTTTCCTTTTTAGTCACGAAAACTTAGTCCTTAATTGTTATCATGATTTCGTTTGACTAATTAACTGATTAAAGTATTCTCCTTCCATACTATCAATTTCAGAAGTAAAGAACTTTACCTGAAGTCATCTTATCAATAATCATCCTGAGAGACAAAGCTTGCTGTCGACAGGAGAGGCCGTACCAAGAAAAGCATAGAAACAAAAACAAAAACAAAAAAAAAACAAAAAATGAAGAAGCCAACATAAAATAATTGATCGTCCATTCTGTGAAGTAACGCCATTCCCGTCTATGATAATCATTCCGTAAGATACCTTCTCCCGTCTCGCGGTCCAAAACCGCACAAGCAAAGAACTGAACAAAGCTTGCTTTGGACGGGAGAGACCATACCAAGAAAAGCATATGAAAATGAAGAACATACATGGAGAGAATGATATGTCCCAACAAATTAATTCGATCTAACCAAACAAGCCAACATACACACACACACGACCTTGCTCGAATCAAACACATTCATCAGGCATGGATACTTCTGATGCGAAAAAACGCACGATGGCTAGCGAAGCGGCCGCCGAGATCTTGTCGCAGAAACTAGAGACCTTGCTCCATCACCCGGAGTGCGTCAGGTGCTTATCGATGGAAGACCTCGTGAAGAAGGCCAAGGAGAAGGTGGCCACGATCCAACGGTTCTTTTCCACTCAAGACAGACCGCCCAAGAGCATGGAGTGGTTGGGGCGGCTCCTCCGAGCCATGTACGAGGCTGAGGACTTCATCGACAAGTTCCACCTCGGAGAGGCCCGAGGGAGGCACGGAGCCCTGCACGTGGTCACAAGGCCGGCTGCCGAGCTCGTCTCCAAGTACGAGCTGTGGAGGAACTTGTCCAATCTGGTGAAAAAGATGGAGGAGTTGTGTCTAGATCAGTACTTGAAGAGCAAGATGGAAATGGTACCCGCTAGTTCCTTCTCCCCTGCTAGCGTAACATGGCAAGGCCCAAAAAAGGTGAGGCTGACTAGCTACTGGAATCTGCAAGCATCCTACTTATGTCGCGAGGAGAAGAAAAAGGAAATAATGAGGCTGATTGTGGGGGAAGCGCAGGGGAATGTTGTGGCTGTGACTTCGATTTGGGGTGAGCAAGGCACCGGCAAGACGTTCCTTGCGAGATCGGTCTACAGTGAAGCGAAGTGCCTGGGTGTCGAGTCGCGTGCTTGGGTCTGCGTCTCGGCCGGCATGGAGGAGAGGGAGTTCCTGTTCGAGATACTGAGGCAAATGAGGAAGCCAGCGAGGGAGGTGAAGGACATGAAGTTGGAAGAGATAATGGAAATGCTTTTCAACGTATTGGGCAAGGTGAAGAAGTTCCTCATAGTGTTGGATAACGTGCAACCGTCCAACGAGCTACTCTTGCTAAGGTTAGTGGGGATCATCCTGTTCCATGGGCAGGGCCACATAATCATCACCACTCAACACTATAACATAGCCAAGACCATGGATTTTTCATTAGGAAAAAGGTTGTTCAGGCTAGATAAATTAAACGATGATGAAAGCGAGAAGATGCTCGCTAGTAAGTTGTATAGAGTACCCGATGGTCAGAGCCTCTCGAAGAACAAGGATATCCTAAGTACTTGTGGGCGCTTGCCGCTCAGTCTGTCCTTGCTCGGCGGGTTGCTGTCATATACCGAAGAGCACGAACGCCAAGAGCCCAAGCTCTCAGCGTTGCTGAAAGATTGTTCGGGATTATCAGGTATAGTACAATTGAGTTACCAAAGATTGCCGGTTCATCTAAAACCGTGTTTCATCTACATGGCTTTGTTCCCCGTGGCATCCCCGATTCCGACAAGAAGGCTAGTGAGGCTGTGGTTGGCCGAGGGCTTATTGGATTCGCATTGTTACCACAGCGAGAGGAAACCGACGAGGCTGCCCGAGGATGTGGGAGAGATTTTCATTCTGGAGCTCGCGGAAAGGAACCTGATTGATGTGGTGAACTGGAGGGCGGACGGATCACCCAAGGCTTGCCAAATGCCCACCTGTATGCACGACATGATCCTCCCGATTGCGAGCAGCACGGGGTTCCTTTATATACATGACACTAGCAAGTGGAAAGACGGGAGCGACCGTGACCCAACCAGCCAGCAAGAACAGGCCCAACTGCGAGGACACAAGGTCCGGTGGTTTGCGGAGCACACAAGCATAGTCAGAGGCGGCCAAGGTGGCGGCCACCCCAGCTTGAACCTCAGCCACCTCCTCTCCTTTTTGTCGTTCGACCTGAGGAGAAGCCTGCTCACCAAAGACATAGGCACGTTTCTTAGGAAGATGACGTCCAAGACTGACTATAGCTTGCTAAGGGTGCTTGATTTGGAGGGTGTGTATAAGCCATCCTTACAAGGTGTGCTCCACAAGCTGGTGCTCCTAAGGTACCTAGGATTGAGATCCACGGAGTTGTACTCGATCCCGAGTGCGGTTGCCGATCTGCATTATCTTGAGACTCTCGACATAAAGCACACCAACATCACTTCCCTGCCGAGTTCCATCTGGCAGTCGAGGAAATTGAGGCACCTGCATCTCAACTGGTTCTACATCGACTTGAAGGACATCCTCGAGGCTTGTAGCAACAACGTCGAGGCCTTGACTGAACTCCAAACTTTAAGCAGGCTGGTCATCGGCGAAGTGACGGAGAACTCGATGACGGGCCAGATGAACATCTTGACCTCGCTCACCACGCTCAAGCTTTTCTTGCAACAGTCGGATAAGGGCACCTCCTCAGGCGATGCAGTGGAAATGATATCCCGTTGGATTAGCACCGGGCTCACCAATCTCCAGTCCTTGACCTTTGGGGTGATCCAAGAAGCCAAATCCGCTGAAGAAGCCGAGACTGCGAGAGGAGCCGAGCCCCAGGCAGGAGCCGAGCAAGAGGTAGGAGCGGCACCGGCGGGGCCCACGAAAGAAGCCAAGAAATCGCAGGTAGGAGTGTTACCAACACTGTCGCTGGCTGAACGACATCACGAGCTGTTGGAGCTCTACTTGCTGGGGCAACTCAAGAATCCCATCTGGACACGGCTCTTGCCCGACTCGCTCCGGGTTCTGACTCTGTCGGGTTCGAAGGTGGAAACAGACATGATCCCCGAGCTGGGGAATTTCCTGAGGAGCCTGAGGACGCTCAGGCTCTTGGGCAACTCTTTCCTAGGCAAAAGTATAACGTTCACCGCAAATGGCTTCCCGAGCCTCAAGATCTTGAAGATTTGGAAGCTGCCACAGCTCGAGGACGTGACTATCGAAGGAGGAGCAATGCCGAATCTCAAAGAAGTCGAGTTCAGGCACCTCGAGATGCTGAAAACTATCGATGGGATCTGCCATTGCAAGCAGTTGGAAACCTTATGGGTGATATGTCGCAGCGATGATCCTGCTTTTGTGAAGCATCTCGAGGGCGGTACGGGAGATGAGACGATCCTGCACGTCGAAAAAGACACCGTGTGGTCCGGATCAATGGACACCTACAAAGACGACAGGTATGAGATGATTGATGTTCAATCTCAAACATTGTTCTTGAAGCGTGGTGATAGAAAATGCTCTATTTTTAGACTCGATAACCTCAATGCTTACTTATTAATTTTCAAAATTCAGGGAAAAAGACCACAGGTATGGGACAATATTAAATCCCAAACATCTTCCTTACTCGTGATAATGAAAACACTTTTATGGACCTAATAATTTCAATAATTGCTCATTAGTTAAGAAGAGGCCCCAATCAAGGGACGACGACTAACAGTTTTGAGATAATATCAAATCTCAAACATTTCCTTTACTCATGATGATGCAGAATACTACTGTAGACTTGATAATTTCTCATGAGTGATTAAAAAAAAAAGACAGATTTTTATTGGATGAGAATTACCTTGACTCGACTCGACTCATTCTATCAGACCAAGTTAATACATATCACGAACCTATGAAAGCTATACAAACTCCCTCTAAAGAACACAATCTTTCTGCACATCACTCGTAGAAATGAGCCTGTATTATTCTGTTTCCGCTCATTATCACAATATAGAATCACGTGGGCAGTATTATCCAGTCTTTGTGGAACCTGATGTCGGATTCAAAAGTAACCTTTGGAACCAACCTGTGCGCATGTGTAATCGTGTGAAGCTTGCTTACTTAGTGGTTTCTTGTTTCCCGCAGTGATGACGATGATGCGGCAACAACTTCTCCTTGAACACAAAGCTACTACAATGATGTTCGGAGCTGAACGTGTGTGTGTGTGTGAATAAACAATTTGATGAAATGTATGTATGTATGTATGTATGTATGTCGCCCTTTCTCTCTCCCTAAGTGTGTGAATAAACAATTTGTTGAAATGATTGCATTATAGTGATGAACTTATCTGCTGATATTCATTTGATGTAAGATAGTCGTTCTTCGGTCCTAAGCATCTGTGTCAACAAACACTCTGTCCAATGACACAAGAAAAGCACTTGAGCGCAAAAAAAAACAGAAGAGGGGATACCACAGGAGCCACGACCTAAATCGCTAGCTTCATGCTCTCCCTCTCTCACTGCCTGTGCAATCAGAACATCCATGTCGGAGAAGCTAAATCTGTGACGTCTCGAAATTTCGACGTCCATAAGAAGAAGACATTCGATGAATTTTAGTCTTGAATTCTAGCCTCGTAATTACATTTAAGTATTCTCGGAATGTCGGCCCGATTAGATTAGGTTTTTAAAATTTTAATTATCACGTTTTAGGATTTAATTCATCGTGCTCGAGCCTAATTTGACGAGCCTATCCTGAAAAAATGATCAAAATACCTTCGGATATTTTGTACTAGAAAGACAAACAAATTCAAACTTGATTTAACCTTGGTCGGCCCCACCCTTCACATCATTCACTCACTAGTCACCTCACCACCCACCCAGCGACGTCTCCTTCTCTCTCTCTCTCTCTCTCCACTGTTGTTCGCGACAGACCCCCCTCGGGCCCCTCCCCTCTACTGTTCTTGTCCTACTTCATTTTCTTGTTTCTGTCGTTCGGCTTCCCTCCCCTCTGCTCGTGCCGCTCGACCAGCGACCACCACCACTCCGTCCACCCGCCTTCGTCTCGCCTACAGCCGCGCCACTTGATCGCCGACCCAAGCCGTCCGCTACACCTCGAACCCGCGGGACCCGACCACCTGCGACCCACCTCCTCCCATTGCTCACCCGACGCCTTCAGCCTCCGCCAGTCGTCGCCATCGACTTGTCGCGCCTGTCATCGCCTGTACCGACCACTGGCCTGCTCAGTCGGCAGAGATCCGAGCTAATCGCGACCCGTTGCTTGCAGACCCGAGCTCCCTCCATCATCCTCAGCCGCGCGACCACCCTACCCGCTGGTCTCGCGCGCCCCGCCGGCCTCAAGCCCCCAGATCTGAGCCCGACGCCAGCCAAAGCTGCTGCCGTGCCGCCAGACCCACGACCCGGACCGCGAGCCACCGCCGTTTGATCCCGACACCGCCAGTCGGCCTCCTCTGCCCGAGCCCGTCCCGTCGCCGGCCCTCTGACCCGCGACCCACGACCTCACCCCGAGCCTTGGAGCCCGAGCCGCCAGTTGCCATCGCCGCCGCCGCAGTGCCACCAGAGCCCGTGGGCCCAAGTGTGGCGGTGAGTCCCGTGAGCCGCCGCGCCGACCCGATTCTACGAACCGCCACCGTGAGCCGTCGTCGCCCCGAATCCGTGCCATCCCGAGATCGTGCCGCCGAGGTTGCCGGCCTTGAACAGTAACCGGTGTGAACAGTATTCGGCCAGGCCCGTGAACAGTAATTTGAAACCACGACCCAATCCAAAAGTCTCATACCCGACCCGACATCGAACGCCGATTTTTTTAATTGTGAGTTAAATTCTTAAATCCCGATTAAGACACTAATTACGCTTAGTATAATTAGTGTAATTAGTTTAATACGGCGTTTAGGTAGCTTAATCGTGGTCGGTTAAATAGAGATTGGATTTAAGTTAAATGATCACGATTAATTAAGTCTGTTTGCTAGTTAGGATGTCTGCGGCTATTTAGTGGTAGATTGGATTGATTGTTTGGGCAATGATTGTCGGTGTGTGATAGCGAGCCAGCGATAGGAAGGGTCTAGTAGACGCTTGATTGTTGATTGGATTGGAATTTCGATAGTTGAGTTATAAATTTGAATTGGCCTTTATCGTTAGATTATTGAAAGATGTTGGCCGATTGTCCTCATTGCGTGTCTGGATGTTTGGTTTTGCGTGTTGGATGTTATGAGAGAAAAATATGGGTGTCGGTCCCCATGTTATCGATGCAAAGTCCGGTGGACAATATGTGCATCCATGCGAACCAAGTGAAAGTAAACTGCATATTTTTAGCATGAAAACGGCTTAGTGTCGAGTCTTTGAGCATAACTGTATGAGCATCCGGCTAAGTGTAAAGAAAAGAATTTGACTGGTTGTTGTCGGATGCACTTAAATGATCACATAATGGTTGTTCCCGACAAGATCGTGTCGTGTCAACCGGAATTACACGACTTGTTAGATGCACGTCAATCCGTGTTGTCGGGTTGATCGGATGCCGGTCGCAACTTGTGACGGACCGACGCTCTTTTTGAAATGCCAACTATGTCGTGCCATGTCGATCGGAATTACACTAGCATAGTAGTCGCCGTCGCCGAAGTAATGGGACGATGCCTGGTCTTGCAAGTAGAGTACTAATTGTCTAGTGTGCTAGGCACCAACTATCTAGTGTGTTGGGCCATGTAGCCTCATCTATTAATAATTGGACTTCATGTGGTGTCCCATGTGTGCAAGTTGATGTGATACATTGCTAGTTGTTTGTCTGTCATAACTATTGACTTCAGTTGAACATTGCATCATGCATGGTTGAAAACTGATAAGTTTGCATGTGGTTGAAATATTTGCTCTTGAATGATATGAATGTTTGTTGGGATGTTTGAGCGAATTAACACCCTAGCCGGGCTTAGGCGTTGACTCACCGAGATTTATTTCTCACTCCATCGTTGTTAACCTTTTTTCAAGTCTCGAGTGATGGTGTCCGTGGATGTTAGGGCCTGGTTGTTAGAGTAGTTTTGGGAGTAGATGAGGCTTTAACCTTACCCGACCATATTTTTTTTTTAGATCTTAGCGAGCCGTCCCGAAGAATGGGGTTGTATAAGTCTTCTATAGCTCGGTAGGGTTAAAACTCATTTGCTTTGACTTATGAAATGAAATTGTCTTTTGTTTGATTATTGAGTTGACTTTTATGTCTGTTTCCTACTTTATTATCTCACGTTGGTTGTTGATTAGAGAGTTCACGTTTCTGCGTGCGTCGTAAGTACGTAGGTCGATAGTTTACCTGGGACGCTATCTTTTGTAACATGTGGCGAATTAGTAGGGATGTCGCGAGCTCGAGAGTCGGGACGTGACAAAATCGATGTAGTTATTGCGAAAACAAGTTGATCGGATAATAAAATAAATTGTATGAAAAAATAAATTGGATCTCGGATTTACGTGATTCGATCGACGTGACTTTCGTTCATCCCATGAACGACAAAGAATTCCACTCCAAATTAAGAAATAAAATAGAGATTATAATCTCACTTGACTCCCTCAACTGAGATCCCACGTCAATTTATAAGAAATGCGAGATGCTACCTTTTTACTTTTCAAGATGACTGAAAGTGGAAACGAAAAGCAAAACAAAATAGAGTTCAAGTGCGAGATCCCACATCGAATGGTGGGAGTTTCTTATAGTTTTGAATTATGATAACATACTTAGGGCTATTTGATAATAATAATAATAAAGAAAGTTAAGTTATGAACCTGATTCTAGAAAAAAGAAGCTGATGGTTTCAGAAAGCTTTATCCATAATGACGTTGATAGTATCATTTCAATGTTCATACTGCTTATCAATGTCTCCATTTCCTTTGATGAATGGTCATCAAATCTGGAAAGTACTAGATTTAGGTCGGGTATCGATTTGGGATTTTTCAAGAGAAAAAAATTAGTTTGAAAAACATTAATTTGGGATAAATGTGTCTTGGCATTAGTTTGGAATTCCTTTTTGTATTCCAAAAATTAATTTGAGATAAATATGTCGTAGAGCTTCGGTTAGGGATTTTTAGTCGTGTTAAACTCTGTTAATTTTTTGTAAAAATTAATTTGAGATAAAAATGCCGTAGAGCTTCACTTAGGAATTTTTAATTTGTCGCCAAAACACTTAATGAGTTTTTCATAATTTTCCGAAACTTAAAAAATATTTGTTTTTTTTATTATTATTTCTAAACTTTTGAGAGAAAGGTAAAAAAACCGGCCCAAACCGGAAATCGGTAAGCAAAAGCAAAAAGTTATTAAACTGACGGCAAGCTAGTTACTAACTTTTGACAGGGCTAAAGTTACCAATCACTCTTAAAAGAATTACGTGTCACAGTCGCGCAAATGGATACAATATTTTTACTTTCTCAAAATCAAAAACTTAGAAACCGGGGTGAGAATTAATCACGTTAAAGAGTCCCTGCTTAACAAACTGATACACAACATATACTGAAATAACGCGACCTCACCATCTGAAGATGATGAGCTTAACTTATTCATCTTCTTACTCAAAACAACATTAGGGTTAACCAGAAGACACATTCCATTTCACATGGAAACTCCTACGTCACGACCAGTTTGGTAATGCACTGTTCCCCCGAAGTCTGTACCAGCTGCGCTATGCTGAGATGCGCCATGAGAAGCCAAACATGGCTGATAAGCTCTCCTCCTCTGCTCAGGCTCTCGCAGTGTTCGTAGCCTTTGCACTGGTAAGCCGCGTAGATGAGCAGCCTCACCCAGACCTTGCTGATCATGTCCCACGTGTCGACCGATCTCAACTGGTTGGCGAGATGGCAGGCGTCGAACAGCACCGACGATTTGGCCCTCTGCGTCTTCCACTCGGGGAGTTCAGCCCTCACTTGGAGCAGAAGCCAGCAGACTTCGCACAGATCGCAGGACTCTCCCGGCTCGTGGGGCTCGTTGCAGTTGTTGAAACGGTTGTGGACATGCGCGTCTTTCTTGTATAATTTCTGCACCCACTCGACGACGGCGGATGAGGTGCTGGTGGTGCCGCCTTCTTCATTGGGCAACATGGCTAGCTCGCCATCAAAGAACTTTTGAGCTTCGGCCAAGGTGTCTTCGTACCGGAGCACCCCTATCCCTGTCGGCAACATGGAAGGATAGAATACTAAAAGATAGAGCATGTACCGAGAGACCAACACGCTCATTCTGGAGTTCGTGATGTCCTCCGTCACCTGCGCCTTGTCCTCGTGGTGAAGGAGCTCGGTGGCGATGTGCCAGATGAAGACGTTCTGGTCAAACTCCATTTCCACGCTCCACGTCACGTGATCGCAGTTTGACCTCTTCAGTAGCTCACCTGCCTCCTTCTTAAGATCCGTGGTCCCTTCCAGATTTGCAACCATCTCCTTCATGCGACGGAAGATCAATTCCTTGATGTTGCAGTGGAACTTTTCGTAACAGATGTAAAAGTTCTTGTCCACCACCTCCTGCAACTTGGCAAACCTCGGACTGCGGAAGACGCTCTTTCTTTTCCTGATGGATGAAGCCAACAGGCTGAACTGGGCCACGGAATTCGACCATCTTTGGCTCGGGCCGAGCCAGAGAATAGCGACAGCGGACAAGATTGAGGATGTACCAGATCCCTGAAGCCGCCGGTGGTGGATCCAATCGGATGCTATTGCTAGAAGAAGCGAGTAAATCTCTAAAAGTATAGCCCCGGCTATCAGCAGCAAAGTTATCAAGATGTCAACTGTGGCGTAATCCCTCTTATCCTGTAAAGAGAAGAATACCAGCACGGAACCCAGCACGCTGAGACTGATGACCCAACGAATGATGACCCAAGCACGGCTCAGCAACGGGGCCTTGGTGAAGAGCAGATCGTACGTGAACCCGAGCTCGATCTCCACGATTTTAAAGGCCTCGGCCGAATCCATGTCCCTACCCGTGAACATGCGCCGACTGGTGACCAGGTCGACAAGGTTGACGGTCAGGCCCACAAAGAGAAGCTTGAAGATCTTGAACAACTCATAGGCCTTGACCAGAGTCCAGTCCTTCTCTTCGTTGCCGCTGGCTTGACTGCTGTTCACCGAGAGATCCTCCGGAGCTGGAACCTGTGTGACCTCCTCGATTCTGACCTGGTAACCCTCGTCTCTCTTCAGAGCGGACTGATCCATTTGCCTGAAGAGTATGGGACCGACGTCGGGACGCGAAATCATCGAACGTCGAAGTGGACCGTTGCTCGCCAAGTGCAAACACACTGTCCTCTCTCCATATTTCATGAACCCCACCAGGATCACACCTGCCGCTAGTATCGACAGTGGAGTCCCCGACAAGGCCATGGAGTAAATGTAACACGCTATCCCTACCTGGACGCAAAGCCGTGCCAACTGCCTCAGCCATAGCTCGTTGTCTGCCAGGGCATATGCAGTGACCGTGTCGGGCCCGCCCAAGTGGAGGAGAAGGAACGGCGCCCAGAACGCTATGATCTGGCTCTTCGGATCAATCATGCCCATGGTCTCCTTGATGTTGGCCAGGCGGTTCGAGAGGATGCCTAGCGAGAGGGTCACAATGGAGTCGGCCATTAGGTACGTTGTCCAGACTTGGATCCAGTTCTTGAAGATGGATTTCCTCCGGCTGCCCTGAGACGCAAGGGTCAATTGGAGGAACAGGCTGAGGAGGACTAGCAACGGCAGCTCCCACTCCTTCCACACTTCACGAGCTTTTTGGGTGAACAGCAAAAATCCCATTGCGGAACTCGAACTATTGGCACCGAAAGGCGCAACGATCGGAACGCTGTCTCAAAGAGCGGTCAAACCTAGGATTACATATATACATATGGACAGGACAAAACAAGGCAAAGCAACATTAACCTTGAATTTACCTCAGCATCATCCTCAGAACTGCCACCATTATATAAGCATTATTTTGGGATAGGAATCAAATTCCAAAGCACCTATTTATCCCCATAACATTTATAAGGAACAAAAAGGCAATACGCATTTCGAAACACCTGTGACACGTTATTCGCAACACTACTTTTGGATGCATCATTGTCAAGCGATTCTCTGAACTTGCTCGAAGCGGAAGTAAAGCAACAAAATCAGGTTCCGACATTGGTACTAGCACGAGTATGATCTACTTTAATTGAGAAGATCGAACTATAGGCCGAGAGTTAAAGTTTGGTTTCTCCATCACGGCTCCAAATTGAAATCCTATGAACTTCACTCTAACCATTGTGATTTTCACACTTTGTCCAGCATGCATCCCCATCCTAATGTGATTCATGTGGTATATAGAAATCACCTATTTAGTTTGCTATCACAAGTAAAGTCGCAAAAGGGACAAAAGAGGGCCATAAATGCTTACTCCAAATTGAAGCAATTCCGAAGCAACGAGTCGATTGCATCGATTCTATTAGACAAGCATATTATTTCCTTGAAAACTAATCTCCACGTCAAAACCGTGAATGAGTACGTCAGTCGTCACTATGATAACACATCGCGCGAGAGCACGTATATCTCACACCACTTCACATCAACCAATGTGATTTACAACAAACTTAGGATGATATATAACAAGCAAGGCGAAGTAGGAGTAGCCTTGAATCTACCTTAGCATCATCCTCATAACTGCCACCGTTATATAAAAATTTGGGATGGGAATCAAATTCTAAAGGACCTATTTACCCCCATAACATTTACAAGGAACAAAAAAGCAATATGCTTTTCGAAACACCCGCACACATTACTCACAACACCACTTTTGGATACATATTCGTCAAGCAATTCTCCGAATTTGCCTGAGGCAAAAGTAAAGTGACAAAATAAAATTCCAATATTCGTACTAGCATGAGTACGATATACTTTAATTAAGAATATCAGACTATATGCTTAGATTAAAAGTTTGGTATCTCAATAACTGTTCCAAATATAAATCATATGAACTTCACTCTAACCATACTTTCTTCGGCACGCATCGTCATCCTAACATGATTCATTTGCAACATAGAAATAACATATTTTAGCTTGTTATCACAAGTAAAGTAACAAAAAGGCCAAACGAGGGTGATGAATGCCCCTCCAAATTGAAGCAATTCTGAGGCCTCGAGTGTACTGCTTCAATTCCAGCAGACAAGCATATTATTTTCTTGAACACTAATATCTGTGTCAAATCCGTGAATGAAGCCATCAATTGTCACTACGGTAACACATTGCGCGCATATCTCACACCACTTCGCCATAAGCTAATGTGATATATGACAAACTTATGATGATATATAAAAAGCAAGACGAAGCAAGATTAGACTTGAATTTACCTCAGCATCATCCTCACAACTGCCATTGTTATATAAAAAAGAATCAAATTCTGAAGCTCCTATTTACCCGCATAACATTTACAAGGACAAAAAATCAATACGCTTTTCCAAACACCCTCGACACATTACTCGCAACACCACTTTGGAATGCACGATCGTCAATCGATTCCCTGAATTTGCCCAACCCGAAAGTAAAGCGACAAAATCAGGTTCCATCATTCATACTAGCATGAGTATGATCTACTTTAATTGAGAATATCGGATTATATGTTGAGAGTTAACGTTTGGTATCTCAATAACTGCTCAAAATGGAAGTCCTATGAACTTCACTCTAACCACACTTTGTCTGTCGCGCATCATCATCCTAACATGATTCATTTGGAACATAGAAATCACATATTTTAGCTTGTAATCACAAGTTAAGTCACAAAAAGACCAAAAGAGGGTGATGAATGCTCCCTCCAAATTGAAGCAATTCTGAGGCATCAAATCGATTGCTTCAATTCCAGTAGACAAGCATATTATTTCCTTGAACACTAACTCCATGTCAAACCCATAAATGAAGTCGTCAATCATCACTACGATATCACATCGCCTGCATGTCTGACACCACTTTGCCATAAGCTAATGTGATATATGACAAATTTACGATGATATATAAAAAGCAAGTCGAAGCGGGATTAGCATTGAATTTACCTCAGCATCATCCTCACAACTGCCACGGTTATATAAAAAAAGGAATCAAATTTTGAAGCACCTATTTACCCCCACAACATTTACAAGGAACGAAAAAACATTACGCTTTTCGAAACACCCGCGACACATTACTCGCAACACCATTTTTTTGATGCATAATCGTCAACCGATTCTCTGAATTTGCCTGAGGTGAAAATAAAGTGACAAAATCAAGTTTCATATTTCTTAGGACGTTGCTAATAGGACGGCACCATTATTTATATTTAATAAATTCTGATTGTGCATTTGTTTTCCAAGTTCATGGCAACTGGTTGAACTTGCGGAGGAATTTATACATCAATTTTACATGATACACATACCTTATTTACTTTTATGGAGGAAGCTAAAAAAAATAAATTAAAATACTAATGTGATCGACAAGTCACCATTAAATAGTGATGTGGTGTCAAAACTTTTTAACAAGTATAAGACAGAACAAATGTAGAACCCACATTAGTGCTCCAGAGAATTTCAATCACTCACATGGAAAATTGGATTAGACCTGTCATCATAGCTGTTCTCAAAATATTTTTTGCAATCAAGGAAGAAGTGCTTGTTTTCAATCGTTACTAGTAGTTATTATTATTTGGTTTTGAAGAAAAATATTTTACTATAAATTGACTTCTAATCCATAAGATACGGTGTAGGTTCGGATGTCACGTAGTCATGTGAATTTTCTCAATCAACCAAACAATGAAGTTATATCTAGCAAAATTTGTACATAATTTTATTGAATTTTCTTTTTAACTTTAGCCTTGACTTATGCAATCCTAATATTAATCTTGTAAATTTTTAGGTCCTTGCACATCTTCCTCTATGAGATTTTCATCTATTGTGTTACATAACCAATATTAGCGTTCTAGAGAGTTATTCCAGAGCAACTTGATTTGAGTGAAACGAATGAGGATATGTTTGAATGCACAATGATGTTTTTATTAGTCTCAAAGCCAATATTTTTTTTTTGTGTTTTTTCATCTTTGAACTTGAATTGATCTTTCCAATGACATTAACTATTTTTTTTTAGCTGGTGATAACATAGTTCTGTGTGATTACATATATTTTGGTTTTTAATTTATTCTAAAAATTATCGACTTCTTTATGTTATTTTTTATTTTTTTCATATTATCAAATCTCACGGGAAATGAGGGAAACAATTCAAGTGAAAATTTTCAATTTTAAATTTTTCTCAAGGAAACTAGTTAAACAAGTTGACAGGTTTCATTGGAAAATTTGAGGTGGAGAACCCACCGTTTAGATTTGGAATCTAACAGCACCGTCAGCTACTCTTTTCCCTTATTCTTACTAGCATGAGTATGATCCACTTTAATTGAGAATATCGGGCTACATGCCAAGAGTTAAAGTTCGGTTTCTCAATCACTGCTTCAAATTGAAATCCTATGAACTTCACTCTAACCATACTTTGTTTGGCATGCATCACCATCCTAACGTGATTCATTTGGAACATAGAAGTCAGCTATTTTAGCTTACTATCACAAGTAAAGTCACAAAAAGGCCAAAAGAGGGTGATGAATGCTCCCTCAAAATTGTAACAAATCCAAGGCATCCAGTCGATTGCTTCAATTCCAGTAGACCAGCATATTATTTCCTTGAACACTAATCTTCATGTTAAATCTATGAATGAAGTATATATTCAATCGTCATTATGATAACACATCGCCGAAGAGCGCGTATATCTCACACCACTTCGCCATCAGCTAATGCCATTTATGACAAACTTAGGATGATACGTAAAAAGCAAGGCGAAGCAAAATTAGCCTTGATTTACCTCAGCATCATCCTAACAGCTGCCATCGTTATATAAAAACTTGGCATATGAATCAAACTCTGAAGCACCTATTTACCTCCATAATGTTTACTTAAGAACCAAAATAGCAACACGCTTTTCGAAACCCCTGCGACACATTACTCGTAACACCACTTTTTGATGCATGGTTGCCAAATGATTCTCTGAATTTGCCTTAGGCAAAAGTAAAGCGATAAAATCAGGTTCCATCATTCGTACTACTATGAGTATGATCTACTTTAATTGAGAATATCAGACTATATGCTAAGAGTTAAAGTGCGGTTTCTCAATCACTGCTCCAAATTGAAATCTTATGAACTTCACTCTAACCACACTTTGTTTTGCACGCATCACCATCCTAACGCGATTCATTTGGCACATAGAAATCACCTATTTTAGCTTGCTATCACAAGTGAAGTCACAAAAAGGCCAAAAGAGGGTGATGAATGCTCCCTCCAAATTGAAGCAATTCTGAGGCATCGAGTCGACTACTTCAATTCGAGTAGACAAACGTATTATTTCCTTGAACACTAATCTCCATGTCAAATCCGTGAATGAAATCGCTGGTGGTCACGCTGGTAACACATTGCGAGAGACTGCATATCTAACTACACTTCGCCATCAGCTAATGTGATTTATGACTACTGTGATCACAACTTGTCATCCATGTCAGATCCATCGGTTTACAGTGTTCGACCCTCGCTGAACATTCTTCTCTATCTATATACACAATGTTTCACAAGGATGCATGTGGTGCACAACGGTTGCTGAATAATTTGATCTTCCACACGTCGCCCCGCGAAGGACATGCGGTTGGTGGCCCACCTCTAGTTTAATAACTAAGCCCCTAACATTGCAGAACAAGGCTTAAACCATGCGACTAAGAACCTACAAAAAACTCGAAGTCCTAGAATTCATAACCTCAAAGTAAGTTTTCTTTTCCGTTAGAAAAAGAAAAGCATCAGTGCGACATTGTCGCTTCGCAACTTTCTAAAATTCGAAACTTGACAGAACGATCTCCCGAGCCAAAAAGCAAAAAATCACAAAGCAAGTATTCTAACCATGCCACTATTTTCCTTTGTCCCGTTAGACTTAAAAAAGCAAAATCATGGAGCAAACATTCTCTCAAAATATTTTCATCTAAAAATACAAGCATCTATTTGTTTTCTTCAATTAAAAAAAAAGGCCAAGTAAGTAGCTAGATTCTCATTAAGAAAAAAGATGGCATGACTTGTAGATCATCACTTTGTGTTGTCATCATATAACATCTCAAGGAATATGGACACGATCTAAGTGAGACGAACTACCAACTTTTGACTTTATATTAGTGGAGAACTAGAGATATGGGACGACACATTTTAGTCGTCAGCTTGTTTAGAGCCATCAATAAAGCTGGCAACGACATTTGTCATGATCATGCCACTCTACAAAAGACTTTTTTGAGGTACGGGGGGAATCCATAAAGGACTCCTCTTTAGTAGGGCGCTATCTTGGTTGTTCAAAAGGATCTCCCATTCTTTCATCAAATATTCTGCTTTTTCCCAGATACTCGTGTTTAAATACCCATGGATTCGTTGTTTGCTAACTAGCTTCACAAAATTCAGAAAACACTAGTTTTCTCGAAACCTCTTGTTTATATCTCTTATCAAAGCGTTCTATTTGATAATGTCTATCTAGCAGATCCCCGCTAACCCAAGCGAGCATTCAAATATCTATCCTACATTCATTCGTGAGAGTACTCCTAATGGATTGAAGACCATATCAACAAGTCTTCCATCTTGCAAGTAAGGCATATATTGTCTAGGTAAAATTTTGGAAATGATACCTTTATTTCCATGCCTTCCACCAATAGGGAGATACGTAAAGCCTGGAGGAATTAAAGGCCTCATGGTCAAGGCTGTAAAAATCAAATAAAAAAATGTGTAAATGCGGATCTTTAATCGAGTCAATCATATGTAACTTTTTTAAGCCGCTGGGATTTTGCAAATATATACTATTATATACTATTATGTACAGCGTTTAAATGTCCAAAAAAAAAATGATAGATAAAGTAGAATCTCGAAACCTTTTTCATTGTGCACAGTATATACAACTCCGGCATTTTGTGTCAATAACTTCTTTTCGTTAATGAATAATTCACATGGTTTTTGATAAGGCGATTTCGCAAAACCTTTTGAATTACATTTTTGTATAAAGGGCAATGCACGTGTATTTTTGCTATTATACAATAGGATAACACTCAATAAAGAATTAATTTAACACATTGATTGATATTATCAGAAAAATATCATGATTGTTTGTTTGCAAGAATTAAATCTGCCCTTTCTATGGTTGTGCTTTCTTCTGCCTTTCCTTATATTTGGTTTCTTTAATTTCATGTGCTTCTAAAAGTATGTAAACTTAATTAGTCAAGAAGGTAAAACTAATTTCCTGCAATAACAACCTAGAATCTCAAATATCTTGTGAATCCATAGAAAGTGAAGGTAATTTCCCCTCTTTTTATCTTGCGTTAAGCAACCCTCAATTAAATTACCAATGGATGACGCAGTTGTAGCCCTCAGAAAATTGTCTTTATGTGAACATTCCTATGATTTCTATCTATAATTTATCTTCTCTCTTGAAAATTGATATATGCATACCCTGAAAACTGGTATTTATTAAAAGATTAATATCACGAAAACTCTAAATTAATTTTTTTTTATCACAATAACTCCCCAACTAGTGCATCTTTGCCACATTTACCTCAAACTGGTGCAATAATGCTACATTTATTCCAAACTAATTCACTCGTGCCACATTTACCCCCCCCTCCAAATAAATAAATAAATAAAACCTCCCAGATTTACCACAATTTGGTGTAAATGTGGTATGGGTATATCGTTTTGAGGTAATTGTGGCACGGATATACTAGTTTGATTTTTCTTGTGATAAAAACATTAGTATTGGGTAAATGTGGCATGAGTGTACCACTTTGGGAGCTTTTATAAAACAAAAATTAGTTTGGGATAAATGCGGTGCATTACTCATGACACCACTTTTGAATGCATGATCATCAAGCGATTCTTTGAATTTGCCTAAGGGGGAAGTAAAGCGGCAAAATCAAGTTCCGACATTCGTACTAGCCTAAGTATGATCTACTATAGTTGACGTTTGGAATATAGGCTGAGAGTAAAAGTTTGGTTTCTCAATCACCCTAACCATTGTGATTTTCACGCTTTGTCTAGCGAGCATCACCGGCTTAACATGGTTCATGTGAAACATAGAAATCATCTCTTGAGCTTGCTATCACAAGTAAAGTCACAAAAAGGCCATAAGAGGGTGATAAATGCTCGCTGCAAATTGAAGCAGTTCCGAAGCCTTAAGCCGGTTGCTTCGATTCCAGCAAGCAATGATTCCAGCAAACAACATATTATTTCCTTGAACACTATCAAATCCATGAATGAAGCCGTCACCACGATAAAACACCATGCTGCTCTCGGCTGACGTGGTTTACGACCGTCACGATCACAACTTGTTTCATCTATGTCTGAACAATTGGCATGCAGTGCGCAACACTCGCTCAACATTTTTTTTTTTCCATCTACAAGCGATGTTTCCCAAGTTGGCATGTGGTGCATGACGATCGCTGAACATGTTGATCCTCCACACGATGCCCCGCGAAGAGCATGTGGCTGGTGGCCCACCCCTAGCTTCACTTAACTAAGCCCATACCATTGCAGATCAAGGCTTGAAACATTGGACTAAAAACCTACAAAAAGCCTCAAAGTCCAAGAATTCATAACCTCAAACTACGTTTTCTTTTCCCTCTCAGAAAAAGGAAAGCATCATTGCCGCAATTTTTGTAGGACGCTGACTTTTCTAAAACCTTTCAAAAATCATTAAAGTGTGAAAAACGATTATTGAAGTGACTCAAGTAACTTTGTTTAGCAAAAAATCTAACCTGACCCATCGAATTCACTTAAATTGATGCTTTTAAGAAAAGTTTTGCTGCTGAAGTGATCGTTCACAAAGCACGTATCCTTACTTTGCCGCTATTTTCCTTTGTCTTGTGAGACTCAAAAAAGCAAAATTACGAAGCAAACATTCTTTCGAAACACACGTTCATTCAAAGTTACAAAGATCTATTTGTTTTCAAAAGCAGAAAAGGGAAGGAAGTACAATTCTCATTAAGAACAATATGGCATGACTTGCACATCATCACTTTGTGTTGTCACCACATAAACATCTCAAGGAATATGGAGAATTAGATGAAAGCGAGACGAAATACCAATTTTTGACTTTATGTCAGTGGAGAACTAGAGACATAGGAATGGGCCAAATCTTTTAAAATCAACAGTTAATTAAAGGCCTCATGGTCAAAGCCGTAAAAATAAAAAGAAAAACAAAATGTTCGAGTGCGGATCTTTTGATCTAGTCGATCTTTTGTAAACCGCTGGGATTTTGCTAATCTATACTGTATTATACTATTGTGCAAAGCAGAAAGGATCTCCTAAAGGGATCACAATCCTTTTTTCCCTCAAAAATATCCTCAACTAGTTATTGTACAAATAATTTATGGATGGGCAAATGCGCACTTTATCTCTCATGTTTTTTTTTTTTATTATTGTTAACATTTAAACATTTTCTATCTTATCAGTAGCCCTACTATAAAAAAAGAAAGAAAGAAAGATCAAATCTCGAAACATTTTCATTTTCCACAGTAAATACAATTCATGCATATCGTGTCCTTAACTTCATTTCGTTAATTAATGATTCCCATGGTTTATGATAAGGCGATTTCACAAGCCCTTTTGAATGTCAATTTTAGTACAAAGGCAATGCATGTATATTTTGGCTATTATACAAGGAATATGCTTATGTGGTAATTTTCTATCTACTGTGAGATTGACAGCATAGTGTGAGTCACAAAAAATAGATAATGAATAATTAAAATTTATTGTGAGGTCCACTACTTCATGAATTTGTGGTCCATAACATGTTGATATTCTCACCGTCACCAAAAAACTGTTATACTAGCAAAGTTCATTATATAATAGGATCTGGCCCAAAAAATATATATATACAATAGGATAAGACACAATAAAGAAAAGCCGGCTTACATAGTAGAAAGAAGAGCCAACATAAACTGTGTCCGGAGCTCTTGAATAATTAAACACCTTGATTGATATATTCAGAAAATTATCTTTACTAATTTCTTTGCAATAATTGAATTTGTACTTTCTACGGTTATGCTTTCTTCTGCTATATTTATCCCAAACTAATTTTTATGTAACAAAAAATTTCAAATTGATACACTTGTGCCACATTTGCACCCAAAAAATCTCAGATTTACCACCATGTAGGTAAATGTGGCATGTGTATATCCGTTTGGTATAAATGTGACATGGATGTATGTAGAGAATGCCATTTGGAACCGTGGGCCCGGAACCGGCCCGTTGACCGGGCCCACAGTTCCAACCCGTAATTTAAAAAAAAAAAAAGTTGTGTTAGTGGGGCAAAGAGCCCAACGGCTCTTTGCCCCACAGCACCGGGCCCCTGCGGGCCCGCTTCCCCTCCCCCAACCCCAACCCCAACGGCTCTTTGGGCCGTTGGCCCAAAGAGCCGTTGGGGTTTAATTAAAAAAAAATTGAATAATTTTTATTTTTTGCCTATAAATACATATCTTCTCCCTTTCATTTTTCTCACAAATCCTCTCGACAATTCTCTCAAATTCTCTCAAATCCTCTCAAATCCTCTCAATTCGCTCAAATTCTCTCAATTCGCTCAATTCTCTCAATCCCGACTCAATTCTCTCAATCGGATTTCCGATCAATTCTCTCAAAAATGGCAAGTGGAAGCAGAAATGTTGACAAGGACAAGATGACTATGGGAGATTCCGAGTATCCCACTCCTCAATATGATCCTCGTGAGTATGCATGTTGGGAAGACGACGACGATAATATCAACTATGTCCCGATTCCGAACGTCGAGCACATCTCAACACAAGAAAGTCTTCATCCTCCCACCGGTGTGGAAGAAATGTCAACAGCAAATGAGCCGGAACGAAAGGGCCGAGATAATACATCCGACTTATGGCTACACTTCAACAAGGTACGTGATGAAGGCGAAGGTAAGTATAATATAAAATGTAAATATTGTTCGCAAACATATAAATTTACGAAAGGAGACGGCTACGGAACATTCCGTCAGCATTTGTCGTAAAAACATCCAACGAAAGCGGGGATCGACAATACGCAACAACAAATTTCCGGGTACGCCACTTCTAATCCTCATCCTATATTCCGTTACACTAATGCACTTTATAAACAAACATTAGCTGAATATGTTGTCCTTGATCATGCTCCGTTTAATACTGGTGAAAATTTTAATATGAAATATTTGATAAATACTGCGTTGGTTCCGCAAGCACCAATTATTCCAAAAAATACTCTTAAACGCGAAGTTTTTCATCTTTATAAAAAAGGAAAAAAATCTTTAGCAAAATTTTTTGCAGAATTCAATGAACGTGTGCATATAGGTAGCGATATTTGGAGTGATCATTGGCAAATTCATTCTTATATGGGTGTTGCGTGTCATTGGATAGGTGACGATTGGACTATTCAAAAAAGACTTATTGCATTCCGAGTTTTTTATGAAAAACATTCCGCTAATAATATTTATAGAATAATTAGGCAAGTTTTAGAAGAATATAATTTGATAAATAAAGTATATTCAATTGGTTTTGATAATGCCGCTGCAAATACCGCTTCTATTCCCGAATTAGAAAATATTTGCAAACCCACTTTTGACGGACAATTTTTTCACATTAGATGTGCTTGTCATGTTTTAAATTTATGTGTACAAGATGGTTTACGAATTCTTGATACTTCTCTCGCCCCAATAAAGAGTACAATTAAATTTTTATGGAGTCGTCCCCATTTTATGAAATCATAGGGAAAATTTTGTAAACAAAATGGGAGAAGGGCAAGAAGATTTCCAAAAGATATTCCGACTCGTTGGAATTCTACGTACAAGTTGCTTTGGCAAACTTTTGATTATAAAGATTTATTATGCATGTTTATTTCACAAAATATTCCCGAAATTACTTTACTTCCTCAACATTGGGACGTTTGCAAAAAAATTTTAGATTTTTTGAAAATTTTTAATGATGCTACTAAGACTTTATCTGATATTTATTATCCTACTACGCATTTATTTTTAATAGAGTGTGTTAATATTGGTAGTGCTTTTAGTGAATATGAAAATGATACTGAATTAGGTCGAACTATTTTAGTAATGCGAGAAAAATGGTTGCATTATTATTTGCAAATTCCTCTTGTCTATTTAGTTGGTATTATTTTTGATCCACGTATTAAATTAGACGGTTTACTAGATTATTTGAATGTGTATTATCATGATTGTTTACATTTAGAAGATTCAATAGATATTTCAAATATACTAGGAGATGTTAAAGAATCTATAGTAGTATTATATGGAGAAATTTTGTAGTAGATATGGTTTAAGTGATTCCGGATCTTTACAATTTACTGCATCACGTAGCGAAAGTGGTAGTTTACTTAGTAGAGGGTATAATATACTCAAGAGTAGGCAAAAAAAATAAAAAGGGGCAACATGTAGTATTTCTGAATTAGAAAAATATTTAACCACTCAATTTGAGTTTCGTGATGCAGAACATAATACAGATTTTGAAATCCTAAAGTGGTGAAAGAGTCACCAAATCAATTACCCAATTCTCGCCCTTATCACTCGTCAGATATTAGCAACCTCTTCTTCAACGGTTGCAGTTGAACAAGCATTTAGCGCTGGAAGATTAGTTTTGGACTCTCGCCGTTCAAGATTAAACCTGGAGTCTGTGGAAGCTCAAGCTTGTGTCGACGATTGGACGAGGGCGAAATTTCGACACTAAGAGCTAGATCGAGAGCACGAATTTTTTAGCGATGATATTGGAGATACCACCGCCACGGGTACCACAACGAGTAGCGATGATTGATGATGAGGTAAGTTGGGGTTATCAAAGGTAAAAGAACTACATGGGCTTTGATTCTTCTATCCCCAAGAAGATATGTAGACGCTTAATGATAATTCATTAAGTTCAAACCCATTCCTCATCTCTCTCGTTTTTCCCCATATTTTATTACAATGTACAATTTGATTATATTTTAAATTTTATAATTTATTATGTTTATTTTATTATTTATTATTTTAAAAATTAAAATTAAAAAAAGAACTGGAATTAATCGGCCTAGGAACCGGCCCGGGAACCGTCGGTTCCGGTTCGAACTGGAATTGGAATTTTCAACAGCCGGTTCCTGAACTGGAACCGGCCGCCTCTAGATGTACGAGTTTAAGATTGGGGTAAATGTGTCGCATGTGTACGGCTTTGAGAGTTTTAATACCACAAAAGTTAGTTCGGAATAAATGCGACATATTACTCGTGACACAACTTTTGAGTGCATACCTATCAAGCGATTCTTTGAATTTGCCAGAGGGGAAAGTAAAGCGACAGAATCAGGTTCCATCATCCGTACTAGCCTTAGTATGATTTACTCTAATTGAGAAGGTTGGAATATATGCAAAGAGTTAAAGTTTGTTTTCTCAGTCATTGCTCCAAATCAAAAGCCCGTGATTTTCAGCCTAACCACTGTGATTTTCACACATTGTCCCGGCAAGCATAACCTTCCTAACATGATTCATGTGGAATATAGGAATGACCTATTTTAGTTTGCTATGACAAGTAAAGTCACAAAAAGGCCAAACGAGGGTGATAAATGCTAACTCCAAATTGAAGCAAATTCTGAAGCATTGAGTGGATTGCTTCGATTCCGGCAGACAAGCATATTTTTTCCTCGAATACTAATCTCCGTGTCAAATCCGTGAACGAATTGGTCACCACGATAACGCATTGCACGAGAGTGCCATTGTCCCACGCCATGTCTGCGTCAGCTGATGTGGTTTATGACCACCGTGATCACAACTCGTCATCCATGTCTGAACAATTGACCTGCGGGGTGCAACACCAGCTGAACATTTTTCTCCATCCATACACAATGTTTCACAAGGATGCATGTGGTGCATGACGGTCGCTAAACATTCTGATCTTCCACAAGCTGCCCCGCGAAGGACATGCCTCTAGATTAACTTAATACCTACAAAATCCTCGAAGTGCAAGATTTCGTAACCTCAAACTAAGTTTCCTTTTTCCTGTGAAGGAAAAGAAAAGTATCGGTGCCACAATTTTAGTACGACGTTGACTTTGATGCTAAAATTTTTCAAACTTCATTTAAGTGTGAAAAACGACCACATGTTAGTGACTCACCAAGGATCACCTAAAGGGATCACGATAGAGAGATTCCGTGAAACAGGAAGGATCTCCTAAAGGGATCATAATCGTTTTTTTCCTTTCCCCCGAAAATGTCCTCAATCAGTTGTTCCGTATATATTTTACGGGTGGGCAAATGGGTGAATCAACAACAATCCTACTTTATCTCTCACTTTTTTTATAAATTATATTTTTAAATCCAAAAATAAAATAAAAAACCAAATCTCCAGACATTTTGCATTTTCCACACATGAATGGGTGTATAAGATTCTTGCATATTGTGACAATAACTTCTTTTCATTTAGTAATAATCCGCAAGATTTATGATAAATCGATTCCGCAAAATCTTTTGAACGTCGATTTTTGTTTGCAAGCAACGCATCTGTATCTTCGCTATTACGCAATGAGATAACGCACGAGAAAAATATCTTGATTATGTTCGTCACAAAAATTAAATCCACACATTCTTGTATTTTCTTTTTCTTTTTCTTATTTTTGGGAAAAGTACACTAGAAGTGCCATAAATTTTGTACGGTTTTCACTTGAGTGCCATAACTTTCAAAAGATTCACTTAAGTCCCATAACTTTCAAAATTTGTTCACTTGAGTGCCATGTTGACGTGGCAGCCGGAAAGCCGACGTAGCACGCCGGAAAAGTTACTATAGCACGCCGGAAAGCTAACGTGACACGTCGGAAAAGTTACTGTAATACTCAAGTGAACGATTTTGCTTTGACGTACACTAGAAGTGCCATAAATTTTGTACGGTTTTCACTTGAGTGCCATAACTTTCAAAATGTTCACTTAAGTCCCATAACTTTCAAAAAATGTTCACTTGAGTGCCATGTTGACGTGGCAGCCGGAAAACCGACGTGGCACGCCGGAAAAGTTACTATAGCATGCCGGAAAGCTAACGTGACACGTCGGAAAAGTTACTGTAACACTCAAGTGAACGATTTTGCTTCGACGTAGCACTCAAGTGAACGATTTTTGAAAGTTATGGCACTTAAGTGAACGTTTTGAAAGTTATAGCACTCAAGTGAACGCCGTACACAAGTTATAACACTTATAGTGTATATTTCCCCTTATTTTTGGTTCTATGTTTTTATGAGTTTTTAAAAAACTATGCAAAGCGAAATTATTCCCTTTTCCATAGAAACAGAAGGTAATATCCCCTCTTCTATCTTTAAGCAGCCCTTAATTAGATTACGGAAATTACTTATGTTCATACACAAAAAATTAATTCTTATTGTCTTGATTCCCGGGGAACTTGTGATTATTATGAGATCATGTTCTTTTTTCTTTTCTTTTCTTTTCTTCTATTTTGGTTAGAAATCGAAACGATTATGTTATCTTAGTGCATCAACAAAGCTTGAATACTAATTACATCATATTAGAAAAAAAGTCGATGCTTTTGACGAGGAAAATATTCTATTAATCGTTAACATATTGTACATATGGTAATTCAATCATAAATTTTTTAATTTTTCCAATATAGTCCTAAATCTATATGCGAAATTCTAGTGATGCCGTTCCAGTCAGTTTTTGTCGAAAATCACTGTTTGACAGTCTAGTCATATCCTACCGTCCAACATAGCACACCACCACTTAAGCAAGTTTCGGGAAAAGTTGACTGGAAGGGCATAACTAGAATTTCGCTCAAAAATTTATGATTAAATTGGAAAAATTTTAAAGTTTAGGACTAAATTGGCATCCATACAATATATTTAGAATTGATTCGAGAATTTCTAATAACTAATAGTCTTGGATTGATTTGTAGGCGCCATTTGTTTCGCAAAAAATGAATAATTAAAAAAATATTGTTCTAAAAATGACTACTTGTACCGCTTAACAAAAATAAATGAACGAAAAATATTTTCCTCATTTCCGAGAATGTTTGAGCATATATTGTTTCCGAAGATGAAAACAATTTTCATTGATTGATTATTTCAATCGATACAAGCGATCATTTTTAGGAAAATAATTTTCAGATTATTTAATTTCTGCCGAAACTATCAGAGCCTGTAATGCTATCCTTTTTTCTTTGGCTAATATATATCTTGTATGGTTCTAAGTTGTGAGGAGCGTGCACATCTTTTATTGAGTATCCATTTACATTCACATATTCTTGTAAAGTTATAATCATACCAGCCGATAACTGCTTCTAACAATCAAAACGCAGAATCATGTGTGCTTTGCCCTATTTGCTTTTAATTGACCTATCCATAAAAAATAAAAATAAATAATAAATAACCTTTTAAATTTTTAAGTTTGTTCATAAACTGATCCATTAACTGTCCATGATCTGATTGACTAGCCTCTTTATATATAAATGAGTGGAAGAGTCAAATGTTTTAGCACTCTCTCGTGAGAATGGATGGAAAAAGTATAAAAAAAGTTTGGAAAAATTATGCAAAAAGTCCTAAACTTATTATACTCTAGTTAATTCAATCATAAACTATTCAATTTTGTCAATTGAGTCTTAAATATTTTCACTCTTTGTCAATTAAGACTATCCCGCCAATTTTGGCCTAAAATCGCTGATGTGGAAGTTGGCCATCCTACGTGGCATGGACCTTGCCGACGTGCATAATCTTAATAATTTTTTAAATTTTTTTTATAAATTTTCTATTTTTTTCTTCTTTTTTTTGGCTGACAATTGGCCACTAGCCACGACGGTGGTCGACGAGTCCAATCGTTGCCCAGGCCACTACTACCTCGTCAAGCGAGGGCCAGCAAGGGCCAGCCTCCCGGATCCGGGCTGGCCACCATGGCTAGGGCGAGGATCGACCTCTCTAGATTTGGCGAGGCTAGCCCTTGCCCTCGCCTGGACCCTCATTGGCCACAACTAGTGATCAATGGTCATTTGCTGGCCATGCAAAAAGAATAGGAAAATAAGGAAATGGAAAAAATTAGAAAATTTATAATAAAAAAATAGAAAGAATGTTAAAATATTATAGAAAAGTATTCATGTCGGTGCCAATTATGCCACATTGGAGGGATAGCACCCACATCGGTGATTTCCAGGCAAAATTGCTCGGATGGATTTAACTGGCAAATAGTGAAAATATTTATGACTCAATTGGTAAATAAATTTTGAGGCAAAAAAAAAAAAAGATGGGTAAAATTAAAAGATTTTAGGGCTGAATTGGCAAAAACTATAATAGGTAGGACTTTTAATTTTTCATTAACTTTGTTCTTTTGTTTTGTTTGCTCTTTTCTTCTTCTTTTTCCCATTTAGCTCCAGTGAGCTCATCGGCCACTAGGCGAGGGTCGCAACCATCACCCAACTTTGCCTAGATCTGGCCGGGCACAGGCGGCCATGGGTGACGGCCACAACCCTCGACAAAGCTCAGTGGAAAAATAAGGAAAAGGAAAACGGCTGATAAGAAATTAAAAAATTTCAGAATTTTTTTTAAAAAAATCATAAATAAATATCTACGTCACCGCCGGTCGTGCCATGTAATTTGGGCAACATCCATGTCAATAATTTATTATCTAAATTAGCCGAGTGGGCTGAATTGGTACCAATGTAAAAAGGTTTAGAACTAAATTGATCCAATTGAAAGGTTTAGGATTGAATTAATACCAATACAATAGGTTTAGAACTTTTTTATACTTTACGCTAACAATGGACCAAATATTTTGAGCTAAGTCCGGTCATGTTTAGCTATATTGTAATTGTGTAAGTGTAGAATTCATTTCTACTGCTGAAACGTCAAAGTAAAAATATATATTCTAAGACAAAATCTAAAATTGTAATCATACGGAGTCGAGGAAATTTTCATGCCATAAAGATTTGTTATGTTCTTGGTATATTTATTCTAAGTAGTGGGTGTAACCCATGCAACGCATAGGATTTTTCATTAACCCTTACGTTTAGATTAATTATTAACTACCCTGGAACATTTACTTAATTAATTAGGTTATAATGACGTGCATCATCAATTATATTTCTCAAAGATTATTCTCCATGTTCAATGTAAATACATACTTAACAACTAAATCTGATTAAATAAGAAACACATGGCAAAAAGAAAAGAATAGCTAAGATGATTATTCATTGCATAAACAAGGAAGAATAGTTCAAGACTCATTAATTAAATTTTCCTTAATTAATAGCCTTCATCAATTACCAAAGTCAAGCCCTTCTTGAAGGCATTCTAGAGACTCATTTCATCATAAACGCCATAATTAGGGCACGACTTTACTACAATCAAATCGTAAGTTACATTGAAATGGAGAAAATTTGGGATCAACGGAATAAAAAAAAACAAGAAAAGAAGCCCTAGGCAAGCAACCTAGTGATTATTTCCAATAATCAGGGATATCTAAATAAGTCAAGATCCGTTATTACCATATCGAGATATGTAATAACTTGGTATCTTGTCTGATGCAAGACGATCCTAAAAATCTCGTCCGGAGATGATTAAATCTTTAGTTTCCTAAAAAGTGTAAATCAAGTGTTTCTTCAGCTCTCTCTCTCTCACACACACTCTGCGCTATAAAAGTTAACTGGGACTTGGAGAATTTCTGGAAATAACTCTCAAGAACGTTGAGGAAGCCATTGAAAAAGAAGGTAAGTACCTTCTCCGCCATCTTTTTACAGTTGTTCCTTTATTACTTCCCTTTGCTTCTTAATCTGTTTATGGCACTTTAAAAAACTGGTTTTGTGTCTTGGTTTGGATTGTAAACGGTAATTATACTCTTCTTGATCATTCCTTTTCCGCTCTTTCTCCTCCATCATTTATGGTTTGGACCATAAATGAGAGGTCGACTATCCATTAATGTGTCGTTGAGTTTCCTTCCCCACTATCGTTGTGTTTTTCACCGATAAGTTTGACATGATGATAGCCGCGACTATCCACTTTTTTTTTCCTATGATAGCAAGAACTCTTGCCCTAGTATGATAGTTTCTTGTGTCTTTACTTGTGGGCAGCACTTTTTTTTCCAAATTTGGTTGATGCTGTTGTTTTTTGTTGCAGAGTTTTCAGACAGAAAGAAGGTAGAGTTCAAGAAAGTCAGAGGTTGTCCAGACATGGGTCGTGGCAAATTGGCTTTGGAGCTGATCCCGAAAGAGAAAGCGCGCAGGATCACCTACGAGAAGAGGAAAAAGGGTTTGATGAAGAAGGCCCAAGAGTTCACCACCTTGTGCGGCGTTGACACGTGCATGCTCATCTATGGCCCCGCGGGGGCTACTGCCACCGCCGAGCCCGAGGTGTGGCCCTCGAGTCCGGAGAAGGTCAAGCTGGTCATCGAGCGGTACAGGAGCGAGGGCGCCGACCGCCGTGCCAAGAGGACCATTGGGCTGCCCGAGTTCTTCACTAATCGGAAGAGGAAGGTTGATGCCGAGCTCGCCAAGGCACGACTAGCCAACTGGGAAGCCAAGTACCCGGTCTCGGAGGCGCTGATCGAGGGCTTCTCTGAGGAGGAGCTGAGGAGGCTGTTGGGCTCTCTAGGGCGCAAGCTCGAGGCGGCCAAGGCGAGGCTGGCCGCCATGAAGGAGGACGCGATGAGGAGATCGTCAAGCCATGTGTATGAGCATCAAATACATGCGCATGATCATGTCTATCATCATCATCACATGCAGGGCATGTTTCAGGACGTGCCAATCCCAATGAAGCAGCCATCCATTGATGTAAAACCACATCTTGACTGGCCATATCTTATGCAGCAGCAGCAGCAACAACCCCTGTTTGAGCCCGACTGTCTCAATTCTTCATTCCCGATGCCGAGTGAGTGGTGGGCACAGAAGATCCAATACCGGAACCACTGCCTCGTTGGCGACGTCCCGCCAGGGCCGAGTGGCTGCGGCGGCACTGCGCTTGTCAACAACTTCCACCACTCAGTCAGCTTCCCGGCAATGCAGAACTACCAGATCACCACCCTGGAGGGGATGATGCTCTCGGAGACGTCGACATACGGCCCCATCGTGGGCAACGTGTCGCTGGGGGGCACTTCCAGCTCTGCGGCGTGCTACGACACACAGTTGGTCCAGCTGGCCCCGCCACCCGGGCCGCTCTCGGTGATGCAGGGTGGTCCGATCCCAAACCAGATGAAGCAGGCTTCTTCGCAGGGGAATCATCAGTTTCATGATTATCACTGATCTTTTAAGCAAGAAGAGCATAGGGTGTCAGCTCTTTAAGCACTGTTGCTTGATTTAACTTTTTTTTCTACTAGATGGTTGGATTTCTATGTGTTGATAATGTCAATCACTAAGGTTGTTACTATTACTGGTCAGATTTTTCTAGGGGAGGCCAGAATAAGTTAGTCGTGATTACTGATTAGTGAGATTGGTGCACAGTGACTTTAATGGTTTTTGCAAAGATCGAATTTTGATCAGATGGGCAATGTTGTAATTTCGTTTTGAACCGGATTTATTTCCAAAGAGATGGAAAAAAGAAATATGAACAAAAAATCCGAAAATTGCCTGGTGGTTCTTTTATTACAAGAATCCACGCCAGGATTTGAGGAAGATGCGTTTTATTGCAAAACCACTTATCTTTAATTGCTTATTCACTTTTAAGAAACACAGGCATATCCGTCTGCTCTTATTGCCATCCCAAAGCGTAAAAAGAGGATAGTCAATACCAAAAATCAAGTGCTCTTTCCCTGTAAACTCTCTGCGTTTCTTTCTTTCTCTTTTCTTAGATCCTTTTTTAGTGCCAATACCAAAAATCTTCCAAGAGTGTAAGCACAGAATTGAGGAATTGGCAACAGAAGAGCCGTCAGATGATTTGCTTCAGAACCACGAATTCAGAAACATATAGATAGATTGATATAAGGCTTCCATGGAAATTGATGATAAACAGTCAGTTTGCTTGCATACACAACCATAGCATACCCTTAATTATATTACCGAGAGGACACCGAGGGTGAGGGTCACGCAATAAAAGTCAATAAGCAAATCAAGGCTTGAAACATGCGACTAAGAAGTAAGAACCTACAAAACCCTCGAAGTCCAAGAATTCGTAACCTCAAACTAAGTTCTCTTTTTCCATGTCAAGGAAAAGAAGATTATTGGTTCCACAACTTTAATATGACGCTGATTTTGGTGCTAAAATCTTTAAAAAAAAATCATTAAAGTGTGAAGAAAGACCACATAAGTGACTGAAGAAAAATCTCCTAAAGTGATCACATTATAAAGATTCGGCGAAACACGAAATATCTCCTAAAGGGTTCACAATCCTTTTTTTCCTTTTCCCCAAAAAATATCCTCAATCATATAACATCTCACGTTTTTATTTATTTGTCTTATATTTAACATTCAAACATTTTCTATAAGCATTACTACAAAAAAAATGGAAAAGTCAATTATATTTCTCAAAGAATTTTCTCCGTTTTCAATATAAATACATACATACCAACTAAATCCGAGTAATTAAGAAACACATGGCAAAAAGAAAAGACTAGCTAAGATGATTATTCATTGCATAAACAAGGAAGAATAGTTCAACACTCATTAATTGAAGTTTCCTTAATTAATAGCCGTCATCAATTACCAAAGTCGAGCCCTTCTTGAAGGCATTCTAGAGACTCGTTTCATCATAAACGCGATAATTAGGGCAAGACTCTACCACAATCAAATCATAATCTACATATTTTTTTTAAATTTTTCAGTCAGAATCATAAGTTACATTGAAATGGAGAAAATTTGGGATCAACAGACAAAAAGAAAGCCCTAGGCAAGCAGCCCTATTGATTATTTCTAATAATCAAGACTATATAAATAAGTCGAGATTCGTTATTACCTTATCGAAATATGTAATAACCTGGTATCTTGTAAGATGGAAGATGATTATGAAAATATGGTCCCAAAATAATTAAATCTTTAGTTTCCTAAGATTGTTTCTCCAACTCTCTCTCTCTCTCTCTCTCTCTCTCTCTCTCTCTCTCTCTCTCTACACTAAAAAAGTTAACTGGGACTTGGAGAAATTGTGGAAATGACTCTCAGGAACGTTGAGGAAGCCATTGAAAAAGAAGGAAAGTTCCTTCTCCGCCATCTTTTTACAGTTGTTCCTTTATTGATTCCCTTTGCTAATTAATCTGTTTATGGCACTTTAATAAAGTTAATGGACGACTGTCCATCTTTTTACATGAGGATAGCTGTGAATATCTAACTTCTTTTTTTTTTTCTGTGATAAGCAAGAACTCTTGCCCTAATATGATAGTTTCTTGTGTCTTTACTCGTGGGCATGTACTTTTTTCTTTTCTTTTCCAAATTTGTTTGGTACGGTTGTTTTTGTTCTGTTGCGGAGTTTTCAGACAGAAAGAAGGTAGAGTTCAAGAAAGGTCAGACGTTGTCCGGACATGGGTCGTGGCAAGTTGGCTTTGGAGATGATCCCGAAAGAGAAAGCGCGCAGGATCACCTGCGAGAAGAGGAAGAAGGGTTTGATGGAGAAGGCGCAAGAGTTCACCACCTTGTGCGGCGTCGACACGTGCATGATCATCTACGACCCCGCAGGGTCCACCGCCACCGCCGAGCCCGAGGTCTGGCCTGTGAGACCAGAGAACATCAAGCTCCTCATCTAGCGGTACAAGAGCGAGGCCGCCGACCGCCATGCCAAGAGGACAATTGGGCTGCCCAATTTCTTCCCGAACCGGAAGAGGAAGGTCGACGCCGAGCTCACCAAGGCATGGCTAGTGAACTGGGAAGCCAAGTACCCGGTCTCGGAGATGCTGATCGAGGGCTTCTCCGAGGAGGACCTGAGGAGGCTGTTGGCCTCTCTAGGGCACAAGCTCGAGGCGGCCAAGGCGAGGCTGGCCGCGATGAAGGAGGACGCGATGAGGAGATCATCGAACCATTTGTATGAGCATTACATACGTGCGCATGATCATGTCTATCATCATCATCACATGCAGGGCATGTTTCAGGACCATATTGTGCCATTCAAGCAGCCACACATTGATGTAAAACCACATCCAGACTTGCCATATCATATGCTGCTGCAGCAGCAGCAACCCCTGTTTGAACCCGACTCTTCAATCCCGATGCCGAGTGAGTGGTGGGCACAGAAGATACAATACCGGAACCACTGCCATGTCGGCGACGTCCCGCCCAGGCTGAGTGGCTGCGGCGGCACTGCGTTTTTCAACAACTTCCACCACTGGGTCAGCTTCCCTGCAATGCAGAACTACCAGTTGACCACCCTGGAGGGGGTGATGCTCTCGGAGACGTCGACTTACGGCCCCGTCATGGGCAACATGTCGCTGGGGAGCACCTCGAGCTCTGGGGCGTACCACGACGCGCAGTTGGTCCAGCTGGCCCTGCCACCCATGCCGATCTTGGTGATGCAGGGCGGTCCGATCCCAAACCAGATGAAGCAGGCTTCTCCGCAGGGGAATCATCAGTTTCATGATTATCACTGATTTTTAAGCAAGAAGAGCATAGTGTGTCAGTTAGTTCTTTCAGCATTATTGCTTGATTTTAACTTTCTTCTACTACATGGTTGGATTTCTATGTGTTGACATGTCAATCGCTAAGGTTGCTACTATTTAGGGGTCAGATTTTTCTAGGGGGAGGCCAGAATAACTAAGTAGCGATTAGTGAGATTGGTGCACGGAGACTTTTGACAGTTTTTGCAAAGATTGAATTTTGATCAGATGGGCGAGTGAGTAGCGTTCTAATTTATTTTACAACTCTTTATTTACCAGAAAAATGAAAAAAAAAAACAAAAAAAAAAAATCTGAATTTGCCTGGCCGTCGTTTGATTACAAGAATCCACGCCAGGATTTGGGGAAGATGCATTTTATTGAAAAACCACTTATCCTTACTAATTTATTCAATTTTATGAAACATAGGCATATCGTCTCCTCTTGCTGTTAATAACAAAAACAAAGTGTTCTTTCCCTGTAAACTGTCTGTTTTTCTTTCTTTTTCTTTCCTTAGATCCTTTTTTCGTGACAAAACCAAAAATCTTCCAGGACTCCAAGCACCGAATTGAGGAATTGGCAACAGAAGAGCCCGTCAGATGACATGTAGATAGATATGTAAGGCTTTTCAAGGAAATTGAAGAGCCATCATGGGTTTTACATCTGCAAGGACTTACAAGGGAACAAAGATAAGCATAACACGCTCTCATGGAGTAGTCTTCACGCGACGGAGGTTCCTTATTAGGCAGGCACAGACACCATTACCTAGTACTTGACACGATCCATACGCTCGCACTTTCCAAGCTTACGCTCTTCGGAAAAACTGGTCAAAAGCCCCCCACACCCACACATACGGACACACACACGCCCGCACACACCCCGGACACAGCTTTCACGCACCATAGAAACGCCTATGCTTCCATTTCTGTTTTCTTTACCATGCTCACGATGCAGATCCTGCTTGTTCGCACAGGTCTAGCAAGCTGAGGGTCTGTAGAAAATAAAAACCATCCAATCATGATAAATCGTCAGTTTCCTCCAATGCCTCAAGAGCGTTCGAGATCACAGAACCAATGCATACCTCTGGAACTGAGAGCTCGAGACGAAACTTGGGACCATCATAGTGATGCAAGACTGGCCTAAATGAATCTTCCTCCAACGCTTTGCAGAGTTTCCTAATGCGAATCCTCACCTGTTGAACTCGGGCAGGAAGAAAAGAGAGAATGAGATGCTGCAGCAAAAACAACTATCTTCCTAAGATGAAATAGACACGGGTATGCAAATATGTAGTTGCAAGTCCGACCTGAGCAGGAAACCTTGATTCACCTTTACATTTCTTATCCTCCCACGCAGTAGGGTCAATATTAGAACCTCCAAAGCTTGATGCCTGTCGATTAGAAGGGAACAAGCGGTTAAACATTTAGCTGAGGATGGTCGATATTACCAACCTTTACTCCACTAAAGACTGCAATTTTGGAGAAGAAGACTTCTGATTAAAACTATCAGAGACAACACTAATGGCCACAAAACCAGCAAGTGGCCCACGTAAAATGGCAAAATAGAAGTCCTGGCTGCAAAACCAGTGACATTCACCTCCAACACAAATATTATCTTCTACTATTTTAACGGGAAAGGTGCAGAATGACAAAACAACCAAGAACATCCAGGATCCATATTATCGGCCGTCCCAAGAAAGAAGAGACAATGATATTGGTAAAAAAAAGGATAAATTTGCAAAGAAGGCCATCCGACGAACCTCGAAAATACCATGCAACTGATGAGTAGTATAATTATAGAGAAACAGAGGTAAGCCTGGCGTTATTGCCCGGACAGAATCTCTGTATCTTGGTGGTAAACCTGCAAGATGAAAACATAACCGGCAGTTAAAACTAGTATTCTCAAGTAAAAGGTCTGTTGGCGTAACATAATGTATGTATTTATAATGTCCTATGATAAATCGTAACTTTCAGAAGCCACATCGAGTCTTCAAAGAGTTGAGAGTCCAAGATACTCAAATGCTGACCCTAACTGATTTGGAAACTGCCGTGTGCAACTAGTACCTGTTAGCTATGGCGACCGAATTAAGTGAGGACTTTTAACTACAATTTCCCAAAATAAACATCCTTACTCGCAACTGTAAGGTCTGATGAGTACCATATCGCCAGACATTTCTCAAATCAAGATCTTTAGGGTCTAGACTAGCACCAAAGTCACCACCCAAGTAGCCAGCCTCCAACTTAATTTCCTTTTCTTACTACTCTTTTTTTTTTTTTTTTTGGGTCCAATTTTCTTCCTACTCTAGTGAGCACAAACTACACCCAAAAAAGAACTTCTCACTCAAGAAAAATAAGTCATTTAAATTGCTGTTTTACACTTGGTACAAAAATAACAATTTAAAGCAAGAGACAAAAGGCTTTCTACCACCTCAGCTAATGCAATTCCAAGCTTGAGAGCATAATCAGGAGAGAAGAATAATTTGTACCAAATAGCTGACGCTTCAGGTCCTCCTGCATAGTGTCATTGTTACACACGAATATGTATCCTCCAAGCACTTCATTTCTAGGGAGAGTTTCTGATGCAGGAAGAGTCTTGAACCTTTTGTCTACCGCATTGCAACTTTCACCGTTGGCAGCAGAGGCAGAAGCATCCTTGTTAAAGTGATTACTGCTATACTTGTTTGAAGCCATGCTTCCAATACTATTCAGATTGTTTTTCTGGCACGCTGCATTTGTCTCATAAATACCATTCCTGAAGCAACTTTTGCCCACATTTTCTGCCATCTTTAACTCCAAGTTCAACACGTTAAAGTTGAAGCTCTCAAATTTGTTGTCTTCCTGGTAACCGATCTTATCCCTCGGCCTAATTTCTGCTGGACCCTTCAAAATGTCAGTGTTATTCATGCGTTCACTCTTACACATTGTCTGCTCAGCCAACTTGGAAGCAACCATTAGCCACTTGTGATCTTCCGAGACTCTTGATTGTCCACGTAGCTCATCACCCAACTGCCAAAAGCTATGCATGCTTTCCATCTTGCAAAAGTAAAGAGCTAACATGTGTTATGCTTTAGATAAATGCAGTATCGAGAAGATAAGGAAAAGATATGATACTTTATTTAGATGGATAAAGTGAAGGGATGAACGAGTGACTCCTACTTAGTTAAAGTATGGTGGGGATGGTAAACCAAAATCATTAACCAAATGTCAAATTTAACATGCATAACCAGAAAACCAACCAAGGTTACTTATCAAACAAAAGAACTTGCATGGCTAGAGATTATCAAATATCTAGCACAACGGATAATAAGTTGCTTTCTAGTTTCAATCACACATTGTATAAGGAAAAGCTTAATATTTCCCGAAAGACTTTCGTTCTATAAGAAAGCGCTTTCTGCAAAATAAAGCTGGCCAATCATGTCACTCAGCTTTCCCTTAAAGAACGGGAAGCAATAAGTGCGATTAAGGGGAAAGTACATTTTATAAGACTAAGAATTTAAATCATATCCCGAACCCGTTGACCATGAAAAATTATTCCTAAACAGATAAGCTGACTTGTTGAACAGTTAATACTGCAATCTTCAACACTGAGCAGAACTTGAGCTTCATCCCACCAATTCCAAGAAAGAACCTGCTTACATCTTCATCAATGCATTTTTGGTTATTACACTTCCAATAATATTTGTAAAAGCAATTATATCCTTCATACCTTGCCTAAACATTGCTTTATTACTTGGCTTGGGATAACAAATAGATTCACTATCAGAGAGAAATTGGTGAAATGGATGCCACCTCTACTGTTTGCTATTTTGTGCTAACCCAAAACATATCTTCTTTGAGTGCCTTTTTGTTGTTGAGGTTTGGAAATAGGTACTTGATTGTGCATGATTGATAGGGTTGTTGAAGATTGGTGTTTCGACTTAATCTGGGCAATTCAGCATTGTAATGGCAAAGCTCTTCTTTCTTTTACATGTAAGTTAACCTAGAATGCACTTGGACATCATGTTTGGAAAACAAGCAACTCTGAGCTTCATGATACTGATTTTATTCTTAGCTTTGCGGCCTTGTACAGATAGTACGGTCTATTGTCGGTTTCAGACTTAATACTAACCATGATTTGCCCAGACAAGTTGATTTCAATATGCTGAGGACTTTATGTCAAAATTTTGATTGTCCTGCTTAAGAACTCTAATAAGCCTTGGCGCATGCTGCAGGACATTGTACTCTCCATCTGCTTAAGTTATTTACAATCGAATTCTTACCCATCAAAAACAGGAAATAAAAAATCAACAAACAACGACAACGTCATTGCCTTCATTCTTAAAGAAAGTACTGCTTCAACTGACATAGTACTTGGCACGTTAGAAACTCATGGCAAACAAATGTGGTTTGAATTTTGACATCCTAGCTAGGAAGCAAATTCAGGAAAAGGAAGAGCTTGAGCGAGGCTACAGTCAGACTTGAAGGCCAATGAACACAAACAATGCAAGCAATTTTAGTATATATCCAACCCAGTGCATCTTACTAAATATGTGGGGGTACATGGAGATGGAACCCACTAGAAAAGGATGTAAGCTAAAATTGCAAGAGTACCATACGCTACTACAGGATGATATTCAACCTTAGAGGAAGGCTCCATAAAGCTGCAAAGCTGACTCTGCTCTTAATCTTATACCGCCAACATAAAAGACCTTTAGTATCAAGATGTGCACAAAATAAGTGTGATGGAAATGAGAAAGAAGGAATTAATGGGCAGTAAACAATGGCATGTTCAATTGTCTCTAGCCTAAGCTATCTGACGATCTTCAAAAATTGTTGCAACTAACAATATGTATTCCCTCAAAAAGAAAATGGACATATCTGAGAAAATTCTGTAAAACATCAATGATGACATAAAAGAAACTCATGTAAGGCGGTTTAGGGACACAACATACAATCTTCCATGTTATTTGAGGCAGACATCTCAATAGCAGGGGAAGGCTTACAATGGCATTGATACAAATTTTCATAGAAGGATCTTGAGTATTACATTGACACTAAAGATTCTAATCATAGCACAATGGCATAAGAGCTCCATCAGTTACCCATTTCGTGAGAAAAGGTTTTTCATTTCTTCCAAGCCGTGGGAAGTTGTTTTGCAACTGCCACGCCGATTTTTTGAAGACTATCAACCCCCCGCCGCCCAGATTTCAACATAAGTCTTAATACTATAAAATAATATGAATCCTTCTCAGACAGCCAAGCTAAATTGGAACGAATTCAAAAAATACCTATTTTTTTTTTCTGTTAGAAGTAATAAATACAGCTATTTTCCCTCTAGCTACTTGTACATAAACACTCTCTAAAGCTATATGCTTTCGTAAACTTACTACATGATTAAATACTAACACTTAAGAGTTCGGCTCCCAGGTTGCTGTTGACACGGCATGAACAATTGACAACATAACGCAGCTCTTACCACCGGCAGAAACAACCAATTTGCACCAAAAATAAGCAATGCAATGTCGGACAGCGCTCTCAAATCATATTGTATCCAAAGCCGGTGAGAACCGAAAGCGCCAAACACATTCACTTTGACCCGAAAAAGATTGACATTCCATTTTTTACCACCCTTTCCATTTCCTAGGAAAAGCAGTGTCCAATTCAGTCGCAACCAAACATAGAAAGAGCTAGCAAATTCCCCATTTCTGGTGGCACAAGCCTCACAATCAAACAGCATTTCCGCAGATCTACACCGAAATCGCTCAAACGGAGACCAAAACGAACCCCAAGTCAACTGCTCTCGGATCAAGAAGCCAGCGCATCTCGAGCAACAGAATGCACAACCCCCCTCAACGAATCTTACCAAGTTTTCAACTGATAAAGCAAACGGAGTGGTCGAAAAGCGAGCGAGACCGAGGGGAATTGAAGTAGCCGCACGAGGACCCGAGCTCGAGCTACGCAAATCTGGAGTCAAGTGAATTACGACTCGAACTCTAGATTGACAAGTGAGAACCCTAGATTTTGGCGATCAGAGAGAGAGAGAGAGAGAAACCTTTGAAATCTGCTTTTGGCTGTGCGTTGTCCTGTGACTGTGAGTCCCCCGAGAGACGCGACAGAGAGAAGAGGAGGAGGAGTGACGGTGGATTTCTCTCTCTGCATTTATCGCTCTGTATTTCCCAAAATGCCACTGTACTTTTCCCTGTAAATAATTTCCTTTACTTTTATGGCCATTCCTTAATTTTTTTTTCTCTTTATTTTTTTGAACTCTATCGAATCACAGACATCATGGTACATCATAATTGTAAAGCACTGCTTGAGTTGTCCAAATTAGAACATGAACGAATTCGATCAATAGAAGCGAAAATCGAGTGATCTTAAAGCCGTGCAGATAAAGCCGAAATTTGGCCTATCGATTGGTTATCGGCCATCATGATCTAAGGATTATGCACGAAAGGATTAATAACGCCTTACGAAAAAAAGGTCTTGGTAATGAAATTCTAACTTTGTTGAGATCAAGGGCCATTTTCAGAACTATCGACCGCGTCGAATCAAATTCTAACCCAAAGCATCCACTTTCTTAGACCTGGAACTATCTCAATTCGAAATAAAATTCGGACGCAAAGCTTCCATATTCTTGGACTTTGGGGGGGTAGGGGGGGCAATCTCGGTTCGATTGGGGGATGGTGATTCAGAATGCATGCTTTGGTGACGATACTAGAAAACTCATTCCGATATCTTTAGATAGTCATCGACCGCAGATTCCTTCTATCCTTTCGTAATGATTTTTCAATCCTTGTAAAACCTTAATATTTCGCTTGCTAAAATATCAAAAAATCCTCTAAAGAAGATGCATGTCAAAAGCAAAAATAAAATAAAATTACACAATTCCGCGATGGTCTTTAATATATTTTGCAAAAAATTATTATAGTTTGCAAAATTTATTTATTTTTTAAATCAATGTACGGATTAGCTGTGGCCCCTGCAATTAATGACTCGAATTGGCATTTCAGAGGGTGTCTGCCTCGCATCCGGCATTCAACTTCTGCACAAGTCCCACGTCCGATCAGGTGTTTCCCGAGTGGTCAAAATAGTTTTTTCCTTTTCTTTTTTTTTTTGTGTTTTTAAAATTGTTTGAACATGTGATAATTATTATCTCCCGAGCTGTTGGCAAAAGACGGTTCATGACCGTTGAGTCTTTTAATGGCAAGCGAACGACGTCGTGCATGTCCTTTTGGGCCCCAGTCCCGGACCGTACCCTCACCGACAGCTTTTAGCTACGGTCGCCACGACAAGTAGAGTTTTTTCGAAAGATTTCTCGGTCAAATAGAATAAAATAAAATGAAGACGTATGATACACGAAAATTCAAGAATTAAAAGTAGATCCGTTTGGTTTTACAAGGGCTATGTGGCGATTCTTATGGATAGCATCAGGAAAAATGCAATTCTATTTTCAAAGGCCTTTGAGCCCATAATAGATTTGAAGATACTTTGAAATGCTGTAATTTTTACTATGAAAATAGACTTTTTTCTTTCTTTTATCCTAGCTATACTTGCATAATTGCAAAAATACCCTTGAAAATCCTAACCTTTCCGATGAAGGCCTTAGTCATTGGCGAGCGACCGGCAAGCTGTCGCCAACCTCACTTGAGATCACTCGACCTCCATCAATTCAAGCAATGCCCGGGTCACGTGACTGAGGCAACCATCAACCTTGGTTGCCTGGGTTCGCGCGACCTAGGCCTCTCTTGAGGTCACAATACCGGTGACGGCGGATTGGCCTTACCACCCACCGACCCTTAGCCTGTTTTGAGGTTTTAAAAAAAGTAAATAAAAGCAAAAAGACTTTGCAAATTGTGATTTTTTCAAACACTATTTTAACCAAAGTTGTTTCCCAATATGTTTTTAAAGGGCGGTGGTTTTTCCATCTCCGTTTTAGCTAATACACTCCTTTTTCTTGTTAACTTACCCAAATACCCTCCTCTCTCTTCAATTTATTGTTTCTTTTTTTATCCGATTAATCCATAAAATTGCCTTTATTTCTATCATCTTTCTCATTAATTTCACAATACAAATATTCCATTACACCCATCAAAATACCAATTTATCATATCTTGTTATCTTATCGGTTTTAATTTCGTTACATTTTTTGTGTTAACCATAATAATTTCTTACCTTTTTTTCTTCTTTTTTTTTTCCATCAATTTTACTAAAAAAAATTTTTACCCACATCCCTTTCAAACAACTTTTATATATCGATTCTTCCACAACCATTACATTTCAATGTTTCCTTCTTCTTTGTCTTTTTTTTTTTTTAACTTGTTCTTCATTATTGTAATCTAAGCAAGCACTAATCCTATATCATAGTAGAGAAATGTCAATTTTATCTACAAATTATTTACTTCTTTTCCCTAGATTATCCTCGTGATTGTGAATTTTTCGACTTTGGCTTTTGGTACAAATTGGCGAGATGGTATGCACTGTACACAATTTACTCAAAGATTATCTTCTTAGTTGTCTTGAAATTATTTTTTGAATAATAGTTTCCTAGTAAAAAAAATATACAACTCATTAAGAAAATAATTATATTTTTTTGTCAGAAACACAATAATTAGTTCCAAACAGAGAAATAAACGCAAAAAACAAAAAAAGAAGGCAAGCATTAGTCTTAAATCAAGACTAGATCCCAAATTTAACCTTAGTAAATGTTGTTTGAGAAGAGTATATAGTTTCATCTCTAGCAAAATTGAAACAAAAGAAAACGAAGAAAAAAAGATAAGAAAAAAAATATTTAAATCAAGAATGATATCCATTAGGGATAATGTAGTCAATTCAATATAAAAAGGGGTGTCATAAGCCAATAAGAGAGTGTAAATAGCGTGAACCGTTTTTAAATCGTACTTTATTAAACACTACTTACATTTCGAAAAAAACTCTTTAGACCAAAGGCTTTTGTATTTCCCTACGGCATTCCTCCAAAGCTGAACTAAAGTGGCCCTAAGTTTTCACTAGCATTTTTCCTCGGGTTCCTTATGGTCCAACCACAGATATTGGCAAATCAGTATTCTTAAGATAATCTATCACTCTATATCCCGACATAAAATTTGTCATTAATCGTAAACTAATAGACCCAATATGGCAAATTGAAAAGGGTGATTGAAGAAATAGAGGGATTTTTCATCAATAGACTTCAAGAGAGATCCACCAATTCCTACCACCGAACATTTACAAGAGTTGGTTGAGCATTTGATTGATTATATCTAGGGGTGTCAAAAAGGCCCGCGTCGGCTCGACCTCGCTCGACCCAACCCGTCCGAGCCCAAAAATCACCATAATTTTTGGGCCTTTCAGGCCGGTTTGATACTGTTAGGATCGAGCTAGGTCGGCTTGGGTCGGCTCGGCCCGATTTAGGTTTTTTTTTTCACCCATGTTTTCTTTTTAATTTATCTTATTTCCATTTTTTATTTTTTATATTCTTTTCATTCGATGGACATTTCAAGTGATTTTGATTCAAAAAAAGAAAAAAAAAAAAAGAAACCAACCCGACCCGACCCGGCCCAAAGAGGGTTCGGGTCGGGTCGAGCTTGGCATTGTTCAATTTCGAGCCGTCTCGGGCCTGGCTGAGACTCGGCCCGACCCGGCCCATTGACACCCCTAATTATATCCCTCTAATTTAACCAATTTAATTACATGGAAGAAACTTTATTATGACCGAAGGGAGAAGTACTACCCGTCCCACCACGTCTTAGTTTCCCTTTTTTAAGCTAATCTAGAAAAACCTAACCACCAAGCCGTCCATGATCTAGACTCAATAGCTATCACAAAAGTGCAATTGAGTTTTAAAATTTTTGAAAAGTGTAATCGAGTCCTAAAATTTTTAAAAAGTATAACATATTCCTAAAACTTATTACAAAAATGTAATTGAGTCATAAAACTTTCAAAAAATGCAATTAACGGAAAGATTTGATTGTATTAATTCAATAAATTTTAGGATTTAATTATACTTTTTAAAAATTTTAGGACTCAATTATATTTTAGTGATAATTTTTTAAATTGAGTTATAAATTTTTTAAAAATTATAGAATTCAATTATACTTTTGAGTTTTAGGATCGTGAAGTTTACGTCAGCAACTTGTCGAATCAAACACAAACCAAGACTTTCCAGAAACGTCCCCGCCGAAGAGCGCAGGCAACATCGGCTCCAAAACGACATCGCCCTAGGCGCTTAACGGCTTGTTGCAAAGCGACAATCTTTCATCTCCCTCCGCTCTCTCTCTCTCTCTCTCTCTCCCCAGAATGGCAGTCCAACCGCAAGTGAAGAATTTTCATGGCGATCGATGCGGAGCTTTATCTTTCCTGAATTCCCGCTCGGTGCCGGAAAATGTCAGCGCTCCTAATCGGAGCCGCTTCTTCTCCGTCTCCTCTTTCATGCCGGCGAGACGCTTCAGAGTCGTGGCTCTTGCAGTGAAGAGATGCCCCAAGCGCCTCAAGTACGCCACTCCTCGCTTCACCAAGGTGATATTATAACTCTTTCTCTCTTCTTTCGGACCTCCACTCTTACATAAATTAGATGAGGCGAAGTCGAAGGAGTTTGTCTTATCGATTGATATGGTCTCAGCTCTTTTGGTTTCTTCCCCGAGTGTTACTTGAGAATGAAAGATTGATTCTGATTGAAGGCTATTAAGAATGTCTATAACATTGCATTGGCACTGCATAATTTTATCATATGGGGTTAACTATTGTAGGAGGGTGGGTTGCTGTATGTTGAAGTTGAACCCTTAGGAGGAGACAGTTGGAAACTGGATCCTGTGGTTGATCTTCTGAAAGAAGGAGCTGTTGGGGTGATTCCTACGGACACAATGTATGCTCGCCCTCTCTGCTTTTAATCCGATGTTGGGTGTTTTCCTTTTTCGCAATTTTCTGATAGGAACCTTTCATTTGGATCTCCGTCTGGTACTAGTAAAGACTGGTTTTTCCCTTTAGTTTGATGTGTCGATACATTTCGTTTACATGCAGCTAGATGTGTTGTGTATCCTATAATCCTGCTCCTCATCGCTCGCATTAATTAAGCAAATTGTTCGTTGGATAGTGTTTGACACTTTTGTTTCATGGACATAATCATAAAGGGAGAACCCTCTTTGTGAATTTACTTTCTCAGCTGAATTCGACTATGGTGGACTGTTACCCAATTCTCCTATATGTTTCATGCTCAAACTCATGTCCTCATTTTATTTCACCATCCTTCTCTTTCCATCTCTGGAACGCTACTGGAATGCTAAATCTTATCAAATAGTCACTTTGATGATGGCTGCTACTTTGGAAATGACTCTTAGTTACCCTCAGTCAAGTTTTTCCTCTTTATTTTAGATATATTTTCTATATTATTCTGATTAGCAATTAATTTCTCTAGTGTGGTCCTCCAAATTATGATGATTTCTGTTTATTAGGGTAGGTCCCAAAGGATTCCTGTTGATAATATGTAGACAGACATGCTATTTTTTTCTGCATAGGACTCTGTCAGTATTATGTTGTTGGTCTAGATTTTAAATTAAATTTTTTTCTTCTTTTCTCACATTTGATTATTCTTGTCCAATTTGAAATGGTTCCTCGACTTGTTCCATCACAATGCACCTGGCTAAGTCCTATTGTTTTCTTACTACTTTTGTTGGTTAGAGGTTGTTTTCCGCAATGCTCATAATGGAAAAGCCTATAAATTGGAGTTTCTGTATTGCCTCTGCAATTAAGATGAATGTAAAACAGTGTACAATGACTGTTTCAACCCAGACTTAATAACTGAACTTTCACTTGTGATTATTTGTCAATTTACCGTTCCTTGTGCATGAGGCTCCTGTATGTGTGAGATAATTAACTATGAAAAGCTTACTGAATGTTTCTCGTATTACTAGATATGCCATAGTTTGCAACTTGAAGAGCCATTCAGCAATTGAAAGACTTAGGAGGTATTGGCATGTTCTTGTCAATTAGTAGAAGATCGTTTTAATGTAATTTACTTCCTTGTCTTTATAAAAGTTGTTTTATGTTCTTTATGATTACAGAATCAAAGACATAGCTGATTCCAAGGTATGGAATATTTCTGGTTCTCTTTTGTCAGTTCAGTATGACCGAATAATATCGTGGGCCTGAGAATACCATGTCATGTCCATGAAATAGCAAAGTGATTATCTAAGAAAGTCATGCAGATCAGAATCAGTCTTCCATCTAGAACACCTCTGTAGCAAGATTGTTCGATCACATCATCTTTTGTATGATTAATGCTTCTTGCTATTACATGTGATTGTGCAGCCTCTTAGTATATTGTGCCGCTCCTTCCGTGACATAGATACATACACAACGGGATTCCCTCGTGGTGATGGTCAAGGACATACAAATATATTTCGAGCTGTGAAACATTGCTTACCTGGCCCTGTAAGTTTCTCACATTAAAATGTTGTTTCTCCTTGAGGAAGCCAAGGTTCGTGCTGGCAGCTTGTCAAATCAATGTATTTCACACAATGCGGAAAAGACTGGGGAACCTGAACACTTGATTGTACATTATCATTTAATTTGCTTCAGCCTGTGGATCTCCTTGAAAGAAACCCTTGGTAACAAGTTAAACAACATAAATGCATCAACTGCTGGCCGTCGAGTTCCTTTGTTTTGCGCATGGTATGGGAATATCACTATGAAATCTAACATTTCTTTTGTATTCTGGATGGTTGCTTGTTGCTGTGGCCTCCGAGATGTATGTGATGTGCTTGATTTACTGCGCTGCAAGTCTTTAGGATGCCCCTGGGAAAACAGATCTGTCAGACATTGTAATATGAAGTTTTCGGTTCCCAACTCAGTTAAGAAGTTTCTCCATTTGCAGTATACTTTCATTTTAACTGCAAGCAAAGAGTTGCCAAAACAATGCACTAGGTATGGGACTACAGCTGCCAAATATGCTCATAGGAAAAGTGTTGGCGTCCGAATTCCTGATGATGCCATATGTCAAGCTATATTAGAGAGGATGGATTCACCCTTAATTTCGACCAGGTTGGATTTTTTTTTTGGCGTCTGTTCGTGATGTATTTATCATGCTTTGGATGCCAAGCATACCCAAGCAAATTCAGATGATCATACTGATTGTCCTGCTTTCTAGTGTCAAAGGGCCAAAGGATGATGAGTGGATGATAGATCCAGTTGTCATAGCTGATAGTTATGGACCAGAGGTATGTCTTCGCTCTAGTAAGTTGGATCTTGCTGACTATTTGAGATTGATTTTGTTTGTTCATCACAAAACTTTGGCACACAGAACTGAACTTTAGCAATGCCATCGCATTAAACAAATGTACGAGTTTCTGCTAGAGATAGACCGTTCTAATATCGACTGTTTTTAGAGCAATTACTTCGATGAGGTGCTTCTTCTTAGCTTTGATCCCTTGTCCAGCTTATGGGTTATGAACCAAAGAATTTGAACAGATTGGGCAGAAAATGAGAAGGTCTCAAAGAATTTTTCGTGCATCCTCTCCTTAAATGTTTGTCCTAAGATCCAGCTCTTTAACTCCTTGTCCATGGAAATCCTCGAAAATCTGCATTTTGATTCATTATTTTGTTCGCATTTGCTTAGATTGTAGAAAAAGAGATTAATCTCAAATTTTTGGCACATGCATTAGTCATCTATCTGTGGGATCAATAGAGACAAAACTGATGTTTTGTGTGTTCTTTTTCTTTTGTCCCGTATTGCATGCGTAACTAGGGCCTTGACTTTGTGGTTGATGGAGGCATTAGAGTGGCTGACCCATCTACTGTGGTTGATATGATGGGACATTACCCGAAAATCCTACGGCAAGGGAAGGTAGGCTGCTATGAGCATCATTTTGGGTCTGTATGTGCATATATATCATCACAAAAGAGTTTGGAAAGAACGATCTCTTAAGCGATTGCTTGTGTGATAGCTTATGATTTCTACCCCGAGACATCGGGCGACTTCTCTTCTCTGTAACCTTTAGCTGTAGCTTAAATCTTCTGCACAGAGAAAGTGGAAAAAAATGGGTAAATAGTAAGCATATTTCTGTTCAATGTGACATGACAACAAAGTTCTAGCCAAGCTAGCTCAGTTGCCAAATAGAAAGTGACCGTCAAGCATGCTGTGAGCTCGCCGCTTCTTGGGCGTACTCCAATTCTCTGATGCTTCAGTGTTGTGAAATAATCTTAGGGACCTAAATTGCCCTGGATGGTGGCTGAAGACGATTTCGAAGCTGCGGGTAGCGAGCAGGATCTCATTGCTAGCTCTGCTTGATCCGTGCATCTTGACTGACGGTATGTATAGTTTCCTAATGCACATTGGGGGCATCAGGGGTCCTGATCACGTGTAGAGAGGAGAGGCCTCGATTGTACAGGGAGATGGAAGCAACAAATTAGTGTTGCTGGTGTAAGTGAAGAACAACAGTGAATTGTAAATGTCATGTAACTGCTGACAGCTGTCCTTAAAAGGGTATTTCAATCTGTTGACCGTTTGTTCACAGCGCGGATCTTTGCCCGTTTTCTTGCCGTTCATGGAACATGAGAAGGAAGAATCATGTGCGAAGAAAAGAAGAAATCCCTTCCTTTCTTTCTCTCTCTTTTCTGCCGGCCGATGGTCGGTGCGGGTTCTTCTCACTTGCATCGCCCCTTTGGTCGGCAGCTATCATCTTCACTTGCCAATGAAGACCTGCTCACAGTACTCTCTATACCTAATCAAGAAGACAGTGAATGAAAAAAGCTGAGCAGGCTAAGCTTACGTGCACAAATCAAAGAAGCTCAGGCATAGTCATGTGGCATCAACTATGACAAAAGCCGAGTACTTGGTGGATGGTTAGTATAACCTTTCAAGAACACTTTGGCAAGCAAATTCTCTTGGACCTGCTAATTGGCTGAATGTTCGCATCATGGTCAACCCTTGCCCTAAGTAGAAACTATCTAACTGAAAAGTCAGACGAATTGGTTAATTGGATTTCAAGGCAGGTGAGAACTTCCCCCAATCACAACGTTCCACATATTGTTTGGCAAAGTTGGGCAGTGGAACGTCTGCGTGATTGACTTAGATTCGAAGTTTCGTGATCCCAGAATTAAAAAGAAGATGTCTTGTAATAATGACTTAATTTTATTTTTTTTCTAATCAAGAACAATAACTGACCTGGAGGATGATCGCACTAGGGACAACATTTAAAATGCACGGAAATTATAAAAATTCGGCTTATAATGGGGCAAAGAGAAAAAAAGAGAGAGACGTTTATAAATTTGCTTTACTAACTCTATATTCAAAAGGTTCACAAATGATAGTGAAAGATTATTCGTAGGGAACTTTTGCCGGACCCTCGCCTGCTGTCGCTCGACGGTTAAAGGCTTTCACCGGCTCCGTCACGAGATCCATATTCTAGCGGTCACGAGGCACACATTCCAGCGATATTTCACCTTATAACACTCGACTGTTCTCCCCTGTATTCGGTTTCGTACCGCATCACAGCATCCATGGACATGATTTCGATGCTGTGCAGGCCGGGGGCGCGAGAAAGATTGCTTTGCTCAATCGAAGGTGTATCCAACACAACCTCGTACTTAATTTAGTACGTGCGGCTTGCGAGGTTGCCTCAGCTTCTATAATTTCATGCACCAAATCTGGGTCTCTTCTCGCTCGAGATAAGCAAGGAGGAGGAGGAATATGCTGTTTCGATTGCTTCTTCCCCTTGCTTGTCCTGAACAATTTGCTAATTATTATTTTTTAATTTCCATGAATCCAAGCAATTAATCAAGGAACGTCTTTTCCCCTGATGTCGATTTCATTTTCTATCTCTATCTCCTGGGTTTCTGTCCTCTGTTGTGTCCCTCTCTCGCCTTGGAGCTGAATTTCAATTGAAAAGGAGGCGCTTGCATCATCATGTGCAATATAAATGGACCAACCCTTACATTTATAACCAAGAAAAGGACTATGAACATGTTGAAAGGACATTCAAGACGGGGAAATTAGGTTAACCCAAATCGGTAATGCCAAGATTTTCCTCGCTCAAGATCCGGGTTTGAAAACTCTAAAATTTTTAGAACTCAAGTGTTCAATTCGAATGACAGACGGGTTAGTTAGGTTGATTTTCAAGGTCATTTTTAGAAGTTTCGAAGCTGCTTTTTACGACTCTTAAGTTTTAATTTACTAGATAGAAAGAGTTGCTTGGGGTTGCGTCTATAAATGGGGAATTGGTTAGCTGGCGAGAATTTTCCATGGGAGTATACATTTCATTTTATTCTCTGAAAGCTTCAAAAGAAAAGAGAAGAAGATCCGACTTCAAGAATATTGTCATTTAGACATTTCGATGATCTAAAGCTCGGAAAATTATGCAAAATTTTACGATTTCAACAGTGGTAAAAGCTAAAAATTACACCTCATAAGATGGATGCTCTAGCATTCACGAGTTGTGTCCGCGTCTGTTGGGTAGGCTATTTCAAAACGCTTAAGACGGGCGAGCGAAGCGAAACAATGATCGCATATTAAGAGTTTCTCCAACGGTACACGAGATGGCAAACCGGCCCCGCCCATAGCTTTCCGTGTGCCACAACTATACAAACCCTTGAATAGAGACAGTTCAACTCATCTAGCATATAAAACCGATGAGATAGAGGCTGATGCTGCTTGCATAAAATTAAGCAAGAGACGAATTCTTATAAGTCGGGTAAAAAAAATCAATATTTAGACTAAATCTGAGTGAACATGAGGCTGAGGAAGGTTCCTGACCATTTAAATTTCAAACAACATGCCAAGTAATGTCTAGACCGAGTACCAAGAGAGCGACTCGTTCATGGCAGACACGCACGCCCGCACACCCAGCATCCTCAGAGTCATATAAATGTGCGGGAAGAAGTCGTCTTGTTGGGTCGAGAAGAGAGAGGCTGCAGAGAAAGAAGACAAGCTGCTTCTTCGGTGGTTGGTGAGGGAAGAATTTGCAAACTAGAGGGGAAGGACATGGGGAGGGTTATGGAGAGGAAGCTTGGTTTTTGGGCGGTGATGGTTTTTGCGGCGGTGCTGGAGGTGGGGAGAGCGCAACTGGCGGAGGACTTCTATGGCGGAACCTGCCCGAACGTCGAGAGCATTGTGAAGCAGGTGGTGACCACCAAGTTCGGGCAGACCTTCGTCACCTTTCCCGCCACGCTCCGCCTCTTCTTCCACGATTGCTTTATTGAGGTAAATCCTTTTCATCCATGCATGCATCCATTTTAATCATGTTTCCGCCGGCCAATCCATTTGACGAAACTCTCACTTCCGATATCTTTCGGATATTCGTCCAGGCTTAAATCATGCTAATTTCTTTTTCGAATACCTTCATGAATATTTTTCTTAAAAAGGGAATTAAAAAATAAACAGATTATTATTTTTACTATTTCTTCCACAACATTGTCCAAGTTTATTTAATCGGTCAAAATTGTCGCTCGTTCTTAGCCGGAGCTGAGCCGAGTTCTAACGTTGGGCAGGTTCTATCCTAAGGTCATACAAGTTATGTTAATTTCGTATAGGAAGCATACGTAACCAGAAAGTGACTTTCGAACACATGTTTGACGTTTTCAATCATTTCAGGGTCAACTGAGACATTTTCCAGCCACCCCAACCACGCCTTTTGAATTAATCAATCACAATTTGTCAAAATTAATCGTGACGACAGCATAATTAAAAATGTCCCGGCGGCAAATAACTACATCACTAGTTGCACAAGTCATTACAAGAACAATTAAAAGGAAAATGGACTCAAATCGCATGGATTGACAATCGCGTTCACATTGGCTCAATCTTAAGCCTTAAATTAGGAGAAGATAAAAAAGGGTTAGAAACCATTAATCCGTTTAGCGAACTTGGTTTTCAGGGTCCGATCTTGTGCTTTAATATGTTCCGGGAGGCATGAATTTTGATTCAGGATTGCTTTTGATAAGAAACACCTGATCCCAATTTTCATTCAATCATGGTTTCGGCTAGTAAATTTCAATGTTTTTTCAGGGATGCGATGGTTCGATTCTGATCACATCGCCTAACGGGGATGCTGAGAAGGACGCTCCGGATAATCTGTCTCTAGCCGGAGACGGGTTTGACACTGTCATCAAGGCAAAGCAAGCTGTCGAAGCGACTTGCCCCGGCATCGTGTCGTGCGCCGACATCTTAGCCATTGCTGCTCGAGACGTAGTCGTCCTGGTAAGCAAGAATCCCCTCCATGGACAGTTCACCCTTGCAGCTCAATGTCGAGTCAGATGGCTATCATCTTTCGAGGCTAACGTTTCCTCATTTGTTCGAAAATCTCAGGCCGGAGGTCCATCATTCAACGTAGAGCTCGGACGTCGTGATGGTCTCATCTCTAAAGCATCTCTAGTGGCCGGGAAGTTACCGGAACCGAACTTCGATCTCGACCAGCTCAACACGATTTTCTCCAGAAACGGCCTCACACAATCTGACATGATCGCCCTCTCGGGTGCTCACACCGTCGGCTTCTCCCACTGCAACCGCTTCGCCAACCGTCTCTACTCATTCTCCTCGTCATCTCCGGTGGACCCTACTCTCAACTCTACCTACGCTGTGCAGCTGAAGCAAGCTTGCCCCCAAAATGTGGACCCACAAATAGCGATCGACATGGACCCCGTGACTCCGCAGACGTTCGACAACATGTACTACAAGAATCTGGTCCAAGGCATGGGCCTGTTCACTTCGGACGAGTCGCTCATCGCCGATTCGGCGTCCAAACCTACTGTGCAGGACTTTGCCAACAACCCGGGCAACTTCAACCAGGCCTTTGCCACTGCCATGAGGAAGCTCGGGAGAGTGGGTGCCAAGACAGGAAGCCAAGGAGAGATAAGAAGAGATTGTACAGCTTTCAATTCGTGACATACAGGCACGCCTTGAAGGTCTAGACATGGAATCAATAAGCAGTGTGCGGTTCTGACCTGTGAAATAAACAGTACCGCTACTACCGCCCCATTTGTTTTGTATCGGAGTATCTTATCAATTGAAATCGTCGTCTGTCAAGTCATACCATTCAAGTAAACCAACTCTCAGAAGTTTTTTTCGATGCAATAATCATCCTTTTACAACAATTGAAGCCATCAAGGAACTGATACTTAACCATTCATAGAAGCAGATACAGTAAAAGGTCATGTGCACCATGATGACAACAAAGAGAAGAACCACTTCTCAATTCATGGCAAAGTAAAGAGCAGGGATACAGCACACTTGTCGCAACTCGCAACCCAAAAATCATACATATACATCAATCTTCTACGGCACGTGTCTACCAAAACCTCTCTCTAAATTAGGCTGACGATACAAGAGCGAGGGAGAGTTCACCAGCATTTCTGCATAATGCAGCGCTACAAGAGAAGCATGGTCCGACGGCATTACCAGCTGAACAATCAAGTCTCTTAACATCACTTCCTAAGGGATGAACACAGCTCTGACCCCATCATATAATTCAGGTACGAGATTTTCCATAGAGATGCGCATAAACAATTTTAGTCCGGTAGACAAGGATCATGCTCAAGACCACCGCGATGACGCAGAGTCCTGACATAATCATTGACGTCAGGAAAAAGCATATAGAACCGTCACATTTCAGCGGTTCATCCGCAGCGAGCACGGTTGAAAATATCAACCCCCAGCTTCGCGGATGGTGATGGTGATGGTGCTGATGATGATGATGATGCGCTTGCTTCTCTGCTTCGTAATCGTATATACTGCTCGCAATTACACCGGAGAAGACTAGTGAACCGGCAGGGTTAGCCAAAGTAAGGAAGTTGTATAAAGCACCAAATTTTTTCAGTCCGAACAACTCCGAGGCCACAGCAGGCATGATTGCCCAGTGGGCTCCATAACCAAGGCCAATCAAGAGGGTACCAATGTACATTGCCCCAGGCCATCCCATGGCAAAGAAAACATGCCCGATAGCCATAATGAATTGCGCCACAGCCATTGCCACTGGCCTTGGATAAGCACGATCCCTGTTGGGGCAAAAGGCAACATCATGTTTAATAGCGATGCTTAAACAGAGGTTCTTCGGTAAGAAATTCAGCATTGCGGAGGAAAGAAAATTAGCTCCTTACTTTACAATGATTTCAGAAAAGTAGCCTCCGCCAACACGGCCTAGGAAGTTCCAAATGCTGATCATGGACACAAATATATGCGTGTTATCGTACCCCAGAGATTGGCTCATCTGGCCCAGATTATCGATAACCGTCAGTCCAGAACCAGAACCCAGTAGAAGCGAGAAAAAGATGAGCCAAAAGTCTGCCTTAATTAAAGCCTGTGCCAGGGTGAAGTCCTCTCCTCTATGTGGGCCCCTCCTCCTCTTCACCCTCACCGCACCTTCGGCGGCGGCTTGGAATAATTTCACCTGCAACTGCGCTATTCGCTTTTGCCTTTCCGATGCCGGAAGTAAGTCCACCTCCTTTGGCTTTTCATCTTCGACTTCACTGAATATAACCTCATGTCCATCCTGCTCAGATTTGGCTGCTTCTTGTTTCTGTGGCTCAGACAGAAGAGGTTCTTGAAGTGGTGCCCTTGAGTCCAAGAAGAAAGTCAATGACACCGGCACCATGATCGGAAGCAGGAGCAGCATGAATAGAATCGCCGTAAAAATCACGATCACTTTCTGATTCAAATCAACTAGATCTTCCACAACCATGACCCCCATTAAGTATGCTGCCAATAGAAGGCATACGCTATAGATAAACGTAAAACTTAGTCCATCAGATGGCCGTACTTGCCTATGACCTCCGACTGGTCGGACGATGAACATCAGGGCAATTATGACCATCGCCGGACCAACTGCAATCATGAATATGAGATTCGCATGATCGGGGGAATGGATCACCGCATAAATTTGTGTCAAAATAGCACCACCAAGCCCAGCAAAGCCTTTCAGGATGCCCACCACAGGACCCCGGCTTCTTGGGAAATTTTGCACGCAGGAAACCAGAGCTGCTGTATTGAAGTAGGTCTCGCCATTGGTTCCAATGAAAATAAGAGCGCACATCTACATAAACCAGAAGGAGCTCCATCAATAAGTACTCTTGACTTTGTCTCGCAAGCATGCCAAAACACAGGAAAAAAGGAAAATAGGGTCATAAGTGCAAAGGAAAGGAATCAGCAGAAGACTAATCCTGCAGCCCTAGGACCTCAACCTTAACCTTATAATGATGCATAAGAACTTAAGACTCATTACCAAAAAAAAAAATAAAGCGGTTGCCAGAGGACTAAATTAGTTCGACGAGATGCATATGCTGAAATATTCTAACTTGTCACAGCTATAAACAAAGAAATGTGAAATCTGGAGCTCCAAATGCTGCAGCCCAAGCCATGGACTCGGACTGCCAAACTTCAGCAGAAAATCAAAACTCGTCAGGTTATGATGCAGCTCCACCACCTTCCTCAAACATCCAAATCCATCTCCTCGCAAAATTAAATCCATTATCACAGAAATAGCAAAGAAGAGTTCTGATCTACATTTCCTAGGTCCTACATGACCTTCTACTTCCACAATTAACATCTCAAGCTTCATTTCCCTCAAATATCGATCAGCATAACAAATTATAGGGATGTGCACGGACAGATTTCGCCAAGTCCTATAGAGATGCATCACCAAACACACACACAAACAAAATCTTATAGCTTCTGTTTCATCATCAATACTCACGGCCCACAAAGGCAGAGTTGGAACTCGGCCGGTGACGACGAGCCAAACCCAACCATACCCAACAAAGTTCTGAAGAGCACCCACGAGCAGAGCACCCCACATAGGCAAGACCTCACACAAGCTCCCCGCCAAGAACCCAACACTGTCCCCGAGATCCTTCGCCACACCAAGCCTCGCAATCTGCCTCTGGTTGTAGCTCAGCGAGCTCTTTATCACCGGCGATATGCTCCCGAACAAGTACCCAATGCCCGCACACGACTGTATCCACATTGCGGCCACGAACACCAGCCATCTGTTGTTGACCAGCGCCCCGAACCTCTCTCCCAATCGACCCATCGGTCACAGCAAGCCTCAAAGGACGAGCTTCGACGCCGATTCCGCTTCTTGAAATGGGTTCGCACGATTTTTCGTCGTTGGAGAGAAAAGTCTCGCCTTTTCATCGAGCGAGCTTTTGGTGGGGGTGATTTTTATTATGGGAAAGAGGAGCAGGGAATGGATGGTTGATGATGACAACGACAAGGGATTGTCTGCTCTTGCCTTTACACTTTTTTTTTTTTGCTTTGCTTTAGACTAAAAATAGATTCTTTGTCCTTCCAGTGTTGGCCATGTTGGATTGCCGATCTTGAAGCTGAACTAGTGTTTGGTTCTGTGGCGTGGCGACCCCTCAGCGGGGTACATGAAATTCGCGAGTCCCGCTGTCGCGGATTGACGAGGAGGGATCATGGGATAAGGACAGAAGTGTTCTCGACGGATGTCGATGAGCGGGACGATCGACCTGTGTACATGACCTCGCGCCCCCATCGCGATGCAGCGACAGAGGTTTTGCTTTGTTTCTTTGCTGGCTGTTTGCTTGCATGGAAGGATTTTACTTCCCATTTTTGGATAAATTTGAAATTTGTTATCATAAAATCCCATAAAGTTCGCCGTAACTTTGGAATCGGATAAAATACATGCCGCAATGAGGATAGCTCATAAATGAAATTGGTTGGATTGAATAGTGCAAGAAGAATAGTAATCCACTCTCGAAAATCCGTACCTAGAAATCTCAAAGCCCGCTCATCAATCTCGGATCAGCATCTACATATTACTATGCTTGGTCGAAGATCTTTTTTCCCCAAAATCATAATTTCTTTAGATTCTTAACGGGTCACGAAGATTTTTTTTTCTCTCGATCGAGTTAGAAATGGAAACGTCTTTTAAAAATCATGGCAAATAGAATTCGTATAAGTCTACATTGCCTCTACAAGAAAAGAACTTAATAAACTATAGTTGTTGGTACGCGGTCTTTTCGTGTTAAAATATAATTGATATTCGGAAAATCGAGATATTTTGGATACGCTGGCCAACCCCATTTGCTATCCTTTTTAGTTGGCTTGACTCAAATGCGCCAATCAATCTTGGTTAAAGACTCAAATGTCCCTATCAAGAAAACATATAAAAAAATGAATAAAAATCAAGCAATTGGATTTCATATATATGGCACGTTTCTCACGTGGATGCTATGTGGGGGTTACTGATGGTCCAAAAGGGTTTGCGAGTTTGGTGTGTATATTTCTAAAACAAGGGAAAGGCCTCGTCTCCTTTTGGGCAATCCAAATCTGATTTGGTTTTCACTCAATAGAAATGTCGTATTCACTAGTTCAGCATCATCCCATCATTTTCGTGTTCAAATCGGCGAGAAGAAAATTATTATCTTTAGCTCCAATAATTTTAGTGATGGGGACGTCATAATTATTTTTCTATCAGGCCGGCAGAATAACGACATGTGCGACAGAAAAAGGACGTCTGGGAAGGAAAAAGAGGGACACACAAAAAAAAAAAAAAAAGACAAATTCTTTTGTTCCAAAAATAAAATAAGAACGAAAAGGACAAACTCTTTTGTTCCATATTTTTCCCTCTCGTGAGAGAGGGAAAAAAAATAAGGATCAGTTCTTTGTGTTCCGTATTTTGAGACTCTACAAGGGAGTCACGTCGGATGGAAAGTTCTTGTTCAGAAAAATGACAATATCTTTCGTTTTTGGCTAAAACTAGAAAATGAACTTAAAAATATTTTTCATCGTTTGGTATAAAAGTGATTTTCCTAAATAGACATACATTATTCGAGTACCCATGACTTGCGCGTAAGCGATCGAGGAACTTGCATGGGCACTAGGATCTCAAGCATGGATTCCTAACTCTCGGTGGTCTTGGGTCCACCGAAACCGAGCTCGAGAACTTGGTGCTCGTGCCTTGATCCCCGACACACTCACCTGAATTTACAAAGGCTGGGCTTATGTCCATTAAGCCTAACTCCGGACACCCGCGCCTGGGACCGAGACCTCGGTGCCCAACCCCGAGTTAATCGAGGCCGGGCCGGGGACTTTAGCATTGACACTCGTGCTTGGGTCCATGGATGGTAGGCCCCAAACATGACTCCCAAGATTAGGTCCCACCTTGACGCCCATGCCTGAGTCCATAGAGGCTGGACCCCAATCCTCGGTGCCCGGGCCAAGGTACATTGAGGCTAGGCCCCGTTGCCCGACGCCTACATCCGGGACCATCAAGGTTGGGCATAGGACTCTGGTGTCAGCACTCGCATCCATTGAGATTGGGCCTCGGTCCCCAAAGCTTGCGCCTAGGTCCATCGAGGTCAAGCTCAAACCTAAGTCTCGATGGACTCGAGCACAAGCACCGATGTCTTGGGCCCGGCCTCAATGGATTGGGACCTAGGCACCGAGGACCCAAACCCTACGCCAAGGGCCTAGGAATGAGCGTCGAAGTTCCCATATCCAAGCTAGGGGTGAGCAAAAAAATCATGATTCATCGAAACCAGATCGGACCGTACCCAATCGGCTGATTTTGGATAGTAATTGGCGGGTACGGTCCGGTTCTCGATTCCAATTTTACGGAACCGGTGGGTCTTGGTTCGATTTCCGATTTCGAGTGGGAATCATTCAACCGGCCCAACCGGACCAATCTTTTTATATAATACAAATGTATATTCTTTTAATTTGAGTGCATAACTTTGGATATGCCTTACTTCATGAAGTATGGAACATGAAAACTCGCAATGATATAGCGAGATTATGGTACGTTGGTTTAGGCTTAGCTAGATAGCCGCATTGAAGTGAATCTGTGCCTTTTGGAATAACTTTTTGCAAATATCATAATGCTTGTTATCTTACATATTGAAAAATTTCCATTTAGCAATGGTACGAAATCGTTGTCCCCATCGTTATCTTGAATATTGAAAATTTTCTTCCTTCAATCGCTAGGGACTCGTTCCTTTTTCTTTTTTAATTGATGTTGATGTTCGCTAGGACTGTAATTAGGATCCAACCGGAAATCGGACCGGACCGGTAGTTTGGTTATCAAGTAGATCCATAGAACGAACGGGTTGTTCACGGTTCGCATTTTACGGAATCGGTTCCTAGCTAGCGGTTCTCGATTCTAGGGTGAGAACCAACTATCCTCGAACCGATTAGCCCTAATCCAAGCGCAAGAGTTTTTTACCCAAACTTTGATACCTAGTCATATGTTGAAAAACAATTTCCGACTTTGTAAAGAGGAAATCATTTTCTCGAATTTAAGTTATGGTACGTTGGCTCATTTTTCTAAGCTATTCAAAAGTCAAAAAAATGCAAAAAATATTTTTTGGCGAAATAAATAAAGCTATAATATCATCACATGGTGAACATGCTCTCCTTCTTTGCCCTTTAGTTTATGGCTTTTCGCATTTGCTCGCGCATGCAAAAGCAATAATAAGAGTACGATATATTGTCTTAACAGCTGTCATCATGGCAATTTCCTTTGTCGATACGTGCATTAAATAAGATATATGTATGAGACTATATTACAAAGATCATATTTGACAGTTCAATGCCGTGTCTCAGCTCTCTTTGTCCTCTTGGAGAACCAAATGGTCGGGCACCAAGCTATGCAGCACACGCGACATGATACTTTGGCGATTTGTTTTCTTCTCTTTTGTTTTTCGTGTTTGTCTTAATGAACGTCAAGTTATGCAAGGACCACTAATTGGTCGGAGAACGACGGGTTAAGATGGAAATCGATGGGCATTTAAGACAAGTTTGCTATCCCAACTTTTAAGTTTTAAGGTCCTTCTCTTTGACCTTTCAAATGGGAAGAAAATATGTCTCTAATCGAAGGTTGAAATCGAGTTTCCTCTCTAGATCTGGTTCAAAAAAGGGGTGAGAAGGGAACAAAAAAAAAAAAAAAACTCTTTTTGTTAATTTTTCCCATCAATTTCAGAATTCTCAATCGGAAAGAAGAAAATGCTAGCTTATTTATAGAAATTTTTGCACCAAAATTTAACCCATTGAGTAGACAGGTGGTTATAAAACAAGTAATTATACGTGAGCCATTGTTGATGAAAGAGTTGTCGATATTCATATACATCGACTACCATGGATCAAATGTTACTTTACGATGGTGTATGGTTGACGGTTATCATAGCGGGAACTAGTCGACAAAGATATAGATGAAAAAAGAACTAAAAGTTACCAATTGAGACACCGAACGAAACAGGTACGATATTCTAGCTTGGAATCACTCGTGAAAAGAGCAATGGAGTCGAGCAGATCGTGGAGAAGGAACAAAGTTAACCCAACAAGGGCGAAAGATCAAGGCGCCATTTTCAAGGAACAACCACCTGAAGATAAGATTGTGGCATCATAAGAACACGGGAACGGGAGAACTACTCTCAAGCTGTTATGTCAGAGGCACAGGCACTATAAACCGTGCTCAACTGCTCGAGAGCTTGCCTCCACGAACAGACAAACACGATGTTTTTCAATTATCTTTCAATTCCTATGTTGTAGCTGTAGTTTTCAGATTAGCATCGTGGATTGAATTTCGACGCTTTGCTGTACTTTGTAGATTCGTATCATCGATTAAATTTCGGCGTGTGTCTTTACTTTCTCGGACTTTGTTTTAGATTCTAGCGGGGTTTGCACCATTTCAAATGAAGTTATCAATTCTCTTTTTCATTTGTAATTTTTTATGTCCGAAATTAGCATGAAACTTGTATCGTCTAATAAAAAAATCGAAGAATGACTTTCGATAGAAGGCATTTCATTGCGGCAACACTGGGAAGCAGATAAGTATGGCGACCAGGCTTGGGCGGGAGAAAGGAAAAATGTTTAGGAAAAAGATAAACTTTTTTTATTACTTTTTGGGCACCCCAGAATCAGAGGTTGTCGATATGTCCGAGTGGTTAAGGAGACAGACTTGAAATCTGTTGGGCTTCGCCCGCGCAGGTTCGAACCCTGCTGTCGACGGTTTTTCCTCCTTTCTTCATTAAACCGTTCTTTCATTTATTCAATTTTTACCACAATCTCTCTCAAATTGCTAAACTAAACTTGTGTTTCGTCGACATTTTTCTCCTTTTTACCATTCCAAGGTGAGTAAAATATACTTCATTCTCGATAAACATATTTTAGTTTTTCGTGCACCGTAGTGTGTGCGATTGGTTTTTTTTTTGTTTTTGTTTTCTTGGTCAGATCGTGTGCGATTATTTCATTCTTTGTGCAACATTATAATGGGACTAATGATAAAAAGTCGGAGAGATTGAATGCTCGATATTGTTCTTTTTTAACCATGGTACGAATTTTTTTCGAGAATACAACTACTAAACACACCTTTTGCTATTCTTTCGATAAAACAAGAAGCATATATTCATAAAGTTAGGAGGTAAAATTAGAGAATATGAAATTGGTCATTGCACTATAGGGTCAATTAAGTAAATTCAGAGAGTGGGGTTTCTAGGGGAGAGTGGGGATTTATGCGCATGGCAACACTTCTGCTCTAAAAATCAACTTATGGCCAGAATTTTATTTTCCTATTCTGGAGAGTAGTAATTTTTTTTTTATTTCTTCAAGTGGCTCCAAAACTACTTTCTAGAGAAAAAAAAAATGTTCCAAAAGTAGAAAAATGAAGTTACGTAACCAAATAGACTTTTGCTCTAAAAATTGCGTTATCAAAGAAATTTCTACTCCAAAAGCATTTCTTGCTACTCCATAAATGTTGTCACTTGTCATGTGCGCTTACCTTCTTGCCTTTTACCATTTTATCTTTTCCTTTGACCAATTTTGGTTTTGTGAAATTAGAAATTTGAGCCTAAGAAGAGATGGTGTTTTAGCTTAAATATTTACATTCTTTCCCTTTTTTTTCTCGTGATATTATTGGTTTAGCGCTATCTATTTCGAAGATTTTTTTTTTATCATTCTAAACAATTCTTTCTCGTTACCATTGTTTCTAAACACAATAAAAAGAAATTACTATGTTATTTCTTTTCCACCAAGGAGAAAATAAATGTACATGAAATCACATATTCATAAGGAATTTGGTGCATTAACTATGGAACGTGACGATGATACACGATGCATTAGGAAGTGAGCCAACTATGAAGATAGTGGTTCTCGAGGCTTCAAAAACAAAAAGCATTTGATAAGCTGTTATTGCATGATCTACATACGGTGTGAGTCAATATCATCCAAATCATTAATTATGTGGGGTCTTATGGTAAATTTCATGTGATAAATATTTTAGATGGACTTAACCTGTTTGATATTTTTTCGCGATTGATATTCATTTCATGCCGGCGGTACAATCGACATGGATGATTTCTCAATGTTTTTGGGCCTTCCATGGAATCATGTATTTGAATGGTTAGGCCGAAAACATTCGAATTTAATCAATCAGAGATAAGCACACAAAATTCGCCAAAGCAAAATAAGCTAGAAAAGGTTCTGGCTACGCAAAATATAGCCATTTCTAACGATAGAGATCTTGATGATCACTCCCACTTTTTTTTTTTTTTTTTGAGTCAAAGAACTGAAAATTTCATTAATTCAAAGCAAGCTTGTGCACATCAAATATTAAAAGATCCACCGTAGATTTCGAGGGACAAGATAGCCAGTTAGTGAGAAGTCCTTTTCTTCCTTTGGGCTTTAGCCACCCACCCAATCCGATAGCTTCTTTGCTTCTCTATGTCCATGGATCTTATTCATAGCGCGCCGCAAGGGGTAAGGACAAAGCATCAAATAAATCATTCTATGCTTAACCAATTTATGAAATGTAAAGCTTGTAAAACAGACACTATCTATAGAGAGAAAATCTCGATTTTTACATGGTCTAGTCAATCACGTGGTCAATCAATAAACGTGCCGACACTATCGAATTTGAACTAAATCGATATGCGATCATTAAATTAGATAATTACACGGGACTGGTGGATATGATTCCAATACCGGCGCGAATAATTTAAGTCTAAGCTCGCTATCCCTTCTCTTAACGTTGTATTAACATTTGCCACCGCCCTCCAAGAGAAAGGGAAATGAAAATTACCGCGTGCGGTCTGTGCAAGAAGGCTGAAACATCACGGCATCATAACGAGGGCCAAAGTCAAAAGTCCATGAAGACTTGGACTAAGAACCTTCTACGAACGAGATTCATCGTTGGATCATTGCTTGCTTCTAATTTCAGTTCTTCCATAGGAAATTTTTATATATTTATATCTTGAAAACCCCCATAACTAAAAGGATTCAATGTGACTTCAATCATGTTACTATATGGTTAAACCAAGTGAGATGATCTATGTTGCGCGAACATGCCCCGCAAGCACTTTTCGCGTGTCGGGCACGGGTGCCAACACGCGTCTGAGCTTCTGACACGCGATTAACGAATGGGACATGCTGGGACTCGCATGTCTCAGGATTAATTTAGGCACATCTTATACTCTAAAATCAAAATTTGCCCTAGTCCCATGGGCCTTCCTAATGGCCCATTGACCCAGTCTAGCTCATTATATTGCTTTACGCACTGAAAACCCATTTTATAAGAAGCTTTTCATCTCTTTCTCTATTTCATGGAAAGGGAGGAAGAAAAAGTAGACAATCGAGACAAATTGTAGAGTCAGAGTCAATCCAAAAAGAGCGCTTGATTGGATTTATCATGTATATAAATCCGATGGATGATTCACTAGAAAGTGTTGAACATGGCCAGGCAAAATTTTTTTTTTTTGGTGAGAAACTAAAACCAAAGTCTAAAAGAATTATTATATAAATTCATTCTAGGACTCTTTCTATTATTTATTTATTTATTTATTTATGAAATCATAAAAATGATAATTTTATCATGTATATATAAAAATATATATTTAATATACAATGTATGGATTATTAGGTTAATTATTCAACTAACCTAAATCGAACTTTCCTAAGCCCTACCAATTCGGAACTTAAGGTTCAATGTGATTAACATGCAAATGTTTTCAATTGGAGTCGCCACTAATTATTTTTGGTAGGTCGATTAGAAATCTAAACAAAATAGCGGGAGAATTATTTTATTCCTAAGAACTAGAGATTAAGAGTCCGGAAACTTGATTACGCTAGATTACTCTAACGCCCTTTCCGTACCATTTTATTTCATGAAAAATCATTTGAGAATGCAACATTAATTGATTTTAACCTAAGCCACTAACAAAAGTTATCACGAGGGTACACAATCAATTAATTGAACATTCAAAAATGAATGTAAGCAAGGGAGCATGCGCCAAGGCAAATTGTTCTCACTTTTGAATTTTTGCTTTTTAATGGGACAAAAACTAACCTATATGCAATGCATGAATTTAATTTAAGATGCAACTGAATTGAATTAAATGCAAGGAAATCCTAAGCATGCAATTCTATATGCAATATAAACTTAAATGCAATCTATATGACATGACAAAGATGACATATAATACATGATGACATGACATGAATGATTTATTTTTGTGTTTTCAGATTTATGAATGACTCTAAATAAAATTGTACCAAAGTGATTTTTGTCTTGCATATTTTAGGGTTTGAATTAACCTAAACCCCAACCTATTAAAGATGAGTCGTTTTAGGCATAAAATTTCATCTAGATATGCAAATTCTACCCTAGAATGCAATATAATCTAATTTTATTAAACATGCAAATTTAATCTACATAATTCTAATTCGAAGATGCAATCTAGTCCATACGCAGAAACTATCTAAATGCGATATCTTTTAGAAATTTAAAATATATAATGCAAGACAATATATCCTAAAAGATAACGATTGACAATCAACAAGTTCAAATAAGAAAAGTAGATAAAATGTCATTCACTGCCAATCAAGAAAGTGTGTGTATCAATCAAGTTTTGAAATATTTCTTGAATATTTGAATCCAATCTTTAATTCGTAATCCTACAATTAACGATTGAACTCAAACTCTTGCCTCTATCAATAATCCTAAAGATGGACGTTCTCGATTGTGTGGCGGGAAGACAACCCGAACGAATCGATCGAGGGGACTTAACTTATCCGAACCGAAGGCTAGTGGCTTAAAGTTAAGCCTATAACGAGCAGCGTCACCGCTTGATCGGCGGGGAGGAGCATCTCAAAGTGTGGGGCAAAGGATCAAGCGCTTTGACTTTGTCTACAGGGATCCACTACATGTTGGGTTTGAGAGCCATGCGATAGGTAAAAGTTGCGGATTAGGAAAAATTCCTAATCAACCTGTATTTTTAAAAGATATCCACTTATGCAATATGTAAGATATGCTCAGATATGCAAATATATGATATGCAAAGCTATATGTAAATATGAAAAAATAGGCAAGGCAATATTTTTAAGAGATAAGGAAATATACCAAATCTTCCAAGGTTGCCTTTCCAAGTTGGATTCGCCCCAAAACTCATGAACCAAGCTAGCAACTTTTGGACCGGCTGGGGATCTTGCGGACACAGCTCAAGCGACGGTGAAGCTCAAGGTCACGTTGGGGGTTTAGTTGACGGTTAAGAACCTGCAAAATCAAGAACGAATCCGGCGAGCACAAGTGCAATCACCGGGATTGAAAAGATTGAGCTCCAAAACGTGATATCTCCTTTACTGATTGTGCTTCCCACTTCAAGTTAAGCCCTGTCCACTTCTCTCCCACGTGTCGCTCCTTTTGGTTACAATTTCTCGTGAGGACACCATGAGTGTGGCCATGGATCTGAGGATTCCACCAAGGGATTTTCTTTTCCTTTCCTTTCTTCACATAAAGAGCTCGGTGGACACTGATGGTTGAAAACGCGTAGCGGATGGTCTCGGTACAGCAGCTTCGTTGGTAGCTTTACGGGAATTCATTGATCACAGGAAGAATTCTCGGCCTTCAAAAGTTTGGAAAGGTCTCCTGCAATTTGGAGTTAGCGGTCAAACCGGGAAAAGTAATAAAAAAAGGACGATAAGAAGAAAATACTCACGAAGGCGTCTTTTTCTGTCTTTGCTTTTGCCCTCTTTTTCTCTAATCGAGGCAAATAAGTCCACCCTTCGAGGCAAACTATTAGCCGATCCCGTCGTGCGATAAATTAAGATGCGCGACTCCATCGAAACGGAATGCGCCATGTGGGGTTTCGCCTTGTACCAAAACCCCGATCGTTAAGTTGGGACAATTTCGTGGGCCTTATTACAAGGGCAAGAAGACTGAAACATCACGGCAATTGGCAGGGCAAAGTCAAAGTCTACGAAGACTTTGACTCCAGGAACCAGCTTCGTCAAGAAGGCAACACCCCAATTTTCCTTTAAGACCGCGCGCCTCTCGGTCTGGCTTCCATGTCACTAGCTCACTCTATAAATTCCAACACCGACTTCGCTGTTCTCTCATCCACCCAAACATATCTCATATAATCAACGGCTTCTCAATTACCGTCTGTTGCCAAACTGCTTAGATGACGACCCCGGCCTCCACTCCGACCGACTTCAAGAATGCCGTCGCGGTGGCCAAGGCGGTGCTGTCCGCCGCGGCCTCCGTGACGGCCACCGCAATGGTGGTGCAGTCGATGGTCCACACGATCGTCCCCCGTGAGTTCCAGGGCTTCCTCTTCTCCGGGATCCGCCGCTTCTTCTCTCGCTTCTCCAATGAATTGACCCTGGTCGTCGATGAGTACGACGGGTTCATCCAAAACGAGCTCTTCGAGGCGGCCCAGGTGTTCTTGGCTGCCAAGCAAACCCCTTCGACGACGCGCATCCGGGTGTCCAAGCCCACGAAGGAGAACCACTTCACTCTGGCTATGGACCGGAATCAAGCGCTGGTGGATACGTTTCATGGGGTTGAGCTCAAGTGGGTTCGCGCGTCGAGACAAGTCGACTCGGGCTACCGAGTTCATCACGGCCATAACTCCTCGGTTCAGTACGAAGTTCAGTACTTCGAGCTCAGTTTTCACAAGAAACACAGGGAGATCGTGCTGAATTCATATCTGCCGTTTGTCCTCGGCGAGGCCAAGTCCATGAAGCAGGGGAAGAAGACGTTGAAGCTCTACACTCCGAGCTTCGACCGCGTCTATCGCGGTAACTATCTTCGAATATTAAGTTGGAACTGACGAAATCATTTATGAAGATTTTTTATTCTGCTATTAGAAGTGTGGATCGAGTGTGGACAGGAGTAAAAACACTAAGTTCACAAAACTTCTTTAATTTAATCGGACTACCCAGAAGTATCAAAGACATTGTAAATTTGCAATTAAATGGACCATTTCAAAGATAAGTACTTGCTACAGACAACATACTATGATTCTGCTCCCGATTTCTTCATCACAAACATTTTCCTCTACAGGTAATCGCTCGGATGTGTGGGCCTCGGTGAACCTCGATCACCCGGCGACATTTGAGACGCTGGCCATGGACCTAGAGCTCAAGAAGACAATCGTCGACGATCTCGAGAGGTTCTTGAAGCGGAAGGAGTACTACAGGAGAGTCGGCAAGGCGTGGAAAAGAGGGTACTTATTGTACGGACCGCCCGGCACGGGGAAATCGAGCCTGGTCGCGGCGATGGCCAATTACTTGAACTTCGACATATACGACCTCGAGCTGAGTGGGCTCCATAGCAATGCGGAGCTCAGGAGGCTGCTCGTTGCCACTGCAAATCGGTCCATATTGGTGGTCGAGGACATCGATTGCACCATTGAGTTGCAAGACAGGTTGTCCGCAACCCGAGCTGCGCGCATGAGTATCATGCCGGATGGTTATCCGCGAGAAGATGTACGGTATTTTTATTTTCTTGGCTTTCTTTTCGGGTATAAGGTTTACTTCAGTTTGTTGCACATTACGAAATTAATTTTTGTCTCGTGGAACAGCTGACATTGTCTGGATTGCTCAACTTCATCGACGGGCTTTGGTCGAGCTGCGGGGATGAGCGGATCATAGTCTTCACGACGAACCACAAGGAGAAGTTAGACCAGGCCCTGCTGCGCCCCGGGCGCATGGACGTGCACCTTCACATGTCCTATTGCACCCCGTGCGGGTTCCGGCTTCTCGCTTCTAATTATCTCGGGATCGATCGCCACGAGCTCTTCGACCAGATCGAGAGTTTGATCGCGGCGGCAAGAGTCACTCCGGCCGAAGTAGCGGAGCAGTTGATGAAGAGCGACGAACCGGAGGTCGCCCTCAGGGACGTGGTTTCCTTCCTCGTTAATCACAGGAGGAACGAAAACGAAGAAGTCATAAACGAGAAAGTTTGTCAGTGCCAATTGGTTGAAGAAAACGGAGGGACTGAAGAGGAAAGCGGAAAGTGCGAAGTAATTGAAGAAAAACAATAAATATCGATTAACTAAGATTAGTAATTATTGAAGAGAAATTGATGCAGGGAACTTACTGCATGGTCATCCGAATCATTAATTATGTGGATCAAATGGCAAATTTAAATGATCAACAGTCTAGATGAACTCAATTTACATGATCTATCAACCATGCGACATTTTCTTGCGAGCAATATTTACATCATTCCGGCAATATAATTTGCTTTATATAGTTGTATCGCATGAGAAAAGTGTCAAAAAAGTCCTCAACCTTTTGCTATTGTGCCAATTTAGTCCTAAAACTTTTATTAGTGCCAATTCAGTCCTAAACCTTTTACATTTGTGCCAATTTAGTTCTAAATCTTTTGTATTTATACCAGTTAAGTTAATCAAGCTAATTTTGATCGAAAATCGCTGACGTGGACATCGATTATCCTACGTGGCACGGCTAACATTGACTTGGGCATTTTTAAATATTATTTAAATATTTTGAATAATTTTTTAAAGCATTTTTTGGTTTTTTAAAAAAATATTCTTAAAAATTATTAAAAATATTAAAAATTGTCCACATTGGCGTCAGCTGTACCACGTAGGACAATTGACGTTCACTTGTAGTGATTTCCGATCAAAATTGGCCAAATTGACTCAATTGGCATAGATACAAAAAATTTAGGACTAAATTGGCACCAGTAGAAAAGGTTTAGGACCGAATTAGCACCAATAAAAAGTTTAGTACTAAATTGGCACTAATACAATAGATTTATGACTTTTTTGACACTTTTCCCCACGTTAACCATTCCGACATTTGTTGCTTGTGAGCTAGACTTGCCTGTCTAGATTGATCTTGGTATGTGCCGGTTTCTCTGCAACTCCCTCTCTTTCCATCTTGACCGTTAGATCTCCGTACTGGGACAAAAAAATCAGAAAATAGAACACGTTCTACACTTTCATTTGATTGCTTTCCTTTTTGGCATGGAGACCTCTCTCCCAATGCCGCTACGCCCCTCTAATCAAGAAGAAAATGTGAATCAAGTTATGTGGCTTCTCTACCTCTTGATCAAGCAGCTTCTCCTTTTTCCTTTCAAGACTGGAAGCTAAGCAAAGTCACAAAATTTCAACTTCTCATGGTTTGGACCACGAGTGTTTTTTTTTTTTTCCATCTTTTCATATGAATGGGGGTCGATACTTATGTGAGCACTCGAAATCAGTTTTGTTCGATGCGATTTTCTCCTTTGCCCACACATTGATTCATTACTGAATTCACATGGGTCCGAACCCAATCGATCATCGATAAGGACAGATGAGACCTTCATTCACATAATCGGATGAGGTCATCTCTTGCGTAATCATTTTGGGTTTTTCCCCGCTCCCACCACCCCTCCACCCCCACCGCTCCCCCCGCCCCCCCCCACAAGGACACGACAAGCATTAGCAAAAGCAGAACCAGCGACAAAAGGTTCCATCTGACACTGGTTACTCGAATGGTGCAGCGGGAGTCAAGGAGCTATTGTTAAATAAATCATCCTAAATGTTACCGATTTATGAAATTTTTGATCTTTAATAAGTCCAGCCAATAGTTTATAACCATGCGGTCAAACTATTTTCAAAGTGGTTTTGCCTTACATCGAGATGCGATCATTGAATTAGATGATTGCACGGGATTGGTCAATCTGGTTTTGAAATTAAAATTAAAGTGGACGAAGACTTGGACAAAGAAATCCAAGTCTTCGTTGAGAAGGAAACACGAAAGTGCATCATACATTCGTAGCTTTGTGCTCTACAGTCAGACCTGTGTCACGGGCCTCGAGTTTGAACCACGACCGTGTGGAGACTCGCATCATTTGGGTGGTAATTCACAGCGGATTGAATGATGATGCGCACGAGTCAAGCCTTGGTTGAGGATGAATCACACAATGCTCATGATTCGTGTTTGGCAGAGAGTGCGAGAGTGAATCGAGGGACTAAGTCGTGGGGAGAATGGATGATATTTGTATTGATGATCGGTTGATACAAGATGATTCACGATTGATGCAAAGTGATGCGGATGGTGAACAAGGTGAGTTACAATGGTGAAGCTCGGGTCTATTTATAATCCAAGATGGCCAGCAGCTTGGGAGACTCTTCAGCTCGCCCGTTTTATCTCGTAGTGTTTGTTTGATTAGTTTGGCTTGCAGCGCATGAGTCTTGGCATTGGTGCTGGCTGTTCGGGTTCCCCATGGTGTGATGATGATGCTTTGCAAACCCACGTGGGTGTTCTAGAAGGCGAGGGGTCGTGCGCCCGTTCGGCTGCCCACTCTCCCGGTTGGTCACTCGCTAGGTCATCTGTGGAATGGTGCACGACTTGATGTTGCACGAGTCTTGCATCATGCGATGAGTCAGGCTGCATGAGTCGTGCATCATCCACAAATTGATTCTGGTTGATGTTTGCATCGTACAGCAACTAATGCGTGGATGATCCCGATGCTCCGCCTATTCGACCATCTTGGCTGATGCTTGGTCAAGTGGGCTGATGTTGGGTGATTCACATGATTGACCACGAATTGATTCATTGCATGGTTGGCTAATCGAATCACGATCGATCCTCGAGTGAGGATTTTTCCGGATCATGATATTCTCCCCCACTACATCGAGTGACGTCCTCGGTGCTCCTGTCCCGGGGTGATGGCTTGAGTTGGATGGCGTTGGCGATCCTTCTTGCTTCGATTCTGTCGGTTACGCTTCTTGGTCGGTGTTCACAAAATTCTCAACGCAAGTGTACGTGTCAAACAAGTAATATAATGATGAGAAAAGTTATCGTCCCATAGAGATTGATGATTAATAAACCAATTAAATACTAAAAATGGACTAATTCTAAAATTTATCTAACAAGTAAAAATAAAATTGAGAATAAAATAAAATTAACAATCCTAAAAGTAAAAGTTCGGAACTAGATGCAGTAAATCAATCAAATAAATACGTTAGAGCATCCGATTTCACTATAACCACTAAACATGAATTTCAGATCTTTACGCATACAAGAATGATATCAAACATGTGATAGCGGAATTTCCTCTGCTATTTACTATCCTATCTCTAAGTATAGTAAACCTACTCAGTTTATCAATCCACTATGTCTCTATGTAAATTTAAATAAATATAACTGCATTAAAATCTATGAATATTCCAGATTTACAATGAGTCTTTTTGATTACCTTATCGCCGAAAGCTACATAAATAACACGGTATATTTCTATCCACATTATAATTCATGGTTATATATTATAATAAGCAATTGCATATTATCACTTCTCAATCTCAAACATGTACATCGGATCATTTAAATGGTGGCCAATCACCTAAAAGCATTAAGCACAATAATATATAACTCACATGAATGAAATCCCTTGCAAAACATAAACATTAAGAAATTCATATCATCATGATCGGGCTACATCGTAGCCCTAACGAAAGAAAATTAGAACATAATAGAAGAAGAAACAAAAATATAAATTAAATCATACATCTTGAATCAAAGAGCAAGAGTTTTGTCAGCACTTTGTCTTCTCTTCAAAATACTCGAAAAACTCCAAAAATAAAAGAACATGCAAAAAAGTACAAAACGTAGACGTTTCTCCCAAACTCTTTTTTTTATCCTCCCTCTAGAGTAACATTCAAGACTCTCGAATAAAATAAAAATCCTAAAGATAACATTAAGATATCCTAAAAACAACTAAATCACTAAGGATAACATCAAGATATCTTAAAAACAAGGCAATCTTCCGACAATTTGGTTTCTATCTTCTAACGATTCTGCTGGTAACATCTTGATTTCCTTCTCTCTTTTTTTCCTTATCTTCTTCATATATCATTATCCTATACAAACAAGGAAAATTTGAATAAATAGAAGGAAATTCAAATATTTTCTCTAAGATATTATATTATTTGTTGCCTAAAATAGGTAAAATAACTCTATTTTCTAGAGTTATCAAACCCCCAAAATTAACATTTTGCTAGTCCCGTGCAAAAGCAACATATAACACATATCAAATTCTTCCATGACATTCTTCCATAATTGTTGTAATTCACAATTCAAAGAAAAACGCAAATTTCATCCAAACATTGAAAATAAGTTAAGATTAATTCTAACTATGTGATCCAAGTGTGTGTGTGTCCATCTTTTTGAATTATATGCAATCCAGATAAATTCACATTGGTATGCAACTTCTCAAAAACTCTCTATAATATGACCAAATTTTATAAGTTTGCTTTTCACTCCTCTCTCCACTAATGTAAGCTAATCATCCAACCCAAAATCAATAGGACTTTCTCAAGTTGTAATGTAAGGCTGGGCTAACGGTGAGATAAAGGAAAATTTAAGCTCGAACCACCCATCAACACATTGATTTCTAGGATATAATTAGAGTCCATGCCACAATCCCCAATTTCACTACTTGAATATAATCTTTCTACCACCACTTCTCATCATTCCCTTTTTTTTTCTTTTTTTTTTCCTTTCTTTTTTTTCTCTCTTTTTTTTCTTTGCTTTGTGGCAGAGTTCCTCCCTAAATCCCTCTTGATATAACATGAATATTCACAACCCATCGAGTATCCAAAAGGCTCGCTCAATTGAAAGTTGGATAGGGAACCATAAAAGCAATTTTTTTAAATGATACACGACAAACAACAATAGCAATCGATTTTTTTTTTTGTTGCTCCACCCTTCCTCCCAACTTGCTATTATGCTCAAATAAACTTTTATCCTAAAAATCAACATGTTCATGGGCGTGGGATAATGGTATAATTTGGCAAAAGCTAAGCTAAAATCATGTGGGTGTCAATGAAAAATTGGATAAGAATTAAGGCTCAACAAGGTGACTAGAGATAAATAAATAGGGTTGGCTTGAAAAGCTCAATAGGTCCAAAAAAAAAATTTCCTAAATCATTTTCTCAGTTAGATGTAGCCTAGGATTTCGCCTCAAGAGAAAATCAAACAAATTCTAAGATTTGGGTGACATTTAAGAAAATCACACACTTCACGTGAATGTTCTCTGGATGCACACAAAACTCAAAAATTAAGGACTTTTAGTGCTCGGTAAGTGGATCAACATAATCAAAATCAAAATTAACTCACATAGTTTGAATAAAATTTAAATTTTCCTAAGAATCGCAAAAATTCACAACAAGGAATGCAACCATGAAAGAAAGCATGAATCATGACACAAAATTTCAGATTTGATTTAGCAAAAGTTTTATCTCCCCCCAAACTTGAATGGAGCATTGTCCTCAATATAAAAGACAAAATAAAAATAGGAACAAGAAAACTCCCCTTGTTTTAGGCTGTGTCCATGGATGGCCTTGATAAAGAAAACCGCAACAAATTGATACCTCAAGAAAGAAATTTAACCTGCATAAAACTAGGGTGTGCAAATTGGACCGGACCGGCTAGGACCGGACTGAGACCGGACCGGACCGGCCGGGTTGGTCCGGTCCTTGAGGGGGGTGGTCTGGTCCCCGGTCCCAATAAATGGAACCGGTGACCGGGCGGTCCGGTCCTTGAGTCCATGGTGGATGGGAACGGTCCGGACTGCCTGGACCGGACCGTTCAAAATATATATAGAGATTCATAAAATTTTAAAAATAATTAGAAATGTTTGACTTCAAACAAAATAATCCAATAATAAAAAAGAAAAAAAGAACTAGTTAACATGACCTAGTTAACCTAATTTTCCTAAGTCCTCTCCGCTTGCGTCTCCTTGTTGCCTCTCCGCTCACGTCTCGCCTTCGCTTCTTTGCTCACGTCTCACCTTCACCTTTCCACTTGCTCTTCTTGCAGTCCCGCCTACCGTCGACTCGTCACTCCTCTCGCCATATCCTCTCCTTGCCTTCATCCTCACTTTTTTGCTTCGATCTCAAGTAAAACCCCATAATCATTGATATTCCAACTTTTTTTTTATTCAACAGGGGGTATAGATTATAAATTAACATGCAATTGAAGGATATTGTATTCAAAGAGTTAGATTTTTATAAGTAGCTAATATTAGCGGTCCCACCGGGCCAGGACCGGGACCGGACCGGACCACCGGTCCCGGTCTTGTCCGGCCCCGGTCCGGTCTGTGGTCTTGAAAATTTGGGGACCGGGACTACTAGTCCGGTCCCCGGTTCCATACCGGGACCGGACCGGCCCGGACCATGCACACCCCTACATAAAATAGAGAAAAAAATAATCTTTTTTTCTTTTTACTTTTTGCAATTTTTTTTTTTTGCAAAAAAAATGAATTTAAAACATTAACGAAAAAATATAATGAAAATGCTTGGGTTGCTTCCCAAGAAGCATTTGCTTTATAGTTTTCAACCAAACTATCTCAGATGTCACTATTCTGGAGGATGAAGTTCAATGGTGGTTTTTTGCTTGTTGTATCCACCTTCAAAGTAGGGCTTTAGACGTTGATTGTTCACCTTGAATGTGCCCTTCGTGTTATCTGCAACTTTAACTGCTCTGTACGGAAATACCTGTGTAACCGTGAAAGGACCAGGCCATCGGGATTGTAACTTTCCTGGAAAAATTTTAAGACGAGAGTTATAAAGTAAAACTTTTTGCCCAATTTCGAACTCTCTTCCGAATATTTGCTTGTCATGCCAACTTTTTGTACGCTCCTTGTACATCTTAGCATTTTCATAAGCCTCATTGCGAAATTCCTCCAATTTATTACCACCCACCTGGGTGGCGCAGCTGGCTTGCGCACTCTTCCTCTCGCAAAAGGTCGAATGTTCAAATCCCAGAGGCGTCGCAGGGTGACTTACCCGGTGGCACGTGTGTGGTGGCTAGCACGTGTTGCCCCCGGGGTTTACCCCCCGGCTGCCGGCCGTGCGGGGGTTCCTTGGGTCATCAAAAAAAAAAAAAAAATTCCTCCAATTTATTCAGTTGCAATAATCTTCCTTCACCTATGGATTGTATGTCAAAATTTAGAAATCTCAAAGCCCAATATGCTCTATGCTCTAGTTCCACCAGTAAATGACAAGCTTTCCCAAATACTAGCCTAAAAGAAGACATCCCGATTGGGTTTTGAAAGCTTTCCTATAGGCCTAAAGTGCATCATCAAATTTCATTGACCAATCTTTCCTAGAGGCATTCACTGTTTTTTCTAAAATTCTCTTGATTTCCCTATTTGAAACCTCTACTTGACCACTAGTTTGAGGATGATAAGGTGTTGCAACCTTATGGGTGACTTCGTACTTACTTAAAAGTGCTTCAAACTGTTTGTTGCAAAAATGTGTCCCCCTATCACTTATGATTGTCCTAGGTGTGCCAAATCGGGTAAAAATATTTTTTCAAGAATTTAACCACAACCTTAGCATCATTTGTTGGTAATGCTACAGCTTCTACCTACTTAGATGCATGCTTCACATCAACCAGAATGTATAAATTCCCACAAGAAGGTGTAAAAGGTCCCATGAAATCAATACCCCAAACATCAAATAATTCACACACAACAATGTAGTTTAAAGGCATCTCACTTTTCCTAGAAATGTTTCCCATTCGCTGATACCGATCAAATGAAGCAACATAGGAATATGCATCTTTAAAAAGTGTGGGCCAATAAAATCTAAACTGTGAAACCTTAGCTATAGTTTTGGTGGCACCAAAATGACCACTTGCCTCTCCGTCATGACAATGATGTAAAATGCTTGTCATCTCTTTGTCTGGAACACATCTCCTTATTATTTGATTAGCACATACTTAAACAAGAAAGGCTCTTCCCAAAAATAATTTTTAACATCAGAAAAGAATTTTTTTTCTTTTGTTGATATGACAATTCAAAAGGAGGAACATTACTTCTCAAATAATTCGCAAATTCAGCATACCAAGGAATGTTTGTGGATTTGATGGAAAAAATTTTCTCATCGAGGAACTCTTCTAGAATTGGGCTTACCTCTTCCTTTGAATTCGGGATTCTAGATAAGTGATCCGCAACTAGATTTTTAGTCTCCTTCTTATCTTTGATTTCCAAATCAAATTCTGGCAGCAGCAATAGAATCCACTTGATCAACCGGGGTTTTGATTCCCTCTTTTCCAGTAGATACTTAAGAGCAGAGTGGTCAGAATAAACTATAACTTTCGAGCCAATTAAATAAGAACGAAATTTATCAAAAACAAAAACTACCGCCAAAAGTTCTTTTTTCTGTTGTTGAATAATTCAATTGTGCACCCGATAAGGTTCGATTGGCGTAGTAAATGATTTGAAAAACTCCATTCTTTCTTTGTCTCAAGACAGCTCCCACTGCAAAATCGCTAGTATCACACATCAGCTCAAAAGGTAAATCCCACTCTAGTGTTGCTATGATTGGTGCCGACACTAACTTTTCCTTTAAAGCATTAAAAGCCTGCACGCATTCATCAGAAAAATTAAATGGTGCATCTTTTATCAAAAGATTAGATAGGGGTTTAGCAATTTTTGAAAAATCTTTTATAAACGGCCCGTAGAATCCCGCATGCCCCAAAAATCCTCCGACAAGTTTCACAGATGTTGGTGGAGACAATTTAGCAACAACCTCCACTTTGGCGCGATCGACTTCAATTCCATTTTTAGAGATCTTATGCTCGAGCACTATTCCTTCCCGCACCATAAAATGGCACTTCTCCCAATTCAAAACGAGGTTAGTCTTCTCACATCTTTGTAAGACCAAAGCCAAATTATTTAAACAAGAATCAAATTATGAGCCAAAAGCAGAAAAATCATCCATGAAAATCTCAATCTATTTGTCAACCATATCAGAAAAAATAGCCATCATGCATCTCCGAAATATAGCTGGTGCATTACAAAGACCAAAGGCCATTCTTCTAAAAGCAAAGGTACCATAGGGACAAGTGAAAATAGTTTTCTCTTGATCTTCTAATGCAATAGGAATCTGATTATACCCTTAATATCCATCAAGAAAATAATAGAACTCATGCCCTACAAGTCTTTCCAACATCCGATCAATCAATGGTAAAGGAAAGTGATCTTTTCTAGTGGCATAATTCAATTTTCTGTAATTCATACACACACCGCCCAAGAATCGTCCTAGTTGGAATCAACATATTGTTGTCATTTTTTTAAATAGTCATACCTCCTTTCTTTGTTACCACTTGCACAAGGCTTACCTAGGAACTATCGGATATAAGATAGATGATCCCTACATCAAGTAACTTAATTACCTCAATTTTTACTACTTCTTGCATTTTTTGGTTCAAACACCTCCGAGGTTGGATAGTGGGTTTGTATTGTTCCTCCATCAAAATTTTGTGCATGTAAAGCGAAGGGCTAATTCCCTTGATGTTAGCTATTTTCCATCCAATTGCATCTTTATGCTCTCTCAATATTCTGAGCGCTTTCTTCTCCATCAAATCTGTCAAAAAAGAAGATATAATTACTGGCAAAGAAGAGACTCCATCTAAATGAGCATATTTTAAATGAGAAGGTAAGGGTTTGAGTTCAAGAATCGGAGGCTCTTCAATTGATGGTTTAGGCTTTGTTGAGTGTTGTCCCAACTCCTCAAATTTTGTTGCATTTTGCCTTGAATATGGTGGATTTGCCTCCATAAAATTTGTGTACTCCTTTATCTTCTCATTCTCAATTTCTTTGTCCCTTGATTGAACTAGACATGCTTCAATTGGATCCTTGAATTTTTTTTTTTTGAAAAACCTTATTCACCAACTTGTCAACTGTCTCAATTCTAAAACAATAATTATCATTAGAGGGATATTTCATGGCTTTAAAAACATTAAAGGTAACAACATCATCTTGAACTCTAAGAATCAGCTTCCCTTGTTGTACATCAATAAGAGCTCTTCCTATTGTTAGAAAAGGTCGACCTAAGATAAGTGGTACCTTAAAATCTTCCTTCATATCAAGAATTATGAAATCCGTGGGGAAAGATAAACTTGTCAACCTTTATCAAAACATCGTCCACAATATCTCTTGGATATTTAATTGTTCGATCAGCCAGTTAAAGTGACACTGTGGTTGCTTTTACTTTCCCTAATTCTAATTTTCTAAAAACTGAAAAAGGCATCAAATTAATGCTTTCATAAAAATCAAACGATGCCTTTTCAAAGTAAGAATCCCCAATAGTGCAAGAAATTGTAAAACTCCCCGGATCTTTCAACTTCGAAGGTAATTTACTTTGTAGGATGGCTGAGCACTCTTCATTCAACTTCACAGTTTCATAATCCTCTAATTTCCTTTTGTTTGCCAGAATCTCCTTAAAAATTTTTGCATAGCTGGGCATTTGCACTAAAGCATCTGCAAAAAGGATGTTAATGTGCAATTTTTTAAAAACATTAAGAAATTTAGAGAATTGCTTATCTATTTTACGTTGCTAAATTCGGCGAGGGAAAGGAACGGGCGGCACATATGGCTTTGGATTATCTGGAAAATTTTACTCTTGCTTGCCTCCTTTGGTTGTCTCTTGACTTCTTTTTCTTTGCTTTTGGAAGTCTCTTGTTCGACATCTTCTTCTCCCACTTGTTTACCACTTCTCATGGTTATAGCTTTTGCATCTTCAATTGGATTTTTCTCTGTGTTGCTAGGCAAAGAGCCATGTTGTCTTCCCGATATGATGTTTGCTAATTGACCCACTTGCATCTCTAGATTTCCGATTGAAACCTCTTGGTTTTAAAATCTGACATTTGTGCTCTTGATGAAGTCATGAGTGGTGCTAGCAAGTTTGGTGACTATATCTTCCAGCTTGTCTCTTCGATTGTTTAAATCCCGGTGGTGGTTTCGTCACATTCTGATTACTCCATGAAAAATTTGGATGATTGTGCCACCCCAGATTATATGTGTTGGAATAAGGATTATTCTGCAATCTATTAAAATTACCAACAAAGTTAGCATTTTCACTAGGTTGTGTAAAAGTGTTACTTACCCGACACTTTGCGCTAACATGTCCTCCACCACAAAAATCGCATGTCATATTCTGAATTGGCATGACAGAAACACTCATGTTATCTATCTTTTCGTTCAAGACTTTAAGTCGTGCAGCAATTGTAGTGACATCATCCACTTCAATAGGTCACCGATAACTATTGGATGCCATTTCCTCTAACAGGTTGTAGGCTTCTTCTGGTGTTTTATTATTCGTAGTCCCCCCTATAGCTGCATCAATCATAGAACGAATATTTGCACTAGACCCATTATAAAAAGTTTGTACCTGCATCCATACGGGGAAGTCCATGATGTGGGCATCTCCTAAGAAACTCCTTGAATCTTTCCCATGATTCATACAATGATTCATTATCCATCTGCATAAAATTAGTAATATCGTTACGCATTTTTGTAGACTTTGCAGGTGGAAAGAACTTACGAAGAAATTTTTGGGCCATATCATTCCATGTACTGATTGATCCCGCGGGAAGAGAAGAGAGCCAACTTTTAGCTTTGTCTCTAAGGGAAAATGGAAATAATCTTAATCTAATAGCATCATCTGTAACTCCATTATATTTAATTGTGTCACAGATTTCAAGAAAAGCTTCAATGTGAGTGTTTGGATCATTGCTTGATAGCCCACTAAATTGCACTGATTGTTGAAGCATCTAAATGAGTGATGGCTTGATCTCAAAGTTGTGTGCTTGAATTGCAGGTCTCCCGATGCTTGATGTAGTGCCCTGAACTATTGGCATAGCATAGTCTCTCAAGAGCCTACATTGATCTTCAACGTCTCCCATCTTTTCTGTGTGATTTCTTTGTTCTCTTAGTTGCATTCCGAATGTACGTTCGATTTCTACATCAAACTCAGCAAGTTTCCCTTGTTGGCTATGTGTCATACACCGATATGCATCTGCAGAAACAAAAAAATAAAAGCTAGATTAAACTTAGAATTATCCGGTATCAATAGTAATTAGTATTAAACAATCAATCCCCCGTAACGGCGCCAAAAAGCTTATTCACAAAATTCTCAACGCAAGTGTATGTGTCAAATAAGTAATATAATGATGAGAAAAGATATCGTCCCACGTAGATTGATGATTAATAAACCAATTAAATACTAAAAATGGACTAATTCTAAAATTTATCTAACAAGTAAAAATAAAATTGAGAATAAAATAAAATTAACAATCTTAAAGGTAAAAGTTCAGAACTAGATGCGATAAATTAATCAAATAAATATGTTAGAGCATCCGATTTCACTATAACCACTAAACACGAATTTCAGATCTTTATGCATACAAGAACGATATCAAACATGTGATAGTGGAATTTCCTCTGCTATTTACTATCCTATCTTTGGGTATAGTAAATCTACTCAGTTTATCAATCTACTATATCTCTATATGAATTTAAATAAACATAATCGCATTAAAATCTGTGAATATTCCAGATTTACAATGAGTCTTTTGGATTACCTTATCGTCGAAAGCTACATAAATAACATGGTATATTTCTATCCACATTATAATTCATGGTTATATATTATAATAAGCAATTGCATATTATCACTTCTTAGTCTCAAACATGTACATCGGATCATTTAAATGGTGGCCAATCACTTAAAAGCATTAAGCACAATAATATATAACTCACATGAATGAAATCACTTGCAAAACATAAACATCAAGAAATTCATATCATCATGGTCGGGCTACATCGTAGCCCTAACGAAAGAAAATTAGAACATAATAGAAGAAGAAACAAAAATATAAATTAAATCAAACATCTTGAATCAAAGAGCAAGAGTTTTGTCAACACTTTGTCTTCTCTTCAAAATACTTGAAAAACTCCAAGAACAAAAGAACATGCGAAAGGGCACAACATGTAGACGTCTCTCCCAAACTCTTTTTTTTATCCTCCCTCTAGAATAACATTCAAGACTGTTGAATAAAATAAAAATCCTAAAGATAACATTAAGATATCCTAAAAATAACTAAATCACTAAGGACAACATTAAGATATCTTAAAAATAAGGCAATCTTATGATAATTTGGTCTCTATCTTCGACAATTCTGCTTGGTGACATCTTGATTTCCTTCTTCTTCTTTTTTCCTTACCTTCTCCATATATCATTATGCTGTACAAACAAGGAAAATTTGAATAAATAAAAGGAAATTCAAATATTTTCTCAAATATATTATATTATTTGTTACCTAAAATAGGTAAAATAACTCTATTGTCTAGAGTTATCGGTCGGTGAGCGAACCTCCGGGGGATCCACCAACAATGCATGATCCGACTTGACGGGTTCGGCCGCGTGCTTGTTGCCCGGCCAATCGGCTACTTCGAGAAACAACACATCGATCAACATGGCTTGGTGCGGGGGTGATGTTCACCCTAGTTCCGCCTTCGGGATGTCTAAAGGATGCTGATGATGATGGGTGGCCTCGAGCTTGAGCACTCTCGACTAGTTGTCCACGATGCGGATCGTGGCGATGCTTTTGGGGTTGGCCACCCCGCGGATCAATGGCGCTTCCGTTGGGCATTTGGGGTCCATGATCGTCATGGTGTTGCTGCTGATCATCGCTTTAGTCTTGTGGAAGAATGTCATCCCCAAGATCATGTTGTAAACGTCCAAAGGAATGACATCAATGGGGTGATTGCCACACCAACCACCGACTTCAAGCCACCTTCCGAACTATGCCAACGATCGCTTGTTGATCCGAGTTGGCTGGTTTGAATTGTTGACCGTTCGGTTCCACCTTCAGCCCAGACCACTTTGCCGCTTGAGTTGACATGAAGATGTCCCAAGCTCCCGTGTCCACCAAAGCATATAGTGTCATATGGCATGATTCAACGCACACCTTGGCTTTCGCAAAGGCCGGACCCATCGTGCTTGTGGATGGTTTCTTGGGCAAAGCCGGAGTTGGCACCGCTTGCTCCAGGTCGATCGCTTTAACTATTCCAAGTCAAACTTCCCGTCGTTCTGACTCGGGTTGTTGTTTCGCTGACTCATCCTTCTCCGAGGTGATCGGAACATTAATCTTGTTCTTATGCGAGCATTCATTCACCCAATGATTAGGGGTGAGCGGTTCCCAGTTCCGTGTAGGTTCCACTTGGAACTCGAAACCTACCCCGTCACAGGTTCCGGATCCGGTTCCAGGGTATTTTAGAACCTGTCAATATGATTCCTTTTGTATCAAAGTAGAAGAAAGTCTAAATATTTGGACTGAAAACAAGCGAAAAGTCTTCCCACAAAAGTTTTACAAGAATATTCTCGACAAGAGTCCTTTGACAGCAATGAACGGAGCTCACTTTGACAAAATACTTGAAAATATTGAGATGGCAAACTATTACTATCACAGGAAAAGAGCTTAAACATACTATGCTTTGAGACATAATTTCGACTCTCCTACTCGAAAGATGATCAACATTCAAACTTGCAAGACAAAAGTAAAACACCCCACTTGGATGCATTCAGTAATGCCCAAAGGAAACATTCTTTAAACACACGAAAGAATGCGGCTCAATCTTCTATAGAGGAAACAAAAGGTTTTCTTTCGGCCCAAAGGTTGTGGAACAAGTCAAAGGAAAATTGCCTAAGCATCCAAAACATCCACTCCGGAGGAAATTGCCAAAGCATCCAAAAGGACCAAAACATCCATATGCAAATAGCTTATCACAAGCCTCCCTTTGGATCACATGAGACCCGAAATCTAACCACCTGAAACCAAACGAAACAACAAACTAATATTAGTTTTAAAGTAAAATTACTATTAACTAAACTGAAATGATTAATAGAAAGCTTCACCACGTATGGTTTCCACTTCAACTCTTAAGCTTTAATTACCGAGGATAATGTCCTCATTAAGACAATCCATATCTAAAAAAAGAAAAAGAGAGATTAAATAGAGCATTCATTCGAAATATATATAAAGGAATTACAATATATAAACATATAAACATCACTTACCCGACTCAAATATTTCAGCATTCTCAATGCACTCTTCAGTGTTAATTGGCATATGAACGGCTCTTAACCAATCTTGAGTACAAAGCAAAGCTTCCAAAACTTTAGGAGTCAATAAACTCCGAAAGCCATCAAGCACATGACCCGATGTACTAAAAGTCAACTCCAAAGCAACGGTAGTTATGGGAATAGACAAAACATCTCAAGCCATCAAAGATAGAATTTTATATTTTGAGCCGGTAGTCTTCCACCACATTAAAAGATCAAGGTCAAGAGTCTCTTCATCTTTATCTTGAAGATACTGGTCAAACTCATATTTGTTACCATCGTGTGCTTTTTTCTTTGAGAGCATATAGGTTCTCCGCCAAACTTGGATGTCATACTTGCTACTAGCTTCATTACCAACGGAATTGGAACTACTACTACTAGCACTTAAACTTTGGCCACCACAGTTTTGCTTGCTTGAAGTAAAAGATTGCTCATAAAATTCATACAACTGCTCCAATACTTTCTGCACCTTATCATACATCTCATTGATTCTCGATTCATCATCATAAATTTGTCGATAACAAAAACTCACATAATTCAACTTCTTTGTAGGATCCAACACAATGACAATCAACACTAGCATATTCACCTTATCTAAATTCCCATAATATTTGTCAAATTTCTCTTTCATTGTCTTTCCCATAGGTCCAAGCTTAGGATCCAAAGAATCCGATGCGTCTTTCAAATATTTGTACAAAGCAGCTATCCCCTTGAAATAACCATTTGAAGTAACATATAAACTCCCCGATATCACTTTGGTGGCTTTATAAAATTGTTCTAGAAAATCGGAAAGAATAATGACATTTTTCCAATCATCATCTTTAGGAAGATCATGGTTAAGCTCACCTACGAAAGACAAATCCTCTTCCTCTATCCTTTCAAAGGCTTTTCTGAATTTTATGGCGGTGTTTAGCATGAGGTAAGTGGAGTTCCATCTAGTGGCGACGTCAAGACAAACCGAACCTTTATAAGTGATCCTTTCACTCTCAATGCAAGATTGAAAAGATTTAGCTCTCATGGGAGAGCTCCTCACATATTTAATCACGTTCCAGACACATTCAATAGACGTAGCCACCTTAGACAAGCCATCTCTAACAATCAAATTCAATATATGAGCAGTGCACCTCATGTGCAAGATCTCGCCATCTAAGATCAATGACCCTTCTTTTGAAAGTTTATCCTTCAAATAACCAATTGCAACATCATTCGAACTTGCATTATCTACGGTGATTGTGGACACCTTTTTTTCTATTCCCCACTCATAGATGCATTTCTCCACCATTTTACCAATCTCCCTACTCTTGTGACTATGCATCACCACAAAATTGATGATCCTCTTATGCAACTTCCAATTTTCATCAATAAAATGTGCAGTGAGACATAAATAATTCATGTTTTGAATGGAAGTCCATGTATCGCTGGTGAGTGCGATCCTCAAATTATACTTACCAAAGTAAGTCTTCAAGCAAGTTCTTTCACTAAAATATAACTTCATGCAATCTCTAGCCACTGTAAATCGTGATATATGCTTGAAAAGAGGTTGTAACTCACCGATATATTCATGAAGTGCAACACGCTCCACCAACGAAAAGGGTTGTTCATCAACTATGATGAACCGAGCAAGCTTTTGCCTACAACGATTTTGATCAAACGTCCAAGTCAATAAGACACTACCAGTACTAGGATCTCCCCCTACCTTGCCATCTACGTTGTTATTACGTGGTGCAAAGAATTTCTGCCTCTTATCTATATTGCGAGGAAACTTCTTGCATGTTACCAAATGCTTCCTCATCGAAGAAGTACCATTAGAAATACTATACTTTAACTGAACCCCACAATGCATGCACCTCATGTTATTTGCTTTTCCAGTCTCCTCATTTATGATTTTCGCAAAATGATCCCGGACATCAGATATATTTTTCTTATCACGAGGAGGAAGACCAGCACCAAGTATCTTGTTTGTCGCACTCCCACCCATGGTCGAGGATGGCTCTTCTCCACCTTCATTGGTTGACAATCCCAATTCATTATCCGAGGTCATCTCCACAAGTCCATCCACTTCCATCGACAAGTTATCTTGATACATTAACTTCACACATAAAAGAACAAAAGTAGTGAATTGGGATTTTCCATAAATGCAATGCCCAATTACAACCGATAAAATAGGAACACTAGAAAAATCATGATGTAAATGTAAAAATCTGCGCCATTTAAATCGCGCATTCACATACACCGCAAAACTTAGCTTAAAAAAAATCGAGAACGCTCTTTTTTCCCGTTCAGGACAAGAAGAATACGCGCAATAAAGGATGACAACATCCGCTGTGCACAATATCATGTTTACTCATTCTAGTTTTTCCAATAACCGCCTTGCAACAGTCATTGTAATTATCGTGATAAAATAACATGGAATAAATAACACATGCAGTGAAATTATCTCAAGCTACAGTTAGGACTCAAACTACTATGCTCTAAAAATTCTTGACAGCATAAAATGGAAAAAAAAAAGTTCCAACAAGTTACATAATCTTAAGATAACTCTTAGAACCACAAAGTTGATTTTCAACAAATAGAGCTTCCATCAATTCACTACTCACAAGCAAATCTAATGATAATAAAAGTACATCATTTCCCAAAAGACAGTATGCATGCTCAAGCTTATGTTCTTCATCTCCAGGCCTAAAAGCCCCAAACTACATATAACTAACTTGGAGTAACTATTTGAATTGTAAGTGTTTATCCGAAAAAACATAAAGCAATTAAGTAATGAGCCAAAAAAAATTCCCCGCAAATGTGTGGGCATACATGCAGACAAGTCCATTGTCCCCCAAACCAAGATGAAAATCAAGTGACATAACTCATGTCCTGTCTTTCCCAAATAAACTTCTGTTCTTAATCACTAAAAGATGTTACTATGCATCCACAACTCATGGCTTATGAAAAAAGCTCAAATAATCCAAGAATGTGATTATAGAACTCATTCTAGTGTGACATGCTTGGCGCCTAAGATGTAACTCTATTTATGAGGTGGAGGAACAATAGTTTGTATTAAGTCATTCAAAACTAGGTGTTTGCAGTTCAAAAGGCTTTTCACAAATATTGGGCATGCACTCAAGACCATAACACCAATTGTGGTACATAAAACTATAAGTTAGAATCAACAGCACATCCATCAAATTCATCATAATAGTAGTCACATAAGTTGATAGAAATGTGCATTTCCAAAATGGATTAGGAAGTCAATAAGTGATCCGTTCAGCAAATTTCAAGATTTGTGCAACTGAAGTTATGACATGTAAAACTAGTTATTGAGCAAAAGGAACAACTTAAGGTAACTACGTACAAAGTAGAAGTGCTTTCCCTTTCAACAAATAGCACACTTGTGTACCTCCGAGTAGTCTATACTACGCACCAACAGAAACAAGAGAAGATGAGGCTATATATCCTTTTCATTTTAGTCTTACATCAGGTGCAGCAAAAGAAATTGCAAAAGAAAAATTAAATACTCCGGTGGGATAACCATTTTCGGTTCAGTTTGAGCTTAGCCACTAATGAAGCCGAGAAGGCTTTGAGAAGTGTTTACCCATGTCTCAAAACTTATCATGCCAAACAAATAAAACCCCTTCTTTTGAATGAGAAGATGTGGTCAGCAATAATCTCAGTTCTTCACTTGGAATGTTACACAACAAAAGCATCTACGTAACCAATAACGGAACTTTTTCCATCTAACACAAGGCTCTAGATATCTATCTCAGGCGAATACACAGCACAAGTATATCCACCTTCTATCCAACCTCCAGCGCCAAAAGTCCCAATGGCAAAGATAAAGGACAAAACAGAAGTCTCATGAAGTGCAAGAAAGAATTTAGGTCCCAAAAAACAACTAACATCCACCACAGACGAACTCAAATTGAATCATGGATCATTCCTAAGAAGCACACTTAATATGACGCATTTAACAACCTTCTACAGCTTCCCCTATTCATCCAAGCTTTTTTTTTTCTTCCCCTTTTCAAAAGAAGAATGCCCTTTGCATCAATCATAAGGAAGGTATTTTATGCCTAGAAAGAGGTAGAAGCCACATTCACTGTGTAAAGAAAAATGTAGACTGTAGGAAAATGTTGACCTAGAAAAAAGAAAAATGTAGACCGTAATTTCAGAGGTGTGGTACCGAGAAGATGCAATTGATGTTGAGGGAAGGGTTGTCGTCGACTCGTCGAAGGGATGGGGAGAAAGCTAAGCGCAAGCGGCGAGCCTAGTAGACGGTGAGTGATGGCCTCTCGAGGGATAGTGGCGGAAGGGTTGTCATCTAGGGAAGGCGCCGAGAGGCCGTCGGAGGGAGGACACCGTCGGAGGTGTGGGTGCCGAGGAATGATGAGGCGATGGACAGAGGCAAGGGTTGTCGGCGTTGAGGACTCGAGGAAAGGGCTAGAGAGTGAGAGGAAGAAGTGAGAAAGAGGCGTGCGTCACTACGTCTAGTCTCCGTGTCTCGTTCGTGCAATTCAAAGAAGAGGAGTAGAAATTAGAAATAAGAAAATAAAAAGCTAGGGTTTACCTTTTGTACATTTAGGTTCCGGTTACGGTGTAGAACAAGGAACCGGAACTCGAATCGGTGGTTCCCGAAAAGGCAGAATCGGGAATCGGTCCCGGACACGTCAGAATCGGGAACCGGACCGGAACCGTCGGTTCGGTTCTCCGGTTCTCGGTTCTACCCTGGAACCATGCTCACCCCTACTAATGATCCCCTTGGCGGATGTAACATGGGATGGTGGCGGCCTTTTTCCTTGCGGGCGGTTCGCCGGGTAGGACGGCTTTGATGATCCTTCACCTCATGTCTTGCGTTCGGGGCAACGACCACGGTTGCCATGGTTGATGTTATTGCTGTGGTGGGAGTCGGATGCTCCCCCACCATTCGGCTTGGTTCGCGGTTCATCATATGAGTGGAGATCGATGAGCGATTCAACCACAACGAGAGCTTTGGACAGCTCTTGCACACCACGATGTTCTAGCTCCATCTTAGCACATGGTTTGAGACCGTCCATGAATGTGAACAACGCCTCGGCGTCGCTCATGTCCGAAATCTTGAGTAGAAGTTCGGCAAATTCGCACACGTATTTGTCAATGTCTCCCTTTTGTGAGAGTCTTCACAGCTTGCTACGGGCTTCATTCCTCGCACATTCAAGGAACAATTATTATGGGTCTCGCACCGCGCCATTCGGCAACAGCCACGCTACTACAACAACATTTTTTCAAAGAGGTACATGGCTGCCGTACGCACCTTGGCAGCTTTGTCGGTGATTTCGGAGGCGTCGAAGTACTATTCGACCGCCCATAGGAAGTTGTCGACCTCTTTAGCTAAGCGTTCTCCCTTGAATAGTGTTGGTTTGGGTACGTCCAGCTTGGGACTTAGCATCACGGTGATGACGCCTTGAGCTGCAGCTGATTTGCAAGCGTTGAGCTCCTCCACGAGTCGCTCGATCTTGCCGTCCGTCACTTGTTTGTAGGCCTGGAAGTCGCCTTTGATAGCAACAAACTCGGCTTAGATGCTGTTCATCGGTGCGTCGTAGGTGTCTGCCCGTTTGGTAGCTCGTCCAACGACGATGTTGAGTCCAGAATTGAACTCGTCATGGAGCTCTTCTTTGAGCCTCTCAAGTCGATCCCCCTCATTCTCGAAGAACTCGTCCATGGCTGCTTTGATGCGGTCGAGTTTCTCATCAAACGATGTCGGAGCATCGCGTGAAGTAGCTCGCCGTTGTCGTTTGCCCTTGTTCTTTGGATGAGGGTCTCAAGTGTCACGAGCACTCGTTAAGTCCTGGCCGATGATGGCGACCTTATCACTAACAGCATCAATGATGGTGATGGATTCGTCCGACATTCTCATGAACACTTGGGCTGCACCATGAACCGAGTCTCGGATTAGCAACTCACGAACACTTTGACCCGTTCCGATACCACTTGGTATGGGCCTGGAGTTTGAACCACAACCGTGTGGCGACTCGCGTGATTTTGGTGGTGATTCGCAATGCATTGAATGATGATGTGCATGAGTCAAACCGTGGTCCGAGGATCGATCACACAATGCTCACGATTCGTGTTTGGCGGAGAGTGCAAGAGTGAACCGAGGGACTAAGTCTTGGGGAGAACATATGATGTTTGTATTGATGATCGGTTGATACAAGATGATTCTCAACTGATGAAAAGTGATGCGGCTGGTGAACAAGGTGAGTTACAATGGTGAAGCTCGAGTCTATTTATAAAACAAGATGGCCAATAGCTCGGGTGACTCTTTAGCTAGCCCATTTTGTCTCATAGTGTTTGTCTGATTCGTTTGGCTTGCAGCGCATGAGTCTTGGCATTAGTGCTGGCTATTTGGGTTCCCCATGGTGTGATGATGATGCTTTGCAGGCCCACTTGGGTGTTCTAGAAGGCAAGGGGTTGTGCGTCCGTTTGTTTGCCCACTCGCTCGGTTGGTTGCTCATTGGGTCATCCGTGGCATCATGCGCGACTTGATGTTGTACGAGTCTTGCATCAAGCGATGAGTCGGGCTGCATGAGTCGTGCATCATCCACGAATTGATTCTGATCGATGTTTGCATCGTACAATGAATGATGCGTGGATGATCTTGATGCTCCGCCCACTCGACCATCTTGGCCGTTGCTTGGTCAAGTGGGGTTGATGTTGGGTGATTCACACTATTGACCATGAATTGATTCATTCCATGGTTGGCTGATCGAATCACGGTCAATCCTTGTTGCTAACTAAAATTAGGAAATTGCAGGTTAACGGATTATTAGGTTAATTAGATTAGCTAACCTAATTCGAACTCTCTCAAGTCCTACCGAATGGCAAATTAGGTTCAATTACATGCAAAATTTATTAATTTGGAGCCGCCACTAATTTTTTATGGTAGGTAGATTAGAAACCTAAAAAAAGTATTCGGGAGAAAATACTTTATTTCATGCGAACCAGAGATTAAGTGAATTCGGAGACTTGGTTACATTAACTTTTCAATTAATACCGTTTCAATACTCGATTTTCATGAAAAATCCTTAGTTTGACGATTTGAATTAATATTTTTTTTTTTGGATTTTCCCATCTACGTGGCCCATTCTTGGCCGTCCATTTTTATTTGGACGGCCTGATTTGAGTAATGGTAAGCATGTCACAAAAAATCCAATGTTAGGCGATCCAAATCCTCCATGGAATCATGTATTTGAACGGTTAGGCAGAAAACATTCGAATTTAATCAATCGGAGATAAGTACACAAAGTTTGCTAAAGCAAAATAAGCTAGAACAGGTTCCGATCACGGAGTAGCCATTTCTAATGACAGAGATCTTGATGATTACTCCTTTTTTTTTTTTTTAGTCAAAGAACTGAAAATCTCATTAATTCAAAGCAAGCTTGTACACATCAGATATTAAAAGATCCACCGTAGATTTCAAGGGACAAGATAGCTAAATCGTGGGAAGTCCTTTTTTGGGCTTTAACCTCCCACCCAATCCATTTGCTTGTTCGCTTCTCTATGTCCATGATCTTATTCATAGCGTGCCGCAAGGGGTAAGGACAAAGCATCAAATAAATCATTCCACGCTTAACCAATTTATGAAATCTAAAGCTCGTACAACAGACACTATCTATAGACAGAAAATCTCGATTTTTACATGGTCTAGTCAATCACGTGGTCAATCAATAAACGAGCCGACACTATCGATTTTGAACTAAATCGATATGTGATCATTAAATTAAATAATTGCACGAGACTGGTGGATATGATTTCAATACTGGCGCGAATAATTTAAATCTAAGCTCGCCATCCCTCCTCTTAACGTTGTATTAACATTTGCCACCGCACTCCAAGAGAAAGGGAAATGAAAAAAATCGCGTGCGGTCTGTGCAAGAAGGCTGAAACATCACGGCATCATAACGAGGGCCAAAGTCAAAAGTCCACGAAGACTTGGGCTACGAACCTTCCACGAACGAGATACATCGTTGGATCATTGCTTGCTTCTAATTTCAATTCTTCCATAGGAAACTTTTTATATATTTATATCATGAAAACCCCCACTACTAAAAGAATTCGATGTGACTAATTCGATAAAACTTTAGTCACGTTACTATATGGTTAAACCAAGTGAAATGATCTATGTTGCACGGACATGCCCCGCAAGCATTTTTCGAGTGTTGAGCACGTGTACCAAGACACGTCCGAGCTTCCGACACGCGATCAACGAATGAGACATGTTGAAACTCGCATGTCTCAAGATTAATTTAGGCGCATCTTATACTTTAAAATCAAAATCTGCCCTAGTCCCATGAGCCTTCCTAATGGCCCATTGACCCAGTCTAGCTCAGTAAATTGCTTCACGCACTGAAAACCCATTTTATAAGAAGCTTTTCATCTCTTTCTCTATTTCTCTCCCCATGTGGGACACGGAAAAGGGAGGAAGAAAAAGTAAACAATTGAGACAAATTGTGGAGTCAGAGTCAATCCAAAAAGAGCGCTTGATTGGATTTATCATGTATATAAATCCACTGGATGATTCACTAGAAAGCGTTGAACATGTCCAGGCGATTTTTATTTTTTTTTGTGAGAAACTGAAAACAAAGTCTAAAAGAATTATTATATAAATTCATTCTAGGACTCTTTCTATTATTTATTTATTTATTTATGAAAATCATAAAAATGATAATTTTATCATGTATATATATAAAAAATACATATTTAACATACAATATGTCACAATGTCCGCGACCTAAAATTCTGAAAAATTCCAGGCTAATGGATTATTAGCTTAATTATTTGACCAACCTAACTCGGACTTTCCTAAACCCTACCTATTCATAACTTAAGGTTCAATGTGAGTAACATGCAAATGTTTTCAATTGGAGTCGCCACTAATCACTTTTGGTAGGTCGATTGGAAACCTAAATAAAATAATTGGAAAACTATTTTATTCCTACGAACTAGAGATTAAGAGTCTTGGAACTTGATTACGTTAGATTACTCTAACGTCCGTTCGGTATCATTTTATTTTCCGAAAAATCGTTTGAGAGGATAACATTAATTGATTTTAAGGATTATTGATGGAATACTCGATTATGCGAGCCGCTTAAAGTTAAGCCTACCACGAGCAGCAAAATCAAGAACAAATCCGGCGAGGACAAGTGCAATCACCGGGATTGAAAGATTGAACTCCAAAACGTGATATCTCCTTTACTGATTGTGCTTCCCACTTCAAGTTAAGCCCCGTCCACTTCTCTCCCACGTGTCGCTCCTTTTGGTGACAATTTCTCAAGAGGACTCCATGAGCGTGGCCATGGATCTGAGGATTCCACCAAGGGATTTTCCTTTCTTCACATAAAGAGCTCGGTGGACACTGACGGTTGAAAACGCGTAGCGGATGGCCTCGGTACAGCAGCTTCGTTGGTAGCTTTACGGGAATTCATTGATCACAAGAAGAATTCTCGGCCTTCAAAAGTTTGGAAAGGTCTCCTGCAATTTGGAGTTCGCGGTCAAACCGGGAAAAGTAATAAAAAAAGGACGATAAGAAGAAAATACTCAGGAAGGCGTCTTTTTCTGTCTTTGCTTTTGTCCTCTTTTTCTCTAATCGAGGCAAAGTAGTCCACCCTTCGAGGCAAACTATTAGCCAATCGCGTCGTGCGATAAATTAAGATGCGCGACTCCATCGAAACGGAATGGGCCATGTGGGGTTTCGCCTTGTATCAAAACCCCGATCGTTAAGTTGGACAATTTCATGGGCCTTATTACAAGGGCAAGAAGACTGAAACATCACGGCAATTGGCAGGGCAAAGTCAAAGTCTACGGAGACTTTGACTCCAGGAACCAGCTCGGTCAAGAAGGCAACGCCACACCCCAATTTTTCCTTTAAGACCGCGAGCATCTCGGTCTGGCTTCCATGTCACTAGCTCACTCTATAAATTCCAACACCGACTTCGCTGTTCTCTCATTCACCCAAACATATCTCATATAATCAAGGGCTTCTCAATTACCGTCTGTTGCCAAACTGCTTACCGTCTGTTGCCAAACTGCTTAGATGACGACCCCGGCCTCCACTCCGACCGACTTCAAGAATGCCATTGCGGTGGCCAAGGCGGTGCTGTCCGCCGCGGCCTCTGTGACGGCCACCGCAATGGTGGTGCAGTCGATGGTCCACACGATCGTCCCCCATGAGCTCCAGGGCTTCCTCTTCTCCGGGATCCGCGGCTTCTTCTCTCGCTTCTCCAATGAATTGACCCTGGTCGTCGATGAGTACGACGGGTTCGTCCAAAACGAGCTCTTCGAGGCGGCCCAGGTGTTCTTGGCTGCCAAGCAAACCCCTTCGACGACGCGCATCCGGGTGTCCAAGCCCACGAAGGAGAACCACCTCACTCTGGCTATGGACCGGAATCAAGCGCTGGTGGATACGTTCCATGGGGTTGAGCTCAAGTGGGTTCGCGCGTCGAGACAAGTCGACTCGGGCTACCAAGTTCATCACGGCCATAACTCCTCGGTTCAGTACGAAGTTCAGTACTTCGAGCTCAGTTTTCACAAGAAACACAGGGAGATCGTGCTGAATTCATATCTGCCGTTCGTACTCGACGAGGCCAAGTCCATGAAGCAGGGGAAGAAGACGTTGAAGCTCCACACTCCGAGCTTCGACCGCGTCTATGGCGGTAACTATCTTCGAATATTAAGTTGGAACTAACGAAATTATTTATGAAGATTTTTAATTCTGCTATTATAAGTGTGGATCAAGTGTGGACGAAGTGTGGACAGGAGTAAAAATACTAAGTTCACAAAACTTCTTAAATTTAATCGGACTAGCCAGAAGTATCAAAGACATTGTAAATTTGCAATTAAATGGACCATTTCAAAGATAAGTACATGCTACAGACAACATACTATGATTCTGCTCCCAATTTCTTCTTCACAAACATTTTCCTCTACAGGTCCTCTCTCAGATGCGTGGGCCTCGGTGAACCTCGATCACCCGGCAACATTCGAGACGCTGGCCATGGACCTAGAGCTCAAGAAGACGATAGTCGACGATCTTGAAAGGTTCTTGAAGAGGAAGGAGTACTACAGGAGAGTCGGCAAGGCGTGGAAAAGAGGGTACTTATTGTACGGACTGCCCGGCACGGGGAAATCGAGCCTGGTCGCGGCAATGGCCAATTACTTGAACTTCGACATATACGACCTCGAGCTGAGCGGGCTCCGTAGCAATGCGGAGCTCAGGAGGCTGCTCGTCGCCACCGCGAATCGGTCCATATTGGTGGTCGAGGACATCGATTGCACCATTGAGTTGCAAGACAGGAAGTCCGAAACCCGAGCTGCGCGCATGAGTAACATGTCGAACAGTTATCCACGAGAAGATGTACGGTATTTTTTATTTTCTTGGCTTTCCTTTCGAGTATAAGGTTTACTTCAGTTTGTTGCACATTACGACATTAATTTTTGTCTCGTGGAACAGCTGACATTGTCTGGGTTGCTCAACTTCATCGACGGGCTTTGGTCGAGCTGCGGCGATGAGCGGATCATAGTCTTCACGACGAACCACAAGGAGAAGTTAGACCCGGCCCTGCTGCGCCCCGGGCGCATGGACGTGCACCTTCACATGTCCTATTGCACCCCGTGCGGGTTCAGGCTTCTCGCTTCTAATTATCTCGGGATCGATTGCCACGAGCTCTTCGACCAGATCGAGAGTTTGATCGCGGCGAGGAGAGTCACTCCAGCTGAAGTAGCGGAGCAGTTGATGAAGAGCGACGAACCGGAGGTCGCTCTCAGGGACGTGATTTCCTTCCTCGTTAATCACAGGAGGAAAGAAAACGAAGAAGTCATAAAGGAGAAAGTTTGTCAGTGCCAATCGGTTGAAGAAAACGGAGGGACTCAAGAGGAAAGCGGAAAGTGCGAAGTAATTGAAGAAAAACAATAAATATCGATTAACTAAGATTAGTAATTATTGAAGAGAAATTGATGCAGGGAACTACTGCATGGTCATCCGAATCATTAATTATGTGGATCAAATGGCAAATTTAAATGATCAACAGTCTAGATGAACTCAATTTACATGGTCTATCAACCATGCGACATTTTCTTGCGAGCGATATTTACATCATTCCGGCAATATAATTTGCTTTATATAGTTGTATCGCTTTAACCATTCCAACATTTTCGTACAATAATTTATTGTAATTCCACAATTTCTTGTAAGCTAGACTTGCCTATATGGATTGATCTTGGTATATGCTGGTTTCTCTGCAACTCCCTCTCTTTCCATCTTGACTGTTAGATCTCCGTACTGGGACAAAAAAGTCAGAAAATAGAACACGTTCTATCCTTTCATTTGACTGTTAGATCTCCCAATGCCGCTTTGTCCCTCTAATCAAGAAGAAAATGTGAATAAAGTTATGCGGCTTCTCTACCACTTGATCAAGCAGCTTCTCCTTTTTCCGTTCAAGACCGGAAGCTGAACAAAGTAACAAAATTTCAACTTCTCATGGTTTGGACCACGTATGTTTTTCTTTTTCTTTTTTTTCTTTTTTTCATATGAATGGGGGTCAATACTTATTTGAGCACTCAAAATCATTCTCGTTCGATACAATCTCCTCCGTTGCCCACACATCGATTCATTCTTGAATTCACATGAGTCCGAACCCAATCGATCATCGATCAGGACAGATGAGACCTTCATTCACATAATCGGATGAGGTTATCGCTTGCGTAATCATTTTGGGTTTTTTTTCCCCTAGAACACGACAAGCTTTAGCAAAATTAGAACGAGGGACAAAAGGTTCCGTCTGACACTGGTTACTCAAATGGTGCAGCGGGAGTTAAGGAGCTATTGTTAAATAAATCATCCTAAATGTTACCGATTTATGAATTTTTTTATCTTTAAGAAGTCCAGCCAATAGTTTATAACTATGCAGTCAAACTATTTTCAAAGTGATTTTGCCTTACATCGAGATGCGATCATTGAATTAGATGATTGCACGGAATTGGTCAATCTGGTTTTGACATAAAAATTAAAGTGGACGGGGACTTGGACAAAGCAATCCAAGTCTTTGTCGAGAAGGAAACACGAAAGTGCACCATACATTCGTAGCTTTGTACTTTACAGTCGGACCTATGTCACGGGCCTGAAGTTTGAACCACGACCGTGTGGCGACTCGTGTGATTTGGGTGGTGATTCGCAACGGATTGAATGATGATGCGCACGAGTCAAGCCTTGGTCCGAGAATCGATCACACAATGCTCACGATTCGTGTTTGGCAGAGAGTGCGAGAGTGAACCGAGGGACTAAGTCATGGGGAGAATGGATGATGTTTGTATTGATGATCGGTTGATACAAGATGATTCGCGATTGATGCAAAGTGATGTGGATAGTGAACAAGGTGAGTTACAATGGTGAAGGTCGGGTCTATTTATAATACAAGATGGCCAGCAGCTCGGGGGACTATTCAGCTAGCCCGTTTTGTCTCGTAATGTTTGTCTAATTCATTTGGCTTGCAGCGCATGAGTCTTGGCACTGGTGCTAGCTGTTCGGGTTCCCCATGGCGTGATGATGATGCTTTGCAGACCCACTTGGGTGTTCTAGAAGGCAAGGGGTCGTGCGTCCGTTTGTTTGCCCACTTGCTCAATTGGTCGCTCATTGGGTCGTCCGTGGCATGATGCACGACTTGATGTTGCATGAGTCTTGCATCGTGCGATGAGTCAAGCTGCATGAGTCGTGCATCATCCACGGATTGATTCTGATATATGTCCGCATCGTACATCGACCGATGCATGGATGATCTCGATGCTCCGCCCGCTCGACCATCTTGGGCGATGCTTGGTCGAGTGGGGCTGATGTTGGGTGATTCACATGATTGATCACGAATTGATTCATTGCATGGCTGGCCGATCGAATCATGGTTGATCCTTATTGCTAACTAAAGTTACAAAATTGCGGGTTAACGGATTATTAGCTTAATTAGATTAACTAATCTAATTCGAACTCTCCCAAGTCCTATAGAATGGAAAATTAGGTTCAATTACATGCAAAATTTGTTAATTTAGAGCCGTCACTAATTATTTATGGTAGGTAGATTAAAAACCTAAATAAAGTATTCGAGAGAAAATACTTTATTTCATGCGAACCAGATATTAAATGAATTTGGGGACTTTGTTACATTAACATTTCATTTAATGCCGTTTCGGTACTCGATTTTCATGAAAAATCCCTAGTTTGATGATTTGAATTAATTTTGTTTTTTGGATTTTCTTTTATTAAATGCAATGCTAATGCAATATAACTATATGACATGTGAGATGTAATGACATGGCAAAATGAATGAAATGGCATAACGGCGTGTCAAATGTGCGTGACATGGAAAATGATAATGCAAACTAAATTATATGCAATGCCAAATGAATGACACTTTTGGTATTTTTTGTGTATTTTCGGATTCATGAAAAAATTAAGTTGAAAGACTACCCTAAAGTGAAATAATATCCAATTTAATTCAAGAAATCGATATCTCAAAGTCCTAATTTTTCTTAAATGTTATTTTCATGGAAAAAGTGAAGAGAAACGTGACTTAACTTAAGAAAACGTGACATCTTTTTTGTATTTTTAGGAATTTATTTAAACCATGAAAATAATGAAATTTGAACAAAAGTAAACAATACTGCCCATGAAACACCTTTAAATCCGAAATTTCGATTTTATTCACAACATTCCCCGAGATTAGGGCTAGCAAGTGAATATATTATAGAATTACCATCGTCCGGGCAAACCTTGAAATTCAGTATAGGAATTAGCAATCTGATCCTCGAAATTGAGGATTTGATATCTAATTCACACGTATGGGTACAATCGTACTTTGAGATCAAAGTCATATATTACCTTTAATGTACTTTTTTCGAGGGACAGGGCACATTTGGAGAGCATGTGTTATGGGCAATATTGTTTACTAAAGTTCAAACTTTATAACAGAGATAACATAAAGTAAATGGTAAACAATATGCAAAAAAAAATCATCCACCAAGGCATATCAATTTCCAAAACCATAGAGGATTGCCGAAAATTGTAAAGCAATCTTACCTTATCCATCAAGATTTATATATTGTAAAGTTGGAAAATTATCTTTTAGGATATTCAAAAGTATTTTAGATAATTCCCAAATTTTTAAAGATATGTTCGGGATATCCAATCGAAGTAAATACTTATCCGATATGCCCAAATTTTTCGAAAAAAGTCCAAATTTGAATTTGAGAAAATCTGAATATTTCGAATTATAGGCTCAATCTCTTAAGGATAATGAAAGTCAAACCCCAAAGCATATCAAAGATCTGCACAAAATTCAAGAGATACGCTCCCCATCCAAAATCCACCCAGTTAAGCAACCATGTATATCCAAACTTCATATCATCTTTTGAACTTTCAATTCAATCAAGCAATATTCAGAATATAGCAAGAGATAAAAGGAATTACCTAACTCAAATTTTGAAGCGTCACCAAGCAACTTTAATAGGCTAGGGATGCTTCGCACGCACGATTAGGACCCGCAAGGCGAATCCACAGCAGCGAACAACAACTAATTTGAGGCCGAATCGGCAGGGAAAACGTGCACGAACAGCGAAGGAGTCCGAGGCTAACAACGACAAAAATCGGCCTTGAACAACAGATGGAAACTGGACCGATTCGGTTGCGGTATTCACGTGTGGGTTTGGGACTCTTGAATTCGGTGAGCTACTTTGCTGGTGCTGAACGACTTTTATATAATCTGCAAAAGAAAAAGAACACTGCAAAAATCGCTTGAAGACAATTTCAATGGGCCGGCTTTGGTGGAACTTGTCAGGAGCTCATGTGGATGCTTTGACTTTGCGTTCTAGTGGATTCCTTCTTTTGTCTTCACTTGATTTGTTCTTCACAGCAGCCACCGCTTCGATCGTCCACCTCTCCTCCTCCTCGTGGCCTTTTGTGAATGTATGATCAATTGCCGGATTGCACGCCGGGAGAACTCCTCAAAGACGAAGCTTTGACACTAGCTGGTACTAGAATTGTCCGAGTAGATGTGGCAAAATCTAGCGCTACGTCGATGCAACTAGCTGGTCAGACTAGACGGAGCAGCTGGAAGCACGAAGAAACTTGACACGGAGGAGGGTTTCAACTCTTGAAGGGAAAACCTTCGAACTCCTCAAGCTTTCCCTATTACTTTTCTCTTAGTATCTCACGTGAAGGCTCGAGTGCGTCTGAGCAGAAATTTTTGCTGGTCCCCCTTAACCCTAAGCTATCATGACAGATATACATATAGAACAAGGATTTAACAGCAAGCGTAGGATTTAATCTAGGCTGTCAAATTAGAAGTCCTAGCTTAGATACGATTCAACGGTAGCCGTAGATAAAAAAATCCGATAATTAAGGGTGCGTATGGTAACGCTCCAGAAAAAGTGTTTCTGTTTCCAAAGTGTTCCCGGAACACTTTGGGAACAGAAACGCGTATGGTAAAAAAGTGTTCCCAAAGTGTTCTGAACACACTTTTCAGAAATGGGAACACTTTTGGAGCAGAAATGAGAAACAAAAAATACTTGTTTCTTTGTTCTCGGAACACTTTTATCAAAGCTTTTGAACACATTTTATAACGAAAGAGGAACACTTTTTGCAACCCTCTGTTCCTGGACTACTCCTTCACTCTTTCAAAGACGACTACTTTTTATCAAAACTTTTGAACACTTTTTTTTTTTTGTAGTTACCAAACGCGTTTCTATTCCCAAAAATCGTAGCCGGGAACAGAAATAGAAAAAAGTGTTTCTGTTTCAAAAGTTGTTCTGAGAACAGAAACGTTACCATACGCACCCTAAGAGTCCCATTCCCTGGAAACACTTCATGAAATTCGGCCATATGGAGCAAGAAGGGCCATCCGCAAATTGATGTTCTAATGGGCTTAATCACACGATTTCGGACTCCAATTGGGTTCCAATTAATTAAACAGTTACTTAATTAAAAGCCTTAAAATTTAATTGAACAAAATTGGGCCGATTTGAAATTAAAAACAAGTCCAGAACCCATTGAAATTTCAGCACATATGACCTTCAAATTACTGAAAATTTGCTGTTAATTCAAGTCCAAATTGCCTGATGGAATTAAGCTCAAATCCCCCGTCGGAACTCCAAAAAAATACGTGAAAAATGATCTAATTATTTTTGTTTAGAACTAAAATTAGTTTTAATCTTTTTATATAAAAATGACTGAAACAAGTTAGTCAAAATTTAGGTGTTAACAATCCTCGAGTGAGGATATTGCCGGACCGTGATACTTGCATAGGAAATGTCACTAGCTCGCCATTTATAAATCCAAGACCGACTCGTCAACGACAACGATCTCCTCCAGCCAAATATCATCTACCCCAAACGGAGTACTAATCTGAAAAGAATGGCGGCCCCAACTCCGAACAACCCCATCGCAGTGGCCAAGGCGGTGCTGTCTGCCGCGGCCTCCGTGACAGCCACCGTGATGGTCGTGCGGTCGGTGGTTCGACCATTCGTCCCCGCCGAGTTCCGGGGCCTCCTCTCCTCCGGGATTCAATGCTTCTTGTCTCGCTTCCGCAACGAAGTGACCATGGTCGTCGAAGAGTAGGATGCATGGGTACGCCCAGAACGAGCTCTTCGGGGCGTCCCAGGGTTTTCCTGGCTGCCAAGCAGTCCCTCCCGATGCGGCGCGTGTCGAGACAAGCCGACCCGGGCTACTGACTTCATCCAGGCTGGAACCCGACAATTCAGCACGAGGTTCAGTACTTCGAGCTCACTTTTCACAAGAAGCACAGGGAGATCGTGCTCAAATCCTATCCGCCTTTCGTCATCGACGAGGCCAATTCCATGGAGCATGGGAAGAAGACGTTGAAGCTCTCCACTCCGAGCTCCGGCGGTAATTATCGTCCGACATTATGTTGGAATCACCGGAGTTATCTTATAAATATGTTCAATTCATAGGTAAAATTCCAAAGAACATTAAGGTCAAAATTCACTAGAACCAGTCTTGCACCTTCTTATCTATGATTCTGCTCTCAATTTCTTCAACAGAAAACTGAATTTTGTATCTCCATCACAATTTGTTTCCTCTACAGGTCCTTTCCCGGTGCGTGGTCCCTGGTGAACCTCGACCACCTGGCGACATTCCGGACACTGGCCATGGACTTAGAGCTCAAGAAGAAGATCCTGGACGATCTCGACAGGTTCGTGAGGAGGAAGGAGTACTGCAGGAGAGTTGGCAAGGTGTGGAAACGAGGGTACTTGTTGTATGGACCCCCCGGAATGGGGAAATCGAGCCTGGTCGCGGCGATGGCTAATTACTTGAATTTCGACATATACAACCTAGAGCTGAGCGGGCTCCGGACCAATGCGGAGCTCAGGAGGCTGCTTGTTGCCACCGCAAATCGGTCCATATTGGTGGTTGAGGACATCAACTGCACCATTAAGTTGCAAGATAGGATTTCGGAAACACGACCCGCAAGCATGAATACAATGTCAACGGGTTATCAGCGACAAGATCAAGTACAATTTTTTTAGTTCAATTTGTTGCGTACTAGGAATAAGAACAGTCCTCGACATTTTACTCATGTTTGTCACTACAACATTGAATTTTCTTTTCCCTCACGGAACAGGTAAGGTTGTCTGGATTCTTCAACTTCATCGACGGGCTTTGGTCGAGCTGCGGCGATGAGCGAATCAAAGTCTTCACGACAAACCACATTGAGAAATTTGACCCAGCCCTGTTGCGCCCGGGGCGCATGGACTTGCACGTTCCCATGTCCTAGTGCACCCCTTGCGGTTTCCGGCTTCTCGCTTCTAATTATCTCGGGATCGATCGCCACAAGCTCTTCGACCAGATCGAGAGCGCAATCACGATGGCTAGAGTCACTCCGGCCAAAGTAGCGGAGCAGTTGATGAAGTGCGACGAACCGGAGGTCGCTCTGGGGGATATGGTTTCCTTCCTCGTCAATCACAAGAGGAAATAAACTGGAGAAGTCATTGAGAAGAGAGTTCATCGGTCCGAATTGGCCGAAGAAAATGGAGGGAGTGAAGAAGAAAGCAGCGAGTGCGAACTAATTGAAACATAAACGACAAAAATCGATGGCGGTGGTATGGTTCTAGACTTTTTTGTATCAAGCATGACGAAATAACACAACTAGACCCGTCAAACTAATGAGTCCAATTGGGTCGAAAATAGTTTGACCCTAATTAATCCATTTCTATGTAATGCAAATATAGCGACCCATATCTAACTCAAGTCGATATCCATTTTTTTAGCAATTTTTCTTCTTAAATTGCTGACTTTAAAGAATAGGCGGCTCCATGGACCGGCTTATTGAGCTAGTGAGGGAGCTCGGGGTTCGGTTATAGATGGGATCGTGAAAGTGGTATCATAAATCACGAAACGAATGTGAGCGTTAAACTCATTTCTACTTATTTGTAAAATTTTAGATGATCCATACGCAACTCGGTCCATAGAAAGTGAATTTGAAGAATGGGTTCAACCCCTTATGTCTTGCTCCAATGCAACACGTCGTCTTTATGCGCGTATTAAACTCCCACATCCAGCAGCTAACAAGTAAGATTTTCTCCGAGTCATGAAGAATGAATTACATGTCTCAACAGTTATGATCAGCTTAAATTTTTCTATGCCTCTCGTCAAGTACCGCAAAATCTGAGCAAACCCTTTCCGCGCTAGCTGCGATTCAACTTGCCGAACCAATTACGCTAGTCACTGTTGCTGAAGATTCCTGTGCAACTAATAGGAAAAATCAGATCGGAAAATTCACAGAGACATTTCATCAAGCATGTGGGCAACAACATGCATGGTTTCCGCATAAAAGAACCCGTCACTCGTTCGGTCCAGTCATTTCGTCGCAATTGATAGAAGACCAAGCAGCAAAAATCAACTTTCCCAGTTGAATTAATCACCTGAGCAACTGTTCGAAGATAGATAGAGGGTCACATGAATGCTTTACACAAAGTGTGGCTTTAATGGCATATTATGAGTCAGAAATGGTGCTCGACAATTCTTTAATGGCCTAATCAAACTAACCGAAGGCCGTATAATGCTAAGTGAAAAAGATTTAGTTAAAAAAAAGATACTGCAATTGGCAACATTTAAGAAGTCCTAATCGACCAGCGGCAAACTCGGTCGATAAAGAAAGTTTGGTTGGAACAATTGACTATTTGGAGAATCGGCAGAAGTCATCGACAACACGCGACGTGAAAATTGTAACTTCTCGGAGGTAATCGTTGCATGAAGTGACTTCTTGTACTACTCGCTAATAGAATCAGGAAGTCGCTATTGTTTGCAACCGTAGGTAATGGGTTATCAACACCCGCATTATACTCATTATAAAGAATATCCTCGATCAATCAAAGAACTCAGCATTTTTTCTACAAATTTATAGTCATCTTTATTTTTCTGCTATTTACATGACTGACGACGATTGCCTCCGATCTCCGTACTTTTAAATACCTCGGTCATTTACTGTCCTTGTCCTAAATCAATAAAGGAACACTGCAGGCTTTTTGCTAAAAGCAAAGTAAGCTAGAAAACGGTCCAACTGAGTCGAGGAGAAATCGTTAAAGAGAACGCTCAAGATGGAATAGATAGATGAGAATAACACCCCGCGCGAGGACCCCTATAGCTTTTCTAGTCGACTTGCGAACGAGCACCGTCGGTAGAGATAAAACTTTGATCTATGCTAATCATATACCTAACTAAACTACTTCAATCATCGGTCTCTCATTTATCGGGATAATTATAAAAAAAAAATCATAAACCTATTATAATTGTATCAATTCAATTCTAAATTATTTTTTTTTGCGCAGCCGTCGTCCACTTCAAGGCTTGCCGACCAAAATTGGTTGAATGGACTGAATTGATATGATTGTAAAAGATTTAGAATTGAATCGATAGCAAAAAAAGTTTAGAATTGAATTGGCACAATTGCAAGGCTTAAAACTTTTTTGATAATTTCCCCTCATTTATCCTCAAGTATCGCACACCAATACATCGATCTCCCGTGGTCATATTCATCGCGCGTTTCATCCGCCGATCCCCTCCAGTCAAGTATCATCTCTATTGAAGAGACGAGAATAGTACCAAAAAAGTTCTAAACATATTGCATTAATCCCAATTTAGCCCTAAACTTTTTAATTAGATCAATTTAGTCCTAAACATTTTCACATTGGTACCGATTGAGTCCATTCGGCCAATTTTATGCCGAATATTGCTAATGTGGACTCCGATTATACTAATGGGCACGGTTTGCATTGATGTGGATATTTTTTTAATAGTTTTTCTTTCTTTCTTTTTTCCTTTCATTTTGGCCGGCGCATGGACCTGTACATTCCATGCCACCCCGATGTGGGTTCAAGCTTCTCACTTTTAATTATCTCGGGACCGATCACCGCAAGCTCTTCGACCATATCTTGAGTTTGCTCAAGACGGCTAGAGTCGCTCCGGCCAATGTAGCCGAGCAGCTGTTGAAGAGCGACGAACTGGAGGTCGCTCTCAGGGACATGGTTCCCTTCCCCCGTCGATCACAAGAGGGAAGAGAAGGAAGAAGTCATTTAGGATAGAGTTTGTCGGCCCCAATTTGTCAAGGAAAATGGCGGGAGTGAAGAGAAAGTAACCAACCCATCCAGTTCCGACCATTGATTCTCTCCGACACAGTGGCTTCGTGAAGAAATTGCATGAAAAGGATTCGATTTCTTCCATACGTTATGTTGAATTTCAAATGACGGAAGGCAAGTGAAAGTGGCTGTAGTTTAGTGGTTAGAATTCCACGTTGTGGCCGTGGAGACCTGGGCTCGAATCCCAGCAGCCACAGTACAGTCCTCCTCTTTTTTTCGATTGACTATTCCGTCTCTCCAAGGCACATTCCGTGAGACGACGTATGACCTGAACTTTTCTTGCGGTCAATACCATCTGCATTATTAATTATGTGAGCTCTAGCTTAGCACACACGTGATCAAACGTTGTAAATGGGCTTAATCTATATAATTTATAGACCATGTAGTACTTTTGTTACACATGAAGCAAGAGAGTTTTGTTACACTAGGAGTAACGTAATTGATCGATCAAAAGATTTCAGTCAAGATCGAATTCATTCCCAAAAGAGTAGAAATTCACGCGAAATTCTTTCAATTAAAAAGAGAGATTGGTCCAAAAATTTCTGATCGGCGTAATATTTGCGGAGCTAGCGATGAATAACACTAGTGCTATCAATTTTTTGGGCCTAATACTCCGAAAACAAAACCTTAAACTTTAGCTCTTGTCTCATTTTTACCTTTTTGTCTCATTAAAACTTTCGACTTTAGGTCTAACATCAAGTCTATCCTAAACTTTTCTTTGTCCCATAAAAAACCTCAATTTAGTATAAACTTTTTTCCTATAAAAAGACTCTCAACTTACGTTCTGTCCCAATTTTACCATTCAGTCTCAATTTTATTCTAAAATTTGTACAATCTCATAAACAACCCCAAAGTTTTACTTGAGCCACAAATCTGCCCTTATTAATACTCTGGCCAAAATTTATCGTTAACGACTGGGAAATGAAAAACTCCCAAGCACAAGCTATTCGAGTATCCCGGGGGCAAGCTCTTCGATTGCTAGAGATGGAACATTCTCGAGCACAAGAAATCAAAGATCGACCGCAAAATCGATTTTGCCGGAAGTTTAATGAAGGTAAAATTAGGACTCAAGTAAAAATTGGTGATCTTTTACGAGAAAAATTTATGATAAAATTGAAACTGGACCTAAAATTGAAGGATTTTAATCCAACAAAAAAAATTAGGATAGAATTGGGATTTGACTTAAAGTTGGAGATTTTTAACGGGATAAAAAAAGTTTCCAAGTAGAATTGTGACCGTACCTAAAATTGGAGGGTTTTTTCGAGTAAAGTTCTTAGTTTTTTTATGGTACTGGCCCTATTTTTTTTTTTTTTTTTTTTTTTGCCTAGAGTATTTAATATTTATTATTTCACTTTTGGGTGACAAAATGTAATAATTATAATTCGTAGGATTAGGGAGTGGGCAGTGGGCCCAACAAAGAGGAGATCTCTGCAAATGGAAGCAAGCCAGCCGGCCTCACCGAACGCTTTCCACGTGTTGGCGCCGCTTGCTTCGGGCCTAAACTTATGCTTCCAGTGCAATTACGCAATTGTCCCTTCAAATCATTTGACTATGCTTACATTTATTCATTTACTTTACATTTTTCGGTTTGCAAGAATTAAAACGAATCTGAAGAAACCCAAACTTAATAATAATAATAAGGATTAACATCATGGAAAATCCAAAATTGGTATACCTATGACAAATTTATCCCAAATTATTTTTTGACAACCAAAAACTCCAAATTGATCAACTTGTAACAAATTTACCCAAATAAATTTACCCTCAGTTAATTTTCATTAAATATAACCTTTAAATTGTTAAGTTAAATGTCATGTGACAGTTCTCGAGTGTATCAATTTGGGATTTTTACCCTATGTGAATCACAAGTTTATCAATTTGAGGTTTTTTGTGATATTAATCTAATTTAACGGAAAGTAAATTTGTCACAGGTGTACCGGCTTGAAATTTTTCTTGGTCAAAAAAATTAATTCGGGATAAAGTTATTATAATAGTACCAATTTAGGATTTTCGGTGGTCAAAAAAATAGTTTGGGGTAATTTATCACGGATGTACTAGTTTAAGATTTTTCATGATCAAAAAAATAGTTTAAGATAAATTTGTCACGGGTATATCGGTTTGAGATTTTTTATAGTATTAACCCTAATAATAATTCAACAAACCCATTTACACGAATTGCAATTGCGTGCTAAATTGAAGATTAGGCAGGCGCTAGGTGGCTACTTCTCTTGATCCAAAGTTATCCAATAGGCTCTTGATTTTAGGGTTTCAAGCTATGTCCGGATAAAATAATCCAAGGTTTGGTCAAATGGGTAAAATGTTAGGTGAAAGCAAACATGTACAAGAATAACGGAAAGACAAAATGTACCTAATTTTAACCTTTGCAAGTGAATCACATAAAGCTCAAAAGTAAATATACATGGAATAATTTGCGATGGGAGGAATCTCGATTACAACGAAAGGGAAGCGCTCTATCGAGTATTGAGTCATTTGGAAGATCGGGAATATGGCTCTAAGCGTTTCGATGAGATACTTTCATATCTCAGTAAAAAATTATCCGATCTCAATATGGTCCAAAGCACCTCGTTATTAGGAAAAAGAAACGTGTCCTATAAATTTTCTTTTTCAAGCATGTTGAAAATATCAAATTTGTTTCCAATTTAGTCCTCGACAACATGCTCAATTATTGACGATTCTTTTTACGAGTCTTTTCACTTTCGTACAATCAATATTTCAAAAGTCGCCCCGGACCAATTTAACCCAATTCTAATGAGATTACACGAAATCTTACGTGTTAAGTACATTTAGATAAGATAGACTAAGAGCTAATTATCAACACAAGCAAGGGGAACGAATTTTTCTTCATTGGCCGGCCCCAAGAAGTGAGCCGGTCGCGCGCGGCGGCACGAAATCAACAAAGCTTTTCTTGGAGTAATGAAGCAGCTCAAGTTCATCGTATCCGCTTGTTCTTTCGTTCATGGATTCTAGGTGAGCTTTCCAAGAAATTACGAAAGAAAATTGCAGAATCTCTTGTATAAATTTCTTACTGTGCCATGCGTGGGTGTCCACAGCTTCGTCACCACACACTTTCAGTTGTCTTGATTCCCCTTTTTAACCCACTCTGCTCACGCCTCTTCTTCTCAAGATCTGATCGAGATATTTGTCTCTTTTTCAACATCTGAATCGAACCCAGTAGCTTGCAAGAACTTGTCTATCGAGCCGAGTGCGTGCTCGGTTCGATTATGGTCATTGATCTTGGTGGGTTTTGGTGGGGAAGTAGAAAGAATTTCAGCGATTTTTCCTGTAAAACAGGGGAGGGGGGTTCCTCCTGTAGTTGCCCTCTGATTGTTTCTTGGTGCTCTCACTTTCCAGGAAAATAGTGAGCGGGGAGTTGGAATCATGTGAAGGGAAAGGAAGGGAAAGGTTTGAAGAATCTGGAACTTGGGTGTTTGGTGGCGGGCTTGGTCTGGAAGACAGTCCAGAGAAGGTAGAGGACAGAATTTTATAATCAAGAGAAAAGACCAGAGAAAATCGAAAAGGGCAAAGAGAGCATAAGCACAGTTTGGCAAGAAGGTGATCTCAAAAAGGTCACAGTTCCGCAGCAGAAGCGGCAAGTAAGAATCAATTCCTATTCCATCTTACATCTTCTTATGTTGGGATTTCCAGCTCTTCTTTTCTCGCTCATGCATTGAAATTGAAGCTGAACTCTCCTGAATTCTTGGTAAATTATGAGTCGACTTCACAGATTAAGCCCAATTCACTTCTGGGTTTGATATCAATCATTGCAGTCCCAGTTTTCTGTTCTTTCTCTCCTTTTGTGCTTATGGTGATAGAGTTTTGGTTGTGATTAGGGGGTATATGGCGACTCTGGTTGAGCCCCCAGATGGAATTGGGCAGAGAGGGAAGAATTACTACTCAGTGTGGCAAACTCTGTTCGAGGTGGACACCAAGTATGAGCCCATCAAGCCCATCGGGAAAGGGGCGTACGGCGTGGTGTGCTCGTCGAACAACAGGGAGACGAACGAGAAAGTCGCGATCAAGAAGATCCACAATGTGTTCGAGAACCGGGTGGACGCGCTGCGGACCCTGAGGGAGCTCATGCTCCTGAGGCACATCAAGCATGAGAATGTGATTGCCCTGAAGGATGTGATGTTGCCGGTCCACAGCAGTAGCTTCAAGGATGTGTACTTGGTTTATGAGCTCATGGACATCGATCTGCACCAGATCATCAAGTCCTCGCAGCCGCTGTCCAACGACCATTGCAAGTACTTCATTTTTCAGGTAACAATTCGCGACTTTCCTCCATCGAATTCTACTGCTGATTCAGCTGTGCACTGCCTTTTGGTTTGATAGGATAATAATGCACATGTTGCTCCTCGGAATTGCGACCTCAGGTGTGGTGATATGAGATTGCCATTCGGCCAACATTCATTAACTCGAAGGCAACATTCAACTTTGGGTTAGGCAAATATTCTGAAGTGCAACTTTTTGCCAAATGAAAGTTCTTGCTCATAGCTAAAATATGACTGCAAATCGAGTTCTGTACCACTAGCTTTGCTGGACTAACTTCATGATATACATTGTTTCATTGCATTGCATTGCATTGCATGTACTATTCTTCAGTTCTAACTCTTGTTCTGGTTTTGACTCTGCACATTCAGTTACTGCGAGGGCTGAAGTATCTCCACTCGGCCAACGTTCTTCACCGCGACCTCAAGCCCGGAAACCTCCTGGTGAACGCCAACGGCGACCTGAAGATATGCGACTTCGGGCTCGCGCGGACCAGCCAAGGCGAGGGGCAGTTCATGACCGAGTACGTGGTCACGCGCTGGTACCGCGCCCCTGAGCTGCTGCTCTCGTGCGACAACTACGGGACCTCGATTGACGTCTGGTCTGTGGGCTGCATCTTTGCCGAGATCCTCGGGCGCAAGCCCGTGTTCCCTGGGTCGGAGTGCCTCAACCAGCTGAAGCTGATCATCAACACACTGGGGAGCCAGAGGGAGGAGGACATCGAGTTCATCGACAACCCGAAGGCCTGGAGGTACATCAAGGAGCTGCCCGTCTCGAGGGGAACCCACTTCTCCCAGCTGTACCCGCAGGCTGATTCTCTGGCTGTGGACCTGCTGCAGCAGATGCTCGTGTTCGACCCAAGGAAGAGGATCACCGTGACGGAGGCGCTCCAGCATCCTTACATGGCAGGGCTGTACGACCCGCGATGCAACCCGCCGGCTCAGTACCCGATTAGCCTCGACATCGACGAGAGTATGGGGGAGCCTATGATTAGGGAGATGATGTGGAACGAAATCCTTCATTACCATCCTCATCAGTATGCTTCTCTCCATGGATAAATGCTTCGAATCTCCGACATATTACCAGAAAATAGCTGCAATGTCTATACCAACTAAAATAGCACATTGCATTTTCTTTAAAACAGTATTTTGTGATATTATGTTCTTTTTCCTAGTCCGAAACATTAATTATAGGATCATTTGAAGTATAACTCGGTGCTCGAATCTTTCACTGTGTAATCGCCAAAATACAATCATACTGCTTCTTCGAAGCTTAGAAGTGATAATGAAATAGCTGCCTCGCAAATGTGCAATTTGCATCTAATCATCATTAAAGATGAAAGAGGCATTTTGAAAAGAATTGGACAAGGCAAAAGTGCATAGGTGGCCTCTTGTTTTGTGCTATATTCATAGCATGGTGTCAAACTTTTAATTGGTACGACCCAATTCTTCAAATTGAATTTTTTTTCAATCAAGTCACTTGGTCTTTGATTTTGGAAAAAAATAAAGCTGATATGTAGATTAGTAACCAAAGATTTGATGAGGAATAAATCATTGCAAATGTGAATGGATGACCTCCGCAAAAAAAAAAAAAATCGAACTTTTCAAAATAAGGTTCGGAGAAAATTTAGTTGATACAATGGTTTTGAAAACCACACCAAAAAGCACAGTAGTAACATATATGCCTTGTTTATATTTTGATAACACCGTTCTTGACTCACCAAAACAAATGCGAAAAAGTAGATAATTTTTCTTTTTTGTTTAAATCAGTTCTTGACTCACTAAGGCGACTTCTACAACCCCACCTTAAAGATAGTGCTCATCTTCATGTGCACATATACTATCTAGATGAAATAATGGAAAGACATCACTAGGCAATCTTACCTGTTTTCATTCCAGGTACTTAGCAACAAAATGATCACTAGTATCATGGTTCAAAGTATCACTCTAACGTTGAATGCCATCTTGACTTGCTGCATGAGCTCTTGAAGCTCTTGAAGCTCTTGCGCTTTCTCCATTGAAACATAGGGTAATCCTTCCTTAGAGCAAAGACATCTTGACTTGCTGCATGAGCTCTCGAAGCTCTTGCGCTTTCTCCATTGAAACATGGGATAATCCTTCCTTAGAGCAAAGACAGCCCAGAATTCATTGGGTAGCTTGAGCAACATGTTTGCTCTTGAAGCTCTTGCGCTTTCTCCATTGAAACATAGGTAATCCTTCCCCCAGCGCAAACACAGCCTAGAATTCATTGGGCAACTTGAGCAACATGTTTTTCGCGGCTCTATTCGTATGTGCCTTCTCTCTAGTATTGTTGATGAGTTTTTGTCTTGAGTTTTTGATTGATAAAAAGCGTGCTTCACCTATAATAATAATTGAGGGCAAAATAAGCACAAAGAAAAATGTGTATTATTGACATTTAAAAATATCAACTCTCTATTTTTGCTGATTGTAATGTCTTTATATCATCGAATAGATTAAATCCCAAATCCATTTATTTTTCTGGTAGAAATAAGAATATTGCTTTTCCTATCCGCATCGAATAGAATATACTGAGCCAAATCTTCTTCATGTAAAACCCGTTTGATTTCGAGACATTTATTAAATGAGAGAGGGAGGGCAAAAATACTATAGATGTAAGATATAGAAGAGGAAGAAAAGCTTTCTTTTTTGCCATTTTTTCTTTTCATCTTTGAATTGTTAATGAACCCACCTCATTTGTTGAATCTAGGTGATCCATCATTTCTTAAGTCCCATAGGTTTGTTCCTGTAGAATCTTGGCTAGTCAAGCAAGGACTAGCTCATAGATCTTTGGGCTTTGATTGTCAACGAATAGAGACTTTACAAATAAAGCCTGAGGATTGGCTGGTAATTATTCCAAAAAATACTATCAATTCTGCAAGAAAACCACTCATACCCGGTAATGCAAGGGAAACCATTGATAAGATATGAAAATGTCGATTCTTTTGATGGTGTCCTATGAAGTGGCGTTCAAATTCTTCAAAGGAGAATGACGCTTTAGGAAGTACTTTAAAAGAGATAAGCCTTGATCTTTGGCCAGCTCTTTGATGTGTGTGGGTGATCATTAGTTCGTGTTGATTGGTTCTAGATGCATGGTTGTTTAAGTCATGTCTACTATATACTATAATTCAGTGGTATTAGTACTTGCTCATTTGCATTAGTTGGATATAGTTCTGGACAGTTAAAGTCTCAAAATGTTAAAATCATCTTATCGGACATGGGAATTATTAAATGCTTCAATAGAGATGAATCTTCCTTGAAAAATCCTTCCTCGAGTAAGTTTGACCTTCTTTGATTTGAATTTAGATGGGTAATATCCTTGGATTCCTGGCTAAAACCATATCGCGATATTTTTACTTGCTCGACCAATCTCTTCTTTAGTTTGGAAGTCCGGTTGCTTTCTATTATTTTTCATTTTGTCGTAAAGTTTATGAAAATTAACCGTTTTTGCCACTCTCCGTTCATTGACTAATATCGCGCTATTCTTTAATTGCTTGTGCATTTCAAAAGATTGGATCATGAGCTTTCTGTTGATAAAAAAAAATCAAGATAAAAATAGATAATAAACATAAAACATCATATTAAAAAAATTGGTGTCTAACCCACCTCTAATGAAGACATACATAAGCGAAAGAGTAGATATATATATATTTTTTTTAAATCTCTTCTTGACTCAGTAGGGTGACTTTTACAACCCTAACTCAAAGATGGTGCTCATCTTCATGTGCATATATATAACCTTGATGAAATAATGGAAAGATATCACTAGGCAAATCATCAAACATATTTTCATTCCACCTACTTAGCAACAAAATGATCGCTGGTGCCATGGTTGAAAGTATCACTAAAACAAGTATTTCATACCTTTTCAAATGTTGTAGGCCGTCTTGACTTGCTACATGAGCTCTTGAAGCTCTCGCACTTTCTCCACCGAAAGATAAGTAATTTTTCCCTCGACAGCCCAAAATTCATCGGGCAGCTTGAGCAACATGTTTTCCACGGCTTTATTCATCTGTGCCTTCTCTCCAGCATTGTTGATGAGTTGTTGTCTCGAGTTTTTGATTGATAAAAAGTGTGCTTCATCTGTAATAATAATTAAGGTCAAAATAAGCATAGTGAAAAATGTGCATTATTGACATTATGAAAATATCGATTCTCTTGATGGTGTCATATGAAGTGGCTTTCAAATTCTTCAAAGGAGAATGATGCTTTAGGAAGTACTTTAAAAGAGATGAGCCTTGATCCTTTGGCCAGCTCTTTGATGTGTGTGGGTGGTCATTAGTTCGTGTTGATTGGTTCTAGATGCATGGTTGTTTAAGTCATGTCTACTATATACTATAACTCAGTGGTATTAGTACTTGCTCATTTGCATTAGTTTGATATAGTTCTGGACAGTTAAAGTCTCAAAATGTTATTAGCATTGATAAGAAGGAAAAATCATCTTATCAGACATGGGAATTATTAAATGCTTCAATAGAGATGAACCTTCCTCGAAAAATCCCTCCTTGAGTAAGTTTGATCTTTGTTTACTCACTAGCATGATTTGAATTTAGATGGGTAATTACCCTTGGATTCCTAGCTAAAAACATATCGCGGATATTTTTACTTGCTAGATCAATCTCTTCTTTATTTTGGAAGTCGGATTGCTTTCTATTGTTTTTCATTTTATGCTAAAGTTTATGAAAATTAACTATTTTTGCTACTCTCTGTTCATTGACTAATATTGCACTATTCTTTAATTGCTTGTGCATTTCAAAAGATCGGATCAAGGGCTTTTTGTTGATAAAAAAATCAAGTCAAACGTAAATTGAATTAAAAAGTTATAATCGATTAAAGATCGATCATATTTAGATAAAAATAGATAATAAACATAAAACATCATATTAAAAAAATGGGTGTCTAATGCACCCGTAATGAAGACATACATAAGCGAAAAGGTAGATAATTTTTCTTTTGTTTTAAATCACTTCTTGACTCGGTAGGGTGACTTCTACAACCCTACCTCAAAGATTGTGCTCATCTTCATGTGCATATATATAACCTTGATGAAATAATGGAAAGACATCACTAGGAAAATTATCAGTCATATTTTCATTCCATGTACTTAGCAACAAAATGATCGCTAGTGCCATGGTTGAAAGTATCACTAAAACAAGTATTTCATATCTTTTCAAATGTTGTAGGCCGTTTTGGCTTACTGCATGAGCTCTTGAAGCTCTTGCGCTTTCTCCACCGAAAGATAGGTAATCCTTCCCTCTGGGTAAAGACAGCCCAAAATTTATTGGGCAGCTTGAGTAACATGTTTTCCGTGGCTCTATTCGTATGTGCCTTCTCTACAACATTGTTGATGAGTTGTTGTCTTGAGTTTTGATTAATAGAAAGCGTGCTTCACCTGTGATAATAATTAAGGTCAAAATAAGCACAATGAAAAATGTGTATTGGCATTATGAAACTGTTGATTCTCTTGATGGTGTCGCACGAAGTGACTTTCAAGTTCTTCAAAGGAGAATGATGCTTTAGGAAGTACTTCTAAAGAAATGAGCCTTTACCCTTTGGCCAGCTCTTTGATGTGTGTGGGTGGTCATTAGTTCGTGTTGATTGGTTCTAGATGCATGGTTGTTTAAGTCATGTATATTCTATATTGTGATATAGTGGTATTAGGACTTGCTCATTTGCATTAGTTGGATATAATTCATAGTCATGTCTAGTTTATACTACGATACAGGAAGTGATATTAAGACTTGCTCATTTGCATTAGTTGGATATAGTTCATGGACAGTTGAAGTCTCAAAATGTTATTATTATTGAGAAGAGGAAAAATTATCTTATCGGACATGGGAATTATTATATGCTTCAATGGAGATGAATCTTCCTTGAAAAATCCTTCATCGAGTAAGTTTGATCTTCTTTTCCTCAAGTGCATCGGGTAATCATCCTTGGATTCCTGGCTAAAAACTTATCACCAATATTTTCACTTGCCAAACCAATCTCTTCTTTACGTTGGAAGTCAAGTTGCTTTCTATTGCTTTTCATATGGAGGTAAAGTTTGTGAAAATTAATTGTTTTTGCTACTCTCCATTCATTGACTAATGTTGCTCTATTCTTTAATTGCTTATGCATTTCAAAAATTCGAATCAGGAGCTTTTCATTGATAAAAAAATCGAGTCAAATGTAAATCGGATTAAAAAGTTATAATCGAATAAAGATCGATCATATTTAGATAAAAATAGATAATAAACATAAAACATCATATTACAAAAATTGGTGCCCAAATCACACATACATAAGCGAAAAAGTAAATATTTTCTTTTTGTTTTAAATCACTTCTTGACTCACTAGGGCGACTTCTACAACCCATCTCAAAGATAGTGTTCATCTTTATACGCATATATACTATCTTGATGAAATAATGGAATGGCATCAATAGGTAAATTATCAAACATATTTTCATTCCAAGTACTTAGTACCAAAATGATTGCTAGTAACACGGTTCAAAGGTTGAAGGCCGTCTTGGCTTGCTGCATGAGCTCTTGAAGCTCTTTCACTTTCTCCACATAGGGTAATCCCTCCCTCAGCACAAAGACGGTCCAAAATTCATCGGCCAGCTTGAACAACATTTTTCCACGACTCTATTCGTATGTGCTGCTCTCCAGCATTGTTGATGAGTTGTTGTCTTGAGTTTTGACTAATAGAAAATGTGCTTCACCTATGATAATAATTAAGGTCAGAATAAGCACACTGAAAAATGTGTAAATATGACATTATGAAAATGTCGATTCTCTTGATGGTGTCAAACGAAGTGGCTTTCAAGTTCTTCAAAGGAGAATGATGGTTTAGGAAGTGCTTTTAAAGAGATTAGCCTTGATCCTTTGGCTAGCTCTTTGATTTGTGTCGGTGATCTTAGTGTTGATGGGTTCTAGATGCATGGTTGTTTAAGTCATATCTACTCTATACTATGATACAGTGGTATTAGGCCTTGCTCATTTGTATTAGTTGTCTATAGTTCATAGTCATGTCTACTCTACATTACGATACAAGTAGTGGTATTAGGACTTGCTCATTTGCATTAGTTGGATATAGTTCATGGATAGTTAAGTCTCAAAATGCTATTATCATCTAAAGAAAGAAAAATTATCTTATCGGACATGGGAATTCTTAAATGCTTCAATGGAGATGAATCTTCCTTGAAAAATCCCTCCTCAAGTAAGTTTGATCTTCTTATCCTCACGTGCACGATTTGAATTTAGACGGGCAATCATCCATGGATTCCTAGCTAAAAACTTATCACCTGACTAAAAACTTATCACCCATATTTTTGCTTGTTAAACCAATCTCTTCTTTATCTTGGAAGTCACGTTGCTTTGTATTGATTTTCATTTTGTGGTAAAGTTTGTGAAAATTAAATGTTTTTGCTACTTTCCATTCATTGACTAATATTGCACTATTCTTTAATTGCTTGTGCATTTCAAAAGTTTGGATCAAGTGCTTTCCATTGAAAAAAAAATCGAGTCAAACGCGAATCGGATTAAAAAGTTATGATCAATTAAGGATTGATCATGTTTTGATAAAAATAGATAACAGATCCAAAACATCATTTTAAAGAGGAATCGGTGGCTAACTATACACAAAAGAAAAAGTAAATAGTTTTCTTGTTTTAAATCAATTCCAGGCTCACTAGAATTACTCTACGATCCCATCAACCCTCAAAGACAATGCTCATCTTTATGTACAAATATACAATTTTCATGAAATAATAGGACGGCATCATCTCCAAGTCGAATGTGAATTCCGACTAAAAATAGTTGAATGTGAATGGATCCGAGGGTTTAGAGACATTCTTTTTCAATTCCCTTGATTGTGCCAGTTCTTGAAAGGAGAAAGATGCTTTAGAAAGTACTTTAAAATAAATGAGCCTTGACCCTTGGACCATTAGTTTGTGTGTTCATGGATTGTATTCTAGATGCATGGTTGGTTTAAGCTACATACTATGATACAGGAAGTGGTATTAGGATTTTCTCATTCGCATTAGTTGGAAAGAGTTCATGGGCACTTAAGCCTCAAAATGGTATAATCATCAAGAAGCAGAAAAAATTATGTGTGAAATTATCAGACATAGGAATTATTAAATGCCTCGTTGGAGATGAATGTTTCTTGAAAAATCCTTCCTTAGTGCATAATTTGAATTTATATGGGCATAACCATCCTTGGATTCCTACATAAAAACTTATGGCCGACATTTTTACTTGCTGGACCAATCTGTTTTATTTAAGAGTACCTTATGTTGGAAGACAGTTGCTCTGCATTGCTTTTCATATTGTGATAAAGTTTGTGGAAATTAACAATTTTCGGGTTTTCTCCTTAGCATTTCCAACTAAGTCCCTTCCGAAATGTTGAGAATCCTTAGGAAAGCAACCCTTGCCCCACCTTGCGTCCTTCCCCTCATCCGTCCCGTCCCCTTCCTCTCGGAGTGGCTCTGAGAACTTTCTCCTCTGGAGCTTACTACAAGGAGGATGAGGACGGCCGTTGCCAAAGGATTCTTAAGGCAGAACTCACTCCTAACTTCAAAGCGATGAAATACAAATCATCGGGAGAAGCGGGGGGTTGCACTACATATTTTGTTGGAGTTCGGCATTTCACTGCGATAGGTTATAAGTGACTAATATTTCACTATTCTTTAGTTGTTTGTGCATTTCAAAAGTTCGGATCATGAGCTTTCCGTTAATATAAAAATCGAGTCAAATGTAAATCGAATGAAAAAGTCATAATCAATTAAAGATTGATCATGTTTAGATAAAAATAAATTAAAGATTTTAAGTATCATATTAAAAAAAAGATTAATATGACCCAAAAAAAATCCTAAACTAGTACACATATAACAAATTTATGCCAAATCATTTTTTTCACCACCAAAAATGCTAAACTAGCACACCTTTGATAAATTTATCCAAAACTCGTACACCCGTAACAAATTTACTATCCGTTAATTTCTGTTAAATTTTATCGTTAAATTGCTGAGTTGGAAGACACGTGACAATTGCCGGATGTAAACATTTGGGTTTTTACCCTCTATTTTTTACCAATGTATCAATTTGAGGTTTTTCATTGTATTAATCCAATTTAATGGAAATTAATAGAGGGTAAATTTGTCATATGTGTAAGATTTTTTATGGTCAAAACAATTAGTTTGGGATACATGTGTCATAAATGTACTGGTTTATGATTTTTTATAGTCGAAAAAATAGTTTATGGTAAATTTATCGCAGATGTATTTATTTGGAGTTTTTTATGGTAAAAAAATAATTTAGGATAAATTTGTCACGGGTATATCAGTTTGAGATTTTTTGTAATATTAACCGTAAAAAAAATGCAGCCGAGGATTTATCTAAAGTTCATATACGCAAAAAAGTGTGTACTTTTTTTGCTTTAAATCAATTCTCGACTCACTTCAAGTACTCCGACTACACAGCAACATCTAGTTTTTTGATGAAACAATAGAAAGACGTTGTCCGGCGCATCTTCAAGCCGCATGTTCGACCAAAAAAAACAAAAACAGTTAAGATGTGAATTCCGACCAAAGAAAAAGTCGAATGTGAATGGATGACCCCTGCTAAAATGTCTAGCATTCAAAGAAATTGGAGCAAAAATTCGAACTTTCCAAAAGAAGGTTTGGAGAAAATTTAACTGATACAATGGTTTTGAAAATTAGACCTAAGAACACACAAGCTCTTGTTTTTAGTTTTATTGACATGGTTCTTGAGTCACTGGAAAAAATGTGGATCATATTTGTAGTTAAAATTAAGAATGAACCTTACAAAAAAAAAAAAATTAGACCCAAATTTTGATTGTGCATAAGCTTTTCGTGCAACTTTCATGGGAAGAGTAAAAATTCATTTATTTTGGGAATGAAAATGTCGAAAGTTCAAGGCTTGGGCTTTTAGGTTTGTCAATTAGTAGCCAAAACTTATTTTAATCAAACATCTCAAATTTTTCGGCGAGGGGCTTTAGAGGTTCAAAATCCCCTGAGAAAGTTGAACAAAAAACGCATTCACAAATATTACGAATGACTTCATGAATAGAGCTCGTAAAAAGTAATTGGACGAGGGAAAAAAATATAGCTGGCCCCTTATTTTGTGCTATAATTATACCATGGACCTAGAACTCTAGTTTGTAAGACCCAATTCTCTAGCTTGTAATTTTTTTTTTCTCAATCAAGCAACTTGGTCTGTGATTTGGCCAAATTAAAGCAGATGTCTAGATTAGTCGCAATTGAAAATTTGATTTGGAATAAATCATTGCCATTATAGGGAGGAACGATAACTTAGCCATGATCGAACAAGTTTTCACCGGACTTCCATTCCACAATTGTATTGGCTATTGCAATATTGTCGTGCTTTCTTCCATAGCAATGATCTATTGCTGGAACTGAAAATGGAGGGACTTAATTGAAAATTTCTACGAATTTCGAGATTGGATTGCACATTTTGGAAACCACATTGTGAAAATAGCGCAAGTTCGAGGACTTCATCTCAAATGCTCGGCTCCATTTAGAGTGGCGCGCTCTTTCGAAGCGCAGAACCGAACGATGTGCGGTGAAGCTCAAAACCCTAAAAAATGGCGCTTCACGTGGGAAGCCCAATCCCACCATCCAACCCTCAAACTCTTCCTCTTCAACCCCTCCGCGCGCCCGGTCGATCGATGCGGCAGCCTGAGAGTCCAGTCCAATCCCGCTCGATCCACCATTGACGTAAGCTTCACGGTTGATTCTGAACATGATGTCTCGCTTTTGGTTCCAATCCCCAGAGTCCTCATCGACTGCGACTCGCCGGTGAGCTTCAGAACGCTGGATGATCACATCGAGGTGAAGCTCGCGCTTCTGCTCCCCGTCGATCACCCTGTGATGTCTAATCTCCAGTCCATGCTGAGTTTGTCCGAGGATGGAGGAGAGGCATTGTTGCCAGATGCTCCGAAGCGGCTTTCGACTGAATCTGGTAAGATTACGGATCGTGTCGTGATGCCCTGCTTCACAGACAGATTCAGTATCTTGGTTTTGCTCTTACGGGCCACTAAACTGTGCTGGAATTGAGTGTTTCTCTCTGTTCGGGTTGAGTTTGATTTTGTATTTGTCGGTGTTGGTTGATTGACATATGTTGGTAATGTTGTTCGGTGTAGATTTGGAGAAATTGTCCTCTAAGGGAAGTGTCGATTTTTACTGCAGAAGTTGCTCGGCTAAGCTGACTAGGAGTCCCATCAGGTTATGCTCTTGTTCTTCTTGATGCCCAATTTTGTTTTACTCCATTTTCTTGCTTTAAGTTAGACGAACCTCCTTTAGGCGCATCTCTCATTAATGAGATGTCTCGCAATATTAGTGAGAACTGGCACCACTGCATCACTATGGTAGAGCTAGGGCCTACAGAGTGGCAAATTTCGAGTGGCAGGTTTATTTTCAGATAAGTGGTCCGACGGCTGTCTGACTTTTTTCCTTTAAGTCAATTAGGCTAGTGGGTTGAAGCTGCTTATAAAATTTCAGAGAGAGTAACTCTTCCAATTGTATGTTCTTGTCTATATTGGTGAGTATTGACTGTCGTTTTTTTATTTTGTCTCTTTTCCACCTTACATCCAGCTGCTTTCTTGACTCACCATCAATCAATTGGCAAGAGGTAGCTGACAACTGGTTTGGAGCTTGCTGTTGCTCATTTGGAGGTATAAGCGAGAAACTAGTGACTAGGTATGCAAGGTCTTATGCACCTTCAAAAGGGAGATGCTTGTTGACATCTAGAGCAGTCATTATTTGCAAAGATGATCTTTTAAATTGTGAATTTCCAGAAGATGAAAGAAGCCAAAGTTGTGAATACCAACCCCTTTTGGCTGATGAAGATGACAATCAGAGTAAAGTTCTGATGCATTCAGGAAGTAATCATGCCACTGGGCCAACACATGTTTATGAAGGAAAACTGAAGTCTATGCATCTTAACGATGAGAATCTCCCTTGTGAAGCTATTGGTGCTGATAGTGATATATCTATTTCATATTGTGAATCACCAGTGTTGGACTCCACAAGAAATGAGACATTAGATACTGGATGTTGTCTTCACAGAAGTCATTCATTAAGCTATGAGCATGAAGGCTCTATGAGGGATACGTCAAAAGATATGTGTAGACACTTCAATCCCCCAGATGAATTCGAACTGCCCCCAAGCCAGAGATATTTTCTGAATGGCTTTCTTGGAGATGTTTTCATGGCCAAATCTCACAATATCTCAACAGCTATTGAGTGGGTTGAATTTTCATGTCCCCGGTGTTCAACGCTTCTTGGAGCCTATCCTTGTGCCGACAGCTGTGCCCCTCTTGACAATGGAGTGAGGTTCTATAAATGTTGTGTATCCACAGGTTTGCCATTGGAGGGATCAGATGACTTGTTCAAGTGAGCAAATAACAATTAAAGTTTCCTTTATGCCAAATATAATCTTTTTTATGATTTCCTATATTTATGTACTTCAATAGATCCCAGGTAAACTCACATGCCCATACAGAGAACTGGGGAAGTAAATTTAGTTGTGTGATTGTGTTCATTTCCTTCCATATCGTTGCCTAGCTTAATTCTATTCAGTATAACTAAAATTTGGTCTTTCAAATCAATTTGTTTAGACATGGGTTAGAGTTTACCGCATCATTGTCTACAGGTTTATTTTCTCTTTATATGCATATGGTCTCCCTCCACCTTTTAACTTAAGCTTTTGGGTTTGGCATTCTAACATGTTAAATGATGTTGGATATGTATCAATCATGTTCTTGAAGTGTCATATCAGGGTTTCTCTTACTAAAAATTATGGTGTCATATCATGTTCAAGTCATACTTTTGTGTTGTATCAAGGATTGCCACCTACAACAAAATGTACGACTATGAAGATCGGCTGTCATTAACATCATTTGAGGAAAATGTTAAGCTGTAAAGACAGATAGCAAATTGGGTTATGAGAGAGTGGAACTCTGCCTGTGTACCAACATCAATGATCTTGGATCAGACAGCTTTGGCGTGTTCTTAGTATAAGTATGAGCTAAGCCTGTTTCTTTGGTGGAGTTGTGTATAGCGTCATAACTCATGGGAGAATTCTTTTACTTTGCTATCAGGGAATATACCTTGGAGAGAATGTTCAGCAATCAGATTCTGGAAAATGCAAAGGATGACCTATCCTTTCGTACAGTAGTTCGAGATATGAAGACTAAATCTCCTCTACTTCAAATAGTTCTTTTAAATCCAAATTGTTGGTTTTCTACTGGTTACTGCTTTGCTATGGACAATCCTCCAGAGTCAGCCACGAAACTAAATCTTCACCCTGTGATTAAGGTGCTTTTTAATGACTGCAGGGACAACACGTTGTTTAGCTCAAAGTAAGCTCATTTCTCCCCATTCTCTTCACTGATCCTCCCTTTTTTTTTTTTTTTTTTTTCGTGAGGCCTGAGTTTTGTAAAAATTTAATAACGTTATCAATTTCGTCCCCGTTTCAAGCAAGGAATTTTAATAGCTGAGCCATGTGGTTATTATACCACAAGCCTTATCATGTTTCAAGCTATATAAGCAACCAATATTTGCTCCTGTAGACAGGTTTGTTTGCCATTATTCTTTGCATGGTATTCGGCAATTGTGTTCTATTTTTGTCTTCTGGTCTCCCAACAATCACATAGGGATGTGTCAATCAAACTAGAGAATGTACAAACAAGGAAAGCTTTTTGAAGAATGTGCAATGAACTCTTATGCAGGACGAACGAAGAATGGGGTACAACGCATTCAGCTGATGAAGTGTTCATGCTGATGCATCAAATGGAAGTATTGATTGCAAATCTTGCTTCAGCCAAAGACGTATTTCCACCTTCAATGGTGTCTTTTCAGGGGTTAACTTTGTCACTTATTCAGAGGTGACGTGACTATGCTAAGCCTTTCATCTTCCAGGGGATCTATTTAGGTGGATGAAATCAACTGGAGAATTATTGATACTGGTGGAACAGACGAGACTGCATTTTCTCAATCTTAAATCCGTTTCATTTGCAGTCGGAAGGAGCCTTCAGATTGCCTTCTAGGATGATGCTTCTTCCTTTGCAAAAGCACTTTGAGTTATTGAAGGTGGTTGGGACAATAGAGAGTATCGGCAATTTCCTCAATGTGAAACAACTAAATTGATGGAGCCAAGGGCTCGCCATTTGATTTACTTGTATGCAAGAATCAGCAAGTTTGATTTCAAAGTTCATCCATCTTTCTTACTGGATCCTGCTCTTAATGAGTAAAGAGAAGTGTGTGAGATAATTTATGTTGATAAGAGCTTGTGGTAGCCATCAGCCCATCATCCTCCATGCACTTGCTCCAATTCAGAGTATTGTCCAAATTCTTTGTATGGCTAATCCTTTGAGTGGCTGACCTGAAGTGCCAATCCTTCGTAATGATTAACAAAGATGAAGAATGAAACGAAGATGCAGAAGTGTTAGGTCTATCTCATCTCAAGATGTTCAATAAACTATCTATCTTTAGAAATGACTGGGTTGGGTTGTAATGTTCATCCTCTTGCTGTCTTAAGATATATGCACTTTGCCAGTTCAGTTGTACAGCTTTTTGTTGGCAAATAGCAATGGGACAGTGGCAACATGAAAAAGATCTGCATTGAGATGAACGTTTTAGATCTACAGGAGTCACATATGGGGGGAACCCTGCACAGCGGTTCAGGTTGGTCTCCATTTCCTTTTGCAAGTTTGCGTTTGTGGATGCGGTGGATCTTTCCATTCCCTGCTCTTGAAGTCATTTGACTGTGCTTGCTATTTGAGAATTGTATTTGAATTTGATGGTGGGGCTCGTTTGTCATACGATTCTCTGTGCAGGTTCATGGCAAGAAACTGTGAGTTACTCCTTGAGTTTTACTCTACTGGTCCTCATTGGTTGGACCATTGTATCGGCCGTGTGTGCAATATCGCTGGATGTTGGCTTTTCTTTTTTCCCTTGCTTGAATACTATTGTCCTCTGTTTGTCCTGGCTGCTGCTATGAACTTTTGGATTGCTTTAATGCATTGAGAGTGTAGGAGAGTCTTGCATAGCAATTCCATTACTTAAATGAGAGTCTTGCATAGCAATTCCATTACTTAAATGAGAGTCTTGCATAGCAATTCCATTACTTAAATGGACACAAGCTCTCCGCAAAGAGTGCTTCATGTGGTGGTGAAATGTCAGTGCATTTGATTGTTCCAAAAGCTCTTTCATTCTTGAAGATGGTCTCATGTTATTACGGAAGTTGCCCTTTTCAAGATAGAATATAGAATAGTTTTCTTTGCTTCATTCATTTTGGCATATAGAATAGTTTTCTTTGCTTCATTCATTTTGACACTAGCGATGCATCTCTCCTTAGTAATAGTGTGACCAGTTTGCACATATGTTCGGTGGCTACTTCGTTACTCTAGCAGGAGTTCTCAGAGATTAAAAACATTGTCAAAATCGACTGAGGAACAGGGGGTCAAAACAAGAACGTTGCTAAAAAGTGTCTGCTATTGGCATCGGTAAAAGCAAGGGTACATCCTCGAAGAGGTTTCTGGCAGACATCAGAAATTAACATCAGTTGTGAGGTTTCAGTTTCACGCATCCTAATGAAAAAGGCCGCCATCATTATTTCATACTGAGGGGGGAGAATTATGTATCCTCTCAACCAAGGCATCTTTATTCTGGTGTCGTTTACCGTTATGTCTTCGTCTTTTGCTTTCTCTTAATACCTCGTAACACAGATTTTCGTAATCGATCTTAAGAGTTCCAGGGGTCACAGTACACGTTGTTTAAACGTGCTTCATCTGAATATATGGTCCAAGATCAATGTTTTGCACATTGGTCTAAATCCTCTCTGACTGTTTGTGTATATCAAAGTAGTGAAATTGAGCCAGGCCCTTAAAGCTGGAAACTCGGTCAAAAAATCCCTTTTACAAGTTACATTGGGGCTTCAATTAGTTTTTTTTAGCTTTTTCTCTTCAGTAATTGCTAGTTAGTTTTTAGCTATCATTTGTAAACTTTTTGGTCAAATCTCATGTTCATATGCAAGAATACACATGCTTTCTTCCTTTTTTCAGAAACACATAATCTGCTACTTTTTCTTTTTTTTTTGTCGAACCTAAGGCTCTTTTAATGAGCTGCTTTTCAAATATTGATTATCCGTAGTACGAGAAAATCGGGACACCGGAAGATGCAGATTTTATTCGTTAGTTAATTGATTAGAACATACTGCCGGGATCCTCTTCAACAAAATACCTTTAATAGGAAAAACTATGCAAGTATCAACAATATGTAGAGATACTATAATAAGACACTTCTCATTCATTATATATCAAAATTTGAGAAACTTTATCCATTTTACCTAACTTAATATGGAATAAATGTTATTTTCTCTGTGCATACATATTATTCAACATTACTAGTCACTTTACAAAGATGTGGTTAATCCAAGAAAAGTGAAAAGTAATGCGGAGCATTCCTTCCAGAATAGTACATTAGTACCTGACATGTGGTGTGCGACAAAAGATCCAATAAATCAGAGTAAAAGTCATGAAAATTAGGTAAGATATATTTGCTGTGGCAATCGACATGGGGAGTTTTTTGTTTTTCCTGAAAAAAGAAAACCAAGCAAAAAGAAGTCGGCACAAATTACGCACACATATATGCATGTCTGCAGGGGAAATTGTCCAAAATGTCCTCAACCTATTGTGCTTTTGTTAATTCGGTCTTAAACTTTTCAATTTTGTCAATTAAGTCATAAACCTTTTAATAATTTGCTAATATAGTCCATTCGATCAATTTTCGCCTGAAATCGTTGTTATGGATGCTTGCCATCTTATGTGGCATGGCCGACGCCGATGTTGACAATTTTTATAATTTTTAGCCTTTTTTGAATTTTTTATTAGTTTTCTATTGAATTTTTTTTTCATTTTTTCTCCATCGGTCACCGAGCCGTGATGATGGTCGATTGCTGGACATCGCCAAGGCCCGACAACCGGCGGAGGAAAAATGAAGAGAAAAGACAATAAAAATATAGAAAATTAGAGACATTAAAAATTAAAAAATTATTCATGCTAGCACTGCTCCGTCCCAGCACCAACCGTGCTATGTAGGATTTATGTTAGCGACCGAGTAGACTACTATGGCAAAACGTGAAAATATTTAGAACTTAATTGATAAAATTAAAATATTTAGAATTGAACTGGCTAAAATACAATATGTTTAGAATTTTTTGGACAATTAGCTTGATGTGTGTATGTATAGATATGGGCAATTTGTTTCTACATTTTGTACTTGAAAATACCATGACGTAGCTAGTAGCTTATCTCCAATGAATGTATGATAATTTCCTAAAATATGACCATTGTTATTTTTATTTTCAAAAGTAAAGTCCCCATGCCACTTACGTCAAATCACAATAAATTACTTTTAAACTTTATTTATTTCGTAAAAAATAAATTAAAAATGATCGATTATATCTTTTGAAATAATTATTTTTTATTATTAAAAATATATTTTGTTTATTCAACTTCATAAGTAATTGAAGCGATCATTATTTTGAATTCTTTTTTCAAATTAATTCGATAATTTAAGCTTTTATCTTTTTGTACGTATTAAAAGTCACTCGATACGGTATAAGCACTTGTGTGAATTTTAGCGAGATCCTTGTACAAATCCTCGAAGTCATATGGGACGAAACGTGGAAATCAAATCAAAGAACGATTAGTTTCTTCTCAAGCGGTCCATCTCCTTAGGGACACCATCGCACGACTCTGCCCTTGCCACGTCCCCAGGATTTGACACGTGTAACCAGATGCGCCCTCCACGCGAGCAACGGGGGTTGCACATCTGGAACCCTCTCTCCTCCTTCTCCTCCTCTCCTTCGTCTTCAAAAGACTTTCACGGTTTGCCGTCGTCAAAGCCCGTCGCGTGTTTCATTCGCGTTCGTTGCACCGAGTAAGGTCCATACGACTTTGAAGACATGGCACATTTCCAGAGCCACGACGAGCACTCAGGCGTCCACCGGACCGACGAGCACGGCAAACCCATCGTGTGGACAGATGAGCATGGTGACCCCAACCGTCCCGCGGACGAATATGCGAACCCCGTTTACCCGAGCAGCGACCCTTATGGGAAGCTAGGGGTTGCTCCGCCGGCAACCGGGCACGGCGTCGGCACGGAGCACCGCACTCTAGGCGGCATGCTCCATCGCTCGGGAAGCTCTAGCTCTAGCTCTAGCTCCGTAAGTAGTTTCCTCGTTATCACTCTATGACTCAGTGTACACCACCGCGATGATCGCGACATCGAATAATTTATGATTATTGTCCGAGAGCAGTCGGAAGACGACGGGCACGGAGGGAGGAAGAAGAAAGGTCTCAAAGAGAAAATAAAGGAGAAGCTGCCGGGGCGCCATGACGACGTGCTGCCATCTCACGCCGCCGCGAGCACCACCCCGGGCGGCCACCGTGCCACGGGGGAGCGGCATGAGAAGAAGGGAGTCATGGACAAGATCAAGGAGAAACTCCCCAGCGGTCACCATCATCATCACTAGTTGCAGTCATCTGGGACTCTCGGAATCCAATGGCGCTTGTAGTAACTTCCTCGTTGTATAATCTTCAAGCTAGTTATTTTCGCTCTTCCATTGTTCATGGTTCTGTTCTGTTTGTGTGGTGTAGTCAGAGTTCAGCACTCTGAAAGAGAATAATGTATTATCCTTCTCGATCTTCATCTTCCGTCGATTTGTTCCTGTGGTCAATCACGTTTATCCACTTCTTTTAGACTTAACGGGAATTAATAAAAGCAAATTTTAAATACATTGCGGTTCAATTCAGTTTTTTTTTTTGTTGTTGCGGGGTTTGAATTGACACCCGTAAAACAGAAAAATTTAAAAAAAAATAGATTTATTACATTTTGGTCAATTTAGTTTTAAACTGTTTTAATTTTTAAATTTGCTGATTGAGATGGCTCCTAGTTGATTTTAATCGGAAATATCGATAGTGTCTAACATGGATAATTTTTTTATGATTTCATTTTTTTTTTTAAATCAAGTCTGGTGAGGGCTGAGAAATCCTCTCCGAGCGTGGGCCAAAGTCTCGGCCCTCGCATGTGGTCGACAGGGGCTTTGTGCCCTTGCTTGTGACCGGTAGTGGTTGGCAAGTGATCCTCCCCGGGCTTGGAAGGAGAAAAAGAAAATAAAAAATAAAATTATAAAAAAATTTCATGAAAATTTTAATGAAATCACAAAAATTGTCTACTTCACTACTAGTTGTGTCACGTAAGATGATCCACATATATATCAGCGATTTCCAACTAGAATTGATTGGTATGAACTCAATTGGTTAAATGTGAAAAATGTGTTGAGACTCAATTTGTAAAATTGAAATATTTATGATTGAATTGATCATAGTACGATGAATTTGGGACTCTTTAGATAATTTTCACTAACACCGTACAGAGAACTTCACGAAAGCTGTTTCATCCGCCCTTTTATTTGAGGGTTGGTGAGAAAGTGGGTGATCAAATTATGAACATCGCTCGTATGATCTGTCTTTATGGGTATGGTAGAAAGTACTCTTCTCGACGAACGGTAAAGACAAAAACAACTTTCGTGAAATTTCGACCGTCGTATTTTTATCTCTTCCAAAGCGGAGGATAGGATGCAACGTCCTCTGTTTTTCTGTTCTTTTTTCCTTCTTCGTTTTTTGTTGGTTTGGTGGGAAGATACGACGTGCTTTCAGCTTAATTCCTTGTCGATTTTCCCGTCGACGCTGCATGGCACGAACCTCAAACTCGACGCCGGTGTATCTGCCACGGGCATTGCTTCCGGCACCGGTACGAGTCTCTCCTGTTCGCGTGCACATCGAAGTAGTGGAAGTGGCCCGGCCACTCGAAGCTGCAGAAGAAGAGCGTCTTGCCGAAGACTTTGGGTCGGAACGAGAATTCCCAGGTGCCGTTGGGCGGGCTCGGGTGGATGCCGCGACGTCGTCGTCGCCCCTCGACTTGCATATTGGGCCCAAATATATTAACCGTTTGTGCCATTTTTCTAATTTAGATTAAATTTCGATCTGATCATTTCCAAGTTACTGATGCCATCGTCACTCGACTCGACTCGACGCGGCGACTCCGAGTTCAGCTCCAGGTACTCGAGTTCTCTCTCCAATTTCCGCAGTTGAATTTGATTTTCGGAATGGACGATTCGGAGCGAAGTTGAGAAGACGATCGCGACGTTGTTCGCGCTTCCCAGGAATCTCGAACGAGAGGTCTTCAAATGCCGGGCTTGATTGTTGGCTTCTCCGCCAGTTCGTGACGCGATCCGGTGGGAATTTGGACCTTTGCTTCGCGCCAGCATGATCGAGCCTTCGAAGCTTCTCCGTTCTCTGTCGCGCTTGCGCATCGTGATTACACGTGAGGACGCCGTTCGTTCGTGTTCTTGAGCTCTGTGTTTTTGACGGAGACGCGCTCGGCTTCCATCTGATGCCGGTTTTTCGCCATCTGTTCCTTGTGTAGTTGTGGTTGTTTCGCGAGCGATTGGAGCTGCTTCTGTGGTCGTGCCGAGCACCAACTGCTACGCGCTCGATAATTCCAGCCACCTCGTTGATTTCGTATCCTTTTTTGTTCGGTCGGGCCGAAAGAGTTTGATGCGAAATCGCGCTCGTGTCGTGGCTGCACGTGGAAACCAATGACATAGCGCGTGCAGCTTTCGTTGCTCTACTGATGGTGTTTGATAGTATGTCTAGTTGAAAAATAAGAGATTAGCACTGTAGGTTTTGGTTATTGTGCTGATTGTTCTAGTTCGTAATGGAATTTGAATGCTGACATCGGTGGCATTTTTTGGATACTGAAGTATGATGCAGCTGTTTTCCTTTAGCTGTTGATTCAGAGTAGCTGGATTGGCCATGAATTTGAATACGATGGGAAGGTAATCTTCTTGTCATGTCACCATTGTCTCCGATCATTTACCTCAAGTTCATGGGCATGTTTTTCGATGGCCAAGATATTGCATCAACTGTCTTTTTTGTGTTTTTTCTTTTCGGGCTAGATGGGGGAAGCGGACTTGGCAGTCAGGTTCTGCAAAGATGTGGAGACTCGGTCCAATTTGGTATTCTGCTTAACTTGAAGTTCACATGCTGGCCATCTTCACGTGCTATGAATGAATGTTCCAGCTAATGTTTTTGTAATTATGGTAGACCGGAGTATGGTATTTTTTTCCTAGTAGAATCAGTAAATTAAGGCAAATGACTCTAAATACTACTATGCTTCAATTATTCTATGACTCCTGCTGAGGTCCTTTTAGTCAATTGCTTGTAAAAATTAGTAAGGGACGGGTCTAATTACAACTATTGATAGATGGAATATCAGAGAGTACATTTAACATGGCAAAAGAATGCATGCGCATTATCGTTTACACCTTACGCGTAGTTCTAGAATTCTCATTCTTTGAGGGCAAAGTTTATCTCCATGATATACTCAATACTCATCTGGGGTAATGATCAGCTGTTTATCTTATAACATCACAGGGCTTTGTGGATTTTGGCCGATTTGATAAGTTCAATTACTTTACTGCTGGTTCGGGAGACGTCAATTTTGTTCAAGTATGCTCTCTTTTATGTTGCATAGTTCTTTGGTGAGCTGTCCGTCTAAGCTTGATTATGGTGAATAGAACTTTGATATCTCAAGTTAAATAGATGTCACCTTACTTCCCAGTTCATTTCTGCTCATAAAATGGTCATCTTCTTTAGCAGTCATTAGCCTAAGATGAGCTCTAAAGGTGGGAAGTACCCATACTCACTGTGATTATTCCCTTGAGAAGTTCCCAGTGCAGCTTTATTCACCCCATATTCCCAAGCTAAATTTATGTCTTCTCTGAATTTACAGCGCTTTTACAATGGTGACCTGAGAAATTGTGAAAAGAGCTATGACAAATTGGGACGGACAGCTCAGGTTGGTATACCAGCAAACCTCCTTTTGTGCTGTAAAATCTACAAAATAAGCTATTCTGATGCCTGGAATGGCCACAGAACAAGCCCAACCGAATGGGGTAGGTAGTCAAATGGAGTTGGAGCTCACTTTACCTACCCCATTCTGTCCCTTTCCGTTTGTGTGGTTACGTGAAAGAAACATCAGATTGCCTTTTCCTTCTGTATAATTTCAGGTGAACATAATTTGCGGGAGTTGTTCAAAAAGCAAATGCAAAGGTTTGTGAAAGCTCAAGCTAATATCTTGGCTTGTACATGAGTAATGTGCATGGCCTTCTTGGTGTGTGAATATTTCTGGGGATTGTTTTAAAGTTAAAACTTGTAGTTCTTTGGTGTAAGCTAGTTTAGCGTGCACAACTTGGCAAATTCTTCTATGAAAATGCTGCAGAGTACTTTGGTAGCTGAATATTGACTGCAAATAGAATTGGGATATGCTAAGCATTCGGGTGTCTCATGACAGGTCAACTTGGATGCATATGCGATGTTACCTACGAGTCTCCGTGCAGGTGATCAACACATTGCCCTTTTTCTTGTATCATTTTTTGGATTGGGGTCCTTGTTATAGCATTTTTGTGTAGAAGTTCTATGCTCTACAAAAATCTAGGTGACTGTCACCTGGATTATTTGCCTTGATCTCCCAAAGATGCATATGTGTGGAAATGCTGGTTTCTTTTCCTAAATTGTGCGAGAACCATCCAGAGCAAATCTATGGTTGCTGAAAAACCTTCCGGTTTGAATCATCAAGATTCATAAGAAATTTATTGTGTTTTCTTGCTGAGGTGTGATGTCTTTGGTTGTCTGGAGCAAGCAAATGCTACAAATGTCGAGTACAAAGCTAGCTAGCGAGAAACTGATTTGACGGATCTTTTGATCAACCAAAAACTGAAAGATATTTTGAAGGGCATTTTTGGTACCTTTGCCCTCTCGGAAAGAGTTACGGCACTTTACCACTTGACTGCTAGTGGCTACATCTCTTCATTATAGAAAATACTTAATTTTTAAAATACCTTCAACTTTATTACCAAGAAGCAAAAAAGCAAGGTGAGTTGATCCTGACCTTCCAGGAAGTGTACGGAGCTCACGCGTATTGTGCTATATTGGTAGTCCAATATATACATTGCATATTCTATGTGTAAACTTTGCAACTGGTTCAACCAGATTGCACAGCTGGATGACGTTGGTTTATGATCTGAGAGGCCTTAGGGAGTTGGGCCGTTTAGATATGGTTTTTATTGGTTAGTATGAAAGGAATATAATGCTGGAAGCGGAAAGTTATTTCCTAAGGAATGTGGAAGATTGTTCTCTTGCTCTGATACGGTAACTAAGCAGTACCTTCGTTGATTTGTTCTTTTTTTTTTTTGGTAAGGATCGTTGATTTGTTCTTGAGTACTGGTTATTTTCTTCCTTACAGAGTTCTTGTAGAACTTGCCATGCCATGCGAGAAACAGGGTCCTAGGGTGTTTGAGGGCTTTACTATTGGTTTTCATCCGCGGTCCTGGGAAATTGTAAGAACCCGGTCATCCACACTGCCACAATATGAGCATTTGTATGAATTACTGAGACAGTTGCATGCGGTGCGCTTTGTAGGTTTATAATGGCCTGACTCAGCCTGGTTTTGAGAAATCTTACCCTGATTTCAGGTAGGCAATGTATGTTTTTTTTTTTTTTTAACTATAGTGTTATTGTTCCTCAACTTTCCTTAGCCAATAAGTATAACCAGCTTTAGTTTTCCATGTTAATTAAACATGCCATTCATGATCATCCCAATACTAATACCATGAGTTACCTCTTGCAGTTTTAGGACAGAGCAGGCCCATGTAGCCCTTTACATGACTGCTATCAGTTCCCACTCCAATTTGGTGCAAAAACCTATTGTCAAGGTCCTTCGTCCTTACTTAAAGACCTTCGACCGTGCAATGACTCAGCTATCTATTTGCTTAAAATTGCGTTATTTTCTTAGGTTTTCCCAGAGAAAGGATTGGATGTCAAGTTATCTGGATCGGCAATGACAGGCAGACATCCCACAACTTTGTCTCCAACAACTCTAGTTTTGGACTGGAGATGTATGGATGAGATCCCAACCTGAACTGCTGGTTTAGCAGTAACATTCAGCAATTATCATGTTTATAACTTGCATGTTTCTACCTTTTCAGGTGAGACACCCCGTGATTCTCCTTACGAAGTTGGGATCACATTACCTGTGGATGGTTATGAACCTGTTCATTTTACGCTTTCCAAAATATGTGGTGAGCTCATTCAACGGAACACTCCTCTTATTCTCTCACTTGCTCGAGTGGGTTTTACAGCGCATATTCAGTTAATGACTTGCCGATTAACTGATTTTGTTCAGTTGATTTTGCGAAATTCTGCAGAACATAGGGAGGACAAAGGAGGAGATGCTGTACAAGGATGGGCTGTATTTGGGATTCTGTCTTGCATGTACTATTAGTTTGATTTTGTTCTCATGTGCTGTTTGTCAGTAATATCTATTTAACTACCAAGGGGTGCTAAATAGAGAACCTAAGGTTGTGACATACGTGGTGGGATTTTTTCCTTTTGTGTTTGTCCCTATTATGCCAAGTAACCAACATGCATCAAAATAATAGAAGTTTGGTATGTTTTCGTAGATCACTTCATCCATGAGGTAGTTGTAGCTTAAACAATTTCTAGATCATGATGCTAGGTTTTTGCTTTTCTAATCACTAAAATGGGATCTTGTGATAGTGTTCCTTTTCTTAAATTAATTCTGAATGATTTGTCATTGACCAGATGCATTATTTTATCAACTTTCCTCTGCGTCGGAGGGCTTGTATACAAGATACAAGTGGAACGTCAGGTAGGCTGTGCAACTTGTGCAGTTAAAGATTAGATGGCCTTGTATGTTATGTCATAGTTCACTAACCATGTAAATAAGTTGCCTCTTCACTGTTTGCAGGGTGGGCTTGATGCATTACCTGGTATAACCATTCTATCTGCTTGCCTGGAAACTGTAAGTGGGTTTTCCATATGCTAGTTCATTTCTTGTCCTGTCAAGGCTCCTAGGGATAAAAGAAAGAAGCTTGTACTGTCATGCCTCTATTGCGCTCCCCATTTAGGAACCAGTTCTATAGTTCAAAAACAAAATCATAAGTTCAGCTAGTACAGCTAGTAAATGATTGTCAACTTTGAGTGACTCTTATTTGTCTGCTTATCTTCTCATTGATGTATAACCTGGAATGTAACTAAAAGGTGAGCGGTGGGAGGAGCGGCTATTCGCGAGCTGAGGAAATAAACAGTGCCTTCGCTAGTCAAGCCTCTTGGGAACAAGCACCAGATTATGCAGCAAAGAAATCAAGTGGAAGGACATACGGTTCGATTTAACTGCATGTACTGGGTCCGCGGATTTGTACATTGTGTGACCTGTTCTCTTAGGAACACAAAGGTAAAGCTTTGTCGTCACCTTTTCTCATCACAGAACTCAAGCATTATGCCTTAAAGTTTGCATCTCAAGTTAGTTCAAACTTTCTATCTCTTCCATTCCATGTTCGTCGTATTCAAATGATGCTCTTCCTGTAACAACAAGATGCTATGCTCTCCAAATAAGAAGTTTATGTGATGGATACACCATTTGAAGTGATGACGTAGTGTAACAGACCAATTACCCTTGCCGGTGTGCAATGGATCTCATCCTTTTTGGCAGCGCCATATATTACGCATCTCACTTTTGATTGATTGGTAACTCCACGTGGCATATCCATCGTATGAAATAATGTCCCGCTCTCCTCTGTATCAGAGAACTTGATGTATGTCACTGAAATTGAACCAAACAAGCCGAGGGACCTGAAAAACCAAACCGGGCATTGGATTATCCAAGTAAGATATGCATGATTAAATATTTCTTTTATGCTTTATCCAGAAGGATAAGTAAAGCTGCAGCCTATGGTATTTTACAGATTGAACCCAAAAAAACAACTACCTCCGGATTTTCCGCCCTTACAAGGAAGAATTTTTCAACAATACTCCTGGCATGTTATCGTTTAGACTGATTTGGTCAATGACTCTTGAACAAATTCGATCTTCTAAACCTAGTGACTGCTCTAAGGCTTTTCTGTCCGCTTAATTTCAGTGTTATTTGTGGTAAGGATGGTAGGAATGTTTTGGAAATATGAGAAGAAACAAAAGAATGCCAAAGAATTATTTCTTAAGAGCCTAACATATTTAAATGGTTAGGATGCACGCATGAGTAGTGTTAGAGAAATCTCTCATAGGAGAATTGATGTGGTGTAGAGTAGTTAATAAATCCAAGTTGGCCCATAACTCATTGCCTTAAGCTTTTGAGCAAATGTGGATTCAACTGGATATATTGATGGGCTCGGACTTGGGCTCCTTCTTGTCGATCTTCCCAAGTAAAAGTTTTAGACTTCTGTCGATGGTTGAATGGTGGCATCGTAGTCGATGGTTGATTGGTGGTCCACTCTCAATTTGTATTGGTGTTTGATGAACATCTCAAGGAAGGAATTCGGTGACCAACCGAGTTTCCGAGGCGATAGGCTATGAATCGATGGATATTGATGGAGATTCAAGTTGGGATATATTGGTGCAAAAAGATAACGTGAGAGAGAGATTGTTATGATGCACATGTGACCGATGGGCCGAGCTCGATGAGCGTTGATGGAGATTCAAGTTAAGATATATTGATGCAGAATGATAACATGAGAGTAGATTGTTAGGATGCACGTTGTGAGTTGTATTAGAGAAATCTCATATCGGAGAATTGGTCCAATTGAGTGAAGGTAGGTCCAACTGAATATATTAATGGACTCGGACTTGAGCTCTCTCTTGGCGTTCTCTTCGGGTGAAGGAATTGGGCTTCACTTGTGCACTCTCAACATATATTTATGTACACTTTTTTCTCTAATGATAGCAAAAACTGAGGTGATTGTAATACTAATGCATTTGTTTGTATGTACACTTTTTCTTTAATGGTAGCAAAAACCGCGGTAATTGTGATACTAATGCATTTGTTCATATGTACACTTTTTCTCCGATGGTAGCAAAAACCGTGGTGATTGTGATGCTAATGCATTTGTTCGCCGGCCACAGTAATTGAGCTAATCTACCGAAATCGGAATCATGAACTCTTTTGAAGTGCGTGATGGAAACATATAACGAATCGATAGAGATATTGGCATTATTTGATCTGTTGTGTACTCCGATACAGTGGATTCCGATGAAGTTGAAAGAAGGTAGCACAAAATAAACCATTCCGTCACTCTTTATTCACTTCTATCTTTCCCTATTTTGTTGGTTAAAGCCCTTTTTTCACCAAGTCACCACTAGTCATTAAGCTAATTTCAAAGCTTCAGAATCCTTACAAAACATTTTGAGGTAATCAGTCAATCGTTTTTGGCCTTGGTCGTCGACAGAGTTCAAGCAGGGAAGAAGATGAAAAGGAAAATCTTGGTTCTTCTCCAAGACCTGGTTGACCGACTCATCCGGGTTATTATATTCCCATGGACCCGAGTCTCTTTAGCAAATCTTGCACTCCAATCACATCCCAGATGATTGGCCCTAATGGCTAAAATCGTCTCAAGTGAATGGCCTATCACACAAGTTGAATTGGTGCTATACTTGGCCTGGCCTCTCTCAATTGAGAAATTCTCAAATAATCACCTTTTCGAATAAAAACCCCGTTATCTTCTTCGACCCGTGTTCATCGAAAACGGTGTTAGACATCGGAATACGGGTCATAGCGTACCCGACCCACATGCTTTGTCAATCTTGCTTGAAATGTCACGAGCGTGAAAATCAGTTTTACTTTGAATTATAACCACTGAAAATGGCCAAAAAGAGAATCATCAAGAACACATATATGATGTATCTTTTATGAATTTAGCCCACAAAAGAAAAGGGACAAAGGGGTTTCAATTGGGTCTGGAATTCATAACTCTGCTGTGCTGATAATATTTGAGATAAGCCACAGGTGTTGCATATAGTAATGACCAGGAAACGTTAGGAGGAGCTATAACTATAAGGACTCGATCTTCAAATACAAAATTACCAACTCCGCTTTTGTTTTCTTTAGCTTGCTAGAGTGATCGAACCTTGGTGAGACCAATTCCATGTCTGAGTTCAGTTCAAGCTCTTCACCATCATGTTCTGTAGCACATGGACGAAGTCAATCTCAGTTTCTTACATATACCCGTCATACTCGTTTCGTCGGTCTTATCTCAGCAAGTCCAAACTTCCCTCACTCATATCTCGGCCACTCTCATAAAGAATCACAAGCCCTTTCTGGTCTTTGAGAAGTGATCATAGACATATACGTCGAAATGGCTCAGTCTATGACTCTTCTCATTCTCTTCTCCATCCTTGAACTTGCTCCAATGTGTTTTTGTAGAAGAACATACGGCAGTTACCTGTATCCCCAGTATTATGACTACACGTGCCCGCAAGCTGAGGATATCGTCAGGTCCGTCATCACAAGAGCTGTAGCCAGAGAAGCTCGCATGGCCGCTTCCTTGATACGGGTTCACTTCCCCGACTGCTTTGTTCAGGTCAGTGACCTATTGATTTTTTCAGCTGCACGGTCGAGTTTCATGTTGTCACCATCTTAAGGACACCGCCTCTGTCATGTTGCATATGAGAGTTAGTTTTTCATCGCTAAATCCCTTTTCTGCAAGCTTTCAGGGATGCGACGGGTTGATACTCCTAGATAGCACCGGAACCATGCCAAGTGAGAAAAGGTCTAACCCGAGCTGTAAGTCCGCTCGGGCATTCGAAGTCATTGAAGAAATAAAGGCTGCCTTGGAAGAGCAGTGCCCGCATACTGTGTCCTGTGCTGATATACGTGCTTTAGCTGCCGGAGACTCCACTGTTCTGGGGAGTGACTTGCTTAATTAGGCTTTCCTCAGCTTCAGGCTTTCCTGAGCTTCAAAGTGATGTCGTGGGTCGAATCATCCATGCCTAACATTTTGTTTTCTTTGGGTGGGTGGACGAAGCTGGGAGGTTCCTCTAGGAAGAAAGGACTCGAGAAGTACAAGTTTAACGCTATCTAACCTTGACATCCCTGCGCCAAACGACAAATTCCCGATACTCCTGAACAAGTTCAACCGAAAGGGACTCGATGTCATTGATCTCGTCGCGTTATTAGGTAATATTCCAGGAATCACTGGCAAATTTCATATGTTCATATAATCAGTTAGAGTCAGAAACAGTTTAAGCATTTGTAGTCATATTATGCAAGTGCAGAGTGATACGTGATTTTTCTCGCTGTACAGGAAGCCATACCATTGGCAACGCAAGATGCTCCAGCTTCAGACAGAGGCTCTACAGCCAGTCAGGGGACGATCAACTGGACTCCATGCTTGACCAGTCATACGCTTCACAAATCCATGCCACTTGCCCGAGATTGGCCGGTGATCAGAACCTGTTCTTCTTAGACAATGTCACTCCGACCACGTTTGACGACAGCTTCTTCAAGAACTTGCTGGCTTACAAGGGCCTGCTGAGCTCTGACCAAGTGCTCTTCACTAGTAACGAGGAATCAATCGAGTTGGTGAAGAAATATGCAGAGGACAACAAAGTCTTCTTGCAGCAATTCGCAGCTTCGATGGTCAAGATGGGTAATATATCGCCTTTGACAGGATCAAGGGGAGAGATCAGAAAGATCTGCAGGAAGATCAACAGTTAAAACCAAGCACATATGCTGGTGTTCTGATCAAAGTTGATGTGATTCTTTTCTTTCTTATCATCTATCCCCGGATTTCATTGCTTAACTGTTTGTGATTGATGCATACTAGATATGCTCTAGTGTGATTCCTTTCAATTTTTTTGGGTATGTAATGAAGTTTCCTCTTCAAAGGATTCAATGAAAAGATGGCATTTAATTTGATTGACGTGGATTCATAGACCTATATCAGTCTCCACTTTCTTCTTTTTTGGCTGAATTATCAGTCTAAATAGTTAGACTAACCAGAAGGGTAGCAGAAGATCCCCTCGAGGTTCGGTAATTTTGTGTATGTTCATAGAGATTTGGCAAAAATATTAAAGGTAACAAAAGTCTAGTTCAAAATTCAAATGGACGAGCGAGGTAGTACAGGATCTAAAACATTATCATTTCATCTATTAATTTCTAGGGAAATGGATTGCTTTTCCCCGCAAATCATTTCTTCTTGGCATGCTAGTTCAGTCAGCCTGTGAATCCACGATGCTCAACATGAACAAGCTGCGAGCTTTATGGACCAAAAGCTCCAGACTAAAGTCTAGCGAAGCAAGGGAAGACTTCAGGAAGAACATGCACGGTTCTTTCCATGAAGGACCAAAGAAGCACATGACCATGAAAACGAAGAAGCATGGGACGATGACAACGATCGCATTCTTTTGTTCAACTGACATTAACGAGTACACTGCACAGTGGAGAGAAAGTGGGGGTGGTAATGGCACATTGAGAAACTTTCAGTATGATCAAGACCAATCGAAGTTGCTATTCATCAGAAAGTTTACGGAAGAAGTTGAGAATTTCGTCGCAAACTTGCTGCGCTCTCTCCTCGTGGATGAAACGGTGCCCATCTAGAATGACAACCTCGAGATTGGGAATGAGGTTCTTGAAAATGTTTCCTTTTATGTAGTCCTTGGCACCCGCCACCTCGAAACCCGCCTCCTTGTTGCCGACTATGAACTTGGCAGGCACTGTGATTTTTGCCCCATCCCATGGCCCCAGAAGCTCCCAATCCCTGCTTTCATCAAACACACAGTTGAACTCATCTCCAATGTCAATGACACTTTATTGAATGGGTTCAGTTTTGATACACATGCAGTTGAGCAAAACAATAGCGGTTGGGTCTCCTAACAAAGCCGACTGGCACATGGTTGAGTTGCTATTCTTTCCGTAAAAAAAAATATTTGTGGAGAGAGAGAGAGAGAGAGTGATTTTGTATTTACTCACAAGTCCATAGCTCGGTAGTAGTTGAGAGGGCCAGTGAAACCCGACTCCTGAAATTTGTCGGCGTAGACCTGCAAATCTTCTTCGGTAATCCAGGAGGGCAACGTGGCCGGAGTTTCCAGGAAGTCAATTATCTCCATCCCAGGAGGAGCAATCAGTATCTCCTTTCTGTTGTGCAAGAGCAGCTTCTTCATCACCGTCAAATAGTCGTACCTCGCAAATGCCCGCTCTGCTCTTCCCGGCTTCTGTTGGATCCAACAGCACGTGGTAGAGCAACATCAATGAACTTGAAGAGTGACTGAGGATAATGATACTCAGTTATCACAGAGTAGTAATCTTGCCAATCAAAAACTTGTGCCACACTTATATCTCAAAGCAATTCTAAGCGATATATATGCCGAAACTGACTTTGCTTATGACTCTATCTAATGATTTACTAGAAAACACGCAAAGTGTCCATGAATTACATTGGTCAAACTTATAAACCAGTGCAATGAACTATTCGCATCCAGATCAGCTTAGAAAGTCGATGTTTTATAAATCATCATATGGACTCAATTGAATTTCATTGAAGCTTGGTGGGGGAACAATTTTTTTTTTGGTCAGAGAGTGAACTCCTTGACATGCTTGAATTTCAGGCAGTAATGTTATTTGTTCGGTTTTATCATCTGAGCTCAAGCTAAACCAGAACCACAACATTCAGAACACTTCTATACGCTGATGTAGTCATCCTAACATGCTTTAGTGACTAGCTACATCGGCCGAGTGCATCACTCAGAATCAAGTTTCGGACTCACCCGTGCCAAGCACGAGTGAAAAGGAACGAACATTAAGCAACTACGACTGAGCTAATAGCTCATAGCTCCAGATAGATGTGCAGACGACACGAGCAGAGTGAACAGAACTCGAGTTGGGTGTGTGCAACCCAATCCCGTTTTTGCAGCCGAAAGTGAAGAGAGTACCTGAAATTGAGTGATGAAGAAACCATCCCCGAGCGGCTTGTATGATTCAAGAGTGCTGATACCAGGCGATCTAGGGGAATATGGAGCAGAGAGAGCGACCAGACCCTTCACCATTTCAGGCCTGAACAAGCTCAGGAACCATCCAGCAACTGCTCCCCAGTCATGCCCCACCACAAATGCCTGATCAAACCACATACTTGTGTCCTTAAATTTAGAGCATGACTTCAACATACCAACCAAGAACACTGAAGCTGTGTGTCTTGTTATGTACATGTCATTTATAGATTCACGTCAGCTGGGAGCATCGGGTTTTTTTCACATACCAGTACTAGTTCATTGTAATCATCTAAATTTTCTACGTCGGATGATAGCATCAAGATTGCCCTTAAAGCACTTGATAACTTATATCTGCCCAGAAAATACAAAATTTTCTACTTGCAATTTTTTTTTTAGGTCAAATTATACTTGCAAATTGATATGTTAGTTTTCTTGCAATACCCACGGATTCAATTTCAAATCCCGCTATTAATTTTAGTTTCTTTATGAGATGCTTCATAAAGCGCTCTCGAAAAATATGTTCATAACATAAGTATATTCGGAGCATCGGTTAACAGATCAACTGACGAAATCTTGCAACTTTGCAAGGCGATGCGGTTACTGGAATTTGATACAATTCTTAACAAGATCCTAAAAGGCAAGGCCGTGGCGAGAATTCGGTTAAGCAATCACCAGGAGGAGGAGGAGGAGGCGGGAAATGGACATGGCGAACCTGGCGATGGCCGAGGTGGTCGAGGAGGCCGACGAGGTCGCCGACGAGGTGGAGGACGGAGTAGGCGCTGGGGCTGACAGGGGAGTCGGAGTCGCCGTAGCCCCGGAGGTCGGGGGCGACTGCGCGGAAGCCGCGGGCGGCGAGGAAGGCCATCTGGTGGCGCCAGGCGTACCACGTCTGGGGGAAGCCGTGGAGGAGGAGCACCAGGTCGGGGCCCTCCCCTTTCTCCGCCACGTGCATCCATATCCCGTTCGTCCGCACCCTGCTGTGGTTCACCTCGTACTCGAACGGCATCGACGACATGGCTTCGATCCGTCCCACGAGACTCAGATGACCAGTTGATGTGATCTATGTTGCGAGAGAGAGAGAGAGAGAGGCCAAACGAAATTGTACTTTGTCCCTGTCCGGACAGAGCAAGACGATGCTATGGAGGGAGCTCGATTGGGCGCTCCAAACTCTCTGCCCATCCGACACGTCGGACGGTTGGCAAAAAGTCAAAGTCGTCATCTTTGACTTCGACTCCTCCGGGCTCCTCCTCCATACGTAGGAAAAGCGGACTCACTGGATATGCCGACGTGGCTGCCCTAAACCTTTCATCCGTCGAGTGGGTCGGACTCGAGGACCTGCGTACTTAAACGGGTCGGATCTTACCCCTCGAGCAACCCGAGGTCGAATTCGAATTCGAGACATCGAAAGGGCGTCTTGCCACGGGATAAATTAAGGACAATGGCAATCTTTAAAAAGAATGCCATACGCGGACTGTAAACTTGTTTTGAGATTTTTATTTGATGAGATAAAAGTACACGGAACGTGACTCGACTTGATACAAGAACTTGAAGAAGAAAATCGCGTATATGACCTCCGGCTCGGGGTCGATCGATGAAGTATTCACGATTTTTGTACTCGAATTTATTTTGATATCCGTCCTTTTCATTTGTTCCAAATATATATGGTTAATTAAAAAAAAAAAGAAAACGTCTTCGATGGAATTCATACGATTTGATCATCATCATTATGAAATAATTTCCAATTTGGAGGATCAACCGAGCTTGGGATCAACCAAAGGCGAATCAACGCCCAATTATGGAGATATCTTTTTTTTTTTGGTCCAATTATGGAGATATCTTCTTCTGCTGTCTTTCTAGAAACATGTCCAAATCCCAGTGTAGGCCCACCTCTAAACCCTCCCATAATTAATCCCACTCTTATCATCTACTAATTAAAAAACAATTAAAATGGTGGGACCCATCATAAATTTTTTTAATGAAACCACCAAAATGAGGGGTTGTTTTTTTTTTTGGGCAATTTATTATTGACAAATTCATTGTTACGAGGTAAACTACATTCTAATCATAAAAAATATTAAATCGCGATTATTCATATGAAGCCGCCTTAAAAGGCTTATATCCATATCGCGGACTAGTGGTCAGTGCTTTGTTAAAGCCGCTTTAAAAGGCTTTATATCTATATCGCGGACTAGTAGCCAGCGCTTTCTTGATGCTTGTTTTGACGCATGATGTTTTCAAATCGCTCGATGAAGTAAACTGCTAAATAAATCTCATACTTAATATCTTTTTCATGTGCGTGCCACGTGATCCATACCGGATAATTGTTTACGTGTCGCGAGCACTCTCTCGGAGAATGGGTTGCCACCTCTCTTGTATTCAGATTCTTGCTGTTATAGATCTCTATCGTGATGGTCCATTCATCTTCAAATTGACTAACCTCTCCACTAAATATTAATATCTTTAAATCACGCATGTTTTCAAGATTGGAAATGCCAAAATGGGAGAGTAAAATGTTGCTTTTGATAGGTTATTCCTCGTTTAAACGTAATAAATAAGAGGAAAATTTTTAAATAAGAGCTCGAAGTATTATTATTTTTTCAAATAAAGGCCTAAAAGTGGATCTCTTTTCAAATAAGGACATAAATTGCATTTATTGTCTCAAAAAGAGCTTGAAATGGATACTATTTCAAATAAGAATCTAAAATGTCCATATTAATTTCAAATAAAAGATTGACCTAAGGGCATTTTAGTCTTTTTATTTTTTTGTTTGTTTTCCTTTTTTTTTTCATTTTTTTAGTTGTTTTTGTCCGTGGCCGACCTTCGACAATGGCTGGCAACCGGCGTTACCCAGATAAGGTTGGGCGAGGATCGGCCTCTCTTGTGGCGGCAAGGGTGGCCCTCGCCGGATCTAGGCCGGGGTCGCCTTGCCCAAGCGCGGTCGACGAGGGTTTGTGCAATTTGTGTGTCTGTGTGTTTTTTTTTAACTTTTAGTTTTTTTATTAAAAAATTTTTATTTAATTTAATTAAAATTTAGGTTAAAATGGTGGGGGTGGAAAATAACATCGCACGTGCTTTCGATATTGAAAAAGGGAAAAGACAAAAGAAGATATTAATAAATAAACGAGGCGGGGAAATTCCACATGCTCGTCAATAATGGTGGAGGTGATGTTTACCCCCAGTGTATAAGAAGCTGCTTAGTGCTTGCTGCCTTGCTCATCCTGGTCACCCGCAGTCCGAAGCTCCTCTCCCCTCTCCCTATACCTCCCCCCAATGGCCATAACCGCGAGCTTTCCATTAACTCCCCCTCCGAGCCCCTCTCCTCCCTGCCGACCCTTCGCTCGCACCGCGTGAAAAGAGACTTGCCCAGCCCGTGACGGAGTGAGGAACGCCCGCCGCGTGGACTGGTTTGCGGCTCTCGCAGGAGGAGGCAGGTACGTCCCGGGCTCGTTTCACGGTTTCTGATTTCCGGTCCGAAGGGTTAGTCTGCGTCTGGTGGGATGCTGAGAAAATGGTTAGAAGTCGCGAGGCTGGGGAGAGCCCCGACTCGAAGTCTCTCCGCCGGCGGCGGAGGGAGAGAGTCTCGTCGGAAGGGGAAAAGGGAGGGAGAAAATGCGGGAGAAAATTTTACGGGGAGAGGAGGAAAGGAAAAAGAGAGTGGAACAGAGGAAAAAGGGTAGGAAAATGTGGGCGGCTCGCACTGGCTGGTGGCTGCTGTGCGCCGCACGTGCGCACGTGACCCTCGCTTGCTTTCTGAGCACTAGCATCGGATACGTGCTCGGCTATGGGAGCCTGTATGGGTCTAGTCGTGCACCTACCGAAGTTAAGCTAAAGCTAAACGACTTGATGCGGTTATACCTTTAAGAGAAAGATCATTTTGGTCTTGCAAAATCTTAGCTTTTCAGGGGCGCAGACAGAGAAATCCACATAAAGTTTCGACTTTTTGAAGCGTTAAAGAAGTAAAATTTAATGGAGTTCCTGCAAATTCGCATTAGCAGATGGGACTCTTGCAATGTGATAAGATGATTCAGTAGGAAAATGTTGACATGGATGCCGCCAAGATTTTTTGTGGGGCTATGATGTCTTGCCAAGATACGTATGAGGTGCGCCGATGTGCATTGAGCAGTTCATATCTTGGATTCATGGTGCTCTTAGGTCGTTTTTCTGCACCCGTGCCTAGATACCTGAAATGTGCCTGAAACTTGGAGTAGCTTGGACCCGAACAGAACCAAATCGAACTGAAATAACTCGATTCAAATGCACTTAGTTTGATCATATTTGTGAGATGTCTGGCACGGTTTATTAAAATTTCCCATCTTTCTGCATTTATATGGTGTTTACAGATTACAGTCGAGTATTGAGCGAACGTGAAGAACCAAGCAAAATGAGGGTGTTTCTCCCCAATCAAGATTGAAGCGGCCTGTTTTGCCATCCCTGATTGTTGGTGACGAATATGGAGTGGATTTGGGGAACTTGGTTTCTGGTGGCTGTTCTCACGGTGTGTTGGTATCGACATAAGTCAGTGAAGAACAAGATACATGAGAGGCGCGGTGTCCCGAAAGGTAGCTCGGGTTGGCCTCTTATCGGAGAAACGCTCGACTTCATTGCCTGTGGATACACTTCCAGACCTGTCAGCTTCATGGACAAGCGCAAACATCTGTAAGTCCAATTATTATCTCTTGTGATTCTAGCTGCATAATCTTTTTAATAGCATGGGATTCCTGAACCTTTTCGGTTTGACTAATACCTATATAAATTTATTTTCACGTGCCATATTTCCTCAACCCATCTAGGTATGTTTTCTTTTTGGGTCAAACTCATCCCATCTAGTCACAACATAGAAGATCTGTAGTTTCCTTGCTTTGGTAGACCAATCGTGAGCAGTTACATTCCTTCAAGTTATGGTGGTTCTTAGACCCTCGTTGTGTCTGATTGTCACTTCAATGAGCGTGATTGTTTATTCCGTGTATTATTGGATCTTGTCTGAGTTGGCGATCAGGACATATATAAAGCCTTAGTTGGTTTGGTATTGTGTCAAAAATGAGACAATAACCTTGACAAATATCCTGGGAGAGATGCGTGGACAAATGTTTTATACACTCGATCAGCATCCTGATAGTGCTCCTTTTTTATCCTTGTTTCGACTAATTGCGAGTTCACATTACTAGGATTCTTCATAGGAACTGCAATAAATATTTGATAGAGAAGGTAGAGCAAGTGAGTCGAATGCTCGTGTGTTTAAGGGTGATGGAGACTGTCAAGCAATCATAATTCTTCGTAGTCATTTCTTCATATGAGCTGTCTAGGAAGAGAGAATGATATAAGGGGGACCGAAATTGTCAAGCAATCAGAAATTGAATGATCATGTGTTTTAAAGGACATTATGTTGATGTGTGCCTGCTTTCTGAGTTTCTTCTTGCTCCAGTCTTTTAGCCTTTTGTCTATATGAATATACAATTCCTCCCTCACAGATATACGAGGAATATGATGCACTCATAAGTTTCATATCAAAGGAGAGAGAGTAGTAACATCATGAGAACAAGTAGCATTTTAAAGGAGGACACTAAAAATCCTGTTGCCTTATGGGTCACTGCATAGATATTTACTCTTATCCCTTCTCATGAGATGAAACCTCATTTCTTTACGTTAAACATTCATGAATACAATTCATAGCAGGAAAACAGATAGGTAATATACTCGTTTTTTCGGTATCTTGACTTCTCTCTTTATAGTTACGGCAAAGTGTTCAAGACGCACATCTTGGGAACGCCCATCATTGTGTCCACAGATCCTGATGTGAATAAGGTGGTTCTGCAAAACCATGGGAACGCTTTTATCCCTGCTTATCCTAAATCAATTACAGAGTTGCTGGGACAGAATTCTATACTTCAAACGAATGGATATCTTCAAAAGAGGGTTCATGCGCTGATTGGGGGCTTCTTGAGATCTCCACAATTTAAAGCTCGTATAACCAAAGACATCGAGAACAGCGTTAAACTTACTTTGGCTTGTTGGAAAGACATGCACGTGATACACATACAAGTGGAAATCCAAAAGGTCCTCTCTCTCTCTCTGTGCACACTCAGGACATGGGCACTTCACTTATAAGAGAATGACAGAGTGTGGATTTTTTCTTTCTGGTTGCATAGATCACATTCGAAGTTTTGGTTAAGATGTTGATCAGTATTGGTCCCGGTGGAAACCTCGACAATTTAAAGAGAGATTTTGAGGAATTCATCAAAGGTTTGATTTGTATACCTATCAAACTTCCTGGAACAAGACTATACAAGTCTCTGAAGGTAAAAGAGCTGGTCCAATTTAAAAATGACAATTATTTGAAGCAATTGCTTTTAGATGCTCACCCGGGTTCACTTCTGTTTTGTAGGCGAAGGAGCGGTTACTAAAGACGGTGGAAAGAATTGTTAAAGAAAGAAAACTTTCTCTTGAGGAATCAGATGGAAAGGGCACGCTGAATGACGCGCTTGATGTGCTGCTATATGATAATGGTGAGCCCAATGAGAAGCAATGCCTTCCAATGGACTTTATCTGTGGGAATATCATTGAAATGATGATCCCAGGAGAAGAGACTGTGCCCACAGCCATGACCCTGGCCGTCAAATTTCTCAGTGATTCACCTGTTGCATTAAAGCAGTTGATGGTAAGGTGTTTTTTCATCTTTCCTGTGCGAATGGCTAGCATGATGTCTTAAGATTTTATTCACTTTCGCAACCCCTGCTTGAAGCAATTGCGCCATAGTGTGCTTGTCGTGTATGAGTCCTTTCAAGGACAGGAAGCGCTAATAAACTTTTGAGGAGTAGATACTAACAGTTGAACACTTCGGGGTTTTCTCTTGGTCACAGAATACTGATCAGTGTTTGGAGGTAGGACCCTGTCCTCAACGGGATACTTGACACGGTTATATGTTGTGAGGTTCAGGTTTTCGTAACAACCAAGTATGATTAACTGTAAGAGAGTTCACACCGATAAACTCTCACCCTGTTCGAAGTCCTCGATGAGGCAAAAATTCCGTATGGCAATGTTTGATATCCACTTGTTTTGTGGATATTGCTTGCAATCGAGGGAGATGGTTATGCCTCTTTTAGGCTTTTAGTTTTTCAGAAACACTTTTTGCATTTGCAGGAAACGAAATTTACCTATCTGCCTTGATCTGGTGCTCCAGAGACTTTGGCTAGTTAGTGGACATGGGATATAAAGGAATTGTATATGCTAGTATGGCTTGACCCTTTCATAGATAGTTGAGCTAACCAACCTTGACCTCTGGAGAGAAGCCCTTTTTTCCCTTTTACCAGAGGTAGTCAAAACCTTCAACATGACTTTTCTTGTTTCTATGAAATGAGCACAACTCAATGCACATCAATAGGATTGGCCTAATCTTTTGCTGTAATTCTAATAGAGATTCGTTCACATGCCGGTTGCTGCTGTTGTTCATCATGTAGGAGGAAAACCTGGAATTGAAGAGGCAGAAGGCTGAATCAGGTGATGAATATGGATGGACTGATTATATGTCTCTGTCATTTACTCAAAATGTAAGTATCAATATCAATGGGGAGTCATGCATTACTGGAAAAGGTCCTTTTTATTTTTAATGAAACTGGGGAAGTATTCACCTCATATATGCCTTGTTATTTGGTCCCAGGTGATTAGTGAAACCCTGAGATTGGCAAATATTATTAACGCTGTCTGGAGAAAAGCACTGAAAGATGTGGAAATCAAAGGTGAATCTTGTTGTATGCCTTATTTTTTGTCCCTTAAAAAATGAAATTTGCTCCATGGTTGGTTAGAAGCGAAAAATCATTCGTAAAGTCGATTAGTATCTTTCTGCATTTATTGAAGCCTCTCTGGTGTTTATGCAGGTCACTTGATACCACAAGGATGGTGTGTTTTGGCATCCTTTATCTCCGTACATATGGATGAAGACAACTATGAAGATCCATATGAATTCAATCCTTGGAGATGGGAGGTAAGCATCTCTTCTCTACTTGTGCAGAGACTGGAGAACGAATCTGATAACTCCCTCTGAAGCAACAAAAAGTTAAATTATTACATCGTCGACAACTATTACAGTAACCTTAGGAAGTAAGAATGAAAGGAATAGTTATGGATGTAGGTTGCAGTTTCAAGAAATTCCTATCTTGAAGCACAAGAATCGGTAGTGAGCTCATTGATTGGTAACTTGAGCAACATACTTTGCATGACAAAATGTGCAAACTATGGCAGACGTCACTGGCCAAAAGAGTTCATATTAAGAGCAGCTAACTGAAACATTACTAGGAACCACTCCCCGTAATTCAGATATTTGAAGGGCCCATGTCCTTGTATTGGCTGACATCACCATTCACAAGTCCGGCTGGAAATTAGATTTCTGGTCCTCAAATCATGCTCGAAGAACTGCACTTTTTTAGGTTTTTCCCTTTGCCTGTGACTACGGCAACTTGGCAGAAAGTGAGCAATTACTCATGCGATATGCTTGCAATGTGATTCGTTATTGGCAGAAAACAGTAGCCGCGGTCAATAACACCTGCTTTACACCATTTGGGGGTGGACAGAGGCTATGTCCAGGCTTAGAATTATCCAGGCTCGAGATCTCAATCTTTCTTCATCACTTTGTCACCACTTACTGGTAAATTCTTCCTTCTTTGCCTGGATAATGTGATGGAAAGATCTGCTAATCAATCATATTACTTTCTCAAGATCATCTGCCCGGCTGCTTATTCTTGCATTCTGCTGTGCAGTTGGATAGCTGAGAAAGATGAGATCGTCTCCTTTCCAACTGTCAAGATGAAGAGGAAGCTACCTGTAAGGGTCACGCCGTTAAGTGCAACTGCCGTATGATTGGCCAAACACAATTTGGTGGATGAACCTTAACAACCAGGTCAATCATGGAGTTTTTAGAGGCATTAGATGCTTGGAGAGGTCTTGCCCACTTCAAGGACCATGTGTAGGCACTTTGTGTATAGCTGCACTTCTTTATGTACTCGAAAATGCCATGCACTACAACGAACTGCAAACTGTTATTTGTCTTATTTCTTCTCTGAGAAAAGGCTAAGCAATCCTTCTCTGATTTTCTGGGAATAGAAAAGGATTGCTCAGGAACACAAGGCAAAAGTTTCCCTTGATGACTTGATTCGAATTTAATTTTTGTCCTCTCCCTTTTATTAGAAGGAAGCCTCTTTAGTTTTTTTTTTTTTTTTTTTTTTTTTGTGGGTCGAAAGAAGCCTTTTTAGTTAACTAGGAGCAACACGTAGGACTTCAATCCCCACCTTGTCTGCAAAATTCTAACTTGATCCTGGGGAAGCCTTAGCAAGAATTTGAAGGACATCTTGTACAATTTAACAGTTGCCGACCCCAGATAAATGTCAAATATTAGTATTCCCCACAACAACAAACCTTCCAAATATTTATACGAAGAGCCCTGCAATTCTCAATAATGGTGAGGTAACATTGTGATGAAGCAATGTCAAATATAACCTGCTTCCGCCTTAAATCGACCCTTGGGTCCTACTTATTCCGGCCGACGAATTCCTTTTGTGGGTGAGTACACGGCAAATGCATATTGGAATGAGTTTCTCCCATTTTTAGGTTGCTAAACAGCCGATGTTGCATCAATTTTGAAAGAAACACGTTCGGTTCTTCTACGAGGTACCAAAGAGAGAGTCTTGAAAAAATTTGCAACTTTTAAAGCTCTCATACTTCCACATCGACACCGATACACTGATGGGGTCGTGTCCTGCTATATATCAGCTAGTAAGGCATCCCGTCGTGAGTTGGTCTGATTATGAAAGTAAACTCCAGCATGGTTAAGTACTGCCAGCAAATGTAACAGCTCATCATTGGACAACTTTGAAGGCCTCTTATCTTCAAACCCCTCGGCTCTCAAAACCCCGACAATCTTCTCCTTGAACGAATTCATCTCCCCTTCAGGGACAGACGATGATAGAGACTCCTCTTCACTTTTCCCCCCCTCGTCCATATCACTACCTTCCATAGAAACGCCGCTAATCCCATCGTTGTCATTGATGGTAACATGTTTTCTCAAAGCAGCCAATGTGGAAGTCTCTAAGATCTCCATTACCTTCCTCTTCTGCTTAAATGTGGCACCTAAAGTTTTATTCTTCTTGCCGAAGCAAGTCCTTGTGAAAGCCCACCACTCAGCAAGATTTACGGTAGGAAGTTCTGTTTTTGGACGGATTATGACCACTGACGAGTCGACTTTAGGAACAGGAAGAAAGTCTCTCTTGCTTACGTCCATTGCAAACTCCACATCAGCGACCAGCTTCACATTCACAGCCAATCTGTTATACTCCGAGTCGCCAGGATTTGCTAATAACCTCCTCGCAAACTCTTTCTGCAGGAGAAGAGTCGCGCTTCTAAACCGGATTTTCCCATACACCAATTTAATTACAAGTGGTGATGATATCTGATACGGAATATTGGCAACTACTATATCAAATGGTGGAAGCTGTGTCTTCAGTGCATCTTTCTGTATCACCTGCATAAACCATCACAAGTCTGTGTCACCTAGGCCATCTCAAAGAAGGAAGAAATCACACTCGACGTACAGTGCCCCAGTTCTCGAGCAAAATTACAGGGCACCCTTAGTTCAAAACACTCAGTTATGCTCCCTATTTTTCAGGAGTTAGCAGATTCAATAAGTTACGGTTATAATAGTTATGATCCATCTTGTTAGCGATCTAGACTGAATATATCCACTTTCAAGTATGAACCATTCCTTTTTCTTTTCTTTCTTTTATAAGCAGTGCGAGTATTTCATTTATCCAGACGCAGAAAGACTCTTGTTTGAAATTTGCCGTTTCAGAGGCTGAAAAGCTTCTGTGAGGCATTTCGCCGAACGCATTACGTACTAAACCACGTACGGTGAGCCGGTCTTCAAACCCGCAGTCAGCCACGCGCTTCCGGAGGACATCCACCATCCTGCCGTCGATCTCCACCGCCACGACCTTGCGGGAGGCTTCCAGGAGCTTCAGCGTGAGATTCCCTGTCCCGGGTCCGATCTCCAAGACAGTGTCGCCAGGCTTCAGGTCGGCCCTCCGGACGATAGAATCAAGAACTCGCGGGTTGGTGAGGATGTGTTGGCCCTTGCTCTTGTGAAGCTGAAACTCGGGTCCTCGAGCTTCTCGAGCGCCCTTCTTGGAAGTCCGGTGGCCGTCGTCCTCACTGGTGCGAGCGTGTATGCATTTGGCTTGGAGTTGTCGAGCGCGATCGCGTCGCCAAAGGAGTCGATTCAGATCGGCACGAACCGATCGGCACTTGCGAAGCATGAAAAGGGGCAGTCTCTGTTTCGAGATCACGGATGGGTCGGCGCCAGCGGTCGAAACTGAGAAACGGTTGATATCATGCGATGTTGACGGTTCTTGCTTGGTCTGAACATAGGCATCGAATCGCTGTTTAGCGCCGAATTCACGGAAACGTTGTAAGTGGAAAACGTGCTACCGTTTAAGCCTTCAAAAAGCAAAGACATCGAACGGACTCGATTGTCAAATTGTCAATAGGCATAGGCGGCCCTCGGATTGGCAGGTGGAGATACTAATATCACGTGTGTAAATTCGATTCCCGCTTTGCAAAGAAGCAGAGCAAATTGAAGATAGGACAGATAGAAAAAGTTTCGATTTCCTTGTCCGAGGTTGAGTGCAAAGAGAATAAGAATTTGAGCATCAGATCAAAACATCTAGACTTTCAGCTCAGAATCTTAAATGATGCTCGAATCTTTCCACCAATATTCCTCCGATCACCCATCATGAAATTCATGAGGACCATTAACTTTATATCGTAAGCTATGTCGTCATCTCGTATCATATTCGAAACAATTACGAAACATCCATAAATTTGAAATCCAAAAAGGATAATATTGTTGAATATGTTGTGCGATATTCGAAACAATTACGAAACATCCATAAATTTGAAATCCAAAAAGGATAATATTGTTGAATATGTTGTGCGATGGCATGCTTTAACACATGCCAAAAAAAAAAAAACACTTATGAAGATGTGATAGAAAGTTCGTACGCAATATCTATCATTTTATAGGTCTGTGTCTAAAATGTCAAGAGATGAATTAAATGATCAATGCACACACATCGCATTTATCGTTCTTGAATGAATCAATCGCTTACAATACCAGCCGATTTAAATGCGAATAGGTTCAATTCCCCGCTAACACATGCTGAAAGCTAGTAGTCCTACCTCGGTGATTGAAGCACCGAGGACACTATAAAGAGATCATTCGAATGAATGGTTTAGACTTCTTAATGTTAGGTAAGAAATTTTTGTAAGGTTAGCAATTTTATTTCTTTTACGTGTTTAATTGGAATCTCTGAAAATGTACTTTGTAACATTTTATTCTACTACAAGTTGGGTTTTCTTGAACTCAAATGGGACAAATTGAATGACGCCCAGCAAGTTTCGAGTGAAGAAATGAAAATCACCAAACAGGTTTTCAGAAATTACCATCGATTCCTCGAAATTTATTCATCATGACTGTAATACTGCGGACATAAAAGTTACTAACATATCATCTAGCGTTTGTAGTATACTAGTGCAGATTTCAGCTTGTTCCAAAGCCTCCTTCGAAAGACAACCTGCAAACCCGCGTGATTAGGCGGAAGCAGTAGCCACATGCTTGGAGATGGTCTGCTGAAGATCGTCTTTCTTAGCTCCGACCACCTTGTCCACGATCTTCCCCCCTTTCACGAACATGAAGGTCGGCATCGCCTCCACAGCCCATTCTTGAGCGACTTGCTGCAAATGCACACTAATTAGTCCCGCAATTCATCTGCACCGGGAGGATGGAGGAAGTGGGAAAACAATCTTGGTTCCATATGAGATGGAATTTTACTTTACCTTCAGCTCGTCCACATCGACCTTGAGGAAAAGGATGCTGGGGAATTTCTTGGCCAGCTCTGCCAGGAAAGGTGCAATAAAGCGACACGGTCCGCACCATGAAGCAGTGAAGTCCACAACCACCTGCATCAATTAAAGCACAAATCATCATCTATAAGAATCTGAAACAGGACCCAGAGCTTTAACGCAGCAAAAAGAAAGAAAGGACTCTCTGAAACAAAAGAAGCAGGACCCTCTTGGCCTCAAATTTGTTTTTGATTTTTTGGAAGCTACTCACCTGTCACAACACCCTCTAAATCGCTTTTAGAAAACTAAAGGGTATCCATATTCTCATTCTGTATAAGTGCAAGAACACCTGTGAGCCAGTATGACTTTGAAACAACATTCCATCGCCTAGATGTCTAGGGAGGATATTTAAAAACAAGCTGGATGATAGACTAGTAGGTCATCCATCGATTGGCATATTGGAGACATCTGCAGTTCAAAATATGCAGATGGCAATGGCATGGGAATCAGTTTTGTATTTGTCGAATGTCATACGGCATTTCTGTGGCACGACATGGCAAGGACTACTAGCAACCAACTGATTTGCTCCTAGAGAGGGAATTTGGCGTGACTAACCACATAGGCATCGAACATCAACACGAATTGACTAAGAAAAGGAGTGTGTTCCCACGTTCTTCTCACAAGTATACAGAATATTTTTCCAGATCACAGCTTATCAATTGCAAGCCACTTCCTATCGTACTTTACCTCATCCAGACTCAATTCCACTGTGCCTTGACCGCTCCATTGAAAGGTGACAACGCCGCTAGGTGACACTTATTTTCGTCATAACTAACTTTAACATGTAAGCTCTTCAAGTACATATTTTTTTTTTCCTTATGTGGACTTGGTCTATCACGGATGATATCATTATTCACTTTAATATGCATCTATCAGATGGGTATAACAGAGAGAACAAAAGGACAATACAAGGACAGTCCAATCTAGGGAGCGGTCCATCGAATACCATTTGCATAGAGCAAGACTTCTCATTGTGGACCATGACTCAATGCTAAGCCAGCATTTTCCATGTGGATCATTGCAGGTCGAAACCCTCTAAATCTACAGGTTTGCCCCCTCTTTAACCTCTTCTGTTAAGCTAAACCAGTGCAGGAGTCACGGGAGAAACAGCGATATAAAAAGTAAAGACCCTGTGGATGAAGTAAACCGCTCCCAAGCCAGAGTCCAAAAAGCAGTTCACTTGACAATCACGTGAGAAATAGCGTTGCAACTATGAACGAACCTTGCAGAATCAGATAGATTTGCATCAATGAACACAGATTTAAGTGCTTACTAACAAGCCAACGAATCGCATGGATGGATCCCTTCGGAGAATTCACAGATGTCGTGGTAAAAATTGGAAAAAAATCATCAAGCACAGAGACATGATTATTCGAAATCACTACTCATTCATGTAATAATCCGTCGACGAATCGAGTACGCCTGAATCAAAGCCAAAACCCAGCGTCTCACGATGATCAACCGACCCCCAACCCCATAAAAAAAAAAACCCGGAAACTCGCAATTTCAACAACAGGGAGATCACGCATCCGAGGTTGCGAAAAATCGAGAAAACGAAACCACCGTCAAACCCACATTCACCTTCAGACATCAAAGCAAACGTGAGCAAGAAGAAAGCAAATAAGATGACAAAAAGAAAAAGGTACCAGCTTGTCGGGCTCGTTGCCCTTCTGGATTTGCTCGGTCCAAGACCCGACGGTGTGGCAGCCGATCACCTGTCCCTCCTCCGCCGCCATTTCCGCTCCCTCTTCGCTCTCGGAGAAGCACTACGCAAGCCTCGCGAGAAGATTCGTTCGGTGTGCGCTTGCCGTGCTTCTTTCGGTTTCGGTGCGCCGTCCTGTCGAGTTTAAATAGGGAGAGAAGATGGCCGCTGGGGAGTTTTGGAAATGGCCCTCGCTCGGGACGGAAATTACGATTCAGCCACCCAAGCCAAAACGGTGGGGAAGTCTTGGGAATGTGCAGGACCACGGGGATTCCCCATTCCCATGCAACGTCGGGAACGGTCGGTAGCGAAGCCAAGCTAGCTGTAAAGGAGCAAAAAGAGGGACAACGAGGAAATCCATCTCCATGCGAGAATATTTTCGACCGTTCTTTTTCTCGGGCCATTGATTTTCTCTTCATTGGAACATGACATATGCGTGTGTAAACGTGAACTTCTACGAGGACGTGATTGCCGGAAATTCGATGGTCCTAATTTAAAACCAATCGAGAATGATTGATGGCCAATTGAATGGTTAAATTTGACTCGAAATCGAATGTAGATGAGAGAATTCATACGGGATTGATCATACGCTTGATGGTTCGTATCCGGAGCTCTTTTTTCCTTAACTTTGCTGTTTTTCTTTTTCTTTTTTTGGGCACCCTTTGAAGAACAAATTCAAGACGACTTCTCCTTGTTTTGGTTTGAACCCACTTTTTGTATCCGTCTTCAACTCTGATCGAACCAATAAGTGGATAGAATGAAGGAGAAGGCTGAGACTACATCACTAGTGTTGTGCATGTGTGTCGCTTAGGACCTGTTTGGTTTAGCATTTGGAAGGGATTTTGAGACTTTAAAGGCTCTTGACCAAATGCAAATAGCGTTTAGTTTATTTTATGCTCAACTTCGAAGAAATGCAATATGCATTTTCAAAAGCTCCTAAAGGCCTTCGTCTCAAAGTAACTCTGGAGATACTTTAAAAGGTTACATTTTCGGAAATAAACTACAATTTTTTTATTTTTTTAATCTTTTTATTTTCTTCTTTATTTTCTTTGTTCTTTATTTTCTATTTATCTTTTTCTTTTCTCCTCCTTCCTCCGCCGACCATCGACCTTGGCAATGGTGGCCAGCCGACAATCGGCCATGACATGTGGCCCGGCAACGTAAGCCTCCGCCTTGTCGGAGCCGAGCCTAGTCTGTGGTTGGACACCGGCCGCCATCGTATACGACGACCGGCCGAGAAGAAATTCAAGAAGGAAAAAAAAGGCAAAAAATTTAAAGACAGTGATTAAAAAATGAAATATCTAAAAAATAATTAAAAAATTGAATTATTTATAAAGATATTTTTTTACCGAACGGCATTTATGTCAAAGTTACTTTTCAACGTGTTTTTTAAAATATATTTGCTAGACATTATTTGCATTTTGGAAATTCCCTTTAGCCCAAAAATATTTGCATTTTGCCAAGGACATTTCTTCAAAGCTTAACCAAATAGGCCCATAGTCAAGTCAAATGTTATGAGAAGAGGGGAAAATGAGGCTGAAATTACAATCGGATTTGGTCTTGATCTGGTAGCCTAATTTTGTCCAATTATTTCTTATTTTTTTACTATTTTTTCGTGTTTAATTTATTTTGCATTGATTGGCTTTTGTTGTCGATATGCTATTTTCCATGTTCAAAGGGAAAAATTGCTAAGGGTTGAAGGTTGAGTCTAGTTAGGTGCGAATTGGGTCGAGTTAGGTATGGCTCGTTAAAATAGTAGTGCATAAAAATGAGATCAATATATATTGAATGATCTAATTCAGTCCGGATTCTTTTTCGGTACCCTCGAACGCGACCGAAACCGCTCGTTTGGCAACTCTATAATATTTACGCAATTTGAAAGAAAGGGTGGGGCATGGAATATGATGCTTTGCCGCGTTGAGAAGTAGAATGCGTGCATGCCCGTGATCATGATGTTGTCATCTCTTCATTCTGCCTTACGTCACATTAATTAGTATTTTGACAATTTTGCTTATTATGTTATTTTTTTTATAACCGAGGTTTTTCACGTGCAATGGATTATTTCTCGGAATGGTAGAGGTTTTTGCCAATAACACCATATAAGTCTTCCAAAACGTGATCGCCGGGAGTCGAACTTAGGACTTCATTATTTTAACCGTCTAAGGTCCAGACATCTCACCAACTCGTTCGACGCTTCATTTGAGCTTATTATGTTGTTGTAGTTAAGGTTTTCCAATGTCTGAATGGAAATCTTGGGATGGTTTGGAACTCTTTAGGAGATGTGGGAGCTTCACGAGGAAGAAGGAAAAAAAAAAGAGTCTCCTTTTAGCATCGAGAATATGGAAATATATTTTGATCGGATTTTGAGGGGAAAGTTAGATTTTTTTTATAGCTTGAATAATAGTCGGGATATGATATTTGTTTAATTGATGTTCATTTTATGACAAGGCCGGATATAAGAGACATATTACGAGAGTAAAATAATTCCATGTAAAGGGTGGGATAAATGTGGGCAGAGCATGCATCGCACTCATATCTCTTCCTTGTCCCTCGACCCGATCACCCATGACCGCCACCCATAGGCTTCGACTAAGCTTCGCATCTTACCACCGACATGGTTCGTCGTGGTGACGAGCTCGACTCAATCTCGGACAAGGAGGAGCTCCATCATCCATGGCCGGCCTCGACTCGACCTGAGCCACCGAGGAGCTCCATGCCCAAAATCTTAAACGGTCAACTTGGACTTCTGCAGGGGCTCAAAGATCTAAACGGTCAACTTGGACTTCTGCAAGAAGTATTACATCGACATTCAATCTATCTTGGTTGTCCATATATTCATCAAACATTGGGCAAGATATTAGAAATCTCTTTTTTTTTGTACGATCCCGCCTATGTCCTGTCCTATGGAAAAGTCCAATAAACACAACCTAGAAGTTAAAATATTATTCTTGGAAATTCAATTAAACATTTTTAGGACTTTAAAGGTGAACATCCTAATATTTGTAAAAATTTAACGCCTTTAATAGTAAAATCACACACATCTAGCTCAAATAAAAAAAGTTAAATGATATATAAAAAAAAAAACCTAAAATTGTTCCTAATAAATCTTTCATTTGCATCTCAAATTAATGAATATCCAAAATCATAAATTAACCATTTACATCTTAAAAACAAATCAAGAAACGGATTTTTCCGTTACTTTGACAGTTTGTTCGCAGTGGTCTTTGCTAATGACTTTCAGAATTCAAGATTTGATAATTATTTAGTGTCTAAAAAAATTCTCAATAGTTTATAAAATTTAAACATAAATTATTTTCGTCAGTAATTTCAACAACTTTTTTTTTTTTTTTGTCGTAAATTTCAACAAGTTGTCACGCAGTGCAATTCGCTCTTCGGAACCAGAAAACTCGAGGCCCAAGCCCATTGATCTCGACGTAGTAAACTGCTGCGACATGCCGTTTTTGGACTGAGACAGACGGACTCATAGTCCAAACCCCCGCGACCTTGTCTCTCTCTTCGCTCTGCTCTGCTCTGCTCGCTAGAAGTAGCTGCAAGTCTCTGTATGGTCGATCTTGGAGCGACAAAATCGAGGGTAATTCACGATGAGGAAGCGAGATTTAGCCATCCTCATGCTCTCAGCTTTCGCCATCTTCTTCTCTCTCCAGGTTCGATCCACGAGCTTCTCCTTCCTTCCTCATTTCGTTTCGTGCTTTTTTTTTTTTTTTTGTTCTCATTTCCACGTTTTACTGCTCTTGCGCTGTATGCCTGTCACTCTGTGTGCAATCTTTGCATTCGCTTTGGGCGTTTTCGATCCGCCGGAGCGATTACCCGCTGGGTTCGTGGTGATTGAGCGGGATAGGATTGCCGCGTGGTGACGGACAACTTTGATTGCTTCAGTTCTTGTGATGAATTTGCTCTTGGTTTTGGTTGTCTTCTGATCCTGGTTGAGTATCGGGCTTGTGTAGCACGAAGGTGATTTCTCGTTCAGGGAGGCGTGGTTTCATTTGTTGGACGATTATCCGATCAAGTACGAAGCCGAGCGTCTCCCTCCTCCAATCGTGGCTGATCTCAATGGGGACGGCAAGAAGGAGGTTCTCGTCGCCACTCACGACGCCAAAATTCAGGTCTTTTTCCTACTGTGTGTCTAGTTGCACCGTGTCTATGGTGGTTTTTATTCTATTCCTTGCGTTGATTGTTGAGGTAACTTTGGCGTTAGAACGATGAAGATTTTGGCCAAGCATGAGCGTGATCAATCCCGACCTTTTGCGTTTCTGTTTGTCTCCCCAATTATTTCTCTGTGTCGCCTGACTCCAGCTTTCTTAGTGGAAGATGTGTGACTTTCTTCATAGGACTGATCATACTTTCAGTGCAATTGACGTAAGAATTCTTTATGAGCATGGGCATCTAACGGTAGATTTTAGGGTGGTGCTGCATCGAAATAAGCTGTTTTTGGGTGGAAATGTCTATGTAAACTTTAGTAGTTGATAACCACGTGCAAGGTGGATTGGTTTGCATGGTGGCGACAAAATGGCTGCCTAGTCAGGTGGTGTGGAGGCAGTTTGGAGACTGCCATCAACTGGAATGAGCTGGTCGCTGTGGTGGCTGCTGCAGCTGCCTGATGGTGATGGTGTCGCGGCAGCAATGACAAAGGTGGTCAATAGGCAATGGCGGACACATATGGTGGTGGATCTGGTGGTATTGGTGATTATGGTTTGCCGATGGTGATGATGATGGAGCTGGAATAATAAGTTACTTGAGCAGAACGCTTTCTATTTTCTTTGGGGAGAACCAGCATCTCCTCTAGAAAAGCGATAGCCGTTTCTGGAATTTTACTTTTTTTAATGCTTTGACCAAGAAATGTTTTGCTGCACTAGTTTTTCTTAAGTACGCTAATTACCAATTTGATTGAAAATGTCTTTACAGCAAATTCTCCAAAATGCAGGATGTTGGAGACAACAACATCGGTCCTTTATTTGTTTTTCATTTAATATTATGGCGGATGTTCTAGGTTTTGGAGCCCCACACTAGGCGGGTCGATGAGGGATTTAGTGAAGCACGTGTCCTTGCAGAGGTCACTTTGATGCCTGATAAGATCCGGATTGCCTCAGTGCGACGCCCTGTAGCCATGGCAACGGGTGTGATTGATCGAAATTACAAGCAGGGGCAACCACAGAAGCAAGTCTTGGTTGTAGTTACCTCAGGATGGTCTGTCATGTGCTTTGATCACAATCTAAAGAAACTATGGGAAGAAAATTTGCAGGTACGTACCATTTTGACTTGGATACCCCTAGTTGTTTCATTCTCTAATATCATGAAAGTACTCAGGCAAAGGTCTGATTCATTTTTGGGGCTATTTGGCAGGAAGATTTTCCTCATAATGCCCACCACCGAGAGATAGCAATCTCAATTAGCAATTATACTCTCAAGCATGGGGATTCGGGTTTAGTAATTGTTGGTGGGAGGATGGAAGCGCAGCCTCATGTATCTTCTTCTTCTTCTTCTTCTTCTTCTTCTTCTTCTTCTTCTTCTTCTTTATTTAGTGAAACTTCCAAATAGCCAATGGCGAGGGGCAGGCGGTTATAAACTCGTAAATCATATTATTACTTAGTATAGAACTCTGGCAGGAGTTCTTCTGCCTTTTTCTCTTTCTGGGATTACTATGGAATTCTTCTGGCTTTTACTTATCTTTGCTCATTACTTTGATTCATGTTCATCAAATCCTTTCTTTATCACTTTTATGAAGATCTTCCATGTACTAGTTTTTCCCCATTCTGTATTTGCAAGGGCTAAGGGGCCTGTCTTTCAATGACAATTGCCTTGGTCCTAGCCCTTCACCCTCTTTCTTATGGTCACTATGATATCTAAGGCTTTTCATTGGACTGACATAATCTTTATTCCTTTCCTGGTTGTAAATAGCATCTCATGGATCCTTTGGAAGAGATTGGGACATCAGAGAAGAATGCTGACCTGCATCGAAGAAGTGCTACTGAAAAAGAGGTGATACCTTTTTTATCCTCTTTTTCTTTGACAGTCATGAGCCTTGCCGTCAAAGTTGAGGTCAGTCTTTAGGCAAGGACTTTAATCTTCTGTTCAACATGTCTAGGCCTCTGAAAATGCTGGCACTGTTGATCTGCGTCACTTTGCATTTTATGCTTTTGCTGGAAAATCTGGTCAACTTAGATGGAGCAGAAAGAATGAGGTAATTTCTCCTTTATATATTGATTTTCCATTTCATGACATTTCTCTTTTTTTTATGCTCTTCTTAATGATAATTTGGAGAAGACTTGCCCTTTTGAATATGGTTATCTTCTTCTATTGTCTTCTCCGCTTGTAGGGTATCTTTTATTGATATGTATTCTGTTGTATCTGAAGAACCATTAACATTGCTGAGAAAGATCTGACTCAGCTTTTGTAAGCTGGTGGCACTTTACTATATGTAACATTTTCTTCCAGTTCTTCTCACATAATTTTTTTTTTTTGGTTATGTTGCCCAGAATATTGAAGCGCATTCCTCAGATCCATCACAGTTGATACCGCAGCATAACTACAAGCTTGATGTTCATGCAATGAACAGTCATCACCCTGGAGAGGTATCTTTTGAAGCTTTAGCTTTACTATCAGGTTGCATCTCTTGAAGTAGCTCTTTCTTCATGCCAACTAATACATTAGCAATGTATACCCCTGCAACGAATTTTCCATAGCTTTAATGCCCTTTCAACATGACTTTCTGCCATTCCTTTTACCAATTTCATTGTCATTCTGGACGCAGATTGGTGGTTTGATTGGGTCTCTATGTTCTCATTGTGTGCGTCAAGTTTATATACTGTTCAACCCATATCTTATATTTCGACCCCCCCCTACCCCCCCAAAAAAAGCCCATATCTTACTAAATACCTTAAATATTCATTGTGGAAGCCTCCTGTAACTGCTATTGCACGAAAGCATATGTCTATAATATTTGACAGTGGCAGGTGGCACTTGGCTTAGGATGCAGTGTAGCATGCCATTTGCAAATTACTGTAATCTTTGTAAAGATAAGTCTAGGGTCTAATTGACGAAGTTCTGACATACATTGAGGACTTATGATTTGATTATTATAGGAGTATATTAAGGTCACTTGTCTAATTGGTATGACCTTTTATTTAATCTTGCCCACATAGCAATGAGTTCTGATTATTAGATCTGACCGACTCCTAATGGGAAATTGGTGGTCCTTCATGTGCATGTATAACTTGGCGGGGTGTTTTTTTAACTGTTGTTTGGACCCTGAGTATGACCTGCTTTGCCATTTCGCTGACAAGCTCTAATAGACGCCACTATGTTACAGTTCCAGTGCAGGGAATTCAGAGAATCAGTTTTGGGAATTATGCCGCATCATTGGGTAAGTTTATGGAGTCCTTTGGCCTTTTCTCCTTGTTATTGTGTGTCTCAGTTGTGGTGCTACTGAAAACAAACGTCTCTTTATAGGACAGGAGAGAAGACACTTCATTAAAGTTGTCTCACTTCAGACGGCACAAAAGAAAAACACTGAAGAAAACTTCGGGGAAAACTACTAATTACCCCTATCACAAGCCTGAGGAAAACCATCCTCCAGGGAAAGACTCAACCAAGAAGATTTCAAAGTTCATTGAAAAGGCCGCAAATATGGCTGGTTCCGCAAAATCTAAGAAGGTAATCCGTACATAAATATGATGTGCAATTAAACTTCTTGGAACATGCTTTATATAGTTCATACTTCTCATTGTTTATGAGTGCACATCCTTGAGTGCTTGTTACTGTCATTGCATCAGCAAGATTCCTTCTGGAGAGAGTTTAGATGGTTTGTTTATTACTTTGTTGTTTAGAGGCTGTAAAGTGACTTAGTTTAATGCTCTGGATCCCAGAATTAAACAGAGTAGTGGATCGGATATTCTGTAGAAATTAGTGAGGAAGAGGGGAAATATGGGTGCTTCAAATATCCATCCAGGTACTAGTCTTTTAATCCACTCGGTAAAATAAGGACTAGACATTCGTAAAATGGTTATGGAATATGATATTTACGGGAAATTAATTCCAGTCAAACATAGTATCTCTTGTTTCTCATTGGTATGCTATACTTTTTGATTTGTCTCGGATCTTGGGCCCACCACTTGTACATCTTTATGTTCTGTTAGCAATAGCACAGTTTTTTTCTTTTTCTTTTTTTTTAATAACCGAGGTTTCTCACGTGCAATGGACTATTCCTCGAGATGGTGAGGGTTTTTGACAATACCACCAGGTAAGTCCCCCAAGACGTGGTCGCCGGTAGTCGAACCTAGGACCTCATCGGTTTAACTGTCTAAGGTCCAGGCGTCTCACCAACTCGTCCGATGCCTTATTGGCTCACGCTTTCTTTATTGTTCATCTTTAGCAAGTGTCGAAAAAGATAATTAAGTTTATTTGGCTACTACTACATGTGCTTTCCATTTTTGGCATAGAAACGTGATGCATATTTATGAAATAGTAAATTGAACTCTTTTTGCTGACATTATGGTAGATGCTCGAGCTAGTCGGGCCTTGAATTGTACACTCGATCTCTGGATGAATATGTCGACTCAGAGTAGGTTACACTAGGTACTTAGCCTAGATATTGGAATGATATGTTTTAGGACGTAAAATTGAGTTTGATTTCTTTCTCGCTTATAATTTTTATGAATTGGAGGACTTTTCTATTTTATAGGCTAGTGGGAGCATTTAATATGGTGATGTAATCACTGGATCTCCTGAGGTAACCTATATTCTTGATTTAGTGCAGCCAATGAACTACATTCCTACTATAACAAATCACACACAGCTCTGGTGGGTTCCTAATGTTGTTGTGGCTCATCAAGAAGAAGGAATAGAAGCTGTCCACTTGGCTTCTGGACGGACCATTTGTAAGGTACTAATGGAAGTTACAGATATCATGCATCAACTGACTTCATCTCAAAATTTACTGCAAGATACTGATGGAGTTGTTTATGTGAAGTCCCCTGATCTAAGTGATAACCTATATATATTGCCAGCTTTTATCCTCTTCTTGGGTAGACCCAATTTTTTCATGGACAAGAAAAATCACTTCGTATGTGTAAATCTCATGCTTAGAGTACTCCATGCCCTTTAATCTATTAGAAGAATTCCTGTGGTTGCGTCACGTTTTCTCCTTTCCTTAATCTTATTGTTGATGTTGAGTGCGGTTATTTCTATAACTTGAGTTTCAATTTGTGTTTAAAAAGCAGTACATGGAACTAATTACAAATCTTGATGGATCTTTAGTTCTAGATTCTTATGACTCTTTATTATCGCACCAATTTGTAATTGCCAGCAAAGGCATCCGAGGGCTGATATGAATTATGAATGATGGATCAAACCATATTTTATACAAGATGAAACCCCATATACATGGATAACGTTATTCATACAGACCTTCAGCAATTACTCTGCTTTCTATGATTAAGATCTTCAGATTGTAATCCAGACAATACTTAGAGGAACTTGTGCATGATTCACACATGAAATGCATTTTGTGTACTATCAACATTCTTTTAGCTAAAGATGTTTATGATATATTTTTTTTACCATCAACATTTTATTCGATTTGATGTGGAGTTGTTTTCTTTAGCTTAATTTGCGGGAAGGTGGCCTCCATGCTGATATCAATGGGGATGGAGTTCTTGATCATGTTCAGGTAAGAAATTTCGCTTTTGAACAAATTTGATTGTCCATCATTATCTCTGTGTTCATAGTTGGATGTAACAGCTTGAATATATTTTTGTGTCACTACATGGGTATTTGTCTATGAGTATAACAGAGTTTCTGGGGCTGTATAAAATGATTCTATTCGAGTTAAGTTGGTCTTCCGTTTAACATCTTTGTAGGCATTGCATGAAAGACCTTTAAGTACGTAACATAACTATATTCTGCATTTCCCTTGGGACGAAGGAATTCATTATTTAAGCAAATCAAACAGCTAAAAGATGGCATTCCTTATGGCAATTCATGATTATATCTGCGGAATTAGCTCTATAGATAGGGATTCATTTGTAATGAGAGCAGATTTTCATTTCTTCAGGCTGTTGGGGGACATGGTGCTGAGCGGACTGTCGTTTCTGGCTCGATGGAAGTTCTTAGACCCTGTTGGGCTGTGGTGACATCCGGAGTACCTGTGAGAGAACAACTTTTCAATGTCTCTATATGCCGTCATTCCCCATTTAACTTGTTCCCATATGGAGAATACTCAAGAAATTTCGGTCGATCATCAGAGGTAGCTTCTTTGGAGGTTGCCACGCCCATCCTTATACAAAAGAAGGATGGTCATAAACATCATAAGAGAAGCCAAGGCGATGTAGTCTTCTTGACGAATCGAGGGGAGGTAGGCTCCTACATAACTTTTACTCTCTCTTTTAATGATTGAAAACTTGGCTAAAAAAATTGTCTGTGCATTGTTGTCTTATATTGAGGAAATATCCATAAATTGGATTTGGGTGGCTGTTTTGTGTAAGTTGTACTCCATTCCATGACTATACAGATTGTAGCATCTGAAAAGGTCAGAAGATACTGATGGGTAAAGCTGTTGAAGTGTACTTCTTTCGTCCTCGCTTGATTTTGTAGCGAATCCCTGTATTATCATGAATCCTTCTTTCCCTCTCCCTAGAGTTACCAAAATCTTATCATGAATCATTTTATAAAGACTACAGATATGGAGGAAGAATTCAGTTTTCAGCCTGCACATTAATAGTCCTGTTTTCTAGAAATTGAGAGTACACAACTGAGCTGTCCCATTTAATTTTTCAGGTCACATCTTACCGTCCTGGCATGCATGGCCATGATGCCGTATGGCAATGGCAAATCTTGACTGGTGCAACATGGTCAAATCTTCCATCTCCGTCGGGGATGATGGAAGGCGGCGGCATGGTGGTCCCCACCTTGAAGGCATTTTCTTTGCGGGTTCATGATAATCAAGAAATTATTCTTGCCGCAGGGGATCAAGAAGCGGTGTTGATATCCCCTGGTGGGAGTATATTAGCAACGGTGGAGCTTCCTTCACCACCTACTCATGCCCTTGTCTGTGATGACTTCTCAAATGATGGATTGACTGACCTCATTCTTGTAACTTCCAACGGAATCTACGGCTTTGTCCAGACAAGACAACCCGGTGCCCTCTTCTTCAGCATGCTGGTTGGTTGTCTTATTGTCGTGATGGGAGTCATTTTCGTCACCCAGCACCTGAATTCTGTGAAGGGGAAGCCTCGTGCCTCATCTGGCCCTTGGTGAAACTAGCTCGTGAGTCCTTAGACAAAATTGTCAGTCATTTTGCCGTTCCTTTTAGCCACAAGCTGCGTGATTGGAGATTGCAGTTGGGCAGAACTGCCCTTCCACCCATTTGAAATCGTTTGCTCGAGGTTATGGGTTGAGGGGAGGATAACGTTTGGGACCTTCAATTGCATACACTTTAACCACTGTTTTTCTTTTTCAATCCACAGCATCATGCACCGTGTAAATACTCAGACTAGTTTTACTTATAGATGACTGCCTCAGCACTTATAATTGAGCTTCAAGGAGCTACAGAATGAGGTTTTTGTGACGATTCTGTAAAAGATGTCTGGTACCGGCTTACTAGCTCGACTGCTCGGGATTAGATGACATGGATATTCAATGTGTGACCTGCTTATTACCTGGTTGTGGCTGAATGTTCCAATGCTGAGCTGCCCTGTTTGAGGGAAACCTATTGCAGCCTTTCGAGACTAAATCTATATGATTTATTCGTCACTGAGAATTACTTGAGGTCAGCATGTCTTTATAGCTCGGATGTACTTTGTCATGGACCAAGCCTTTATTTTTTAGAGAATTACCAAAAAAAATATTAAATCTAATTTTTTTTGCTTTTGTGCAAATTCAATTCATCCGGCTAACTATACTTATAAATCGCTAATAAAGATGTGATCGGCATTGACATTGATAATTTTTAATTTTTAATTTTTTCTTCTTTTCCTCTTTTTTTACCTTCCCTTCTTTGTCTAGCTGTCAACAAGCCTCGACGGCCTTTGCCTTTGGCGGTAGTTGAGATCAGCTAGAACGAGAAGGAAGAAGGTAAGGCAAAAAAGAGAAAAAAAAAATCAAAAGTCAGAAATAAAAATATTGTTAAATTTATTCACGTTAGCATTGATTATGTCACGTAGAATTGTGAGCGTTCATATCAGTAATTTTTGTCAAAATCGGCCCGATTGATTTTTCTTTTTTGCTCAGATAGCCGGATAGATTGAATTTGCACAAATGTAAAAGTTTCCTGCCCCAGCAGACAAAAAAAAAAAAATTATGGTCGAATTGACATAATTATAATAAATTTGTGACTTTTTTGGTAAACTCAAACATAGCCCATATTGTGAATTTCAGTTTCTCGGCGGTTCCTTTCAACTATTGATTTAGCCTTTGATCTTCCTCGTCCCGGTTAAGTCAGTCTCTAACTCCAGAATCTAAGTGCTCCCTTCGACGACATTTTTTAGAGTTTAAATGATTTATCTAGGTCTTTAGCTCCGTGTCCATCGTTTGCCCAAAGGCGGCATTCAGCTCCATGTCCCTATGTTATCCGTCCTTTCACGAGATTATGAGTTCAATTTACGTCATGAGTTAACTTTGTGTCTTAATTAAGGAGAAAAATAAGCAAGGCTGGTGCCAAATCTATACGTCTCATGGCATATCTACATAGTGTTCCACTGCCATAAAAACAAACAAAATCAGCTTTCCACATGTTTCCTTAATGACATGACATCACACAAATTATGAAAAAGTCACAAATATATTGTAATTGTGCCAATTCAATCCTAATTTTTTTTTGTCAATTAAGTCATAAACCTGTTATATTTATGCTAATTCAATTCATTCAACCCACTTTGGTCGGCTGGTATTGATTTGGACGTCGGCCCTGAAGTGCAAACTTTTAAAAAATTATTTTAATATTTTTTCACATTATTTATTTATTTATCTTCTTCTCCTTCTTCCTCCAGCCGGTCTTCGAGACCGACTAGAGGCGAGGGCCGATGAGGCCGACCTCGCCGTCCACCGGCAAGGGCAAGGTCTAGCGTTGCTCACCTTGCCGACTCTCGCCTTTGGCTGGTCACCGCGGCTGGAAGAAGAAGGAGAAGAAAAAAAAAAAAATAAATTGATAACAAATAGTTTGAAATTTTTTTAAAGTGTTATTAAAAATTGCTACGTCGGCGAAAGGTAGTGTCGAGTCACACCGACTAGTCAAAGTTGGCTGGATAGACTGAATTGACACAAATGCAAGAAGTTTAGGATTGAATTGACAAAACAAATGTTTAGAACTGAATTGGCACAATTACAATAAGTTTGAGACTTTTTTGGTAATTTTCCCCATTAGAGTCCTAGGCCTGCAGTGAACAATGCAGATATTTAATTGGTCATTGATACGACTTCGATGTTAAATGATCAATGTGAACGCTAATCCTCGATACGTTACAAGAATACACAATGGATTTTTTTCTAAACAACGAGCCTCAGCTAAAAACTGACATGAATCGACATGTTTTTATTCATTTCTAAAGAAAATATTTTATGCTAAACGTTAAAGTGATTAATGACATGGAAAATTATTCTAAATATATATATACCACAAGTGAAAACTTTTAAGGTACATCTAGCGTGCCACACAACCTTTTTTTTTTTCTCTCTTTTACAACTTTTTTATAATCGTGAAAAAGTTTTAAAATAGTTTCTCCGACACTTTTTTAGAAGGAGAACAATGTATTGTAAGTCCCAAAACTTGTCACGAAAATGTAATTATAACCTAAAACTTTCAAAAAATGCATTCGAGTCCTAAAACTTTCAAAATATGCAATCAAGTCTTAAAACTTGTCATATTAATCCAATCAAGTCTTTAAATTGTTTGCACTTTTTGAAAATTTTAGGACTCGATTACACTTTCAAGTTTTAGGATTTCGTTACACTTTTTGAAAGCTTTAAAACTCAAATGCACTCGTGTGTTACTTTACAAAAAAAAAAAAATGCACTTGTGTGACAAGATTTAAGGATTGACTAATTTTTTTGAAAGTTTTAGGACTCATTTACACTTTCATGACAAGTTTTAGGACTTTCAATGCACTTATCCCTTTGGAAAAGCCAAATATGGCTTGCCCTATATTAATGGACGCAGACCGTTGGTTTTGGGTGATTTTCCAGGATATTCTCAGTAAATCCATCAATGACTGAGCCTGAAAAGATTCTTCCCTTCGCAATTTATGTGCTTTAGCCTTCATATAGCGAGGCAGGAATGCTGCAATCAGTCAGCATTCAGACTGAGCTTTCAAGCTTTTGGACTGCAATTTGCCCCCAAAAGAAAGGCAAAACCAGACTACTAATTAAAGAAGAACAGAAAGATTCTCATTCATTCTGTTCAGCAAAAATACCAGAAGAAGAAAAGGGAGAATTTGTGATGCTTCATCAAATCTCCATGGCGAACAAAATACTGATATATAAACCCACTAGTACATCCACTTCACCAGCTTATGAATTAAACCTCAGTAATATGTGATGCAAAAATTCATAGAATATCCATTTCTCAATGTTTTCTCTTCAATCCTGATTGGTGGAAGAGTGTCAATATTTGTGACCCGCCAATTAGAAACATGATTAGAAAACGTTTCTCCAATCAAGAACAAAGGAAAAGACGAGATTTCTCCTTCGAATGGTGAGTTCATTTGGACTAATTGGACAAATCCATTTAATTTGTTGGTTGTTCTTCCTTCTTCATGATCTTCTTCTACGCTTTGGTCCAAATGCATTAGAACCCCCCCCCTCAACACACACACAGAAAAAGGGTACTAGTACTCTCTCTGGACACATCGCAGTGACTGAGTTCGCACCCCCGCTCTGAATACAAAAGGTGTGCGCATAGGCATGCAGCAAGAGGTCCAAACCCTAGAAAGCTCCTGCAAATCTGAGTTATTGAAGACGAAGTTAATGAGAGAACTGGCTTTTGCCCTTTCTAGATCTGTGGAGGGCGCACTCGGCCATTGTAATTCTTAGAACAAAACCTTCCTAATGAACAAAAGGATGTTTCTGGTTTAGATCAGCAAAAGTGATTATGCACCTCTATGCATAATTACATTTGAGTGAAAACTTTTGGGACCACAAAACCCATGAATTTATGGATCTTGGGAGGCACATCATTCACTTTTGGGCTCACTCTAGTGTGCCTTAGCTGAAGATGCCACCCCAACCACCCCTTAAAGGAGTGCCCTCCTATTAAATAAGTACGAAGAGAAAGAACCCTAGGTGACTATCTTTTTGGATGTCTTTTGGCTGTTCGCGTTGTACTGGTCACAAGCAAATGAGCAAGATTTTCCTTTTCTGGGTTGGTTTTTTGTTTCTCTCCTGTTTCCCCTTCCTCTCCAAGATGCCATAAAGATAGCACAAGATGGAAAGAGAGCAAGGGAAAAGCTGAATGATTGAGTATGGTCTCCGTTCCCCCCTCCCTCCCTCCCTCTCTCATTCATGTTTGTTGTGTTATCTTTGCGCAGAATGTCATGGACAAGCAACAATTCAGAGCAAGGAATGACCCATCTGAGATTGGAAATGGGTTTCAAGCCCTCAATTCTTGAGGTTCAATAAACCAGAAAAGGTGAGAATGCAACTGAGTTTTTGGTGAAGTTCTTCCTTTCCCAAGAATTGCAGGACTTTATTTCTTTGCCTTACGGTGTAAGTCTGCATAGTTAAAATGAAAGAACCCAATCGCTGAGGTAGCTAGGTCCAAAATAATATATCTCAAGGAGGATACTCTACATTTTTGGTTCTACAAGAAAACTGACCAGCTAGGCCAAAAATTTCCAATTATGAGAAGAAACTGTCCTCGTGTTTTGAGTCTTCTTGTTTCCAAGATATATAAGCATAAGTTCTCTTTCTTTTTTATGAAAACACGCCGTGCCTCTGGTACAAGTAGCGTATATAGGCTTTTAGTTGCTCCAAGACAAGAGACCCATCTTGGCGCAGATGATTCTCATTCGACATTATTTGAATCTTGCTCTTGGAAAGCATAGACAATCATTCCGAAATTCAGATTCTTACACCACAACAAATGAAGATTGATGATCTCAAAAAGTGGTATATATAACATTCTCATATGCGCCCTAGATTCGGGACTTGGGGCTCATACATATCGGGCCATTTTTTTACGGACCCTTTGTCCCAAGGAATTGGCTAACATATCACGAAACGACTACGCCCTTACGTCTCAAGAAGTGTATAGTCTCAAGTTGGACCCAGCATAAATTGCCTTCTTTGACTGAATCGGAAAGATAGACTTAAGTCGATGTGTAAAAGTTGGTTCATATTACCACCCGACGACTGCATAAAGAAAAAAAATTCGTAGCATGCAAACAAATCGAATGCAGTGTTCTTATTATACAGCTGACTAGGATTGGCCATCCGGCAACTGCTCCTGAGTGCTGGGATTTCCAGTTCTCTTTTTGGCCCAGTAGATGTTTCAATAGCCTTTATCTTGATCGATGGCAGTGCCATTATCACCAACGATTTGATAAAACATTTTGCAAACATCTTGACAAGGCTAGAACAAAGGAAAAATCAGTGATAAGTAAATTAATCAGGACATGAATCATACAATGTCAACAGCAGAACAGTGAGACATATGCTACATATGATTAAGATGGCTACGCAATAGTCTACCTTTCTCTTCCTTGGAAATGTTGTGCTCCTTCTTTATTTCAATTCCTCAATATAGGTGGATCTCCTAGAAACCAAATCGATGAAGATGAAAAGTATAAGCTTTGTAAGACCTAATGTACGGTCACGTTGGTTGCGTAGATGCACAAACTCATTCTCACTGCTCAACTCATATGCACCGTCATATCAACCATCCAAGGATGTAGTTTCCTGATGATCAAAGTTTGACGCACTACCACAAACAGTATATGCACAATCTTTGACTAAGCAAGTAAAATTGAAATTCATGTTCTAATTGGCAAAAAGAATTTCTGTAGGTCAAATTAAGCTATCCTTGATGTTTGCATGAACATTTAGGATGTACAGATGTATGCCCCATATGCAGAATATATAAACTAATAGAACAAGGTCCTTAAAGTACTAAACAGCTTACACAAGAAACATGAATGCTGGTTTTCGGAGCATACTTTCTAATTTTCAATATAGAAATGGCGGTTCATTGACATTGTATAGTGGAATTTTGCAGGAAAACTGCACCCTAGTTTTCCGGGACAAGTTATCAAATTCTAGAGATGTTCGTGGTCCATGATCCATCAGCACATGGTAAAAGGTAAATCTTGAAATAAAACTCTTCCTCCTAATGATTTTGCAGTATCGGTTGGCCAAAAACTTTGCTTAACCAAGTGCAGCATAAAGCTTAAGGCATGACAAGAAAAATAGTCTTATCTAATCTGGACATTAGCAATATAGCCAAATAAATCACCCATGCTTCGGATCATTTGTTGAAAATGATATGCCTCCAGCTTTTTCCTACAAAGTCCACGTGCTGGGAACTGCGAGCCTGTGTTCCAACAATCATGTGTCTTCTGATGTGGATTTACAAAAAAAATGTATATGCCACTCAAATCTTCATTAAAGCTACGGCTTAGCTTATTGAACACCAACTATATGAGGTAACATGTCAATGAGAGAGCAGAAAAATGTCTATGCAAAGGCCTTCACGATTCAGATCTCAGAACATTCTGTACTACAGTACATACATCTCAAAGCTGTCATAAATGGAAATTAATATATTGAAAAAGAGGATAGAACATATAGAACAGCAAATATACCGGGGCAAAGACAAACAAATCATGCATTTTCGCAAGTTATTAGCAACTTTGTTCTTTTAATATTGTTCCTGCTGGTGGTGTCGATGTTCAGCGTCAACCAGCCAAACATTCAGATTAGTACCTCTCGCAATTTATAAATTTCTCCAAAATGCTTGGAATTTAGGAGATAAAAGAAGTCCTTTGCTCAGAAAGGTAGGTTTTGCAGATTATTTTTCTTAAACGGGGGCCAAATTCATCATATAGAGCTTTCCAGAAATTCTCTCTCAGGTGATTGTTAGAACTATGACCAGAAAACTTATGCAGGCGTTGTCATGTATGAACATCAAGCGGCTAACTTGCATATTTTGCATGAACTTCTCATGAGTACCGAATCTATCAGTCATTTTAATCAGCGTGAACCTCCTAGAAAGTTATGAATTAACTAAGGTAAAAGAAGCTTGACATACCACGAGACAATTCCTCCCCGACGGGACAAGATATACTAATTAATAATCTATCTTCTTTCCTCCTCCTCAGAAGTTAGCCAACACATTGTTCGAATTCTCTTTGGTCTAGGACATAACACACAGATACCTGTTTCCACTAGGGCGTTCGCAAGATGATAATTTTTAAGATTTATTTACAAACATCCACTAAATCGATGCATATTAACTATATCATAAGTTGGCTGCTGTGTCTTTTCCATATGTACTAGAGAGAATATATTCACATCAAGGAGAGACAAAAGTTTGGAGCTTTATCATTCGAACCAGTCCAGAGATGCCTTCAAAACAAAAATAAAGTGCAGCTTTTGATTTCGAAAGAAGCATTTCTGAGGCATAATGGAGAAGAGAACAGATGCACGACAACACTCTTTGTGTGAGTATCATCTAAGCAAGCTCCAAAAAGCGTTTACTAATCTCCCCAGAACTAATGCCTGAAGAATCTAATTGTACATATCTTCATCAAGCGAAAAGCATCCTGTAATTCCATCATGCTTGAGAACTATAAAGAACAGCAGCACACACTTACCCACCAACGTCTGCAAAGCTAGGTTCAAAAGGAAACAGTTTCTTGTCCATGGGCCGATCTTATCAAAATGACACACGACATGTCGAACCGTTTGAGGAAAACCGCCATCCTGCCATATCCGTAACTGGGCGGAGACATGCATTCTGACCTAGATCGACTTGCGAACCCCCAAAGAACGTGATTATGGCATCAAGAAACGAGGCCCATGAATGCATAAAACAAGGCAAGTGACGCAAAGAGTAGCCGAGGAGTCACCTGCAGTTGCGTGAAGCGCGTACTACGTAATTTCCATAGCTGCGACCAAAAATCTTTCCCCACTTTCTCCAAATTTATCAGAACTGCAAGTCGTATCGCTGCATGCCTCTCCTCTGCTCAACAAAAGCACCAAAGAAATATGTATAAAGTTGGTTTTTTTATGTCATCAAACGAGCTCAAACCAGAAAAAACAACAGTACTTAGAGAGAGAGAGAGAGAGAGAGAGAGAGCCGCTTGAACTTGACCGAAGCACGGCTCGATGCATGGCTGGTGGACAGCCCATACTGAAGCGAAAATCATGGACTGATCCAAAAATCTTGGCACTTTCTCGACCCGAGAACACGAAAATCAAAACCGTGTCCCGGCAGCCGCACGGGTAATCGGGGAAAAAGCACGTCTCCGAGTCCGAAAAGCTAATTCATTATTCATACACGTAGTAAAATTCAAACCCATCAAAAGAATAAAGAAAAATAACAAGATGTCAAACGAAAAAAGAAAAAATAATAAGGGCAATATGCCACCGGACACACCCTACATTCATAAGAAGAACAAGAACAAGAAACATGGCCGAGGTAACAAAATTTCAAGCTTCAGATTCCGAGGAAGGGAAGGAAGACACAGACAATAATTTCTCAACCATCAGCATAATCCATTTTTTTCCCATTGTTTTCTCGGGTTGTTATTCTCATTGTCATTTGAAATGTTGGTGCGGTGTTCATGTAATAATATCATATCATATGATATCCCCCAAAGGTCAAGTTATAGACCACATTCGTCTAACGACTCTCTTCCAGAAAGTTTGTACACTGTAAAGCTTAGAAAGGTCGACTTAGACCACACTCGTCTAACCACTCTTCCCCAAAAAAAATTTTACATTGCAGAAGGCTTAGGCCTCGGATCCGAACCGACCCGAACATTTGAAATGACAGATGTTGCAACCGCCGCTGAGAACTCGAGATAAATCAGAATGTGACTCCCCCTAATCCCGTGTCGAAGATTAGAGTGGGTGGTGCGGGGGCCCTTTTTACTATCATCGTCTCGGGTGCGGAAAGAACTGCGCGCCGCCCATGAAGTTGTTGAGCTGAGTCGGGTACATCGAAGACGGGTCGAAGAGAGGAGCTGCGACCTGTGACGCCGCCGCATTGTTGTTGCCATCCTCCGGTGTTGCCATCGCGTCACCACCGGTAGTGGCCGCAGCAGCTATGAGATTGAGTTGTTGGATCCCGCCGCCGCTGTCGCTGCCGAGGTGCACCGAGGAGCTCTCGCCGGCAGCCGCCATGTAGTTGGCATGGTCGGGCCCCTGATCGTAGAGTATCCCTTTGAAGACGTGCCCCCCAATGTTGACGGCCGTCTGGTAGGCGTACTGGTCGTCCGGATCGTCGACGGAGCTGACCCTCACGCATCGGAACAGCGCCGGCGAGTTGACCTCCGCCGGGAAAGACCCCATCTCCAACACTGGAAATAGCAAAATTTGTGTGCGCAACACAGGGAGAGACATCAAAGAAACACCAAATTAGGGTTGATGGCATTATTACCAAGACGAGGAGCTAAATCGTCTTCCTTAGATTACTGATTTGCTGTTGTTTTTTTTAAGAAGAAAGTAATGATGCACACCATCAGAGCACAGAATCGCATGCACAGTAAATTCAACAGTCTTTTGTTTCTTCCTCTACTGTCAATCCATTCGTCAGGAATACTAAACAACAGTATCCTTGGAAAAATGGGGAGAAAAAATTTGCAAGAATACAAAAAATAAAAGATTAAAAAATGCAAAGCCTGTTCCGACGTCAACACACATGACCAAAACGATCTTCGGTTCTTTGGACAAAAAGACTGATCATCCTGGTCGAAGAGAACACTGAAAGCAAGCCCTCTTCTTCAAATAGCAGTGAATCTTGCGGGGTTTTTCCGGCAGCAGCGTATGGGACGGCTCAGATCACTATGATAGGCTGAGTTTAGGCAAGAATGGCCCGCGAGGGGGAGAGACAATCTCAGAAAAAGGAGATGGTTTACGCGCGTACCGGAGGAATTGGAGCGGGGGAGATCGTGGTCTTCGCGGAGGCGCTTGACGCAGTCGCCGCCGTGGAGGAGCTGGAACTGCTGGCGCTCGCGGCGCTTGGCGGCGGGGACCCAGGTGCTCTTGACGTGGGTGTCGCAGGGGAAGCCGCGGCTCTTGCAGCAGGTTCGGCAGCGGAGGTGGACGCAGTCCTTCTTGGCCTGGTTGCCGCAGTCCTGGCAGCTGATCCCTCCGTCCCTCATCAGCAGGAACGCCGACGGTGGCCCCGATCTCAGGCTCTCGTCATCCGACGCGTTCATCCTCCGCGACGGCGGCGACGACGACGACAAGTAGAGATCTTGCTGGTGCTGATGCTGCAGCTGTGGTTGTAGCTGGTGGCATAGCTCGAAACCCTTGTAGGAAGAAGGAGAAGAAGAAGAGACCACACCGTTTCGATACCACAACCAGCTGGGGTCGACGCAGTTGCTGTTGTTGTTGGCTTGTTGGGTCTCCAATTCTTCAGCGGATGCCGATGGTTGGGAATGGTCCTTGTGGGTTCCTCCTCCTCTTCCTCCGTTGCCTAGAGAGAAGAGGCCTGCCATTTTCGGAAGGCACTGATCAATTGTGAGCGAGAGCTCAAACCCACCATATCATCTGAAAGATCTTAAGCAGGAGAAAGAGAAGAAGAAGCTTCTGCGGGGTTCTTGTTGGAGAGTGGATCAGTGAGAGTCTGGAGAAGAGAGAGAAAGAGAGAGGGGGGGTCTTCTTATGCTAATCGTGTTGGGTTAGAGAGAGAGAAAGAGAGAGAGAGAGAGAGAGAGAGAGGGGAGGTTAGGAGGGGGATGAAGACTGAAGAGTACCTGTGATTGGAACATGGAATTGCTGCGGGCATTAAAGACCGCAGAATCACGCTGTCTCTGCAACGCCGCCATGATCTCTCTCTCTCTCTCTCTCTCTCTCTCTTCTCGCTATCTCTCTGTGGTTGTGAGATATTTGCAGCTGATGAACTTTCCTTTAGCAGCAACTAGCACTTCTTGACTCTCTCTCTCTCTCTCTCCATCTATCTATAGAGTCTCGAGCGAGTTTGGCTTTCTAGTGTATTAATAATTTCTGAAAAAAAATTATAATATACTAGAATTTATAAGATTTTGTTGAAAAGTGCTGCTCACAGACAAATAAAAGAAAAAAGAATTTTGTTCTGAGCACATGGGACACTTATTAAACGGAATTCAATAAAAAAATATATATATTTCAATTTTCAAAGTACTGACTGTGCGTAGCAATAGAACGGCATGCATAATTGAAAACTATAATGTCTACTCATTTAGTTGTTTACTAAGTAAATTAGGATCACTCCATCATCCTTATTATAAGCGTTTCGAATTCCTAGATTAAACCGAACCGACAAGAATCAATTGTAGGGAAATGCTTTCCTGGCAATGAGCAGTACAATCTCAATCGTAGATCCACAAATCATCACCAAGTATTTTGTATAAAATACTCGTTGATTGGGATATCGTGTGATCGGAAGTAATCGACTGTCAAGCTAGCGACTTCTATCGATTGTATGAATAGTTATATGCAACCCCCCCCCCAAGCGCTTCTCCAACATCAACACGAATTTCGTATTCGATAAGTAAAGAAGTGTTGTGGGAAATTAATTGCTCTTTTTTGCATCGTTCACCATTATGTTGGCAAGAATCCAATTTGGGTTCTCCTAAAGTTGCATTTCCAATCAATTGAGATTAGTGTCGAGTCATAATCAACAAATCTCCACCTAAATGAAGCCCAACTTCATCTTCATAATCTGTCGTCTCTTCAGAGCATCGCCCTTGTAGATGCTGACCAAATCCCAACAATTATGGATTTTGGTTAAAAGAATATGCTTCGATAACAAATCCATCAATGGAACATTTCTATGTGAAAAATCGTGGACCTTCTCCAACGTCAACATGAATTTCATCTTCAAGAAGAAATTAATTTTCCTTTATGTGCCAATATGATATAGGTTTCTTTGCAATTCAATTATGCACCAAATTTTAAATCAATCGAGATTAATTTCAAGTCGTAATCATACAATCAAACGAATGTTTTCACGCACGTGTTGTTGTCCATCACTAACCCTACTTCGGTCTCTCTTTTGCTTTGGAAAATGTAACTTTATAGAGAGCCCTTCGTACGATACATGGCATGTCATATAAACATAGTGAAGTCTCTTGCTTTTTTTTTTTTGTGTGCTCTTTTTCTTTCTACATTTGATAGTCCCATGGCCATCATGCAACCCTTAATGAACAAATTATTGTAGAAACCTAATCCACTTTAGGAATCACCGAACCGGAATTTTTGTAAGTTGATCATGTTCTCGACAAGGTACTTTGTGAGCTTTTTTATTCACACAACTTCATGAACTCATAATCACTTTGGCTAAACTCGATGAACCTAGACATTTCCTAAGGTGAGTTCGTGGTGTTTATTGGTTAAATCTTTTTGAGTATCTAAGATGTATTTTATTCATTAAGAATTCTTTAATTTCCCGTGATGAGTTCCGGGTGTTCATCGTTCCTATGATTTCACCATGACATCATGTTCCGATGCGAAACTTAGGTAAATTAAGCTTGTAAGTTGCGAATTATGCCGCGCCCTACATTCATAACTAATTCACTGTAAAAATATATATATAGTTTAGGGTTCACATGCACCTTAAACTTTGTGGTGGCCCAACGTTCACATCACATCTCTGCTTATTACTCTAGGGTAATAATTTTTGCCAAGGAGGAGAACTTAGCGGTCAAAGTTTGACTCCACTTATAAAGCTGGGGAAAGGCACGTGATATCCAATTATTTACGAACACTGCACTCGGATAATAAATTACCCAATTGTTTTTTCTTTTCTTTTTTCAGAATATGCACAAAAAGAGACACTTAATTACTTGTTTAATTTTACTTTTACTGTATTGCTTACCATCATTACGTAGTTAAGTAGTGGGGTACAGAGATTAGGGCGATGAAAGACGAGGATTGCGTCTTATCGAGCTCGTGTATAAATAATAATATCTGTCATTCTGTGGAAAGCGTTGTGGCGATAGAAGGGAGGAAAGCGCCACCTCCTCGTACCTTCTTGTTTTGTCTTTCTTTATTTTGTTAAGGTTTGAATTGGAGAATGTTTCGCATGATACGTCTTAAGTCGCTCAATTAAGAAAAAAATGTCTTGTTGATCAGTAGCATCGGGATACTCTTTGACCATTCTTAGTGTGGAAATGTTTAAAGTTTTTCGTATTACAGATGACATGAGAGAGAACTGCACATTTGAAATAACAAATTTTTTGTTGAATTTGGCAAATACACTTATTAGCAAGATCCTAGAGAAGAAGGTTATGTTAATAGTGAATTGTTAAGTATACGAGTGTAATTTTATTTTTCCAAAGCTCTAATCACAAACTAAAAGAAATGCTAGTTTGTTGAAAATTTTGGGAAAAATTACCGAAAAAAGTGTTAAATCTATTGCAATCGTGCCAATTCAATTCTAAACTCTTTTTTTTTTTTTTGGTCAATTGAGTCCTAGACCTTTTTCAATTTTGCCAATTCATTCCATTTGACAGGCCAACACTGAAGCAATAATTTTTTAACAATATTTTTAAATTTTTAAATAATTTTTTATGCCTTTTTCTTTTTTTTAGATGCCGGCCCAAACCCACAAAAAATAAAAAAAAATAGATAATATGAAAATATTATTAAAAATTTGTCACGTCAACGTTGCCCATCCAAATTAACTAAATTGATATAATTACAAAAAATTTGAGACTAAATTGCGCAATTACAATAGGTTTATGATATTTTTGGCAATTTTTTCAAAATTTTGAGATAGCCATTTTAAAAATCTTACTAGCTGTTAAGCATAACTTATAATAGAAAAAATTGACATGTGGATGGCTGAAATTTTTCCTTCTTCAACCCCTTAACAAGTATTTATGAGGCATTCTATACCTAGCTTATTTTCTAATTTGGTAATTTAACGAATACCTAGAACACTCGTTAAGAGAATTCCTTAAGAAAAACGAGTTCAATTGACTAATTTTTCTCATGACATGTAACACCTTATTTCAAAAAGGGTTAATACCATGAAAAACCTCAAATTGGTATACCTATGACAAATTTACCCCAAATTATTTTTTTACCACGAAAAATCTCAAACCGATACAGTTGTGATAAATTTATCCAAAACTATTTTTTTTACCATAAAAAATCATAACGTGGTACACTTGTAACAAATTTATCCTAAATTAATTTTTTGGACCGCGAAAATTTTGAAACTGATACACTTATAACAAGTTGACCCTCGTTAAATTAGGTTGATATCATAAAAAATTCCATACCGATACACTTATGACAAACAGAGGGTAAAAACCCCAAACCGATATATCTGTTAATTGCCATGGTCATACAACTTAGTACTTTAATAGTTATATTTAACAAAAATTAATGGAAGGTAGATTTGTCATAGATATACCGATCCGTGGTAAATTTATCACGGGTGTACCGGTTTGAAATTTTTCGTGATTAAAAAAATAATTTTGGATAAATTTGTCATAAGCTTATCATTTTAAGATTTTTCGTTGTATTAAACCTTTCGAAAATCAAACTTCTTTTGTTGAGTAACTTTATCAAAATCTTTTTGTCATTTCGAACAAATTCATCGAGACACTAATTTAATCTTTTTGCGATATGAGTAACACTTTGAAATTCGATTTTATTAGAGAAAGAACTCCTTGCAAACGATCATCAGCCATCAACACTTCAACCGGCGAAGAGCCCAAAAAGATTTTCTTTTCTAAAATTAATCTTAAATGAAACAATATAATAAAATAAAAGGAAGAAACCTCAAATCCGACGGCCGGAAATCCCGGCGATTGACAGTGATTGGATCCGAGCGGTTGCAAGGCGGTCCTCTTCATTAGTTTCCGCGAGAATTTAGACTTTTTTTTTTTGGTGGGGGTCCGGAGATTAACTTTTTTCACGACATTGATGGAATTTGGGAGCAACATGGGAATTTTGTCCTCACCGGGAATGTTATTTTGTCTTGTCAGATAAGTCATTTTCTCTTCACATCAATCCCCAAAATTTTGGCAATTGCCTGTTTCTTACTTGGGTAAACACAATTGCCAAATCAAAATTGAAGAGCGTCGGAATACGATAATCGCAGAATCCAAGTTAAACAGAAAAAAAAAGGGGGAAAAACAAAAGTCAATTCTGATATTTATATCGGGAAAAAAAAAAGTTGACGATCACGGGTTCGGATCGCACGAATATAGCTTAGTCGGATCGATTTTGCAGTTCTCGACCCTCGAAAGCTTTAATTGAAGGAATCTGTGACCACACTATCTAATTCATGATACAATGGAAAAGAAGGTAGGTAGGCATGTGCAATTTGGGATGCAAACCCTAATTAAGACATTAATGAATGATCTAGGGTTTATATGAGCAATGATGTAGCATGGTCCTGTCGCATGCGATTTTCTCTTGATTGGCAGACCTTTTTCTTGGTTGTTTGGGGGCTAGAAAAGGATGCGTGGAGTCAAATTAAAACATTCTTTTGAGGAAGAAGGATGGACAAAAGGACAATGTTCTTTCACTTGATGGGAGGCAATCGTTGAAAGTATGCCATAAAACTTAAACTTAATCAAGATCACGCCGAATTTCGGTTCATTTTACCGTGAACGACAAAGTTTTCTTTTCATTTTTCTTTTTCATGGTAACACGAGTTATCAAACTTTGGGGTCGATCAATTTCCACAAAGGTACATAAAGTGTCGCAACCGACACCCATGACCTATGTTCTTGGAGCAAAACTTGACTTAACGTTCTCTTGAATCTCTCCAATTAATCTATTTGTTTGTCGTAATATCAATTGGACAATAAAATTCATGGTTCTTACATCGTAAAGGGAAACAAAAAGCCCTCAAAAGTCAATCTGCTCTAAATGTTGCCAGCACACATAACAATTTACAGCCCTTAAAGTCAATCCACTCTTGATTAACTTCACGTATCTCTTGATTAAGCTCGAAAGTTCAACCCTTTTTTTTCCGTGTCAAACCTAAACATTTCAAAGTGTATAAAGCCCTAATTTTCAGTGAATCTTGTGGGGTTCATATTGGATGACAACATGCACTACATGATCTGATATTACATTTAAATACTAATCTTTATCAGCTAAATCGCATGCTAAAACATCGGCGGTCTCCATCAAGCCAAAATCGCTCGTGGAAGCCAATCGACCCTGATCATTACATCCGAGAGCATGGAAACCGAAATCGATCTCTATAATCTCCGGATCGCCGTTAGAAGGGCCAAATCCATATCTTAAGTTGACCACAATTCGCTCCTCTTTCTGGAAAATTTTCAGTTGCTGAAGTAGGGTTTGGCCATGCAAACGCCGGGCCGAAGGAATTTGGATGAACGTTGAACGTGACTGTGTCCAATCCGGATGGACGTGTGGGGAGGAAGGAAGGGGCCAGTCTTCTTCGACGCAATCAATAATTGAGTGAATGTCAGGATGCAGCGAGTCAGGATCAGTCTGGGGCGGGAGGATGACCTCGAGCCCTGTGATTGTTCCCCTCCGGCCTTTGACTCTTCATCTTTTGCAGCTTTCGGGCGGTTCTCAGAGTCAGCTTTCTTGTCTCCTTCTTTCGTACTCCAATTCAAAAAAAAAAAAAAAAAAAACGTTCGTCCTCAATCCGCACCGGATCTCAGCTCCTGTTCCGATCCACAACGAGGGCCGTCGAGCTAGGAACTCGTACAGAAACCTTGAGATGGAACTGAAGTGATCGACTCACGGGCAAAGTGGCAAGCTCGATGATCCAGTCTGTCTAGGATTATCGTCCCGTCGTCTCTCTCCAGCGGTACTAGAAACCAGAACGGGGATTCATCGCCCTTGGAGTTGGCTTAGCATGTTGATCAAGTGATCAAGCTCGAGCTCAGGAGCATGGTAATAATAGTTTGGCATAGACATCGAAGGAAGTCCGACCGAGAGGGTCAGTCCGGTCAAGGCCGAGGCCGACGCGGAGAAATTTCCGAGGTTCTCTCGGAGTATGACCTTCGAATGTTCTCTTCGATATTTGTCTTCCAAATGAAAGGATGCCAATGCGCGGGGAGTTGAAATTTGGCAATGGTGTAAAACCCAAAAAGAAGAGTCTTTTTCGGCGCCACATACATTGTCTATGTCTAACCTGATTAGTCCGTCTCAAATTTAGTTTACGTGGTATGGTCACCGTATTTCGAGGTTTGCCTACTTCGCATTGATTCATCGGCACTTGAGAACGCATTTATCCCTTTTGGAATGACGAGTTTGCCAATCCGAGCACGACAGACTAAACGGAGCATCTCTTTTCTAAACCTAAGTAACTCGAACGCAATTAAATACGAATTTGTGCGTTAGAATCCCTCCAATTCACTCTTCGTTAGTCCAAACCGACATACTAAGAATCGCAACAAACCGGCCGGTCCGACTAAACATCAATCCGGCTTTTTACTGAAATTCTCAACATGCCCAATAGCCAATACCGACGTTTGAAATTACTAGCTAGAAAGTGTCCGCCAAACAGATCGTGAAGGCGAGGGCGTGCGGCGAAAGATTTTGTGGTCGCGCCACCGCACACGCGCGTGACTCGAAGGGGGACGGCATTGAAGATTAGTCAATAAAATACGCACGAAAAAGGGGATTTCGTATAGTTATTTTCAGATGTTGACTAAGCGACGTCGTTAAATTCAAATGCGAACAAAACGGATGACGTGGGTCTTCTTCTCCTTTCGGTGTTCTCTCAACGCATTTGGATTCGACCGATCTTCTGAGTCCCGTGACTCCAGTTTTCCATGGCAAGAACAGAAGGATGTGGAGATAGTTTCGAGCTGGTTTGGGGGGGCATCACATGCAGAATTTCGGGTCCACCAACTTTTTTTTTGGTTTCCCCTTCCTGCCTTCCCTCGCGTGGGATTTTTGTGAACACAAATGTTTGGCTCCTTCTAGGTATGGAGTGAAGAGGTTGAAGAGATCCTTTTGTCTTTTTTCATATCCTATGAAACGACACTTAAACCTCGTAAATCGGATAAATTCGGATATTCGACTGCGGAGAAGATTACTAAAAAAGTCATAGATTTATTGTAATTATTTCAATTAAGTCATAAACCTTTTTATGCCAACTAACTCTTAAACATTTTGCATTTATGCCAATTTAGATTACTTTGACCGACCGATGCTAACATGACAATTTTTAATAATAGTTTAATATTTTTTGAAATTTCTTTTTTTCTTTTCCTTCTTTCTCCAGTCGGTCGTCGGATTGGTGACCAGCCATTGGTGAGGGCGACGACGAAGAACGAGAAGAGACAAGAATAAAAAAAATTACTAAAAATTATCACATCGAGACCGGTCAATCAAAATTAGCTAGTTGAACTGAATTGACACAAATTAGCACAAATGCAAAAAGTTTAAGACTAAATTGGCCAAAAAAAAAAATTAGAACCGAATAGGTACAACTGCGGTGGGTTTATGACTTTTATGGTAATTTTCACCTAGACCTGTGATAGTTTACACGCAATCGATGTGAAGAGATTGTTTTGTTCATTTCAGATCAATGTTTGCTTTTGTAAATTTTAAGCTGTTGTTCCCTGCACACTAATAAGAATTTTTGTGAAGGGAAATGAACAAGAATCGAAAACCTACGGTTCAGAATAGAATAATCGCATTGTTAAAAGACCAAGGGACAACATATCGGGTGCAAAAATGCGGCTGTGTTCCCCAAATTCCTGAATCGAAAACTTTAGTCCAATGATGGCCTTGTAGCCCCGATCATGATCATAAACTTTTGGCTTCATGTCCGACCTCCTTTTACAATTGTTCATTAAAATAATAAAAATACCAACAACAACATCAACAGCAGCAATAATAATAATAGCGACAACAGCAGCAGCAGCAAAAACATAAGCTATCCAGTGATAGGGGGGGCATATACAGAATCCATAGAAGACCAAGAGACAAACACCAAACCAGACGCTATAAATGGACTCGCGAATCAAACGTTTAGATCTTGATCGCCCGTTTTAGATATACTCGCACAATTCCAACGTTGCAGAGGGACACCGGCCGTGTCCTCCAGGCCATCTATGACCATATAAATGAATACCGAACGGCCTTGTGATTATATCTAGATAGGTAAAGTGATTTCTGATCTCGTCGCCCTAGTCGGGCGACCGATCGCTCAATGTTTCAATGAACTATCTCTTGGTTAAGCTTAACTTAGCAAGCGGCCAATAGTTGACCAAATCGACTATGGTTTGGTGGGGACGAACAGATCTCCGGATCTAAGATATCATAAGCTCCCTTTTTGGCCTCTTTTGCTTTCAAGGAAAAGGACCGGAGAAGAAGTCGGGTATGATACCCGGGACCGCCATTAATATAACATTCGGTGGTAGGAGAAATCTTCTAATTGAGCTTATTACAGCGAGAGATTAGCAGCGCAATCGACAGCTTGGGCGAGAAAAATTTATTAGCTATGCTGAGATTGCGTTTGAAAGAACTGCGGCTTTGGACGATTAAGTACGAGATCATCTCGATCCGACCCAAACTATTAATTTGATTGATCGCGAGGATCAATTTGGTTTCGTTCAATTTCGCCGGGAGTATTGGCTTTTTGTTTGTTGTGAACGCCCCTAATAAGTAGCCGTGGGAAGGGAGCAGAAGAAAATTGTAAATATGAGACCGGCACAAGTTTAACTTAGGAAGGAAAAATGACAGAGATCAAATCTCGAACAAGTTAATTCTCCCAAATTCCCAACCCCCAATAAGCATTCTCCGATGTAAGAGAAATGGTCACATTTCCACTAGGATTTGCAAAGGAATCCAGAACTGCCCGGACCAGCCTAGAATCGATGTTTCCCAATCCAGTTCCTAATTCCAACACACACACACACACTAATTTTTAAGAAAATTAAAACCCTCAATCCCCCTAATCTCGCTCATCAATCGTCTTGTATCATCTCGGTCTCTCTCTCGGTCTCTCTCTCTCTCTCTCTCTCTCTCTCTCTCTCTCTCACACACACACACACACACACACTAATTTTTAAGGAAATTAAAACTCTCGGTCCCCCTAATCTCGCTCGTTAGTTGTCTTGTATCATCTCGGTCTCTCTCGTCTCAACTCTCTCAAGCAACTCTCTCGGTCCCTCTGTCTCTCGACTCTCAACTCCCATTGACTTACGGGTGCGCCTCCGGCCGTTACTCGCATACGGGACTCACGGCCTCGCCTCCCTCTCTTGCTCTTGGTCGCCTCCATTTGTTGTAAGTTGGAAACCCCAATTGCTGCCATTTGCCCCTTTTTAGTTTATGCAATCTACTCATCGTTCGAAGTACAAAGAGGAAGTGAAGTATTCTTTGCATGTGTTTGAAGTTTTTTTTACAAACAACTTGGCATTCTTTTTTGCTGGAAAAAAAGAAAAAAGCTTGGTGCGATTGATTAATGGCTTGCTGAAAAACAAGCCACTGGCAGCGTGAAGGTTGGTAGGACCAGTTCCATGGATTCACCCAAGAATCACACTGGATTTGGCAATACGATTCTTGAGTGGGTCCAAGGAAACAACGGGCGGTTCCCGATTTTAATTTTTCGGAATTGGTCCTTAGTGGGCAATTCCCAATTTCGATGTGGGAACCGCCCACCCGGGAACCAATTACCCCTTATTTTCTCTACTCTCTGCTTATAGGATGATTACCAAAAAAGATCGTAAACATATCAAATAGATGTCAATTCATTCCTAAATTTTTTAATTTCACCAATTTAATTCTAAATCTTTTGACGATCTATCAAATATAGTCTTTTTGATTAATTTTTGTGGAAAATTGCTCATGTGGATGTCAATTGTCCTATACGGTACAACTAGCATTGACATAAACAATTTTTTCAATTTTTTTTGGATTTTTTTGTTTATTCCATTTTTCCAAAAAATATATTAAAAAATAAATATATTATCCACGTCGAGACCGGCCGTGCCATGTCGGATTGCTGGCATTCACATCAACAATTATTGACTAATTTTGGATTAATCGAAAGGTTTAAAATTAAAGGAACAATTATCAAAAGTTTTAAGATTACATTAGCCAAATCGAAAAATTTAGGATTGAATTGGCATCCTTATAAAATAGATTTACAACTTTTTTTTGATAATTTCCCTCTCGGCGTACCATTTACCTAGAGTAAATCTTATTCTATTTCTCCTTGGAGAACAATAGTCGAGAACCACACGACCCGACATTAAGGCCCTGTTTGGTTCAGCATTTGGCCAAGGGACTTTGAGAAAATGCAAATACCTTTGGGCTAAAGGCCTTTTTCAAAATGCAAATAGTGTTTGGTAAAGTATATTTTAAAAACACATTTGAAAAGCAATTTTGACGTGAATGTTGTTCGGTGAAAAATGAACTTTGTAAAATATTTTTTCTTTTTTAGGCGATCGGCGGCCGCTACGACCGGCGGCCGGCGGCGTCGGCGATGGCGGCGACCGGCGACGGCGGCGACCGGGCGGCGACCGGTGGCGGCAGCGGCAAGTAAATGTGACAAAATTAAAATAATAAAAAAGTTAGTTGCATTTCTCCAAAGTCCCTTAGCCCAAAGTACCTCTTGAGGTACTTTGGGCTAAGGGACTTTGGAGAGCATTTGAGATGCAATTGCATCTCCCCAAAGTGAGCCAAAAAATGAACCAAACACCATTTGTATTTGGCCAAGGGACTTTAGAACCCCAATGCTCATTTGTAATGCTGAACCAAACAGGGCCTAAGTTACTAGGGATACGAAAACTTATTTATTAGGTGGAATGACAAATTATCACATTATCTTATCCAAACGGCCATCATAATGCGCGTTCTATTGATGCCGCTTGAAAAAAAACAAAGAAACGATCTGAATCTGCTTTGATTGGACGAAGCAAAGACTAAATAACCATCGGGACTGTGTCTCAATCCTTGGTGGCCAGTCGTGCACCGACCTCGACAGTGTCATGGTCATGTCATGCTTCCTATTTGGCCATTATACCCGGCTTTCTCTCCAAGACAGAAGCCACAAACATGTGCACGTCATGTCACCAGCATAGATGCATCGCCTCAAAGCCACAAAAGTTGCCAGGACAGGCTTCATTGATCATACCCACTTTATGTTCCTTTTGATTTCAATGGAATCATAGAGAATCTGTCTGGCCTGGAATATATGTTGATAAATGCTTTGATATCGCCACTTCTCGGGCTCAACCCGGTAAAACCGCACTTATGCAATGACTCCGGAACCGATTGGATATGCGATCTGCAATGAAAGATCCTTGGCACTGCAAGTTTACCTACGCAAGCCTCTCCCACGAACAAAATTCGGTTGCGGTGAATGATCGACCGCTTAATTTGTTAGGATGCACATGTGAATGAATTGTGTTAGAGAAATCCCAAATCAAAAAATCAATGTAGAGTATAATAATTAATATATCATAATTGACCCATAATTCAATAAATTAAGCTTTTGAGTGAAGTAAGTCTAACTGAATATGTTGACGAGCTCGGACTTAAATTTACTCTTGACCATCCTCCGAGTGAAGGTATCGAACTTCTACTACACACTCCTAGCATAATTGTTATTGAAGACCTAGCAGGTCCATCCCAGAAAGCAAAGGAAGTTACACATGTTGATGTGCTATCGGTAGGAATAACCAAACATCCTGAGAGGGATAGGAAGAAATATGCCAAGTAATTCTTCTTCGCACGTTCTCAAGAATCGGATCGACTTGATGGAGCTTAATTCACACGTAAGAAGAACAGTAATTCTGTCAGGCTTACACAAATCCAACTGTTGCTCATGTTGACAACTAATATGTTTCCAGTCTGTAAGAGAAAAACAAATGCAGATAAGAGAACAAAGCAACTGACACTACAAGCCAAGAACGGGATTTTCGTCTCATTACCTAGTGTGTGCGCGCGCATGCGTGAGAGAGAGAGAGAGAGAGAGAGATCAGTTGAATGTGAAAGTAATGTTCACAAAGCCAACCATGTTTGTTCTTATCTTGATGGTTTTAGTTCCCGAAGGAGTACTTACAGACTCAATAGGCATGCAGGAACCAATAGCCCCAACCAATGCCGAAAAAAGGCTGTACCTTTGTACAATCTAAAGGCTCGCACCTTATTTTACAAAATGGGACACGTCAAAACGAAACAAAGATGGGTCATATCCTACTACATCTGATTTCCTGTTACTCATCGACTGCTGGAGAGGAGCTTCTGCAACTGACCACTCGTGACTGCAGCACTGAGATCTGGTATTAAATACAACGCAAGATATAAAGTTAATAAACTTAAGAGAAAGATCTCTGAGCAAGGATGTTTCAGGCGAAAATCATTCTAAAGCTATCACTGTAAGGGATAGAAACAGAGGAAAGGAGGAACAAACAGGAAAGAGCCAAGGACAGACCATCTGATCCACCAATATGCTTGCCATTCACGAATACTTGTGGGACCGTGCGTCGACCAGTGAGATCTAAAAGAACGTTTTGAATTCGACCACCATCATCTGCATGAGGTCAAGAACACAGTAATTACTTTCTGTATACCAAAAAGGAAAATATGATAAAAAAAAGGCTTTACTAGTTTTACTAATTTGCTCCGAAGAAAAGCATCAAAGCATAGAAACTTTTGTAATCGTTCCTGTGCATCATCTGAAAAACCTATCAATAAAGAAAACACGAGCAAGTACCTCTAAGATCAAGTTCCACAACATAAGGTTGCTCACGCAGTTCACTGAAAATGCGCTTGGCACGTAAACAGTACCTGGCAACAGGAAAAGACGAGTCTATGATTTAAATATCAACAGATGACATAGGAACCCTGAGCAGACGGCCCAATGGTTACAAAGGGGCAGGGGGTGGGATGAAGTTTGCCTTTCAAAACCAGGCCCATACACATTACGACCAGAGAGAGAGAGAGAGAGAGAGAGAGAGAGAGAGAGAGAGAGAGAGAGAGAGAGAGAGAGAGAGAGAGAGAGAGAGAGGGAAGGCATCTAAACAAAAAGAAGGAACTGTCAGCAGATTAATAACTTGATATACTTGCGGAATGCACATTGTGCGTGTTCATGCAGAAACGGTACCGATGTGCAATGCAAAAACTTTTCCCCAGCCAGCAAACTCATTCGGCCACACCCACTTAGCAAAAAGAGGTAACATGCAATTCTGAATGGCATTTATATGATTTATAATGGTTAGAAGGACAACTCGTTCAGCACAGAGACAGCTGATCCTCTTGTTGTAAATCTTTGACCCATCATTCTTTTAAGTCAAAACAACAGAAGTCAGCAGAATTTCAGCTCATGAACACCAGAAACTGTCAGATTGACGAGGCGTCCAATTATAGAGACTTTAGAGGCATCCTAAGATGCTGTAGTTTTGTTCCTGGTGCTATACGTATTGAGCCTGAAAGTCCAAAACTGCTTCCAAATATAAGAATTACTTGAAAGATACGTTTTTCAGGAGTCCAACCCTTTCTTTTCCAAATAGCTCTGCTCTGTTACTTCTACCAACTTAACAATCCAACAAGCTCTTTCTCAACCAATTTCTACAAAAGAAGGACTAAAAACTGCCTAAAAGAGCACTTCAATTAGAACGGCAGCTGCTGACGCTTTCTATGTAGCCCCCAGTCCACATTGCCACAAGCACTACGAAGAGGAGTATGTCAAAGCACACTCAAACGAACGAATCGGATTTGAGTTCCCTGAAGAGTCAAAATAAGGTGCAAAGGGCAAAGTAGATGATTTACATGTGCACTGAGAATTCTGGGCAACATATTGGCAATTGAGCTATCGATACAACTTACAACTTCTCTAAAGAACCATTTATCACATCACAAGATGCCCTCCCAAAATGGTCAAAGCCCTTTAACCATATAGGCATCTTCCACAAGCTTCTTCGATATTGATTTGCGATCCTATACCTATTCGAACAATCCTCAAGAGTTGGACAGACTTCTACCGTGTCCTTCCAGAAGAGCCACAGTTTACATGACAAATTTCAGCACCAAGTCAACGGGTCCGTGGAGGATGGAGTGAACATGCTAAAAGCAGCACCTCGACATAAAGGGCGAGATTAAAAAAAATGGGCACAATCATTCAAAGCTAGGTCAACAATTCAGGGGAAGCAATCCAATTCCGGGATCAACGAGCATGGATCAAAATAGGCTACCGAAGAAAAAAAAAACCTAATCCTGTTGCTGATCGGTTCAAGAAAAGGTCCACAATCGAGTTAATGAACAGGGGAGGGAGGGAGAGAGAGAGAGAGAGTACGGGCAGTAGGATTTGGAGAAGATGGCGATCTTGTTGGAATAGATGGCGTTCTGCACGAAGGCCGACGATGAAGTCGAGGCAGTGGCCTCCTTCGGAGCGACTCCGAGAGACAGGAGAACCGCCATCAGCCCCAGGAGAAGAAGGCGAGCTCTCCGCTGGTAGCTGCCAATCATCTTCTTCTTCTTCGCTGGAGCAGGAGGAGGTTGGAGATGCTTCGCTCGTCTGGTTTTCTTCTGCTTCTTGTGAGCTCCGTGTGAACTGCAAACTGCCAAGTGCGCACCCCACGTTTTTTGAAAAACCTAACAGGCCCGACTAGCCCGCCGTAGCACAGCTCGGGGCTCGCTCTTCAGATGGGCGGGCCACTCCTATCGGGCCGGGCCGGGCCGGGCCCCACCGCATATAGAGCCTTTTTTTTTGTAAATCACAGATATAGTACGTTAAGGGCATGCGTAGTAGCAATTCTCATTTTCTGATTCTCATCCCAGAACAGTAAAAAATGAGAATGTTGTTTGGTAACGTAAATAATTCTGATTCTGATTACGTTCCCAGAATCGGTTTTGGAGAATTAGGGCTCGCATGGTAACCATTCTCATTCTTTGATTCTCATTCCAGAACAGTGAAAAATGAGAATGCTGTTTGGTAACGTAAATAATTCTGATTCTGATTACGTTCCCAGAATCGGTTTTGGAGAATCGAAATCAATTTTAGAATAAAATGCGAAGCAAAAAAAAAGTTACTTTTGGAAAAAGAATGACTTTTGAAAATAGCAAACAGAATGAAGTATCACATTTCTTACTTTTTCCTTGTAATTTTCTCGTCATTTTTTCCCCTCTACCTAATAAAAATAAAAATAGAATTTTTAAAAAATAACAAAAAATTTAGAAAATCCTAAAAAAATAGAAAAAGCTTAGATTATGCTAGTTTGACCTTATTTTCATAAAGTTGGGCCTAAATTTCATAAATTTCATAGATTTCACTCTCCTCCAAAGAATATTGTAGAGGATGAGGGCATCCAACATGCATACTGGTAGCCGTGCGTCACAAGATGCTTCTATGTATTTAGAAAAAGCAACATTTAAAGAACTTTAAACATCATGTATTAAAATTTGTATTCCATTCATGATATGCTAAAAAATAATGTATTTTAAATCATTTGAGTGTACATTGAAAATTAGTCTTTAATTTAGGATTAAATTTTATAAATTAACTGCGTAGTTATTTGACTTAAATGAAAAAAATAGGGAATGAATCATTTTTTTGAAACATAAATTTTGTGCAGTTATCAAACACGTTCTGATTCTCTAAAACTCATTCAAGAATAGAATCAAAAAATTCATTTGAACCAGAATTAGTTTTTCCGGATCAGAATGAGAATCAGAGAATGAGAATGGTTACTATGCAGGCCCTAAGGAGCGGCGCAAAAGCAGCTCACAAAGATCCTCTATCTCGTGCAGTATTAAGAGACAAATTGCAGAACTAAGGTCTACATGCATCAATGATGTGGATGATGCGGACACTTTCTTATCAAAGCTAATAACGAAATATATTGATTTGCATCTCAACAAATACCCACAATACTTGAAAAAAAGACATATTTAAAATGACATTATCTTATTATTTGGATTATTAACAAGTGCCGTCGAGATACTTGTTCCTAAAAAGTGCGCATGGTTCTATGGTAAAACCCGAAACCCGAAATCAGACCCGCGAGGATCCCGTCCAGTTCCAAGTTTCCACGTATGCAAGGTAGATTCCGGGTTTAGAAAATTGAAAAACATATTCCAACGAGCGGGTTCCAGGTTTTCATGTTTTTCTCGGTATGTATCTTTGTGTAACCTTGTGGTATTCCGTGGCGTTCAATGATGAGTATGTAATCCGGAACCACTAGTCCGAACTTTCGTTTTTGATGATATTTATGATCGATGCTTTTACTTTATCGTTGTTTCTTATTTGTTTGTGTGCCTAAATACTTTTACTTTTACCTTCACCGACTACTTCCGCGACCCATAACGGAATGCCTAAGTGCGGTCTCTCTTCAAATCGCATCGTCTCGATGCCGACGACCCCGATCGACCTTGCAATTCTCGGTTGTGTGAAGGGAACGAGGGGAAGAGAGGGAGCTCAGGCGGGGGAAGAGAGTGTAGTGGCTATTAATAGTGGAGGGATGAGAGGCGTTTGCTTCGCGGTTTCAATCGCGAACTAATTTCGCGCCGGACCGTTTCGAGAAATCCTAAGGCGAGCAACGGCAATTGACGGCCCCTAACTTGCATTTCCATCGCGCCCGTCGATTTATTGAGTCCGCTACACCGACGGTACAAATATCCAAAATAAACGTCACTAGATCACGTCCTCATGAATTATCCATTCCTAGTTTTAACCAAGCAAAAATTCAGGTCATTACATATTTCGCCCGAGTAGATTTCATTTTTAGGTTTTAGGTGGAACTTGTACGGAACTTGAAACTGCTCGCCGCTACTTATTCCGACTACTAAAGCCCGCAAGGAAGGGATGAAGTGGTTATTTTGGAGGATATGCTTCATTTTTTCCCCCTTTTTTTAGTGCTTTTTTCTGTAAACTCGTTATTGAAAAATTTGGCCGGAGCAATAATTCCCATACAAAACATCTTTAAAACCGCGGATCCCGAATTTATTCACTTTTCCTTTTCATTTAATATTTCCGTATTTCTACACAAATAAACCTGCCATTTTTCTTTGTTAGATTTTACTGCTGTACGCATTAGATTTCTCGAAGAGAGATTTTTTTATTTATTTTTCCATAGAAAACCTAGTTATTCTCCAGAAAAGTTTACGAATGAATTATCAAGAAAAATCCAAAAACAAAATGAGCGATCGCAACTTTTTACCACAATCAAATAGTTGTAGTCTTTTATATTTATTGTGTACCGTTTCCGCCAAACTCTTTCTTGCTAGCTCCATTTCATATAGAAGATGCTTGGGATTTGTCATTGCTAACGAGGATAATTTTCATCGGCTAAATATTTCGAAAAAGATATTTTTATAAATTATTTATTTTTCGCTAAATAAGCGAAGCTAATATGCAACAACGAAAGAATCTCCGGTAACAGCAACACCCGAAAAGCCCCAAATCAATTGAGTCAACCCATGAATCCCATTGAGACGAATCCCCACATCAAATGTCAAGACGGGTTGGAATTGGAACCAGATCCTTCATCTTTGCGCAGGCTATGGTTGTAAGCCTCGAGCTCCTCGTAATACACGTCCCACACGCACCTCACGCACCCGCTGCCGCAACAATCTCCTGGCGAGGGCATCTCCGGCGGCGGCGGAGGTGCCGACCTCTTCTCGTCCTCCACCTCCTCCCTCTTTACTGCTTTATTCGCGCTCGCTTCCGTCGTGGAACGTAGCGACCGATCGCTACTGGTCGGCGTGTGGCAGGCGAAAATCGACCTTCCATCTCGGGACCTGCGGTTGCAGATGGCGAAGCGCAGATGAGCGCATGCTCGTCTCATGTTCAGATCGGCTCTCACCATGGCGCGATCAACATGTCCTTGGGGTAGCGGTCGGCGGTTGATTGATCGCGGCGGCGCGTGGACTGTTGGGGTCGGAAGGCGGTGTTCGTGGTGGAACCGAAGAGATGTTTCCATGCAATCGACGGCGCCGCAGGGATTGGGAGGTTTCTTCTCTCTGCCTCTCTCTCTCTCTTATCTCCCGAAGAAAGTGATGAATGACGGAGACACGTGGAACGGTCCTATTGGTTGGCCACCTGGGAGGAGGGATAGAAAATATCAGTAATTTTTAACCTGGACCGGTCAATGAACCGGCTTACCTTCCGGTTACCTTCCGGTTCTCGGGTTATTAATCGATTCGATTCAACCAGTAGACTATTCAGTCAGAGAGAAAAACCTGGTCCGGTCGATGCACAATTGCTAGTGTGCTAGGTAAAAGAGAGAACGTAAATCGGTTTCTCAGTATTGCTAGAGATACTAATACTCGTATAGTTAAAATGAGTTTACTAAAGACGTGACAAAACATCAGGCGATTATTTTAATTAACAGGTCTAGCAAATCACAGACCAGATCATTTAGTAAATCCATTAGTATATCTAGCATTATTTAGATTATAAACTAATTAACAGATCCATGTTTTTTTAAATTGAAGTTTTACTTTTTTTTTTTTTAACTTTCTTCTAATCACATAGGCGCACAAAGGTAACTATTGGGTGAACCTTAAGGTTCAACCTAAATATATATTTGTTCTAGCTCACCCACCGTAAAATTCTTTTATGTAAAATCTCCGAGTCAGATTGAACTCTTACTCGGCCAGCAACCAAACCTGCACGAGAAATCATTTGGCTCTTGTGGCTCGGGCCGGGGCTAAGTAGGCTCGTAAGTCGCCGCGTCGCCATCTTTTTCGGCTTTTTTAAATATCAAAAATATAAATAAAAATATTTTGACGCTTAGGGCTCGCATGGCAACCATTCTCATTCTCTGATTCTCATTCTGATCCGGAAAAACCGATTCCGGTTCAAATGAATTTTTTGATTCTCATATTGAATAAGTTTTAGAGAATCAGAATGTGTTTGATAATTGCACAAAATTTATGTTTCAAAAAAATGATTCTTTCCCTATTTTTTTCATTTAAGTCAAATAACTATGCGGTTAATTTATAAAATTTCATTCTAAATTAAAGACTAATTTTCAATGCACACTCAAATAATTTAAAATACATTATTTTTTAGCATGTCATGAATGAAATACAAATTTTAATACATGATGTTTAAAGTTCTTTAAATGTTGCGTTTTCTAAATACATAGAAACATCTTGTGACGCACGGCTACCGATATGCATGTTGGATGCCCTCACCCTATGCAATATTCTTTGTAGAAAAGTGAAATCTATGAAATTTATGAAATTTAGGCCCAACTTTATGAAAATAAGGTCAAACTAGCATAATCTAAGCTTTTTCTATTTTTTAGGATTTTCTAAATTTTTTGTTATTTTTTAAAAAAAATTATTTTTTATTTTTTATTTTTATTTCATTTCATTTCATTTTATTTTATTTTATTTTATTTTATTTTTATTAGGTAGATGGGAAAAATGACGAGAAAATTACAAGGAAAAAGTGAGAGATGTGAGACTTCATTCTGTTTGCTATTTTCAAAAGTCATTCTTTTTCCAGAAGTAACTTTTTTTTGCTTCGGGATTTTACTTTAAAACCGATTCCGATTCTCCAAAATTGATTCTAGGAACAGAATCAGAATCAGAATTATTTACGTTACCAAACAGCATTCTCATTTTTTACTGTTCTGGGATGAGAATCAGAGAATGAGAATGGTTACCATGCAGGCCCTTAGATTGACATGCAAATTACTTGTCAAAAGGCGAAAATATAAATAAAAGTACGCATCATTCGTGTTTGGAAAGAATTTTATTTTTCACTTTGTGCTTTATCTAAAGTGTCGACATGTGTCGGAAAGGGTCTTCGCCGCCCTTCGGGTAGTGGTGAGTTGGCCCGATTACGACCTACGGATCTTGGATTATCAAAAAATAAAAAAATGTCGACATGTAGGTTGAATTGCAATTTTGTTTTATAATTTTTTTTGGGGAGTTGTGACGATAATATGCAATTCAAGTCTTATGCAAACATGTTAATTAGCATAGAGTAATCAACCGAATGTAGATTATACATGACAAAATAGAATAGACTCCAAAAAATCCAAAATCAAAAAGGGCGAAACCGAAACCGAAACCTCTCCTCTCTCTTCTAACCTCGAGCCTCGGCCTCCGTCTCCGTCTCTCGCTGGCACAGCACAGTCCGACTCTCCAGCCGGAGCAACCCTCGCCGCCATCGTCGGACCTCTCCCGTGGTCTCTTGAGTTCAGCCTTGCGACCGGGCAGCCCAGAGCAGCAACCCCATCTCCGCCGCTCTCGACTTTTTTGCGGCTCCCCGACTCCGAGTCCCCGCCGGTCTTTGCCGCCGCCGCTACGCCTAGCTCGCCTATTCGCCGCCCTCGAACCCAGGGCAATGTGTTAGATATGGGTTCAATTTCGCTTGGGGTTCGAATCACGAGCGCGATGGCGGCGGTTGCTTCAGCCCCCAGTTGGATACCTGAGGACGATCTGTTGTTGAAGAACGCTGTTGAGGTAAATTGTCGCGGGCTCCTCTCCATGGGTCATCTTTTTTTCTTTTTCTTTTTGGGTCTTGACATGCGATAGCAAACGGTGTCTCTATGGTAGAAACCGAGGTTTGATTGTTTCATCAGTTAGGCAGCATGGGCAAGTGTCAGGTTGAGCTTATTTGCAATTCAAACGAAGTTAGTCATAAGTTTTGCGGGATAGCGAGGCTCAGAGACTGCATCGGATTTGCTATTAGTATTATCTTTTTCTGTAAAATGTTGTGTGCTGAGGATTATGGAGAATGGAGCTGTTCAGATTGTATTTGCGGTTAGTTGTTGCTTTGTCAGAAAATTGTATTTGGATGGTGTCCGGTTCGGAACTTGTTAGCTATAATCGCACTTTAATTCGTCGAGCATGTGAGTTCACGCATGCTTTCTTTAAAAAAGAAGATGCTTATTCCTCTGCCTGTTATCTGTTTCCATGTATGTGCAGTCGGGTGCTTCTCTGGAAGCACTAGCTAAAGGAGCTGTACGGTTTTCTCGAAAGTTTACCGTCGGAGAAATAAGAGAGCGGTGGCATTCGCTTCTTTATGATCCTTCCATCTCTGCAGAAGCTTCTGCTCGTATGATTGAGTGCGAAACTTCAGCTAAAAAATCTGGGAGTTGTAAAGAAAATCCAGAAACTTCAGGTAAACGAAAAGCCGAGAGCATTCGGAAAATATATTATGCTATGCGGAAGCAGATTTGCAGCCAGTCTGCAAATTCTATTTTCTCTGATGAACCTGATGTGAATGGTTTCATCTGTAATGAAAGTTTTGTGCATGAAAATCATATTCAAGGCCACTTTGGTGGACAGGATCCTAACGCAAATGTTTTGAATCCTGGATTGGTCATGGATTCTGTTGCAGCTAAAGAAACTAGTGAAAAAGGAGGGTACTTGAGAAATGATTACTGTAACAAGTTCAACGAAAAGGTCCCTGTATTCACAGTCAAGCAACTAGTGAGAAAGGACACTGAAAGTTCTGATGGTCGTCATGAAGATACCCTAAGTACGCATGTGGATAATAGTCATCCAAAGGATTGTGCTGTTCTTGAGGACGTGGAGCCAGGTCATACGCTTCCAGGTGCTGGTGCGTCCAACCACTCGATAGAACTGTCATCTCCTCATTCGAGGTTACCTATATGGAAGACGATCGAAGATGTGGCAGCACCTGCAATCCTAATGAATGATAAGATTCCTTCTATAGAAGAGGTAATGAAACTCTGCGATGATCTCAATAGGGAGCACATGTGTTTGCCAGATCACAACAACAGCTCTGAGAAAATTTTGTCGGATGAAAATGCTCTCAAGCAAATTGGGAGTTCTACTGCTCTCTCTGAAAATGACTTTGTATATTTTTCTGAATGTTTATGGAGCTATGGGGATGACCTATTAATGGACGTTGATGAGAAAGGTACAACAGATAAGGTTTGTAACGAGAGTGCTAATTTACAGGTGTTGGATTATGCAAACAGCAGTGTTAAAGATGATACATCTGTTCCTTGTCCAACTCAAACACTGAATTCAAATCTGGCTAGTGGTCAAGATGTAAATTTTCCACCAACGTCAGATTTCCGAGTTGATAAGTTAGACGTTGATCATGGGTACCAGCATGGTAGTGCAGACATCGATAAGCTTTCATCAACAGCGGCACCAGATCCTCCTCTTCCTGGAGACGTCCGTGAGGAACTTATGGTATGCACATTGAATAGTGAAGACCCAGAGATTCCATGCAACGATGATTTTATCCCGTCTACATCGTACCATAGTCATAAGGCACGCAGTGGCCTCTCTTTATCATCTGCTAACCGAGGAAACAGAGAACAAGGACGGAGCTTCTTAAAGAAAGAAAAGAACCACACACAATCTTCCGAGCCCTGTCAGATAATGGGGCTGCAGGCGTCGTCAAATTTTGGTCCAAAATATCCACTTGCTAGTTCTGGGGTAAAATGTGAATTTGCCAGCAGTAACTATCTTAATTCTGTCTCCAGGCCAGCCCTCAATGCCCATTTAGACCGGAGTCCGTGCATAACAGCATCTGGACCATTACACATAAATGGAGAAGCATTGACCAAGCTAGAGTCCTCTGATATATGCAATGCTATGACTTTTCATTTAGATGCCGGAGCAGGACCTACAAGAGATGATTTTCAGGAACCACAAGGAAGTCCCTCTGTCGTGGATCCGGAAGAGTCTGAAAGCGGAGACGACGTTCCTTGTTTTTCTGATATTGAAGCCATGGTAGAATTCTATGATTTGTTGGTTTTTTTTGGGAAAAATGAAGAAACTTCAATAGTACTAGCTTGTATCTCTTCTGAACTTACCCTGATTCTTCCAGATACTCGACATGGATTTATGTCCCAACGATTGGGATACCTATGTCGGCAGAGAAGGTACTTCTTCATCAGCATTTACTGCCTGCTGTTCAAATTCCTCTTCATTTGATGACATGTTCCATCTTCACTAATGATCCTAGAATTAGCAATTACAATAATTCCTTTAATTTTCCAAAATAATGACATTCAACTGTTGCCATTGGAGTTGACAGTAGTAAGTCAGAGGGTCAAATATCCAGTATAATGATGATGATTTGTATGGGATATAAATTAATTGTGTTTTCTTTTCTCTCTAGTTTCTAGGTACTCACATGAGGACGCTAAGAGGGCTATTGTTAGATTGGAGCAATGTGTTCAATCTTCTATACGGAGAGCCATCGCTTCTCGAGGTGGCCTTGCAGTATTATGCGGGCGCCACTTGAAGCATTACATTAGAAAACCTGAGGTATATATATTACTGAATCAATTAATAAATGTCAAGTTTCTTTGTCTAATATATGCCAAAGCTTAATTTATTTACTTAATATGAAGAGTCATATCTCGTCAATGCATGCGTTTCTTTTGGCCAATTTTAGATGCCAGTCTCATATTCTCAATAACTTCACTTGCCGTGAGAGTTGTTTGAAAATAAGCTAGTTTTTTGCTCAGGAAATATCTTGAATTACTACTTTGGTACTAGTATATGCTAAAATAGATTGATTTTGTTTTGTTGCTTGCCTACTTCTTTTTGTACAGGAAATATCATTGAATTGCTGCTTTGATGGGTGCACATGCTAAAATAGATTGATTTTGGTTTTGTTGCACACCGTGCCTGCATTAGATAATCTGCAATTCATCTGGGCTTTTATGTTCTCCTTGGATACATGATATTCATTGTTCTCGAGTTCTTGCATCGATAGCACATGGAATGCTGATCACCTCCAGTAATGAGGTTCCTGTCATTTATTTGCATTGAAAAGTTGAGAAGCCAATGGTTCTCGGGGAATAGAAGAAGTTGATGCCAAAATGTTGTAGTTTTGCTTCCTTTGTCATATGTAAATTATCCTGTTTTAGCTGTTTCATTTTATACGTAAACCTGATCTTATGATATTATAGAGCCAAAGGTGTTTTATGAAGGGGCTGTATGTTAGTATCATACCCATATATGTGACCTACTGCTGATATTATATGTCTTTGCTGGCCCATGAAAAGTTAGGTTTGGTACTTGCTTTGGTTTGCTGAGATGTGGATGGCCCTTCCTAAGGATAACTCTGCGCATTGATGTGATTTGCGGAGATGATTACCCTTGCTGTTTCATGTTGAATGCCAACGACTGGCTTATTTTTGCATTCTATCCCCTTTTTCCCGGTTGGGGGAGGAGTGGAAGATTTCAGCCTTGTTTGCTGTTAATCTCGTGCATTTTTGTGAGCAAGCGTTAATTTATTATTGACTTTGTTTGCTGTTAATCTCGTGCATTTTTGTGAGCAAGCGTTAATTTATTATTGACTTTGAACTAGTAAATCTATTACTTATGAGCCTATAATCCTCTTCATGGTTGAAACCCCAAAGTTGGCAAGAATAAGGTCTGGTGATAGCTGT